>NW_025765092.1:1200000-1890000 GCF_003918875.1 Haliotis rubra | reverse complement strand
CCTAAATACATTTCCAGGGCCAAGAACCATCGAAATGTGGTGCCCCAAAGTTAAACAAACACAACTTTCACCCACCCCACGTCACCCCCTACCTACCCCTGAAGGTCCGGATTAGAATATTGATATTCGGTAGCCAATGCTTGTCGTAAGAGGTGACTAATGGGATCGGGTGGTCAGGCTCGCTGACTTGGTTGACACATGTCATCGGTTCCCAGTTGTGCAGATCGATGCTCATGCTGTTGATCACTGGATTGTCTGGGCCAGACTCGATTATATACAGACCACCGACATATAGCTGGAATATTGCTGAGTGCGGCGTAAAACTAAACTCACTCACTCACTCGCTTATCCCCACCTCTACCCCCTCCTCATCCTGGCTAGACTACCTGAGCCCTTAAGGTAGGGGAAAGAAGTCTACAATCACTCGAAAAAGAATAAAAGCCACAAAAACCATTCCATATTCACTATTAATAAAACCTCGTTGTAAGACATCCGACTTTTTTCGTAGTATGTGATGATGAATTGCTGTTACCAGTAATCATAACAATATTATCATTTGCATTACAGCATAAATATATTTTTCTCTGTTCTGAAGTCTGCTAAAAGTTGTCACGCTTATCCTAAAATTATACTTATCTCAAATAGAACGGTAAATGTACCCGTTAAAGGTGTGGTTAAAACCTTTCATCAAAACTACGTGAAAACACACTTTTGTGTCGAGCTAATTATCGTTGAACCGTTGCAGATCAAACTACCACCACTAAAGATAGATGAAAACAATAGGTAGCTAGAAACATGATACTGTAACGCGCAAACGAGGAGCAGCCAATTTCGCTTAATTCTATTCACGTATTGTCAACATCCTTCATGTTTAGTAATGTCAACATCCTTCATGTTTAGTAATGTCAGCATCCTTCATGTTTAGTAATGTCAACATACTACATGTTTAGTAATGTCAACATCCTTCATGTTTAGTAATGTCAACATCCTTCATGTTTAGTAATGTCAACATCCTTCATGTTTAGTAATGTCAACATCCTACATGTTTAGTAATGTCAACATCCTTCATGTTTAGTGATGTCAACATCATTCATGTTTAGTAATGTCATGTTTAGTAATGTCAACATCCTTCATGTTTAGTAATGTCAACATCCTACATGTTTAGTGATGTCAACATCCTTCATGTTTAGTAATGTCAACATCCTTCATGTTTAGTATTGTCAACATCCTTCATGTGTAGTAATGCAGACAATTTATGTTCATTGTTAATCACATCAAAATACTGAACAAACTTTATGGATAACAGCTTCTTTTATCACCGCACTGACGGTCCATAAAGTTTGTTCAATATTGTTCTTCCCAACTTCCCAAATGCCACTCAAGGAAGTAATCACATCGCGTTGTCGTGTTTCTGAAATTTCTGTTAGTCCAGCAACACATACTACACTACACTACACACAGTAATAAGCTGAAGAGACAGCCTGTGTATCCATGTTCAACATTGATGCACTGAAGACAACACTCGGAAAGGTCAGAGAGGAGTCTTGTAGGGAGAAATGTTAGCCTCCTCAGACGTTACCTCGGGATGTCATCAAACTCTCAGTCGCTTCTTCTTAACGCCGAGATGAGTACAACCAACTGACAATCTTTGGGAACAAAGATACGAGAACGAGGACCAAATATTTTACACTTGGTGTAGGTAATATTTTGACCTGGCCAAGGAGATATCTGCAAACATGGCTCCAATGGAGTTTACACGACCGAGACACAGAAAACATACGTGCATTATCGGAAAATTATCTAAGCATTGCATGGAAAATAAAAATATTTAGATCAAGGCATAATATTGACACTGAAGACCAAACCCCATTCCCAAAGCGTTCGTAAAGTTACGATCTGTCGTAACTCTATAGCTTACCATAGGCTTACGAATGTCGTTTAACTACGAATGCTTTTGTGGATCGGAACCCAGGTTCCCAGGGGACATAGCAGGGCCCAAGCAAAGTGGAACTAGCACCTACGCAAAATATTAACCTAAAGAAAGAAACATTTTGGTACCATTTTTACAGAAAAGGACCAGATCATTGACAAAACTTGGACATGAAAAGACAAGGATCAAACAAAACTTGGAGATAAATGGAAAAGGACCAAGGGCTTTATATGGACATCAAAGAGCCTAGACAACGGTTAAACCTAAAAGGACAAGGTCTTAGATAGCATGTTGACATGGAAGGAAAGGTACCTGGACAGCATACGGACCTGAATGGAAAAGGACTGAACAACTTGAAGACCTCAAAGGACAAGGACCTAGCTGCATACAGACTTGAAAGGGAAATTACCTGGAGCACATGTAGACACTATAGACAATGAACCGCTGAATAGTTGAAGAAAAGACTCTATGCAAGTATGGGAAATAATGTCCAAGGACCAAGGCACATATGAACCTCAACGTAAGAGGACGTGGACAACAAATCGTGAAAGGGAAATGGCCTTAACTTACATGTGAATCTTAAAAGGGCATACGCATGTATGGGAAATTATGGCCAAAGACTTAGACAGTATATGTACCTCAAAGCAAAAGGACCTGGGCCTTTATTCTCGAAACATTCGTAGCCCTAAGAATTCTTAACTTTAATCATAGCCAATGTGTTAAGAAAGGGCGTTAGAAGATCGTAGGGCTACGAACGTTTCGAGAATAGCTAGCGTGGACAAAATATCTAAAAGGGAAATTACCTGGACAACATCACGAGGTAAACATATGACTTCTGCATTTATGAATAATAACAACCAAGGGCCTAGACAACATATAGACCTCAAAGTAAAAGGACCTGGACAATATTTGATCATAAAAAGGAAATAATCTGGATAACTCTCCAAGATAGAACGTCAAGCCAATGCATTACGACTGTGTATCAAAACGATTCAAGCCAAGCTTACAGAGAGCTGAAATATTTTATGAGCTGTAATAGTTTTATGAGCTGAAATAATTTTATGAGCTGTAATAGTTTTTCAACATTGTTATCTTGCCTTTCGTTATCATGTTCCATTTCTTCACCAGGTCGAGTATTCCTGTTTTTCGTTATCAAATCTACTCCACCAGCTGGCAAATAGGTGACTTTTCAGCATTCTGGAATTAGCAAGAAATTCTTCTCGAAAGATCAGACCATAAATGGCCAAAAATATTGTAATCTAGGCAACTACGTGGGCATGTCAGGACTTAACTCTGTGGGTGCTGTTTTCCAAGGACAACGCACCCTGGACAGTTATCTCTGTCCCGTTAAAATATTTTAACAACCTCTGTATTCACCAAATCATGTAACGTCACATTTCTCACCTCTCCATAAACGTGAAGGGTTTGAGGTAGAAAATGCATCAGAGTTAAAAAAGAACGATTATATCAAAGCCCGCTAAAACGAGACAATAAAACCTTTTTGTATTGCCACAAATAGAAATAAACATTAATGGTTTTAGGCCGTTTTTATCAATATTTCAGCAATATCACCAGACATTGGATTCAAACATTGCACCCATGTGGGGAATCGAACCCGGGAAGCAGTAATGGGAACATTAGGCAACGAAATACCTTTTAAGTTTTTCTGGAATTTGGTTCAACCAGAGGTTTTGAAAAACGCAAATGCACAATTAAACTCTAAACGACACATTGCTATTCGTACAGTAAATATGTGAATACGAGATTCAAGGGAAACTGCTCGTGAAACTTGGTTGTCCTAACAAATTATATTTAAGTCCATCTATCACTGCTTTATCTGTTTTAGGTTTTATGCTGGCTACAAAACAGTCAGCTGATGACTAAGGACCAGATGTCTCAATCTAAAATACGACACAAAGTACAAGGTCTTGACTTAAAGTGGACCATTGAGAATTGGCTCCCTTTAATTGCGATCCCATTTTTAAGCAAGGAAATCTGTTATAGAGTTTTCACTGTGGACGATTCAGGTGTGATTTTGCATATTGATAAAATGCCTGCAACATGTTTTTATTACAATTGTTGGAATATTTCACTAAGAAAGGTTAAAGAGAAACCTACTTGGTTATGTTTTGAAACGGTGACGGGTAATTAACGAAAGAAACATGTTTATAATGATCATTTGGTATAATGTATACTTTTTATTACAATTGTTGGAATATTTCACTAAGAAAGGTTAAAGAGAAACCTACTTGGTTATGTTTTGAAACGGTGACGGGTAATTAACGAAAGAAACATGTGTATAATGATCATTTAGTATAATCTGTAATCAAGATCAGGATTTTTATTTTCCTGACTGTTTCCTGTATCCAGTCTGACTGTAGTGGCCTTGAAATTACTGAAGCTGTAATGTATTGCATAACATCCATAACTGTTTCAAGTGTCTTTGTTGAGATGACCTAGTTTGGGTCACGGGAGTCATCTGAAGGAAATACCTTCACAACAGAAAAACATAATCTCAAAGCATCGATCAAATATCGCAGGAAATGTTTTCCCGTGTCTGGTGCAAAGCTCTCCATATGCATAACGTCCCCGAGGCTTGTACAACATGACCATTCTTACGTCACTTCTGACATTATACTGACGTCACAGTTGACCTTCCGACCATCTGTCGGTAAGCGTATATTGATGAGCCAGAAAGTGTCGGAATTTCCGGTAACGTGACAGAGGAGGCATTTTCTTTCGAAACAATATTTGTGACGAGACTCAATTGCTCATAAATTTGGCATTTATCTTGGTACGACAAAAGGACTCTTACTTTTTTATTTCTCTTATTTCTTTATTAGTTTATGTACATATCCTATCGACCCCAAGGGCAGAGCAATTTCCTTCCTGCCCACCAAGGGTGTAATGGTGTTAACGTTTGCGTTGATATATTACTTAATATAGCAATACACGATTTAATTTTCCACGTGAATGAGTTTGGTTTTAGGATGCTTTAAACATTAAGTCATGTTAAAAATGTTTTACTGGTGTTTTGTACGGAATTGAACCCGGGTCTTCGGTGTTGGGAGGAAACGCAGTATAACATTAAGGCTACCCTCGGACCCTCCATGCAGCGATCATGTGTTTGTGCTTCTGTCTACTTTTGTCGTTACTCTATCATTTGTTTATGTGCATGTATTCTTTTACCATTAGTTCTTCATATGGGTTAAGGACAATGTACAGTTAAACCATCCAATACACTAATTAATCCTCTTGGCACGCTAGATAATCAGGAAGTAGTGATTGCGCGGTGAATCAAACGCTCTAAGCCGGCATGGGTATGAGCAGTCCAATCAAGGTCCCTTAATCCAATACACTCCTCTCGGTCCGATATGTTACAGAGATAAAGAGAATGACGAGTGTAAATGGCAGCCATGTTGGAAAATGATCGTAACTGTCTAAACCGGTACCCTGTCTAAACCGGCATTTTATTTCGGTCCCGTGGGGTGCCGGTTTAGACAGGTTTCACTGTATAGTTGATCGGATTATTGATCCGTTACTATGACATTCGTCTGTAACCATTGCGTGGATATTAATCCGTGGACCCGCAAAGATTCGGATTAGAATAACGCAGGGATATCTAACGCATAGATCCTCGCAGACTATACAGTACTGATAGGTATTGCTGTGTCTATACTATATAGACCTTCAGCAACACATGCCTGTCGTAAAGTGGCGACTAACGGGATCGGGTGGTCAGTTTCGCGGACTTGGTTGACATCGTGTCATCGTGTCCCGATTGCGTAGATCGATGATAATGTTGCTGATCACAACAACCAAACCATAAACTATAAATGTTTTAGTACAATCTTAAAAAGTAAAGTCGGTGTTGACTTTAGTTACACCTGTATTATATGAAAATGATTGGAAGTCTCTGGTTGACACATGTCATCGTATCCCAGTTGCATAGATTGATGCTCATGCTGTTGATCACTGGATTGTCTGGTCCAGACTCGATTATTTCAGGCCGCCGCCACATAGCTATCAGCAGCATTAGAGGTACAACAGTTACTTCATTATATTCATCTTCATACACAGGTATTCAATATGCATCAAAAGCTTCACCAAGCAGTGAGGACAGATTCCAGAGTACACTATTTGTGAAACGTGCTGTTTGTGTTAGATGGTAACATAACGGTTTTACACATTTTGGTTAAGTTTTGTAGATTTTCTAGTTTACGACTATTAAAAGTAAATTCATTTTAGCTAAGTTTGATTTAGTGTAAAAATATCTATTAATTATAGGTTTTCTCTCATTTTCATGAAATCCATACGAAAAGACGTTAAAATAAGCCACTTTCCTTTTCTTTGTCTGCAGTTCTGTACTTAGAATATGATTTTCTGGTTTTGTGTGTCGTTTAACGCAGCACTCAGCAGTATTACAGCTACGGTATGGCGGCGGTATTTATGTAATCGAGACTGGACCAGACAATCCAGTGACCAATATCATGAGCATCGATCTACGTAAACGAGATACGATGACCTGTGTCAGCGAGCCTGACAACCTGATCCTGTTAGTCGCCTCTTAACAAGCATGGGTTACTGAAGACCAATTCTAATCTGGATCTTCACAGGTCCTTAGCTAATGAAACAAGGACAATTCGGTTCGGAGCCAGCATACTGTGTCTGAGAGGGATTTCCAGGTTCAACTGCGGCAAGATACACTAGCACCAGGAGAATGGCATTAGTTAGTCTGGGCTTGTACAAACAGACGCTTCTCTAAGTGCAATAAGTTTGAACACAACGTTAAACCGATTTCACTTAACCTCACTCATCAATCATGATAAAATTACATTTGCCATTTCCTTTCAATAACATATCGAATTTCGTAATTTACATTTCTATCATGCGTGCAAATGGGAAAAACATTGTCAAACCGTTTGCATGTTTTTGCTTTTTTGTGTATGTGATTTTAGAAATTCTAGCTTTAAAACCATCATATGAATACAAGTCCTTTATTTGGTGATATATTTTGATATCAAACTTTGTGTTTTTTAAGTAAATATTTAATTTACAGATCCATTTACAAATATCCGTTCGAGATGGCAAAGTATTCATTGTTTACAAAACCATGTACTGTTCATATACTTTCCATATCGTCAGATTATTAAATTACATATATAAAAAGTTCAAACTCTTTTCCTTCTTCTTTTTGACACATTTCTAAGAAATTAACCCAAAACGAGTTCCTTTAAAGAAAATGCGCATTTTCCTCAAGGTGAAAGTGAACCGCCTCACATGTGTAATGTATGTTTCAGGGTCAAGGACGTCTGTGGTAGTAAACAGTGGGGATCTTGGTTTCTATACAGTTTAAATTAATGTTCGCCTCTCGGAGTGTTTACATTGCGTCAGCGTTCCCACTGACCTACATAACCGCGTCCAGTTCTGAATGGCTAAAAATAAAGAGAGCCCTTCATACGTTCCTATGTTCAAAACCACACCGTTCCTTATTACAGACAGCTTGGATCATCCCGGGTTATAATGTCCACCATGTTGTATGCACTTAGGGCATGTCTGTTCAGTTCAGCGCTATCTAAGTGGCCTTATTTTTAATTATTACTTTCAACAGATATATAGCAAAACAATCGGTGAATTTAAAATATCATATTTCAGTTCTTTCATGGTTGATAACTGATACAAAACTGCCTCGTATTTAACTACATTGATAAAATGAGTCCTTATACTTTATGTGAAGTTATGCCATTTTCTGTTCTTGAATATTAATCATTTGCTGTGTTCATTTTTGTTTGACAAGCATTTCTTACAAGTTGACGGACGATAAAGTAGACCTGGTGTCCAGTGCTGTGATAGTGCTGGAATATTGCTAAAAGCGGCGTAAAACCATATTCACTCACTCACTCACTCCTACAACAGCGACGATTCGAGATAAATTGCATTGATGTAGTTTTCAGGCAATATGTATTGTTCAACCTGATACTGGAATGTGAACCCGTGAAGGTCCGGGTTAGAATTAACCTTCAGTAACCCATGCTTGTCGTAAGAGGCGACTAACGGGATCGGGTGGTCAGGCTCGCTGACTTGGTTGACACATGTCATCGGTTCCCAATTGCGCAGAGCGATGCTCATGCTGTTGATCACTGGATTGTCTGGTCCAGACTCGATTATTTACAGACAGCCGCCATATAGCTGGAATATTGCTGAGTGCGGCGTAAAACTAAACTCACTCGCTCACTCACTGGAATGTGATAAGTATTTATGATATTGAATTACCTTCATTCAAGCATTCACGATATAAAAATATTCAAGCTCATCCGTGAAAACAAAAACAATCACTAGATTATGATAAATGCCTTTACTCATTGTTTGTCGTTGTGATAAATTTCCGAAATGATGTTAAAAATCCAATCAGCAAAATGTCACCTTAGTTGTAATTATGATTCTTCAAAGTAGACATTGAGTCTGTGTTGCCGCCCACACTGTAGCGTTTAGTCGTCATTTCCCCCTAGCATGGCCACCAATACCTGAAATTGACATTTCCTTTTTTCAAATTTTGACATTTATTTATTTAAAAACGGACTTTTAACGTAATGGAAGTCGAAAAGGATGATGTAAGTCATCTGTACTTTCAAATCTGGTCCCGCGACATTTCGAAGGAAAACATTGCATCAGCTTTGAACCCAAGGTTTTGACCTACATTATCACACACTAGGTCACTGTTTGTAAACACGAGAAGTTTGTAAATAACCTTGCATGTTCATGTACAGTGGGTTATCTGATTGTACATACAAACAATTTCTAATCAGACTGGAGTTGATATGGACTGACTGACTGACTGAGTTTTTAGCAATATTCCAGCAACATCACGGCGGGGTACACCAGAAATGGGCTTCAAGTTGATATGGAGCAAGCGGATACATGTAAATATTATCTACATGGACTGTATCTTTGAACATATTAAATGTCAGATATCGCCATGGGGCGACAGTGTTGTGGTAATAACATGTCTACCTTGAGCATGGACACGTCCAACCATTTATATACATGGCTATACAAATGAAAACATATGGTTTATTATCGTGTAATGGGAACATATTAACTTGCATGCATTTATTGGACATTGTAGATTATTTGAAAGGTTAGGTGTCCATAGACGCGTGCACAAGACAAAGTCCGTATTTATACTGATGTACAAAAGAAAGTACACACTGGTGTTTTGAGACTATTAAAACAACGTAAATATTTTGCTAGCAATGTTCCAGTTGGGTACGGTATGTATGGTGTTATTGCAACACGTACACAATGTTTGTGACTTCTGAGTCGCAATCAAAACACTTTTCTAAATATTACGCTGTTCTCAGGAAAACATTTTACCAAAGCATCAGGTGTGTACTTTCTCTTGTACGTCGGTTTATTAGTCAGTGCTGCGTAATACGTTTCTTTGCACCGACGTTCTATATTTACAAGCACAAAGGCATGATTCTTTTCATGTCTGCAGGTTTCCATGCATAACCATGCATTATCCTTTGTATTATGTACACTACAATTTTGAGGAGGGGCTGGGAATGCGTGTGTTATATAAAGGCAAGAGCTGTGTTATTGCGTACATCTTTATTATATACCCTTTTGCGTTTGCCATTATAGTACTGTCGGAAATAGAAAAAAACTGTATTTTCTCATTTATCTCTACAATTTATGTAGTTGATATGTGAAAGTGTGAAATATCTGTTAAACTAAGTTCGGCCTAACTACAGTCTCAGTGGTAGAGAGATAGGAAACGGAGAAAAAGGACTTTACTGAGGGGAAATTAGTGCAGAAATGAGCAATGCGGTTTTTTCTAAGTCCAAAAAGACTTATTTGGAACAGACCATGGCTTTATGCAAATTAGTGTGCGACGATATTGTATTACAAAGGACACTTTTTAAATGCCCAATTTGAAATTAGACGTAGATTCATTATAAACGATAGCTGACGTAAAAAATAATAACTTTTATGCCGAAACTATTAAGGATGTAGCTACCATGCAGTCTCACTGTCACTATAAAAAGAAACAGATAGGAGGGGTCGCCTCAAAAGCAAAACCTGGGGTCGGGCTTGGGGATAGAGATATCAGCTAAGATAAGATAATCCTTTAGGGCAATTATACTGGGGAGGTACACGGCACGTCATAACAATTTACAAATAATATCCAGTCCTGTCGATCTTGGGGTGGTCATGCCACCTATATACTACGATGCGTTTCTATGGTTTTCGGGTATCATACTCTCTTACATATCTCAACATAAACTTTATGAAAGAAAGACACGTAAGATGTTAATCAGTAGATGAGACATAGTCAACACACATGAAAAAGCACAAAATATCTTTGAGATGACCCCTTGTGCCTGTAGGCAGCACGTGCATTTCATGCCAGGTGAGTCGACGGTCCGTCGTCATACCTGGCTGAGCGACCTAATTGCCATCTATAGTCTGATCTATTGTTTTCAGCAGCTATTCGTATTTTTTTCTAAGTTTTGCCCGATTTTACGAGTAAACATGCTTTTCTGGATATCGTATTACGCATCCCACTGAACGCCCAGTTAGGCCGAAGTGGGTTATTTCGACATATGCTATTTGCAATTGTGTCAATTTTAGGGATACAGACTAACAGCCTAAAAACAGGGTTTTTTTCTATTTCCGACAGTACTATAGTAATCGATTTTGCTGTCATGATCACGTGTTCCTGAATCACTATCAGTTAGTCATGGCACCACGTGTTCGTGAAATGTTGCGCGTATCCTACCCAGCTGGTGATACCCATCACAAACACACGCAAAGCCAAGTTTTTTTTTGTTCTCCTGAAATGGAAACATATGATGCCAATCAAAACGGAATATTCTACACACAACAGATATTAACGATTTCAACAGAACACTAAATATCTTATTTATTCCATTGTTTTACCAGATTAAGATGAAAATGCAGCAGAGAGGGTTCGGGCGATCCTGGCACAGTCAGGCTGGTAAGGCTCATCATATCAGCTCAGGGCCCTTGCCCCCTCTACACGCAGCCCAGACAGCGAATGGAACTTCTCCCAGGAAACGCTGCCTAGTCGAACCTACCAAGAACTTTCCGGAGAATATGTAGACTCCCCAACACTGCAGCCCTTCTGCATTACCCAGAGTGTCAGAAGGGCTGTACTCATGGTGGGGAACCCGGGCACGCTCCTGATCTGCTCCAAGAGATCAGGAGGTACTAAACCAAGGGCACCGAGAGCAATGGAGTCTGACGACAGTGTACTTGGGATGCAAGCGAGACATTTCAAAGGCAAGGTCCGCATATTTAACATATGTGTTTCCTGAATCTTGCCAAGCACGTTGCTGTCAAAAGGAACAGAAAATTCAATGATATAAATAAATTCATTGGCTTTTATCAAAAAGGACAAGATCAGGTTTGTTAGCAGGAATTCTTCACAGGCTGTATATGGGCCTATTCCACAGAAGTTTGAAAGCAATTCCTTTGTTTACTGTTAACTATGACTTTTCCATGACTGATTTCAAACTGGGAACACAATGGCCGACCAAATGCCAGTTCAAAATGTCTGATAATGAGCGCGTAACACCGTTGTTATCCTGGTAACGTTTAAAGGCTATGGGTATTAATAGCATAATATTCACGTGTGTACACACATAGATAAAGGCCACTGTCCCTTTTATCATAAACACCGGTGCATCTGTCTGACACATTCTATCTGTACGAGTGATCAGCCGCTCACGTGTTGCGTTGAAAAAACGTTGCCGGTTTGTCCAAGTGCAGTGTGTCACTCAATGAGCAGTATGACAATGGCGGCGGGCCAAGTCCACTGCTTTTCACTTTTATGATTGAGTTATTCGCGGCTTTTAGCAATATTCCAGCAACATCACACCAGAAATGGGCTTCACACATTGTATCCATGTGGGGGATCGAACCACGCGTGACGAGCAAACGCTTTAACCACTAGGCTACCCCACCGCCCTCACGTTTATGAGTAGAGTTACGTCCCTTAGGCGTCACAGAATCTTGTGATTGTTGCTCGGTTTCAGGTGTCCTGCAGATTTTGACACTCATCAGTTCTCGTTTTGATTTCACCAAGATGCTTTCTGTAGGTGGCATTGAGCAGCTGGTATGATGAAGAGGAACAATATTTATGGATTAACAACTTCACTTAGGTGGTAACACCATAGATGCCATCGGGTGTCAATGTAGTCTTGTCAAAGCAGCATTAGAGTCAAGTCAATCTCTTACTCATAAATAGTATGAATATGCCTGGGCACACATCTGACGCTTAAAGTTCATGGAAGACGCTGTTCTATTCAACAATGGCATATTTTGTTACTCATCACGAAATCACATCAAACGACCGAAAGGATATCTGAGACAAAACGGGTGCAGATTTTCTTTTGTTTAAATTACATCTTTCTTTTTTGTTCTGTTTGTTTCTGTCCTTCCGTGTTTATTTATTTATATTTTTTGTTTTTGTTATATAGTTTTGTTTTGTTTTGTGTTGAGGCGTGTGTGTGTTTCAGGCGGGGGAAGGGGGCATAGTTTTCATTCCCAGGAGGCGGGTATTTGTTTGTACTTGTACTTGTCTTTATTTGCATAATCCCATGTGTTCAAATATCAAGTGGACTGTCATCCATCTTACAGTAACCCTCTGAAGGGTGGGGTTGATTTCTCTTCCTTTTCTACTGTATATCTACCCAGCGTCAATATTGAAGGGGTATCTAGGTTTGTAGGGTGCCATACTTGAACATCGGCCAGCAGATGTCAATGGGGCTGAGTGCGTTGACTATGATAACAGTTGAAGAACAGTTTGTTGATGCCTGTGTCACAACGATCTGATTCATACAGTTGTCCCTATGTGGACCACGGATTATGTATCATCTCTGTAACTCAGGTCAAAACCTGTTTTATTGGCCCAACGATTTGAAATAGCCGAATCTTGTGGTTACGATTGTTATCGGGAACCTTTTATTGCCGTCCTATGGATCTGGCTGACTGACTGACTGAGTTTGGTTTTACGCCGCTTTTAGCAATATTCCAGCAATATCACGGCGGGGGACACCAGAAATGGGCTTCACTCATTGTACCCATGTGGGGATTCGAACCCGGGTCTTCGGCTTTAACGCTTTAACCACTAGACTACCCCACCGCCCCTATGGATCTGGTAGTCAGACTCGATGACTTGCTTAATTGTTCGTTATCATACCTTGGCGTCCACTGGGGGGTGCTGATAATCACTTGATGATCTGGTCCAGACTGGATTATTCAGTCTTTGCATAGCAAAGAACATCGCACTACCATCCTCTTTCTTCCTTACTTGTTGTACAACTGTCATATAATGAAATATGACACACCTAAGTAATGCCATAGAGATTTAAACCAAGTCGGTTCGGCTGTATTATGCTAATGTATATCGGATGCTTTATAGCCTAATTTAGAACACAAAAACCTATCCACTCATGGAATATACCATGTTATCACAGTCTAAATGAGTCCAGTGTTTGGCGGTTTTCATACACCTTTAAATTTTTCCAGATAACGTACAGATCACTGAACTTGAATCATACCTAGAGATGTAATGACAACACAAAAAAGAAAACTGCTATTTCCTGAAATAGACTTTGATTGGAAAAATATATTAAAGGTCACATGCAACGTAAAACACAACTTTGCAGATTCTGATACCTTTCGGTATGGACTTACCGAAACAAATCGTCAAAAATGCAAATTCAACTTATAAAGTTGAAAAATAACGCGATGAAAAAAAACGCGCGAAATCGGAGTTCAAACGTTTCACTAATTTTCCCCAGACTTTTCTGGGGAATACGGGTTTCAACAGCTGGGCTGCACTCATAGCACGTGCGCAGTGAAATAGGTTCGCGCAACTTGGAAGCGGGTTGTCTGGTGAATACTCGGTGAAGGCTTTGGTGTGAGCTTTTTTCATAATATTTTGTTGATATCTCACAGGCGCGAGCTTTTTATATGTTATGACAGTAAATAAACTGTTTATACAATTTCATTTGTCTATTTCACCACACGTTCTTCTTACCGAGACACTTTCTCAGTTCGATACTTAAAAGCAATGTCATTATTTAGAGTTGACACAATTTCTAACTGTGATATAGATATGTCGTTGTCACAGACAAAACTCAATGTCTTGTTTTATTGACACCAGTGTGTCTGCCTGCCTGTCTGCTAATGACAATATTCAATACACAACTGCGATCACTGACCACATGCAATTTGAACTTAACACCAATCTGGCTATACACCATAAACAAAACGCATTGATTTATGGCCCGAGTTCGGTCTCTGTCACATTATGTAATTACACAGACAGGCAGGTGTGATACCTGAACACATGACATGTTATGATGTCTGTTGATTGCAAAATGTTATACACCAAAAATGAGCATGTATTTACAAAACCCAACTTTCTATATATATACACACACAATTAGCCGTGAAGGCGGCATCTGCTAATGAACCAGCCGTTACACGTGAGTGCACACCCATCCGCTCTGACTGGGTTCGGTATCCCGGCTGCTTCGTTTCGAGGGAGGTAAACCCAAGTACAAAATATTGCACTTTTGATTTGCGATTATACGCTTATAATTTTGTTTATTCGTTTTTTCATAATCAACAATGCATATTATATGTCATGAAGAAGTGATAATTGTGTTTTAATTATGTTTGATTTTTTGGTTGCATGTGACCTTTAAGTATACAGAAAAGGATTGCAAGACAGAAAACTTCTATATTTTCAATATAGATTTCTACAAGGTGTTATTTTTACAAAAAGAGAATTGCTTAAAATGAAAAAAGTTGATATAGTCTATGTTGTTTCTGCAATGATCTAAATGAGAGTGTTTGTCATGTGTACTGGGAATGTCAGAAGACACAAACTTTTTGGAAAAACCTACAAATTTTGTTTAACAATTTATACCCTCATACATTGCTATTATCAAAACATGTGGTTTGGTTTGGTACTCTACACCATAATATATTACTAAATCACATCATCATTGCAGCAAAAAAACACATTTACGTATGCTGTATTAAGAATATGCATCCAAACATAACTCTATTTATAAAAACTTTGAAAGAAATATTCTTTGTGGAAAACCATATAAGCAAAAGAAATAATAAAATAGAACATTTCAATCACAAATGGGGTCTTCTCTTCCCAGTACTTTGATGAATTTAAAATGTATCATATTTACCTGAGGCCATATTTCTCTTTTATAGACTTATATATGTGTATTAACATGATATTGACGTACTACCTGTACATCATCCATCTGTCATAAAGAAATCTTTAAATAAGTAACTAAAAATGAAACAAGGTATATGTGTGTGCATATACATATATATATCCGTGTGTGTGTGTGTGTGTGTGTGTGTGTGTCCGTGTCCGTGTGTGTGTCCGTGTCCGTGTCCGTGTCCGTGTCCGTGTCCGTGTCCGTGTCCGTGTCAATTATACTCTATAACCGGGGTGCTAGGGGAATATGGTATTCGAACTATTGATAACTGGTGACTGGCAAGCATGAGGGATGGTTTAGACGATTGGGCTGTCTGTGTCTTCAAAATTCGCAAGGTGTGGGTTAAATATCTCTTGATTATGATATCGTGAATAAAAATGATTTCTATAATCATGCAATCGAATTGAAAATTCCCAATTTCTACCTTGAAACCTCTCGAATGCGTCACATGTGACATTGATGGCTGTTAGAACCCTGATCAAACAACATTTCGAGTCATATGACGCTCTTTCAAACACGACGGAAATAGTGCATGCACGATCGTTTCTCAAAATGTCTGACGTGTAGCCGCTAAAGGACTGGAGCTACTGGACAACTGGGAAGTTGAAGTGATCCCTCTGGCCATACAGACTTAATACAGTGTAGTTATTTTCGCGGTGACGCCGAGGTTTGATTCCGCGCCTGGATGCAATGTCTGGTGTCCACCGCAGTGTATTGTCTGGAATATTTTCAAAAATGGAGTAAGACCATACTAACCCATATTTACCAGACGTATGAGTCCGCATTGCCCTGGGAAGAAAAACAGCACTGACAAATACAAATTTTTCGAACGAATTGCACATTTTTGACGTACGTATTGTGGATCGAACAGGCGAAAGTAGATATGAATAATATCAAAATGGTCATTACATTTACATTGATGTGATGTAATTTCAATTGTGACTAAACACCCAAGGCCTTTATAGGCACCCGTGGTTCATTCGTCTTAGGCACAGCAGTATGCAGTGCAGAGTTACGTCCCTTAGATACGCCAGAAACGTGTAATTGCGGGTTTGAATCCCGTTTCGATCCGATGTTTCTCGTTTTGAGAGCACTCGTGGGTTTACCAAGCCGGTGAAAATCTGACACCTGCAACCAGTGAAGGTCCGGGTTAGAATTGATCTTCAGCAACCATACTTGTCGTAAGAGGTGACTAACGGGATCAGGTGGTCAGGCTCGTTGACTTGGATGACACATGTCTTCGTATCCCATTTGCGCAGATCGATGCTCATGCTGTTGATCACTGGGTTGTCTGGACCAGACTCGATTATTTACAGACCGCCGCCATATAACTGGAATATTGCTGAGTGCGGCGTAAAACTAAACTCACTCACCCTGACACCTGCATAACAATGAGCTTTATCAAGCCGTGATACACCGTGATATAACTGAACTAAACTACTGTTCAAAGAGGTGTTAAACCCAACTCACTCACTAACTCACTCACTCACTCACTTCATGGTCCTTAATTATTAAAGGCGCACTGCAAGCTTCAGTTATGTATCGAAACATCAAAGGAAGGCATTGTTGATAAACAGCCTTTGTTTGAATGAGCACCGCTAGTAGTTTTATCAGGAATGATAAGTTATCAATGCCGTACCATGTCTTGAGTAACATATCAGTCAATGCTATCAGATAGGGTCAAATATAGCGTCCTGCGATGATACGACAAATTTCATATTCAGCGTTCGCTGTTGATAAAGCGTGTCTGAGTGAGCGCATCGTGCTGGTGATATCTTCCTACAAATTTTAACCTTGAATTATTTTTTCCTATATGATAACCTCTATGTTACTATACTTACAAGTGTATGTAACGAATCCCCAAGATTAGAAACGAAAGAAATAAGCCCGTCTTCGTCATGCCATTCTTCTCTCACGTGTTGTAAGATCCCGTGTTATGAAATCGGGACGCAGGGGTAGTCCTGTGGTTCGCTCGTCACGCCGAAGACCCGGGTTCGATTCGCCACATGGGCACAATGTGTGAAGCTCATTTCTGATGTGCCCCGACGTGATATTGCCGCAATATTGCTAAAAGCGGCGTAAAACTAAACTCACTCACTCACTGTTATGAAATCCCGTCAGATTTCAGCCCATTAAATTGCTAGAAGTTTCTTAGAGTGTTTTTGCATATATATTTCTAAACATATACTTACCGCATACATAACTATAACGATTAAATATTCATAAGTACATGCTAAAGGCGGTTTGTGGAGGTCGTGATGTAGTGCAGTGTATATCGGTGTCGATGACACTAACATCGAGGGTTCGAATTCGAATTTCGCCTTTCTGATCATTCCAATCATCACCTGTGAAACATGAGCTCTCAGAGGTCAGTTCGGGCGTATATTTCAATAGAGTTTCAAGAGACGTTAAACCCCACCCACTCACTCACTCACATTTTCATCAGGGTGAGTGAGCGAGTATAGTTTTACGCACCTTTTTAGCTTTTTTACACGTGTCATCGTATCCCATTTGCGTAGATCCATGCTCATGCTGTTGATCACTGGATTGTTTGGTCCAGACTCGATTATTTACAGACCTCCGCCATATATCTGGAGTGAGTGAGTGAGTATGGTTTCACGCCGTTTTGGCAAAATCCCTGCAAATATCACGGCGGAGGACACCAGAAGTGAGCTTCACACATTTTACCCATGTTGAGGATCGAACCCGGGTCTTCGGCGTGACGAGCGAACGCTTTAACCAATAGAGTACCCCACCGCCCCTTTTCTTAATAGGGTCAGGAAAGGGAAGTAGTGATGATTTAATTCGGTGGAGATATCTACAGGCTGTTGGCTTGCTATTAAAAGAAAACGACCGTCGTAACAAAAATATAGATTTAATTGGAAAAAATTACTTCCGAAAAGGTTCACAACATCACAAATAAAACTATTTGATATAAATACGTTCCTGCAGTTTTATTACGCACGATAATAGTATGTTATTTAGAACAGGATTTGCCTTTTGGGATCCTTAATTCTGGGAACTAGGACTAGGACGGAAGATAATTGTACACAGACGTCCGTTAACAGGATGTTGTGAATCATGGCCCGATATGCGGGATTTCCAGGAAAAGCAAAGAAAAGACCAAATTTGGAAATGTATTTAGATTTCCAAACACCTATTAGCTTTTCAGCTTAGAAGATCATGGCATATTTTTATAAAACTATTTTCAATTACTTTGGGGTTTATTTTGTTTGAAAAGTTAGCATTTTAATTACATTAATTTGTCAGATAGGGTTTTTTTTAACAGATCTGGCAAGAATGTGATGACCTTAGCGAATATAAACACTTTTTAAGTCAATAATATTAATTAACATGTGCATTATCCCTCTTTGTGGGAAATGGGCTGGCGGTGGGGTAGCCTAATGCATATGGTTAAAGCGTTCGCTCGTCACGCCGAAGACCCGGGTTCGATTCCCCACATGGCTACATTGTGTGAAGCCCATTTCTGGTGTCCCCGCCGTGATATTGCTGGAATATTGCTAAAAGCGGCGTAAAACAGTACTCACTCACTCACTTTTTGTTGTAATGTCAATGTCATGACGTTTTATTATATTGGTGACTGTGTCGTTAAACTACAAATGATCGTATTCAGTAAAAGATTGCAAATGTGAGCAATATATCTGTCTTTGATCGAATATATTGAAACAATATGGCCGTGACCATGAGCAGCGGTACATGTCGTGGGGCACAGTGACAAATAATCAGCCACACTCGACAACTGTGACATGAAATATTTCCGGGGAATAATTTTATTCCTCATTCCATCACCACAAGGCTGCAAATGAGATTGACATGGAATGTGTGCGTACGTGTGTGGGTCTATACGGTGTCCTCCCATTACGCAGCCAGCCAGTTCGCAGACACCTTAAAACAACAACATTTACGGTTCAGTGAACAGATTATCTACTACCTGTTACTCACACATTATAATGGAATAGTCCAAATAAAAACACAGGAACAAACTGAAGCTATATTGTTTATTTTGAAAGATGGACGAGAAGACAGTAATTTTTATTGCTGCAATATCAAAACAGTTTATTTTCATAAACATTTGTAGTTCAGTGTCTGCCAATTGGGTGTCTGTCAAATTGGTGTCTGTCAATTGGGAGATAACCGTCTATACGTATGTTTGTAAGTAGGTGTCAATGACAATTTTACGACAATGAGCATGGCTTGTGCTATTATTTACATTCTTAATGTGTAATAATGAACTTGATTTGTGTAATACACCCCTCCAATGTTTCAACTTGAACTCTTCCATACCCATACCATCTAATTTTCGTTAATTAACCCACCATGACAAACCCATACCACCTACTGGCCTACCCCTACCTTGTACATAAAAAATAGGCGGTATGGGTGGACACCGTCAGTGATGGCCCTTGCTATACCTTGTCGCAGTTTTACATGGATACCACACTCTATTCCAAGTATACTAGTTATGCTGAGCAGATCAGCAGCGGATCACCTTACTGTCGAGGGTCAGGCAGGGTAACATCAAGCACCACGACTACCCTAGTTGGTATGAAACGGTCGGGGATGGGGCCACCGACATTCCTTGCAAACACTCTTTCACAAATCCGAAAAACATGAACTGACGAATATAGTGAGATTCATGTTATAATGATTCAACAATATGATTCACCAACACTGAAATAATGTCCTAAGACGAATTTGAAGCAAACGGATATGCAAAGATTATACACCTCACAAAGAGGAACTTAAATTCCTCATATACTCATGCCAATAATGGTTGTCATCCCCCTCCCCACCACAACCCCACACACACCTCACACCCCAACCCCCACGCCATACCCCCTCTCCAATTAAAAAATTGAAGGGGGTGACAACCATTATTGGCATGAGTATACATTCATTCCAAACATCAGCACCAGGGCATAACGAGTCTCTAACTGTTGCAGAAACAGATTTCCCATGGCTTTGAAAAGACAATAAAGATTAGTCACAGAATAAAGGTATTTTTTTCAATGACATAAATATTCAAAGTAAAACAATGATATACATGTAGATCATTCTGGACTTGAGCTGAAATCGAGTTTATATTTACTCTCTTTAGCCTGGGAGACATACTAGGCTTGGAAGGAAAAATGGCGCTGAAAATATTTATATTGATATCAGTATGGATCACTGAAACCAAACAAACTAACACAGTATGGGTGAACAACATGCGACAAGGCGACGTTTAGTAAATCCATATGAGTGTAAACAGTAAAATGTTTTGAAATGACTTTGTACTAGGTGTAAGTAGAAAATGTTTCTTTCTGTAAAGTTTTAATAAAGATGTGCTCCACAATGTTTAAAGCATCCGCTCGTCACGCTGAAGTCCCGGGTTCGATTCCCCACATATGTACAATGTGTGAAGCCCATTTCTGGTGTCCCCCGCCGTGATATTGTTGAAATATTGCTAAAAGCGGCATAAAAGCTTACTCAGTCACTCTAGAATGCTTGGGCATTTGTAAAACGATTAAACACGCGAGTGAATTTTAACGGCAGAATATACCAAGAATTTGTTTAAACATTCTTGAAATTCGAGGAATCGAACGCGGATTTTCTCCGTTACAGACGGATGCCTCTGTCACGGTGACAGCTACCAGGAAAATAACTAGAAATGCAACGTCAGACGGATGTGGTTAACTCAATTTATTGAGACAACACTTTAGATGTAACATATGTTATGGTTGGGATTACACTTTCTCACTAATGTGCCGATTCTTGTACTTTTGTTGGGCTGAGTTTCATCCGAGATTCGAACCCACACCCTCAGAGTGAATATTTAGATGTTCAATCAAGCGAAACAAAAGTCACCACAACGACACCCCAATACACACCTCTGTCTGATGAACCCGTAATTAGTCTAATCGCTCAAGCAGATAAACAACCGAGACGCAACTAAGCTAAACTACCTGCTCTACAGAAATACAAGCTAGTGACAATTAATTGTCGAGGTAATTGGGGCCTAATTGCAAACCACTCACAGGGTGTTAACAAGACTAATAAACTATCATTACTTGGGTGAGTACAAATGCACTTAGTGCCATTACTTGAGTACAAATGCACTTAGTAATACGTTAATTGCTTTAAAAAGTAAGGGACACTAAATGGCACTCCTTGATGTAAGTAAGATTGCATAAGCCTACTATACAGACACACAGGCTCTTGGTTGAATTTCCTATCGCTAAATAAATGAGAGCACGACTATATTAGCCCACTTTACAAATAAACAACACTGGTACTTTCACCGGTCAAGTTAATCTATAGATATATGTAATCTAAAATTGAGTACAAACTGCCATAAACCATATATCCTGAACATACATACGCAATACCACCAGCAGTACAGAAAACTATCTGTATCTCTTCATCCAAGTCTCCAGATTGAGACTTCACCCAGCTAACACACAACGTTTTCGCAACGATGGGAAAGGTTGTAGAAGGGTAACGTCATCACGCAACGTTGTCACAACGTTAGTATTACGTCATTTTATAACGTTATTTCACAACGTTACCTATATACGTTATCAAAACACTATGTGTCGACTATTACACAATAACTTGGTGTCACGATATAGTTTTCTGTAAAACTGTTCACCTTGAGATTCTCTCTTCTCTGTTCAGCTACAGCTTCAGAAAACACACGACCAAAACAACATTCAAATTGAGAATAAACATTGAAGTCAATTTCTGCTTCGTTTCTTATGTACTGCTCACTACTGAGTAAACCATTTAACTATTAACGTTAAATAGAACGTAAGACAACGTAAAATAGGTTAGCATCAAATAACTTTAACATTGTGACGACGTGAAAGTGACGTATGACAACGTCACGTCAGTTGTGACAACGTAAATGGGAGTCGACAGAATAACGTTGTAACAACGAAAACATAACGTTGTGACACCGTGAAATTGTTAGCTGGATCATCAGGAGACAAACGGTAGCAGTTCGTCCACACATGGCCAACAGTCACTGTAAGTGCTGACCATTACTCAGCCTGCAGTCTCATCTCGTGTGTGCGGACTTCTGAGAAGTCTTCAGCGTCGCCTAATTAAACCTGACCGGCTGATTAACAGGATTTGTGGTAGTTTGCAGTACAAAAATAGCTAGAGCCGTCTTATAAAAAAACCTAATGTAAAGTATGATATGTGTACAGAAAGAGCGTGAATTATACTACAAAACTGTACATTCACATGTAGTGAAAATAATTAGTACAATTAGTAATTAGCAAACAGTGGCGAAGTTGAAGCGAAACCCCAAGACTAAACGGTAGCACAGCTAACATGCGCACTAACAAAGGTAGAAAATGGGTACATGCGAACTGCAACTATTCTGTGGTAGTGGATAAAGAAGTGGATGACTTAAAAATAAAAACAAAAATCAAAGTTAACTCAAGATTTCACCGTGCCAGGTTTCAAATATCGTTTAAGTAATTATCTACTTGTTAGTGCAAGTTGGTATCGTAATTATTCGCATTGAGGTCCTCCCTGACAGCAATCCTAAAAGCAATAAAAACGCCCCTGTGCAGCAGTAGCAATCAGCGATCGTGTTCCAATGGTCCCGCCTGCCATTTGCTGTCGAAGCTAAATCATTTCTTAACTCGTTAAACCATGGCGCAGCGGCCACGGAGCCTTTTGTTCAATGGTCCAATACAGAAGTGGGACTATTAACTAATGAGGAAAGTCCCGAGTGGACTATATGTGTGGACCAATGCTTATCTCTGTATCCGCTATGAGTAATCAAATGAACAGACAGGCTACTGTCTCAGTGGCGAGGCTTACAAGATTTAGTTTTACGATTGAACCGGTGACCGATTTGTCGACTGGCTATTTTCGACTGGATACTAAATGCATAAGAAACAGTCGTGATAAGAAGTGATGACCGTCATGTTACTCTGAATCTAATCCGTCACCGCTTGTATTAAGATCCACACTGAGCCAGTCGCCCACGCATGGTTATCTGTTTTAGTAATGTTCCTAATGTCACAGAGCAACACAGTCTTCTTGTCGCATTACCAAAGCGTTCCACGTTTTCCCACGCATCAGGTGTAACCTGAATGTATAGACATATGTAGTGGTAACTTCACTCTACAGACACATAGCATCAACCCCACCCTACAGATACACAGCGGCCACCTCACCCTAAAGATACATGGCATCAACCTCACCCTACAGAAGCATAGCATCAACCTCACCCTACAGATACATAGCATCAACCTCACCCTACAGACACATAGCAACAACCTCACCCTACAGATGCATAGCAACAACCTCACTCTACAGACACATAGCATCAACCCCACCCTACAGATACACAGCGGCCACCTCACCCTACAGATACATAGCATCAACCTCACCCTACAGATACATAGCAACAACCTCACCCTACAGATACATAGCATCAACCTCACCCTACAGACACAGCAGCCACCTCACCCTACAGATACATAGCAACAACCTCACCATACAGATACATAGCATCAACCCCATCCTACAGATACATAGCATCAACCTCACCCTACAGATACATAGCATCAACCTCACCCTACAGACACATAGCATCAACCTCACCCTACAGATGCATAGCATTAACCTCACCCTACATACACATAGTAGCAACCTTCCCCTACAGACACATGGCAGCAACCTCACCCTACAGACATATAGCAGCAGCCTCATCCTACAGACACATAGCAGCCACCTCACCCTGGAGACACATGGTAGTAACTTCACCCTACAGACACATAGCAGCAACCTCACCTTACAGACACGGGGTAACAATTTCACCCCATAGATACACGGCAGCAACCTTACCCTACAGACATATTGCGGCCACCTCACCCTACACACAGCGGCCACCTCACCATACAGACACATAGCAGCAACCTCACCCGACATACATATAGTAGCAACCTCACCCGACAGACATATAGCAGCCACCTCACCCTACAGACATATAGCGGCCACCTCACCTCACCTCACACGGCAGCAACATCACCCTTCAGACGCATACCAGCAACATCACCCTATAGACACACAGCAGCAATCTCACCCTTCAGACGCAGAACAACAACCTTACAATGCAGACATATAGCGGCAGACTGACCCGGCAGATACATAGCAGCAGTCTATGGCAACAACTTGATACAGATGCTGACAAGTAACGCATGCCAGTGATGGAGGGTTGATCATCTTCCGTTCTACACAAACGTAATCAACGCCAAATGTGCACACAAAAATTATGACAAATGGCCCTCAGATGAGATACATTTGTCGTCGTACTGCACAGACAATGTCACAGAGCAATTCAGGACACGTTTCGAAACTTAACTGCATTCGGGGTTGGTAGGCCATTACGATCACGGCCTTACTTAAAGTGGATTGTATTAATCTGGTTTATGTTACATTTGTGGTGTATCGCCTTTGGTTAATCAGTTCGTTGTGGATTGTGCATGATACCAACTCTTCTCTCATGCTAACCAGTAGACTCAATGGGTCCGGTACAAGTGAACAATGAACAGATCCTTGAATTAATGTTATTAATAACCATTGGTCCTTACATTCATTTTGGGGAGTCAGTTCATGGTTCTTTCAGAGGAAAGTAGCACTTTACGAACTTATTAAGGTCAGCTTTACAAATTTTTGTCTGAAATATGAAGCTTGGTAGGTTTGTATTTTTCAATATTCTGTGAAAGAGTGAGTTTAGTTTTACACCGCACTCAGCAATATTACAGCTATATGGCGGCTGTCTGTAAATAATCGAGTCTGGACCAGACAATCCAGTGATCAACAGCATGAGCATCAGTCTATGCAAATGGGAACCGATGACATGTGTCAACCAAGTCAGCGAGCTTGACCACCGGATCCTGTTAGTCGCTTCTTACGACAAGCATGGGTTACTGAAGATCAATTCTAACCCGGATCTTCACGGGTCTTAATATACTGTAAGCTACCATGTAATGTTATATATGTAATATATATTACCACCACAACAAATATAGTGCGTGCATATTCTTTTGGTCGATTAATTACTCCTAGGCCAAATGTAGAGATAACATCATTATCGGGTAATATGATACACCAGGCCTTACCACCCATACTGCATATCTTGACCATGTTGAACAAGTGCTTGTCACCGTCCATTAAACCATGTGGTTAATACTCATGCAGTTGGTCTATGAACATGTGGACACTGTTTCAACTGCGGGGTAATCCTTGTTTGTTTTCAGCAACCTGATACATTCTGTGTCTAGTTCCACATTGACAAGAATCTCTGGAGGGTGGGAGGTGTCATACCAATTACTGGATAACGCTTTTACTGCTGCTGAGAGATCCTAAAAGATAGGGACTTTTCTAACATTTGGCCCTAGGACTGTAATTGGAACAAACAGAAGTGCTTCACATCACAAATATGTCGCAGAAAGATCAAGATACCAGATCTGCATAAGGGTTTAAATGAACTATGGCCCACAGTGGGACACGTCAAATCACCTTTGTTATACCCGACTCAACTCCTTGTGTACTTATTTATATGATACTTTGTGTTAATGTACCTTCTACGTGCATGCATAATAAACATGTTTACGGTTATCACCGATTTAACAAAATCTAACCATAATTAATTATACTCTTAATCTATCCGCTGTTAATATTGATTCAAATCATGGATGTAAACGCAACACGAGGAGATCTAAAAGGTTCAGAGGCCGAAACAATGGTTCGATCAAATCCACCAATGAAACGCGTTGATGACGATATCGCCGACTCTGTGACACGAAATAGGGAAAGTCAATTACGAAACATAACACCACTCCAACCCATCAGGCTACAGATATCAAATGACTTGACCCTGATCGTATTTTATGCACACACAGCGGATGATTGGATAGGATTATTTGTCGATCCCCTAAGTATTCAAGGCAAATGTCCGTCTCAATTACAGGCTCCTTTTAGGGTAAATGCAATACCTTACAGCCCATGGATCGTTTAAAGAGTAAAAATAGAATGTTTGTGATTAGGAAACATTAACGATAAGGAGATCGTGTATGATTTACCTAGAAACTGCTAAAGGTTGAACTAAATATGCTAATAGTATTATTGGCTTACACACGTAGACACATTCTAGTGTTAAGTGTTCGGCCTGGCAATAACCTTAAGCAGTAAAAGATGGCAAGTGATTTATACCATTCCAGGAACCATTTTACTATTGAAAGACATATATTTTTAGGTGTAATATACTGTGTGAAAATTCTAGAAGAAATTAAGGATACTATTTTCGTCCCATTTGTACACCAGAGCATATGTTTATATTCATAATTATTGTCCTCACTATATATGCGTGTTTGCATGGGGTGACATTAATTATGACCATCGGATATTAATATTTCAGATAAGATAACTAACTAATACTGATATCATAATGAAAATATGTTTGTGTCATATGTCAAAAAAGTAGCAGCTGATACAATGTCAACAACGTTGTCATTTTACATCAGACATAATCCATGTTCTTCACTTAAGACACCCGAAACTTAAGACACCCGATATACTTTAATCATCTAGTGGCGCTCGTTTTGTCTGACTTCCAAGGCCATTTCAATTGCAAAGCTAACGATCCCCTCTAATGTTAATGTAAATGGTTCCAATGGGACGCTGTATCTCCTTACTGTCTGAAGGTGTACAATCTGCATGTCAGGTTTGACAGAAACCATTCCGGTCTTTGACTCTTGGAATATTCCTCAGACTGTTGCATCATACACGCGTTGCATTGTTTGGATGGTCCTCAGAGAACGACAATATCTACGATAGCTTTTGAGCAAATTGCTTATTGACCAGCGAAGCAGGGATATAAATGTCCGAAGGGATGGCAATTATGCAGAAATGTCCACTTCACACCGGCAATTCACAGACCATAATGAATTGTTTAAGGCAGCGCTGACTTTGGTCACGAACTTCGTGGTCTTTGTACAGCATTTCAGACAATAGGTTTTCCTTGAGGAATACACATGCAGATGTACAGCATTGATCGATGATACCATGCTGGGATGCGGTGTTTTCAACATGCACTTCCATATTTAACACATGGTTTCTTTTGGCATTACACCTTCTGGTTTCTCGAGTACTCTATGTGCTGGTTCCCTTTCCCTTCCTCGCGATGGCTGAGTGGGTTGGATCGCTGACTTTCTGTGCTAGCGATGTGCTGCCTCATTCTGAGAGTGTGGTTCGAATCCCGCAAGGGGCACAAACCAAAAAGTACTAGCTAAAATCTGCACTTTGCTGTGAAAGTCCCAAGTATATCCTATATTACATCTGACCACTTTCGAAAAGATACTGTGCCTTCACTTGTGTATATATTGACCATATATACTCGCCAATAATGGTTGTCACCCCCTTCAATTTTATTAATAGGCTGGGGGGGTGCGGGGGGGGCAACCATTATTAGTACGAGTTTACATGCAGATGAATGCCAAAGCGGAACATTCATTATCCAACAAAAAATTGCTTGAGCAATATCTGTTTATGGAAGCACAGGAATTTAAATAATACTTTAACGAATTTAACAATTATATTCAAGTCGACCTCCATTGAATTATTTTTAGATTTCGTTTAAAAATACGATTTCTATATCTACTGAAAATACTTTTGACCGTCCATTTACAGTTTAAACCAGAAACAAACATAACAGAGTAAACACAAATGCATGAATTGTTGTTTGTTGCGCCAGGCAACATTCCAGCTATGTGATGACGGTCTGAAAGTAATCGATTCTGGACCAGACACTCCAGTGACTGACAGCATGAGCATCGATCTACGGAAATGGGATACGATGTTTCGCATCAAAGAAAGACTCAGAGTGTGACTACAATTTACCGTCAGTCGCCTGTTACGACAAGCCTTGGGTTTCTGACCCGAACCTAACCTGGATCTTCAGTTGGTATGAATTATTAATACGCTGTGATGTTGACGTGTATGTATATAGAGACTTATATTATATCAGGGATTACGTATTAAATTATTGCCCAATTTCCAATAATGAGTATATTTTAATCATTAATTAATGTGTATGGAGTACAAGCTTAGAATAACGAAATCCTTAAATATTGAACACATTTCTGTGCTTTTATTGGATTTTGGATTGTACTTCAGAAAAATACGTAATTGGTATTTTTTATACTGTTAACAGTTTGTTACTAAAAAAGATAAACTATGAATTCATGTTTTTTGGTCATTGACTGGGAGAAGCCAGACAAAAATGAAATGTCAGGAAAAGACATGCTGAAGTAGCCACCTTGCGCCATCCTCCTGGACTATGTCATACAATGATCAATGGAATGCTACACAATTTAACTAAGGTACTTGAAAGATATGCACGCCCTTCCTTTTTTCAACATCAAAGGAATGTGTGGTTCTTGCATGTGAGGGCAAACGCCTGTTGCCTAATTTACAGAAAAAAGATGACTTATAGAAAGACGTTACAGTTTTTGTGAATTTTGGTACATTAAACTGGTCCTGAAGTACGACATCACAAACTATTAAAGTTCTGTCTGTCTGCCTGCTTGCTAATTGGGGAAATCGAGACAATTAGTATGGTATGTTATTTTCACGAATATCCTAGCATTGGTTCAGGTTCTGGTACATACATGTATATATATAGAGATAGATTGACTGTACACAGCTTTATAGATTTATTTTATAAATGCAAATAAGGTGGCATTCATATAATTTGACACAATCCGTTCCCGCCTTTGGCTCCTGGAATAGTCCCCATGCTGTTGTATTATACACGTTCAACATTGCTAGCTGTCACGGTACCTGATGAACCCTTTGGACAAATTGCTTCTTAACCGTGGATATAAATAACCACAGAGACGCCAATTGTGTATGACGGCGAGTGGTAGATCTGACAGGCGTTGTTGGTGGTTACATAGTAGGATAAATGCTGTGGAACAAGGTGGAACTTCATAGACGAGGGTATTACGTGGGTGGTGCTTGGTTGAACAACATGGGGTAGTAGGTGAACTGGGTGGTGGCGAGTCTTACTTGGACTGTAGGTGGTGGCACTGTAGGTGGTGGGACTGTATGACTCATGCAGTATGTTGTTTATGCAGTATGTTGTTTAGGTGGTGCATGATTGAAGTAATTGGCTGTGAGTCTTACTTGGGTGGTAGGTGGTGGGACTGTATGACTCATGCAGTATGTTGTTTAGGTGGTGCATGATTGAAGTAATTGGCTGGTCGTGAGTCTGGGACTGTATGACTCATGCAGTATGTTATTTAGGTGGTGCATGATTAGGTGGGTGAGTCTTACTTGGACTGTAGGTGGTGGACTCATGCAGTATGTTGTTTAGGTGGTGCATGGTTGAAGTAATTGACTGTGAGTCTTACTTGGGTGGTAGGTGGTGGAACTGTATGACTGAATATGTTCGTTAGGTGTGCATGATTGAAGTACATGTAATTGGCTGTGAGTCTTATTTGGACTGTAGGTGGTGGGACTGTATGACTCATGCAGTATGTTGTTTAGGTGGTGCATGGTTGAAGTAATTGGCTGTGAGTCTTACTTGGGTGGTAGGTGGTGGAGCTGTATGACTCATGCAGTATGTTGTTTAGGTGGTGCATGGTTAAAGTAATTGGCCGTGAGTCTTACTTGGGTGGTAGGTGGTGGAACTGTATGACTGAATATGTTCGTTAGGTGGTTCATGATTGAAGTAATTGACTGTGAGTCTGACTTGGATGGTTGGTGGTGGAACTGTATGACTGAATATGTTCGTTGGGTGGTGCATGATTGAAGTAATTGGCTGTGAGTCTTACTTGGGTGGTAGGTGGTGGAACTGTATGACTGAATATGTTCGTTAGGTGGTTCATGATTGAAGTAATTGACTGTGAGTCTTACTTGGATGGTTGGTGGTGGAACTGTATGACTGGGAATGTTGTTTAGGTGGTACATGATTGAAGTAATTGGCTGTGAGTCGTACATGGGTGGTAGATGGTGGTACTCTATGGATGAATATGTTGTGTAAATTGTGCATGATTGAACTTGATGGCGTTGAGTCTTTGGTACTGCGGTTGTGTCCGTAGATACCATAGTCGAATATTGACATCACAGAATAAATAAACAAATTTGATTTCTTGCCAACAAATTTGCTCGTGACTGGGCGTGAAATAATGCGTGAGGTAATCACGAGACGTTTATCTGGCAACAAAGCTGACCGATAAACCTACATCCTAACAACCCATCAACTCAGTTTGGCAAACATCCATGGCAACTTCTTTCAATGTTTCAAGTTTATCTTTAAATGCCGTTTTTAGGTAAGTGGTAAAACATAAATACACATCATTTTTTAAATGAGCAGGCAATTTTAGTGCACGTGAAGTGCTCACCACCCAGTTTGTGATTACTGACTTAGATGATCTGAGTAATCTCAAGTAGCATTAAAAGGTTCGAGTCACAGTACGAAACACATTGTCTTGTCCATAACAAGACATTATAGTTATTAGATGTTATCACTTGGGCGAGCCTTAATTCCTAAAATGAACCTGTTCCAAGTTTTATTTTCTTGAAATGTTTTCGGTATATAGAAACACGAAACTCCAACATGATTTTCGTTTTCCTTCAAATTGAAATATGTAGTTCCCAGTTTACTGGAAACGATTTTGTATGTTACTGATGTACGTCTTTATATGTCTTTACTGCTACGTTGCATATATTTTAGTGGAGTATGATATGTGCTTTAATCAGTGTTGTTATCAGGTACTGTAGTGGCTCCTATGTTCAAAAGATTCAGTCAGTCGTTGTAGTCAGTCACTATCTTCAGTTTCATGGTTGTATTGTTATCAGTCGTTGTAGTCAGAGCCAATATTCAGCCGTTGTAGCCGGTCGTTGCATTAGTCGTGGGGCAGTGGTGTAGCCTAGTGGCTAAAGCATTTTATCGTCACACCGAAAACCCGGGTTAGATTCCCCCACATGGAGACGATGTGTGAAGCCCATTTCTGGTATTGCTAGAATAATGCTGAAAGCGGCTTAGAACTAAATTAACTCACTTACTTGTAATTAGCCACTATTTAGTCATTAAGGTTAGTCATTGTATTCAGATTTATTCAACCAGTGGTAGTAGTTTTATTCAACCAGTTGTAGTAGATGTAGTCGTCGCTATTGATGTAGTCAGTAACTTAAAGCAGCAGATGCAGTTAACAATGTAGCCAAATGACGTTGACAACGACAGTAGACGCTGTAATCATTTAATTGCTGCAATTCTTGTAACGTACGTTGTTTCATGAACCCAAAGTCAAATTTGCACCTAATTTTCCTAACCAACCACAGTCCATTACGTATTACATGTACGTATTCCTGTATGCTAGCCAACGACTCCGTATTAAGCTGACAGTGAATGGGTACAGATGCTTACGTCCTTTGTCCAGCTTCTTCCTAACTATGCTTCAATATTGGTGGCATAAATCGTAACGCACATACCACTGTGGTTGGCGTTATCCCATCTGTTAACAGTGGGAACTCCATTAATCCAATACTAAGAGACGGCAACGAACTTACGTAACGTAATAACGGCAGAGCCACTGTGGCGCGAGGTAATTGCCACAGCGTTACACGGTCAATACTACGTGACATCCACAGGGCAACAGCAGTCGCCAGCAGTGCCCAGGAGGCTGAGCCCATTACAGTCATGTTATATGGGAATTATAAACCTTTACCATTCACGTAGTACTGAACAGATCAGCGATGAGTCGCTTGCTTTGAAAAAGGTATCCTGAGAGTTTTTCTTCTGACGTGAACGAATTTATGAACGCTGGTTCACGTCACCGTCAGTAACATCTCTTACCTATGTCACGTAGTAATGGAAATAGTCACGCAGGAAGCAGTAGTGACTGATAACATGAGTGAGGGGTAGTAGGATGAAAAAGGTGGGCTTGTGTAACAAACAGGGATACTGAGAACCTCCTCTGGCCTAGAATTCCCATTGACGCCTAATATAGGGATTGGACGTGGCGCGGACTGTGGTACATCACTATAATAAAGGTCAAGTGAAACCTGCCCTTGGTCGAGATTGCTTGTAGAAAGAGGATTAGTCGCCTTTGAATGAATTCATATTTGACTCTATTGAGGTACAGTGACAGTACATGGTCGAATGATTGTGCACATATGTACCAGGTGATGTATGGTGACGGTACATAGTCCAGCGTGTTGCATGGTGATGCCACATAGTCTAAAGGTGTGAATAGTGAAATACGTATATGTCAAACGTGATGTATAGTGATGTTGCATGTATGTCCTACGTGATGAATTGTGAGGGTACATAGATGTTCAACGTGAAGCTGTAGAGTAATGGTACATGTATGTTACTAGTGTTGTATTGTGATGGTACATGTATGTCCCTAGTGTTGTATTGTGATGGTACATGTATGTCCCTAGTGTTGTGTTGTGATGGTACTCGCATGTCCCTAGTGATGAATGATGATGGTACATGTATGTCCGCAGAGTTGTATAGTGATGGTACATGCATGTCCCTAGTGTAGTTTACTGATGGTACCTGTATGTCCATAGCGTTGTATAGCGAAGGTACATGTACGTACCCATTCATGTATTGAGATGGTACATGTATGTCCCCAGTGTTGTATAGTAATGGTACATGTATACCCCTAGTGTTGTATAGTGATGGTACATGTATGCCCCAAGTATTGTACAGTGATGACACATGTACGCCACCAGTGTTTTTTAGTGATGGTACATGTATGTCCCTAGTGCTCTATACTGATGGTACATGTATGTCCCCAGTGTTGTATAGTAATGGTACATGTATACCCCTAGTGTTGTATAGTGATGGTACATGTATCCCCCCAAATGTTGTACAGTGATGATACATGTACGCCACCAGTGTTGTTTAGTGATGGTACATGTATGTTCCTAGTGTTGTATAGTAATGGTACATGTATACCCCTAGTGTTGTATAGTGATGGTACATGTATCCCCCAGTGTTGTATAGTGATGGTACATGTATGTCCCTAGTGCTGTAAACTGATGGTACATGTATGTCCCTAGTGCTGTATACTGATGGTACATGTATGTCCCTAGTGCTCTATACTGATGGTACATGTACGTTCCCAGTGTTGTATAGTGATGGTACATGTATGCCCAAAGTGTTGTATAGTGATGATACATGTATGCCCCAAGTGTTGTACAGTGTTGATACATGTACGCCACCAGTGTTGTTTAGTGATGGTACATGTATGTCCCAAGCGTTGTATAATGATGGTACATGTATGTTCCTAGTGTTGTATAGTAATTGTACTTGTATGTCCCTAGTGTAGTATGGTGATGGTACGTGTTTGTCCAAATTGTTGTATAGTGATGATACATGTACGCCACCAGTGTTGTTTAGTGATGGTACACGTATGTCCCTAGTGCTGTATACTGATGGTACATGTATGTCCCTAGTGCTCTATACTGATGGTACATGTACGTTCCCAGTGTTGTATAGTGATGGTACATGTATGCCCAAAGTGTTGTATAGTGATGATACATGTATGCCCCAAGTGTTGTCCAGTGATGACACATGTATGTTACCAGTGTTGTACATTGATGGTACATGTATACCCCTAGTGTTGTATAGTGATGGTACATGTACGCCCCAAGTGTTGTACAGTGATGATACATGTACGCCACCAGTGTTGTTTAGTGATGGTACATGTATGTCCCAAGCGTTGTTTAATGATGGTACATGTATGTTCCTAGTGTTGTATAGTGATGATACATGTATCCCCCAGCGTTGTACAGTGATGGTACCTTTATTTCCCATGTGTTGTATAGTGATGATACATGTATCCCCCCCCAGTGTTGTAAAGTGATGATACATGTATGTCCCTAGTGTTCTATAGTGATGATACATGTATGCCCCCCCCCGTGTTCTATAGTGATGGTACATGTATGTCCCCAGTGTTTACAGTGATGGTTCCTGTATGTCCCCAGTGTTGTATAGTGATGATACATGTATGCCCCAAGTGTTGTATAGTGATGATACATGTATGCCCCCAGCGTTGTTTAGTGATGATACATGTATCCCCCAGTGTTCTATAGTGATGATACACGTATGTCCCTAGTGTTGTATAGTGATGATACATGTATCCCCCCAGTGTTGTATAGTGATGATACATATATGCCCCAAGTGTTGTATAGTGATGATACATGTATCCCCCCAGCGTTGTTTAGTGATGATACATGTATGCCCCTAGTGTTGTATAGTGATGATACATGTATCCCCCCAGTGTTGTATAGTGATGATACACGTATGTCCCTAGTGTTGTATAATGATGATACATGTATCCCCCCAGTGTTGTATAGTGATGATACATGTATGCCCCAAGTGTTGTATAGTGATGATACATGTATCCCCCCAGCGTTGTTTAGTGATGAAACATGTATGTCCCCCGTATTGTATAGTGATGGTACCTTTATTTCCGCTGTGTTGTATATTGATGATACATGTATCCCCCCCCCCGTGTTGTATAGTGATGATACATGTATCCCCCCAGTGTTGCATAGTGATGATACATGTATGTTCCTAGTGTTGTATAGTGATGATACATGTATCCCCCAGCGTTGTACAGTGATGGTACCTTTATTTCCCATGTGTTGTATAGTGATGATACATGTATCCCCCCCAGTGTTGTAAAGTGATGATACATGTATGCCCAAAGTCATGTAAAGTGATGACACATGTATCCCCCAGTTTTGTATAGTGATGATACATGTATGTCCTCAGTGTTGTTTAGTGATGGTACATGTATGTCCCTACTGTTGAATAGTGATGATACATGTATGTCCCTAGTGTTGTATAGTGATGATACATGTATACCCCCCCCCCCCCCCCGTGTTCTATAGTGATGGTACATGTATGTCCCCAGTGTTTACAGTGATGGTTCCTGTATGTCCTCAGTGTTGTATACTGATGATACATGTATGCCCCAAGTGTTGTATAGTGATGAAACATGTATGCCCCCAGCGTTGTTTAGTGATGATACATGTATGCCCCCATAGTTGTTTAGTGATGATACATGTATGCCCCTAGTGTTGTATAATGATGATACATGTATCCCCCCAGTGTTGTATAGTGATGATACACGTATGTCCCAAGTGTTGTATAGTGATGATACATGTATCCCCCCAGCGTTGTTTAGTGATGATACATGTATGCCCCAAGTGTTGTATAGTGATGATACATGTATCCCCCCAGCGTTGTTTAGTGATGAAACATGTATGTCCCCCGTATTGTATAGTGATGGTACCTTTATTTCCGCTGTGTTGCATATTGATGATACATGTATCCCCCCCCCGTGTTGTATAGTGATGATACATGTATCCCCCCAGTGTTGCATAGTGATGATACATGTATGTACCTAGTGTTGTATAGTGATGGTACATGTTTGTCCCTAGTGTTGTAGAGTGATGATACATGTATCCCTCCAGTGTTGTATAGTGATGGTACATGTATGCCCCAAGTGTTGTATAGTGATGATACATGTATCCCCCCAGTGTTGTATAGTGATGATACATGAATGTCCCTTGTGTTGTATAGTGAGGGTACATGTATGTCCCCAGTGTTGTATAGTGATGGTACTTGTATGTCCCTAGTGTAGTATGGTGATGGTACATGTATGTCCCCTGTGTTGTATAGTGATGACATATGTATGCCCCCGGTGTTGTATAGTGATCGTACCTTTATTTCCCCTCTGTTGTATAGTGATGATACATGTATCCCCCAGTGTTATATAGTGATGGTACATGTATCTCCCTAGTGTTGTATAGTCATGATACATTTATGCCCCAAGTGTTGTATAGTGATAGTACATGTATGTCCCTAGTTTTGTATAGTGATGGTACATGAATGTCCCCAAGTGTTGCATTGTGATGGTACATGTATGTTCCTAGCGTTGTGTAGTGATGGTACATGTATCTTCCTAACGTTGTAAAGTGATGGTATATGTATGTCCCCAGTGTTGTATAGTGATGCTACATGTATGTCCCCAATGTTGTAGAGTGATGGTACATGTGTGTTCCCAGTGTTGTTTAGTGATGGTACATGTATGTCCCCAGTTTTGTATAGTGATAGTACATGCATGTCCCCAGTGTTGCATAGTGATGGTACATGTATGTCCCCAGTGTTGTATAGTGATCGTACCTTTATTTCCCCTCTGTTGTATAGTGATGGTACATGTATCTTCCTAACGTTGTAAAGTGATGGTATATGTATGTCCCCAGTGTTGTATAGTGATGCTACATGTATGTCCCCAATGTTGTAGAGTGATGGTACATGTGTGTTCCCAGTGTTGTTTAGTGATGATACATGTATGTACCTAGTGTTGTATAGTGATGGTACATGTTTGTCCCTAGTGTTGTAGAGTGATGATACATGTATCCCTCCAGTGTTGTATAGTGATGGTACATGTATGCCCCAAGTGTTGTATAGTGATGATACATGTATCCCCCCAGTGTTGTATAGTGATGATACATGAATGTCCCTTGTGTTGTATAGTGAGGGTACATGTATGTCCCCAGTGTTGTATAGTGATGGTACTTGTATGTCCCTAGTGTAGTATGGTGATGGTACATGTATGTCCCCTGTGTTGTATAGTGATGACATATGTATGCCCCCGGTGTTGTATAGTGATCGTACCTTTATTTCCCCTGTGTTGTATAGTGATGATACATGTATCCCCCCCCAGTGTTATATAGTGATGGTACATGTATCTCCCTAGTGTTGTATAGTCATGATACATTTATGCCCCAAGTGTTGTATAGTGATGATGGTACATGTATGTCCCTAGTGTTGTATAGTGATGGTACATGTGTCCCCTAGCGTTGTGTAGTGATGGTACATGTATGTTCCTAGCGTTGTGATGGTATATGTGATGGTGATGCTACATGTCCCCAATGTTGTAGAGTGATGGTACATGTGTGTTCCCAGTGTTGTTTAGTGATGGTACATGTATGTCCCCAGTTTTGTATAGTGATAGTACATGCATGTCCCCAGTGTTGCATAGTGATGGTACATGTATGTCCCCAGTGTTGTATAGTGATCGTATACCTTTACATGTTGTATAAGTGCCCCTTCCTAACGTTGTAAAGTGATGTATAGTGATGCTACATGTATGTCCCCAATGTTGTAGAGTGATGGTACATGTGTGAGTGATGGTACATGTATGTACATGTATGTCCCCAGTGTTGCATAGTGTGATACATGTATGTCCTAGCGTTGTATAGTGATGGTACATGTATGTCCTCAGTGTTGTATAGTGATGGAACATGTATGTCCCTAGTGTTCTATAGTGATGGTACATGTATGTCCCCAGTGTTGTATAGTGATGGTACATGTATGTCCCATTGTTGTATAGTGATGGTACATGTATGTCCCAGTGTGTGTCCCTCAGTGTTGTATAGTACATGTCCTGTCCTCAGTGTTGTATAGTGATGTATGTAGTGTTGTACATATATCCCTTAGTGTTTGTATAGTGATGCTACATGTATGTCCTCACGTGTCCTCAGTGTTGTATAGTGATGGTACATGTATGTCCCCAGTGTTTTATAGTGATGGTGTATGTCCCCAGTGTTGTATAGTGATGGTACATGTATGTCCCCAGTGTTGTTATAGTGATGTACATGTATGTCCCCAGTGTTGTAGTGATCATACCTTTATGTGTATAGTGATGGTACATGTTCCCAGTGTTGTTTAGTGATGGTACATGTATGTCCCCAGTGTTGTATAGTGATGCTACATGTATGTACATGCATGTCCCCAGTGTTGTTTAGTGATGGTACATGTATGTCCCTAGCGTTGTATAGTGAAAGTACATGTATGTCCCCAGTGTTGTATAGTGATGGTACATGTATGTCCTAGCGTTGTATAGTGAAAGTACATGTATGTCCTCAGTGTTGTATAGTGATGGAACATGTATGTCCCTAGTGTTCTATAGTGATGGTACATGTATGTCCCCAGTGTTGTATAGTGAAAGTACATGTATGTCCTCATTGTTGTATAGTGATGGAACATGTGTGTCCTCAGTGTTGTATAGTGATGGTACATGTATGTCCTTAGTGTTGTATAGTGATGGTACATGTATGTCCCTCAGTGTTGTATAGTGATGGTACATGTATGTCCCTAGTGTTCTATAGTGATGGTACATGTATGTCCCCAGTGTTGTATAGTGATGGTACATGTATGTCCCTAGTGTTGTATAGTGATGGTACATGTATGTCCCCAGTGTTGTATAGTGATGGTACATGTATGTCCCCAGTGTTTTATAGTGATGGTACATGTGTGTCTCCAGTGTTGTATAGTGATGGTACATGTATGTCCCCAGTGTTGCATAGTGATGGTACATGTATGTCCCCAGTGTTGTATAGTGATCATACCTTTATTTCCCCTCTGTTGTATAGTGATGGTACATGTATCTTCCTAACGTTGTAAAGTGATGGTATATGTATGTCCTCAGTGTTGTATAGTGATGCTACATGTATGTCCCCAATGTTGTAGAGTGATGGTACATGTGTGTTCCCAGTGTTGTTTAGTGATGGTACATGTATGTCCCCAGTTTTGTATAGTGGTAGTACATGCATGTCCCCAGTGTTGCATAGTGATGGTACATGTATGTTCCTAGCGTTGTATAGTGAAAGTACATGTATGTCCTCATTGTTGTATAGTGATGGAACATGTATGTCCTCAGTGTTGTATAGTGATGGTACATGTATGTCCCTAGTGTTCTATAGTGATGGTACATGTATGTCCCCAGTGTTGTATAGTGATGGTACATGTGTGTCTCCAGTGTTGTATAGTGATGGTACATGTATGTCCCTAGTGTTCTATAGTGATGGTACATGTATGTCCCCAGTGTTGTATAGTGATGGTACATGTGTGTCTCCAGTGTTGTATAGTGATGTTACATTTATGTCCCCAATGTTGCAAAGTGATGGTACATGTGTGTTCCCAGTGTTGTATAGTGATGTCAAATGTATGTTCTCAGTTTTGTATAGTGATGGTACATGTATGTCCCCAGTGCTGTATAGTGATGGGGGCGCGATGGCGAGCTGTCTAAGGCGCCAGGCTAGTAATCCAGCGAGCTGGGAGGTGCCGGGATCGAGCCCACCTGTGACCGGGTGTAACAAACCTTGGAGTCAGCTTTGTGTGCAGACTCTTTCAGTGTTGTCACAACCCCTAGTGTACAGTACACAACCATGTGCACTTAAAAGAACCCACGAATCCGTTGGTATATGACCAGATGGTGGCCACATGAATACGTGCAAACACCTAGTTGCGGATGCAGCAACGTGCAGTGAACTTGGACAAAGTACTGTGACTATGTGTGCCAGCCCACCCAGCTGTGAATGGGTACCTCGTAAGAATGGGAAAGCCACATGAGCTGCATGATCCCCAGGGAGTTGAGATTGAAAATACGATATGCCGTTGTGATGGACATCCAATGATCGAGGGAAAACAAAGCGCCTTTGAGCAGTTGTACCGGATATCGGCGCTATACAAATGTTTGTATGTACGTATCTATGTCCCTCGGTGGTGCTTGTGCGTGTGTTCCCCTACTTACATATCCGTGACAGTGACTTGCATTCCCATTGATGCATAGTGATGTTACTCGCATGTCTCGAAAGTTAAAACATGACCCAGGTCACTACCTTGTTTGTCTACACCAACAGCGGAATGGTAAAAAAACCTGTTACAACACAGCCATGTTTCAACTACTTATAACTGATCTCCAGAAACCACAAGATGACGCGTTTCGGCATTAGTACATAATACCCTGTGTTGATATCCTTTTACCACGCTGACATGTGTCATCATAGATCAGCCTTCATCCCTCTCAGAAAGCAAGGAGTTCAGGTGATACTAGGCTAGGGTCAGGAAATAGTCCTTGGAAATTGGATTTAAGACCCACAAACAGTACGTTTGCATCTGCTAGCTCAAATGCCACTACAATGTATGTACGTAAGTATGTGTGTGTGTGTGTGTGTGTGTGTCTGTGTGTGTGTGTGTGTGTGTGTGTGTGTGTGTGTGTGTGTGTGTGCGTGCGCACACGTATTCATATATGCACTACTCAACTTTTCATAGGAATATTTTTCATCTCTCTGTGTGACAAATGTGAATTTCAGAATATATCAAGAGTATATCAAAATGCATGCAGATGACATGCATTCCAAAATTGTCGAATTGTTCCTATCGAATGTTGAGTTGTGTATGTAAATATTAGTTAATGAGATTATTTCACAGAAACAATGATTCTGGCACTAACAAGACACTTATCACACTGTCTAGACCAAGACTGAAAACGGCAATCAGACGATAGCCCATATAGTCAACCTTTAGCGTTACTTCGCGTATGTCATGATACAAGGCCCAGTACATGGCCAACAAATAGGACAAATTCAGCGGAACTCGGAAATACAAAGATAAGTTCATTTATTTGTCTTAGAATCTGTCAGATATCTGTAACACTTTAAACAGTTCTGTAACCTGTAACTTGTTGCAACATTCCATGCCTCTGTTCACTTTAATCATGGAACTCTCCTCAACATAGACAACTTACAACAATATATATTCAACAGTGGCTCAAGGAAACTTAATCCGTAATCTGAACCATAATTAGTTTCACGAGAGCAACCATTTAATTTTCAAGAGGAGGGTGTAGAATGTTACTTTAAGAGGATGAACAAGATGTTTTTCCAACACAAACAGGAGCGTAAGTATGATTTTGGATAAATGCATACAAATAACGAACTCTCGTCTTGGGACATTTCATTTGTACGAAAAGGGCATTTTTTTAATAATTGCTGGCATATTATTGTGTTCACAATAATTCTTTTAGCAAAGGTCCTGCATTCCCTTCTCCCCATTCGCATCTCTGAAAATAAAATGGTTGCTCCCCAACTACTTGGCAAAACAAAACAACAGAGAGTAGGTATATACATAATTTGCATAAAATTTATTCTCTTTCTCCTCGTCCTCATCCATCAAAAAATAAATAGACTTTTTTGTTGTGAAAATATTCAACATAGGAGACAGTTAACCAAAACAGTGAACACAAGTATCAAATAAATAAATAAATTAGCATGAAACCTCCACACAAAGTCATTTCTGGTTGTTAGGCAGGTAACAATGAATGGGACATGGCGTCACTACAGATAGCATGGATCTGAAGATTGCATTGAGACCGGTGATGGAATACAGTACCGCACTGCGACTTGGCGCCGCGAGCGTTGTCAACAAAATGGACCTCATAAAGAACCGGAAACTAAAAACTCCTCCTTCCTTGCTGCGCATGCGCAGAGCACCTCCTTCCTCTGTGAGCGATCGCACACCTTGAAGTTGCTGGGTAGAGACCTGGGACACCTCAAAGGTAGCCTACACTGGTGGTAGCATCTCTTCCTCATCGTCCCGGAACGTCTGAAGCCAAGACAGATTAGAATAACTAAATGTGTTGGGTTCAGAGACGAATCGAATGGGACCAGCATAGGCACGGCACAAACAACAATTAAATATGGTTCCACGCATTGGGGAACCAAATCCCAGTCATCGTCCTGTCCTCCACTCCTCACCCAATTAGCTACCCCATCACCAAACTAGCAATTTCCCAAGAATATGTTTTGACAAGGCGAACTGATATCAGATGAAATTTTATTTGGTGCTTGATAATTCCAATTTGGCTACCTAAACCGTCTTTTGAAAACAAATTACTGTAAATTTAACATCTCGGTATGTGTTAGAATGGATCGTAAAGCCAAAGTGATGGTTAATGGCTGGGAACAGCAAATATATACTTACGGGATATAAGAAAGTATCTATCGCATCCTCGCCATGTTTGTTTGATGCCATGCATGTGTACACGCCCATATCGAACCAGTTGATGTTCTTTATGATAAGATCTCCATTTTCAGCAATCTGGAATAATAATAATGATGATGATGATAAATTGTGCCCACGTCGACATACAAACATATGCGCGACAGGTCGGGGCCAAAGTAATGTATATTAAGTGTCACGTCAAAAATAGGACCATTCTGCTCGCGTTCGGGAACACTAATTAGTTGGACTAGTTGTGGAAGAACTTCAACAAAACGTCAATGAGTGGTGACTCGATGCCAATGTAACTCGCGATGTCAACCTGACTATTTTGTTTTGACTGTAATGACTATTGGTAGAAACGTAGACAAAACAATCGTCCCGCGATCACAACAGGTTCGTGAGTATGCCAGTGTCACAACCTTAGAGGCTCATGTTTTGACTTTTTGCACCACGCAAACAAAACAATCTCCCCAATTGCAACTCGATTATGTTATTACTACCGCCGTGGATTGTTTCATTTCCTGAAAGTCTAGACGAGTGTTTAGTAGCGTCTGTGAGTATGGTTTTACGCCGCTTTTAGCAATATTCCAGCAATATCACAGCGGAGGACACAAGAAATGGGCTTCACACATTGTACCGATGTGGGGAATCGAACCGCATCTTCGAAATCGAAACGCTTTGACACGGCTCCTTAATGGAGTGAGGAAACGATGCTCACCTCGTATTTGTGTCCAGGCTCGATGGGCTCTCCTTCGGCATCATACCACGTAAGTCTTGGTGTTGGAGATCCTGATGCTCTGCAGAATAACTGGACGCTGTTGTCCTGGAACTCTACACGTGTGGCAGTCCACAGGTATACCCGGGCTTTTTCACCTGAAAATATTCAGTCATTCATGTCTTTATTTATATTTTCCACCAGTATTTTGTAATAGGATATCGTTAATATTATCAATAACATATTATCTACAGCCATTGTTATATATGTCGATGCATCAGTTTACCAAAGAGAATATATGATGTTGATCATCATGATGTAAGTAGCTTAGTCATGTCGTTACGATTATTTGATGTCTTTTAGTATTATGAAGTCAGCATAACAAACTTACCCTTTATAGATTTCTTTAACACGCATTCATTAAATGATCCAATATCTCGAGAAACTGGAAAAAAAGAGAAAATGTTAAGCATACTGTTCAAACCAAAGTTTGCCATTGCCACTACAGGTATGTCGACAAACAACACTATATGCCTCGGTTGTAATATACGCTGATACGCTGAAACGCTTATATTTGTCTTTTGTTTTTGTTGTTCTTTCTTTTCTTTTGTTTTAATTTAACAACCTCACTTTGTCAACAATTCCCACCAAAGGTTGAGATGCTTTGAAAAAAGAAATTAGTATTTACAATATTTTCTAAAAGAAATAGTTTTAATTTTGTCAAAATCATTCTTTTCTGGAAGGATTTTTCTTGACCAGATAGGAACTCCGATTATATACTTACTGACTTTAATTGTTGTGGACTGGCTTATTCTGTCGTATGGTGTTTCAGCAACGCATGTGTATTTTCCCTCAGTTTCAGGGCTAATACATTCAATGTATAACTTTGACCTTGTTGTGGACAGGCGTAACAAAGGGAGACCATCCTTCCCTATCGTATCTTCAAATGAGGCTTCTTCGTCTCGGTAATTTTGGAACATCCCCTGAAAAGATCAGAATATCGATAACGTCAAAGTTAACAGTATATGTCAAACAGTTAATTAAAAGTTAACGTCACATCGGTAATATTTCAGCCATATAGAGACTTGGTCAGAAAGAGACATAATCGTTGTTTATGCCGTTGGTAAGCAGGTGCTTTTCAGTGTAAGTTATCCCCCTTGATCAAATGTTATGTTGAGATCAACCGTGATAGTTGGATACAGTGGTTCCTAGTACGTGAAGGAACATTTCCGAGTAATCCTTTGTAAGTCACTGAAACAGACTTTGCGAAACTTGGAATCCCAGCCGTTAATTTAGAAAGAAAATACAGCGGGCGCCCACAGGGAGAATTAATCCAGTAACAGGACAGAAAACCATGGGATGCCCCCGAGGTCACAAGCATGTGGAGTTTCATCGAAGTTCGGCTCTTGCTCTTAGACTGCAAGGCATTTCCATTTTGTCAATCCTCCGCATCGCGTTGTCTTAAGACCATAGTTATCCTGTATATGCAGGGGGCTCCCGCGGATATTAAACACAAGTCCGTCTATCATATCTTTAGAGCCTTTCATATTCATATCAAATATTGCAACACATTACTTCTGATGGTTCGCCTACTTTTTCCTGAACTAGTAATTATCTGATTTAGGATCGAAAATGACAATTAAGTGGTAGTGTCTTCAGTTTTACTCGCCACAAAACCTCTGAAGACATTTAATTCATACACGTGTCGCCTATGTGATCTATAATGTAATAACCGGTTAGACCTTCATGTTACACAACATGAAATCATCTTGTCAAACTCGTCGCCATCAGTAACGAAATCTGATTATCTAGCTTCCCAACGGACCAAATGAGTTTTTTCTGGCACTGAGCTTTTAAACACAAATTTAATATGTTGTAATATTTCTGGCTTTTGATCAATGAATTAAAAAATGCTCCACACGCAAGCAAACTATTAATTTCCAAACCCATTAATGAACATTTTCTTATATGTTATTTCAAAGCACAGAGCTTAATATGACATGTGCTACAAATATATCAAATAATACAAATTAATTCTGAAAAGCCTTCCTTTCTATGTTCAGCTGACTAAGCAGTAATAGGAAGGTACACTATAGCATAGCATAGGCGGATCCAGGAATTTTCAAAGGGAAGGTTCGAACCCTGCACCACATACCCCTCCGCCAATGCTAAACATTAACTTCAATGTGGTCTTTAGTCATTCTCAAAAGGGGGAGGGGGTTCGATTGTACCCATGTACGGAATCGACCCCGGGTTTTCAGCGTGACGAGCGAACGCTTTAACCACTGGGCTATCCAACCGCCCCCTATGTAAGGTGGACATGACGTCCTGTGAATGGTACTGTCGCTCACCTGATCTATCCTTTCCCCATCCTTGAGCCAGTGGATGGTGGGACCGGGACTACCTCCAGCTTCGCATTCCAGAACAGTACCATGACGCCTTGTCACCCGCGTGGTGGGTCTCAATGGACGGCCCTTAAAAAACAGCTTAGGCCCTGAATCATCAGATTCGTGCCTTTTGGACACTGAAAAACAATAAAGTAAAATGATTCATGGTGAACGGGTGACCCAGTCGTTTTACGTCTATGACAATAACTTAGAACCACGTTTGTACGTGTATCAGCAACATATTCGTTGTTGGGTGTTTTTTTCAAACTGGCATATTATTCAGTGCGGTTCTGAACCATCTCACTCACGTACAATGTAATCAATTGTAATGGAAGTTGAAACTTCGCAACTTGAATAATAGAATGACAATTGGTATATTTTAAATAAATATATTATAATAATATAATACATAAACCAGAACTAAACATTTACTAATGCAATATACCAATTCCAAAATGCACTGAAGTTATAATAAGTAAGATTTAAATCTCAGTCCAAGTGGTGAATTTTGGAGTACAAATAGTACACACAGGAATATTGCAAATGAAAGAACACAATGTACAAATCAACGTACCTGCTGAATTATGTTTTCTGTTCAAAAGGCTTTTGTGTTTTAAACTCTGCAACAAAATAAAACAGTTGTTAAATTTTCAAATCGTACAAGGTAAAACGCATCATAAACGTATACATCTGATAGCCGATTTAAATATAAGATATGTTATTTATCAGAGCTTTATGGTGGATATGCTTACGTTCATACACTAATCTTAAAGATCTCTTAAACCGTGTGGGCGTTGAACGGGTAAGGGTTGACTTCATCTATGGTGAAGCAGCCATTCATTCGCTTGTAGATCGTGTTAAGCTATCGCCATAATGACGGTCTTAAGTCGTGTATTCTTCCCGTCTACATCCGTGTGTAGGAGGCTTTTACAATATCTCTGTGTATGAACGTCCCCACAATAGACACTGTTAGTGATCTACAAGCAGTTTAGTAAAGGCCATCTCTCGATGAAGAGATATATTATACACAGATACGTTAAGTTTTTTGACCAGAGCACGATCGTTCACAATACCTCGTTCATAGGAACATATACTTTACATCTATTTCTGGTAAATGTAGTTAAATTTGTAATACATCTATTTCTGGAAAATGTAGTTAAATTGTAAATCCGGTTGAGGAGAACAATGAAACGTCCTCATATAAAGCGTTAGAGTGCTGTATCAAGGAAGGATATTATCGAACCAGGGACCCTGGGATGTTTGCATGTGACGTCATTTAAGAGTCAGGATCTAATATTGATATGACTTGCGATCAAATAAACATTATGCTCAGCCATTCTGCTCACGGTACACAACAAAAATATGTAGAAATTTTGGAAATTATTTTTTATGGTATTACTATTCAGAAATGTGGCCACCATGCCACATATGCAATAGTTCATTATGCTATTTACATGTGGAAATCACTATATTTTGACCTTAACGATATGTTGTCTTCTTTTTTACTATTCCAACAATTGACTTGCCTGTGCGTGTGTTTGTATGATTTTTAATCAAATTTATTCAAATAGTATATCTTTTTATGTGTATTTTACATCTTACTCCTTACAGTTTACTTACAATACATACAATACTATGTATAACCATTACATGATATACATATATCCTTTAATGTGGCGCTCCACTATTGCACTAGACATATTATATAAGTTTTCATCTTTTACGTAACGCATTTGAAGGTTTTCACTTTTTACTTAACGCATTTGAAGGTTTTCACTTTTTACTTAACGCATTTGAAGGTTTTCACTTTTTACAAAACACATTTGAAGGTGATTCGTTTTCAATTTGTTTTGTTTTTTTATACAGTGGTCAGTACTTCTTTGGCAAAATATTCACTTAAGGCTGTTTCTAGCAATACCATTCATACATGTGTTACACTATTCGATATTTGTCCTGTAGCGGTTTAAAACTTTAAAAAGAATTCCGAGGTTTTAGATATGGATTGAACTCCGGAGACAGCTTCCTGACTTGGTTGAAATCTTATACTCAAGTGCAGGCTACCCCCAGACGCAGCGGAATGCGGTTAGTCGCACGTCTCGGCCTTCTACAAGCCCCATATCTGCGCTATGTTCAAACACCACGCCGACTTCCACCGCTACAACATAACATGTATGTATCCCCATTGCCGCACCGCCTGTGTTATTGACAACATTCAAGGAGGAGGGTATGATCTATGCGCGCCTAATATCATGACGTCATAATCAACTTGGACGCATGCCTATCGGGCCAGTAGAACGGGAGTTCAGTGGGACACATTTAGACGGCTCGCCTGGTTGTGGTCACACCTGTAGGGATTGCGCTGTTGGGAGTGAGAGGCGAGGACGGTTAATACCCGCCCGCTTAAAAACAAGCGTCCCACGAGCCATATCAGTAGTTAAAGCTCCGTTTCCACGAGTTTCCAAAGAACTATGACTGTTTGAATTTGTCTTGGACAATGACACTGCTCTTTTGACAGATTTAAATTCCCACGCAAATGAGTTTAATATTGCTGAATATAATTCCCACATACTATAATAATGTTTGCATTACTTTATGGAATTGATATGGTACTATTCCGTTCAAAATCAAACCAGAGTGTCTAAAGGCGTATTACATAACTGTTAATGATTTGTTGTTTACAAATAACCTAAATTCAAAAAAGAATATTTGATAATGAAGACATGCCACATTTATGGATCTCATATATCATATCTGATTATACATGATAGATCATACGAAGACACTATTGTCCTTTAGAAAATGCTGATTAAAGTGCTTTGAAACTTAAATGAATTTGATCATCAATATAATGAATAAACCACCCACTCTGATTTTGTGAATAGCAATTTCTGAGAGCAAATACTTGCAATAATTGTCAGTTATCTCAGGGAAGTTGTAATCTCATTATTAGAATAAATTACTTTGTAGTAATCACAGCGCCATTACATCTATTCAAACCATTTAATATATGACTATGGTATATATGTTACAAAGGTTATACACAATTTTAAATGAACACCTTATTTCGTAGCTAATTTAAAAAAATAACTGGAATATTCCAGTCGGTGGTAGTTTAGACGCACGAGACGTGACCTTTTCGGGGTCAAGCACAGTCACGTGGTCTTTCGGTGGGGGGAGGGGGCTGCATAAGGGGAAGTCCCTCCTTTAAGCCATTAAGCCACGTCAGAAGGATGATGAAATCTACACACGTCTCAACCCTCACACTATGCCTTATCACACGTTGCCTGTGTTGATTTAATGGAACAAAAAATGGCTATTTTTTCGACCTTTTATCTAGTACCGTCATTGCTATAATTAGGCATTACTCAGCAGACGCCGTCTCCTTGTATACATACACAAAGCCTACGCTGGGTTTGTTTTTTGTTAATATATCTCATAGACCCCGGGATAATATTAAAAATGGAATATTTTGAAACACTTTGAATATTAGTTAAATCGTTTTTAATGTCTTTTTATAATCTTGTACCACACGTTTAAACATATCTAATGCTCTCATCCAGAATGTTCTTGTTAAGTGCTCAGAAAATATATATCAGTCCTATTGCTAGCGTCTTAAAAGGAAAAGTCAATGTAAATATGATCACATCAATATACTTCAAACCATTTTCTACACAAAGTTAGCTGAATGCGTGAATATGAGAAAAATCAATATTTCAACATGACTGAAACATTTCTAAAACTCACCTTAAGAAATGCGGACGATACACAAGAGAACAAAGCCACTGATACTGCTAACATCAACAACCGCCTTAAGTTGGCCATTTTCTTTTAAGAACTTTCAATCTGTAATATATAAAAATTCCTTTGACTATTTTACCCAATATGCATTTTTTTAAACTGATCCATTTGGTTCTTAATTGTGTAAAACAAGGAACAAAAAGCATCTAGACGTGTGTATTTGTGTTATAGAATGTAACAATAAATGTATACAAAACCAGTATGAAATGCTGACAAATATCGAATATTACATGGAAGCATGTAAATGAGAAAATATATCAACAATCGAGTTTGGTATTGATCAATATATGGTACTTGGCTTTAATATGTCTTGATCAAACAGCAACAGCAACACCATCACCACGTGTTCAACTTACCTTGAGAGTTATCAATCTTAGTCCGAGAACAAGTCACCTATGTTTTGTTTAGGCACTGCGGTATCTCACGATGGGTCCTTTCCTGATTCCGTCGGCTTCGCTTTTCTATATTGATTCTCACCGCCAATGGCCGGCGATTTATAGGCGATCTTGATGACGTCACACCGCCCCGCCTCCTCGAGCGAAGCATGAATGAAATAAGTGACCAATAGAAATCAGCGCGAGTACCGTGTGTGTACTCTAGCGTACAGCGGCCGACTCCCGAGCAGCGATAGCCGAGCGGCGTTCTGTATGTAATGTCTCGCTTTACTCCGTCCAACACATGTCTATTGCCTGTCTACAGCCATTTAGTGGAGTGAATGTGATGTTCAATCATCAGGAATTACTGGATCCTTTTGTATGTATAAAATGAGCTTTCGTGTATTACTTCAACAGATGTCCTATTGCATACTCGTCACACAACCTCCTGTACACTAGGGTTATGTGTAGGGACATCCGCATTGAAGGCCTGATAGCTGACATGTTTCGTTGAGGTGATATTGACATCTATATATCACAAGATACTTGTGACTACACTAAAACGTACTTCACAAGACAACCGTAGGCGTCATGCCCAGATATGTGTTTAGTTCACGGTTCTCCTAAGACGTCTAAACCAAATAGAATAACATATTCAAGTGTATTATATGTTTATATATGGATGTGTATATAGTGTTCATGCTATTGTATAATATGTCCGCTCTGGGTGTATAATATACACGCCACCTATGTGTATGCATTGTACAAGTCACAGACAGAAACAGAACAACCTCTATAATATGGACATTACATATCAGCACATCCAGTTTGACAAATAACTAAATTTAAATGATTGGGGATTGAAATGTAAATTAAGTAGTCAAATTTAAATTTTCAGAACATTACTTACTAGATAAGCACGTGGGTATTAAAGCATGAAAATATTATTTTTAAAATATGTGAACGTGTTGATATACGGTTCTGGTTTTATGTGTTGTCCAGAGAAGCATTGTCTAGATAAATGATTGAGGAGCCACACGATCAAATAAAAGATTTCCAAATTGACAGGGGGCCGTGCTGTTGGTCAAATTAACAAGATCCTGGTTAATGGACAGTTAAAACGCCCGTAATGACGACATTGTTGACAATCAGGATTTCCTATCATAGCGGACATAATAAACTATTTTCCATCATAGGAGACAGATACCTAATGTCTACATAGGGAATTCATTCTGATGGCATTACCCCAGTGAATATATCAAAACACTGCAGCAAAGCCCAACGAACTACGAATGCTTAGAATGTCAACTATAGCAAATGCTAATGTGTCCGTGACGCCCTTAACAATGTCTAGAATAAAGACTTTTTAGACGCTCATCCTTCATTGGTGATATATTTTAATCAAGGTCCAGAGTAGACCAATGCCGTTTCCTTCTCCAAGAACAGACAAATGAGATTATTTTAGTTACCCGTTTGTAGTCATAAGATGCCACTACTTATGAAGTATCCAGACTTTTGAAATACGATGGTTACAATGTTCAGATTATACCGATGTCTGCGGTAACACTGCCCAGTCTAATGAAGTGTATTTGGTTGCAGCGTTCAGGACTGACATTTGTAACAATTTCCGGACTATTGACATGTCCTTGGTAACACTGTCCACACGATCAAAAACCATGACTATTGACATGGAAATGTCCAATGACCAGACTACTGAAATGTAAATGGTAACAAGGACAAGACTTTTGAAATGTCCATGGTAACAATGACAGGACTATTGAAATGTCCATGGTAGCACGGACAAGACTATTGAAATGTCCATGGTAGCAATGACAAGACTATTGAAATGTCCATGGTAGCAATGACCGGACTATGGTATTGAAATGTCCATGGTAGCAATGACCGGACTATTGAGATGGCCATGGTAGCAATGACCGGACTATTGAAATGGCCATGGTAGCAAGGACAAGATTATTAAAATGCCCACGGTAACAATGACAACACTATTGAAATGTCCACGGTAACAAGGACAGAATTACTGAATTGTAAATGGTTACAATTACAAGACTATTGAAATGCCCATGATACCAATTACAAGACTATTGAAATGTCCATGGTAACAAGGACAAGAGCATTAAAATGTCCATGGTAACACTGTTCGGTATATGTGAAAGATCATTGGTTGCACCCCTAGTCTATTGAAATGTGTTTGGTTACAATGTCGCCCAGACTAATGAAATGTCCATGGCAACAACATCCAGTGTAATGATAAGTCCTTGGTAACATTGTCCAGACAACTGCGACTCTGGTGTATGCACGAACTAAATATATATGCAGACCAGCCTCTCATTAATTCTGATATGTGGGCTTCTGGTAAATAACGAGATAGACTACAAGTGTTACGAGAAGCCGATGGGAGATCCTGACCTCTCGGGACAGAATGTCATCTACTGACCCGGCATAATCATCGCCCAAAGTGACCAAACAATGGTTCAAAATAGCTGCAATCTATCACTAGGATTCGGTCTGAAATCACTAGCGGAAATAAAGATTTAATAGAATGATTGTTGATAGCAATTTGCAGAACCAATCTCAACTATAGGTTGTATCGATCTCGCCACCACCGCTTGTGATTGACAAAAGGTCGTAATGTATTGGGATACAAAGTAAGTGTTGTAAGCCAGCTAATGTGAAAATGAGTATTACTAATTGCGAACCATTATCTACAACATACAATTATTGATATATTTAATAGCTAATTTGCCACAGACAAGCTGAAATGGAAATGTCAAATCCCTGCAAAACTGCATTTTCTACGCATGGTCTCTGTCTAATAAAAGCCAAATCCCACACAGAACCCTCTGACACATTAGCATGACTGATACCTAACTCTTGACAGAATGTTATGCCTATATATACTAACGTTATAGTTTAGTGTGTCTGTGGAGTGATCCCAAGAATGACAACGTTACCTTTGGGAAGACAGACGGGCACATGTAGTAAAATACATAGGATGTGGATGTGTTAGACGAGACTATTTACCCAGAATGACAGCGTTACCTTTGGGAAGACAGACGGGCACATGTAGTAAAATACATAGGATGTGGATGTGTTAGACGAGACTATATACCCCAGAATGACAGCGTTACCTTTGGGCAGACAGACGGGCACATGTAGTAAAATACACGTGATATGGATGTGTTAGACGAGACTATTTACCCCAGAATGACAGCGTTACCTTTGGGAAGACAGACGGGCACATGTAGTAAAATACATAGGATGTGGATGTGTTAGACGAGACTATTTACCCAGAATGACAGCGTTACCTTTGGGAAGACAGACGGGCACATGCAGTAAAATTGGTATGGATGTGTTGGGCAGAGACTATTTACCCAGAATGACAGCGTTACCTTTGGGCGGACAGACGGGCACATGCAGTAAAATACACGTGTTATGGATGTGTTGAAACTTTTACCCCAAAATGACAGCGTTACCTTTGGGCGGACAGACGGGCGCATGTAGTAAAATACACATGGTATGGATGTGTTAGACGAAACTATTTTCCCAAAATGACAGCGTTACCTTTGGGCGGACAGACGGGCGCATGCAGTAAAATACACGTGTTATGGATGTGTTAGACGAAACTATTCATCCCAGAATGACAGCGTTACCTTTGGGAAGACAGACGGGCACATGTAGTAAAATACATAGGATGTGGATGTGTTAGACGAGACTATTTACCCAGAATGACAGCGTTACCTTTGGGGGGACAGACGGGCACATGTAGTAAAATACATAGGATGTGGATGTGTTAGACGAGACTATTTACCCCAAAATGACAGCGTTACCTTTGGGAGGACAGACGGGCGCATGTAGTAAAATACACGTGGTATGGATGTGTTAGACGAAACTATTTTCCCCAAAATGACAGCGTTACCTTTGGGCGGACAGACGGGCGCATGCAGTAAAATACACGTGGTATGGATGTGTTAGACGAAACTATTCATCCCAGAATGACAGCGTTACCTTTGGGAAGACAGACGGGCACATGTAGTAAAATACATAGGATGTGGATGTGTTAGACGAGACTATTTACCCAGAATGACAGCGTTACCTTTGGGCGGACAGACGGGCACATGTAGTAAAATACACGTGGTATGGATGTGTTAGACGAAACTATTTTCCCCAAAATGACAGCGTTACCTTTGGGCGGACAGACGGGCGCATGCAGTAAAATACACGTGTTATGGATGTGTTAGACGAAACTATTTATCCCAGAATGACAGCGTTACCTTTGGGAAGACAGACGGGCACATGTAGTAAAATACACGTGGTATGGATGTGTTAGACGAAACTATTTACCCCAAAATGACAACGTTACCTTTGGGCGGACAGACGGGCGCATGTAGTAAAATACACGTGGTATGGATGTGTTAGACGAAACTATTTACCCCAAAATGACAACGTTACCTTTGGGCGGACAGACGGGCGCATGTAGTAAAATACACGGGGTATGGATGTGTTAGACGAAACTATTTACCCCAAAATGACAACGTTACCTTTGGGCGGACAGACGGGCGCATGTAGTAAAATACACGGGGTATGGATGTGTTAGACGAGTCTATTTACCCTGAATGACAACGTTTCCGTTGGGCGGACAGACAAGCACATGTAGTAAAATACATGGGGTGTGGATGTGTAAGACTAGACTATATACCCCAGAATGACAACGTTTCCTTTGGGCCGACAGACAAGTACTTTGTTGTAAAATACACGTGGTGTGGATGTGTTATAGACTATTTACCCCAGAATGACAACGTTACCCTCCCAGGCGGGTGACAACTGGAAAACATATTACCCGCTGCCACGGTAACCTGAAGTGCTAACAATCGCATGACGTCATAATATGACGCATGCAGTGCCCGGAGGTCGAAAACCGTTCGATCAGCTGTTTCTGTGTTCACTTTGTACAGATTTATTTTACCGACTTTCACTGCTTTATTGAAGCTATTTTATACATTGAGTGGTTTGCACACTGAGCCTAAACATAATTAACATTTTTATAGCAGTTTTATGCTTGTCAGAATATGTTTCACTGATGTTAAAAATCCAGACAAGAGGCAGACGCCATTTTGTGTTTGCACCCAGACAAGAGGCAGACGCCACTTTGTTTGCACAGTCGGTAGCGATCTTAACATAAAATGATATTTTGTACATTTAACATGGCGGTAAGATAAATACGCCTACCGGCTCGGGTGACACTGCTACAAAGAGGCGTACATCAGACCGTATTACCCTCGAGAGAAGCATACAACTTATAATATACCCCAGAATGACAACGTTACCTTTGGACAGACAGACGGGTACATGTAGTATAATACACGGGGTGTGGATGTGTTAGACGCCACTATTTTCCCCAGAACGACAACGCTACCTTTGAGAAGACAAACAAGCACTTTGTTGTAAAATACACGTGGTGTGGATGTGTTATACCAGACGGGACGAGCGGACAGGTTTAACGTCGCTTTGTACAGCATTTCAGCTGAACAATGATGTGTCAGTTTTATGAGAAGATAAACCAACAATGACGCAAGTCCTGGGGACTTCAAACATGAGTTAGGAAGGATACCAATATATGGATGAACAACTTCTTTAATTGCAGGTGTGGGTTCCGGTGTAACACCGTTATCAAGCACTTTCACTTTTTACTAGCTTGATAACGCTGTTAGAACCTACACCGAAACGTCGCTCTCACTGCAATTAAAGAAGCTATTCATCCGTATATTGTTATCCTTCCTTACTTCTCCAACTTCTAACTTCTAAGAAGTGAAAGTTAATTTTCGCACCCGTTATATAAACGGACCCTACTGTAGAAATACATGCATAAATTGACATACTATTGTTACTTATCTTACTACTCGAACAGTTAAATGTGCATAGCTTTAAAAAAGAAAAGAAAAATTTCATAATAATAAGGCACAAGACTCAACACGATCCAATGTTGGTAACACTTTTCCGTTGACGTGAGAAAACGCACGTTGACTCAGTCTGGGCTTGGTTTTATGTCGTTTGACTCCATGTGCTTTATGAGAGCTGTGTCCCCTTTCAGTGACAGTGTCAAATTACAAGGTTGCCACTGATCACACAGACATGACAAGCTGAGATAGGAACAGATAGCTTATTGTCCCATCGGGGCAATTATACCGGACCACTTGTACCCGCATAACACATACACATCATAGGACATTAAAGAACACCTGACTTTTTGAATGATAAGATATAGTAATGTGAAATCATTGGGTGTTTTTAAGGTCTGTCAGTGCTGTATCTTTGTTCTCAATGTAACACTTGTGCACGAGACAAATTGACGCCTGTTGTACTTGAAAATATTTATTCAAAAATGCATCTATGAGCGTATGAGACTTTCAGTCAGTTTGGACTTTCCCTATTGATTATACACTCGAAGGAGATAAACGTAGCCTTAACACATACACACGCACGCCACATGCACACGCACGCACGCATGCCACATACGCACACGCACGCACGCACGCGCGCATATACATGTGTATTTATCGTCATTTCTTAAACATACGGATCATTACACTGTTAAATATATTTCAAAATGGTTTTATTTCATCAACGTTATATTTCCATGTACATATTGGATGTTTCTACCACGATCACAACGTCACAATATTTTCATCAGCAAACACCCCCAACAAAAGCAAGATAATTATGATTTCTTGGAAAAAGAAGACCGAAGACAGAACCACCAAAGAAGCAGCATATGCATGATTAACTTTCTATGAAATATAGGAGAGTGAAACTGCAAGAGCCCGTGAACGAGGGGAATATGGTTGTACCCTTCCTTAACGATGTCCAAGCCGCTTCATGACCACAAACTGCAGAAGTATGCTTCACATCGTGCCTATGTGAGGTAGTCAACCCTCGAGTCTGGACGTCGTCATATGAGCGAAATATTCTCAAGCACGACGTAAAATCCAATTTCACCTCACCTCACCTCGAGTCTGGCGTGACGCCCTACAACTTGGCTAACCGAAGGCTAGCTACCCTCTACAAGAATCTCTGCACTTCAAACAATGTCAAGTACAACAAGATACATAAACTGTAGATTGTCATCTCTTGTGATGTTTATTGCAATTTTCCCCAATTTATTGAACAAGTCAGCTACTGATCCACCTGAAGGAATACGAGGGGAGACCCTCTTGTTAGCAGGCAGTTATGAGACATGCGAACAAAGTCCCCTCGTTTTTACTTAAATTCATCCTTAATTTCAGGAGTTGGAGTATTTAAATTATATTGCGCAGCAAGTATTTTATCTTCTTCAACGACATCTCATTCACAACCTTCCCATCATATCTTATCACAGAAAGAGAAACCACTCAAGAGAGAATACACTGACTGCGAGAAGGTTGGGGTTACACAAACGGGGGGCTCAATTTGAACAACGCTTGTCGCTTCACAGTATATTATCATTACGTGAATCTTATCTATTTTCATTGCTGACGTGTTTCACACCTGAAATGTCATCTTTGGGTCACCTCCACAGTAGAGCAATAAACAAGTGGCAACAGAGGAATGTTACAACAAAAGCCTGCTACAGACAGAACCAACAAAGAAGCAGCATAAATATGATTAACTTTCTAGGAAATATAACCCATGAAGATCCGGGTTAGAAATGGTCTTCATGCTTGTCGTAAGAGGCGACTAACGGGATCGGTGGTCAGGCTAGCCGACTCGGTTGACACATGTCATCGTATTCCAATGGCGTAGATCGATGCTCACTGGATTGTCTGGTCCTGACTCGATTATTTACAGACCGCCGCCATATTGCTGGAATATTGCTGAGCGCGGCGTTAAACAACAATCAATCTAGGAAATAGAGGACAGTGAAACTGAAAGAGCTTTCAGCGATGGAATATGGTTTAATGCTTCCTGAACAATGTTCAAGCCGCTTCAAGACTGCTGTCAGAGATGAAGTTTACATCGTCCCTATGTGAGGACGTCAAACCCCGCATCTTTGGGGTGACACCATATTGATCAATGCATTGTTGTCATCTATTATTTGGGTGAGCATTTCTCAAATTACAATGGAATGTATGGCTTGGTGTAGCGACGAGTTCTTAAGTTGTTTGTGACTGAGTAATCATACACAATCTGAATTAGCTTCACGGGAAAACTTTTAAACGTGATGACCAACAAACACATTAGTCTTGATGATGTTTTTCCAAGCTCCTTTCCAACGCATGATACTTTCATTATGTTCTTTATTGCATGGCTACCAACTGTGCAAGCTGTTTTCACAAGAATATTAAACATATTCTGACTAACCAAATTTGTGTGCATGTGGAAACTGTAAATGCGCTGAAGCTGTAAGGAGCTTCATAAGCCATATATTTGACAATGGGTTTGGCTATTTGTGAACAGAGAGTTAACTTCTTGTATCCACGTTTGAAGATGACCAGCTGGTGAAGATGTATGGTTATAACCAGAAGGAACGACCAACTTCAGGTATTACATACGCTTAAGACTTGAATAGAATTCGCGATCAAGTGAGCGTTCTCGAAACAGTGAGCCTCCTCCTTCCAGTACTTTTGTCCACATTCAAGGCAAAATTGTATCGCAGGTACCTGGTCTGCATACAACAAAATTTACGGAACGCAGTTGATAAGAACTGCTACAGGGCCAAGGTTACAAATCACATGAAACAAGGTTCCTGAAGAAAGTATTTCTTTCTCAAATTTTCGTTGATAGGAAAATGTACATAAAATGGTCTTCAAAGTCTAAACATCGGCATATTCTAAGGGACTTCTCAAAACACGAAAATCTTCATGTTAATTTCTAGACCATTGAGGCCGAGTCTGAAATGAACAATAATGTTACTGAAAATTCTGTAACGTAAGTTTGGTAAGCATGACTCTAGGGCTGAAGCATGAAAGTCCCAGATCTTGAAATATTGGGAATATCTGTATGCCATTTCTGATGAAACATATCAATGGCACGCGGAGTAAAGACTCTAACTTACACAACATCAATACCTGCTATTTTCATAATAGCAAAAATAGTGTTATATATGTCCAATTAAATCTCATTTTGCTATAAACTAAAATGAAAAGAACACCTGTTCATAACAAGCTTATACCGTATCATTTTAAAACTTTTTATTTATACCGTATTCTGCTCAACACTTTCAACCGTCCAGTACTTATGCATTGGTCGTATTGTCAAACGTACTTGCTGAGCTTGACGAGAGTAAATGTTCTTCCATTCACTGCTATAAAGGGTTAATATATCTACTCGATAGATGACCCAGTCAAAACCGGTTCATTTCCTGACACAGAAAGTGTTAAGTAATCTCTACAATACGGTTAAGTTTACAGCGAGACGTATCTGATCTGTTGATATACAAATACGACCTTGGCCTACATACGTTATGTTTACCTGGCCACGACTAGCCAGGTTACCGACAATATCACAATGGTCCAAAATAGTATACGTAACTTAATACTGCAACTTATCTAGACCTTGAACAAGCTCCTAACCCATATTCACACCACCCATCACCCAACACTCTCCGCTTAACCCTTTCTTCTTTAGCTGAACCTGGAACTGAAACCGTTCAGAGTATAATTGATACAGGTTCAAGGCAAGTCCCATCGGAATAGTTTACCATGTTGGGAATATTCCATATTATAGATCCTCTAAGTCTATTTCTGTTTTTACTTAAGAACAAATCATTCGGAAAAAACTGATTATAAATTTCAGAACCCTTGACATCACGAAGGGAGGAAACATTTCTACTGCTTTGTTTTTTACAAAAACAATATTTGCACTTGTGACATATATTTAAAGCCTCAACCGTCACAAAGTCAGTGTGACATTTCCTGTGGTATCTCGTTCTAGGTTTGGACCCACGTGTTTACAAGCAGGTTGTGTCATTAATGCACTTAATTCAGATGTATTGTCAGCAGGTTTCGCGGTCAGCAAGCATCCTAAAATGTATGTGACATTCCGTCACAACACGCTTACAGAACTACTTCCTAAGCTATATGATCATATTCTGTCCGTTATGTAATATGGAGTTCTGATGCAAAGTTTAGCAAAAACACCACTGGATCTCAGTGTGTGTGTGTGTGTGTGTGTGTGCGTGCGTGCGTGCGTGTGTGTGTGTGCGCGCGCGTGCGTGCGTGCGTGTGTTTGTGTGTGTGCATGCGTGGCTGCATGTATGTGTGTGTTTGTATTTATATTGAAGATCGACATTTTGGATCTTGGTTTGAAATTAGATTTTAGATTATCAACATCACAGTTTATATCCAAAGATCTGAATATTCAGGAGAGTTTGATTTTAGACTTGACTAGTACATCCTCAAGCCTTGTCACCGCCATTATGCTTGCAAACTGCTTCAAGTATGTAAACAGATAAATGTATGTAGGCTGTAGTATGTGACCTGGATCATTATATGTCTTTACTGAAACGTGTACACCTAGTCATAATCACGTGTGTGACCTAAGCGAGATTATATGACTCACATGCAATGGATATTCGCCCTATTAGTTAACCTTCGCAATCTCAAGAACTGAAGGGCCCTTAAAGATCCGAGTTGGGCGTTGTCTTCATCTACCCATGCTTGTGGTGAGAGGCGACTATGGGATCATGTGGTCAGGCGTGCTGACTTTATTGATGTGTGTCGTATGCGAATTGTGTATATAGATGCTCGCAATGTCAGTCCCTGGATTGTCTGATCCAGGTTTGATTATTTACAGATCTTCGTCATATATGGGGGCATGGTGGGCGTAGTGGGCGAGCTGTCTAAGGCGCCAAGCTGGTGATTCAGCGAGCTTGAGGTGTCGGGATCGAGCCCACCTGAGACCGGGTGTAAAAACCTTGGAGTCAACTTTGTGTGCAAACTATTTCAGTGTTATCACAACCCCTAGTGTACAGTACAAAAACCTGTGCACTTAAAAGAACCCACGAATCCGTTGGTATATGACCACATGGTGGCCACGTGAATACGTGCAAACACCTAGTTGCGGGTACAGCAATGTGTAGTAAACTTGGACAAAATACTGTGACTTTGTGTCCCAGTCCACCCAGCTGTGAATGGGTACCTTGTTAACGATGGGAAAGCCACAATCACAAGGTGCGCTTAGTTGTATACTCCCCAGGGAGTTGAGATTGATAATACGATGTGCCGTTAAGATTGACATCCAATGATCGAGGTAAAAATACAAGCGCCTTGAGAATGTACTAGTTGCGTGGATATGTGCGCTTTATAAATATCCTATAATAATATAGCCTGTGTGTTGAGTATCTAACAAACAACAAAATCATGCACTGATGCCAAATCGACAATAACTCGCTGTGCACTGTTTCATTGGTGTATGTTGTCACTTTGTTCCAACTTTGTATGTGGTTATATCTTGTTTGTATTATCGAGAAATTGCAGGAGAAAGTAACTCAGATGAATGTACTTGAACACGGTAAAATCTGAACAGTTCTACAATAGCGCTATCATGATAGTCATTACATCCAACATCTACAAGTACACGACGTACATAACACATTCCTTTCCAGAAATATTAGGTGTTAAACAAGGATGTTTGTTAAGTCCTATTCTTTTTTCCTTCTTTATCAATCAATAAGAAACTGAAATAAGGCAAACAAGGTGTACAACCATACCCTGATATACTCATGGAAACAAAAAAGGGAACACATGAAAGTAGTCATGTTCCTTTAGTTATTTCCAGCATTTCACAAACTGTGCAAAACATACCTTGTGAAGTAACCTGGAAAAGAATAAAGGACACTTGTACTTTCATGCGTTCGCGTATTCGTTTCCAAGAATATATATTTTGAAGATCTTAATGTTTGCTGACGATGTGATCTAGTATCTGATTCAGTGGTCGGTTTACAATATGTTACCCTGCGATTTCGACGACTGGAAGTTGATCTACCACTTTAATGTAAATGGGTGAATCGCAACATACACTCCTGTGTCACCAGCGTCAGAAAGACATACACAAATTGTGTTAGCAGATCATCAAGATGATGACACATTAAACGTTTGAAAAATCATAACCCTTTTGTCCAGAAGCATCGATCTCTATCTTCATTAGTAAGTTAGACATCATATCACATTCCTTGTCATGATGGAGTGTTGATGATATTGGAGGGGTGCATCTTAGTCTCTGTTTAGAGTTTCGTCCCTTGGTGCGCAAGGTTCCGATGATCGCAACCTCCTATCCAATATTCGCACTATTTTATAATCTTTTCAGCGTCTCATTGGCTTGCATTCCGACACAGTTGGAAACGTTTTAGACCTGCATCACTTTCGTTTCTCATTATTTATGAGTGGGTTTTGTTTTAGGACGACGCTTGTAACAATATTCAAGCAATATCATGGAATTGGACTCTGAGTTTCAAACCCACAAACATGCATGTTTCTTATGACTGATGAATGAAACAGTGCACGTCGAATTGTTGCATCACAGACGACTTGACCACTCTGCTCCCTGTAGAATATGTTTTCCAAAATGATGTTGAACTTTAATGTAATCGGAAAGTCCTAAAATATATGAATTCTATAATTTGGCCTTGTACATTAAGCGTACATTGTGCTAAGTGTATCTATAGATACCATGAGAATCAATGACAAGTAAGATCTGACTACTTTGGAATCGTCAGAGTTCATTTGTTGGTATACTAGTACTCCATATGAACATTGTCACTGCTTTATAAAAATTACGAAATTCAAATACAACATTTTTTCAATTTCTTCCTATTTTCGAAACAAAATTATTGAATATTTTGGGATTTCGTCATTTTTGGTTAAAATGATCACGTACTGTTCTGTAAATCCGCGTGACAGAATGTAATAATCACGACTGTGAGGGCATTGGTATTGATCATGGCACCGCGCACAGCAACTCACGTGGACATGTGGAAATACGCGTTAACGTCGAATTTCATAATATGCACCATTTCACACACGTGCACGTTCACACATAGACAGGTGCATATGTTCCCACTAATTCAACACAGTAATTTAGTTAAGCGACGCGATATCAAATACCATTCAGGGATCCTCAGGGGATTTGTTGGGATCATGAACGCCTTGAGTGTAAATGTTTAACAATGAGTTACAAAATGTTACGTTAGTTGATCGGAATAGGTTTCTCAAGATAGCGACGTTAACGTTATATCGCCATGTGTGAAGACGTCACGTCAAAAGGTGTTATTGGAACTGTTAGCGTTATGTATCACGAAACCATGGCTTTTGAACACCTTCTCACCTATATATTTAGCTCATCTGATTTCTGAAGGTAACCATTAGCAACCCAGCATTGCACCATTCGCCTCACGACATTGTGGTTTGTGTGCTTTCTGACGAAAAAAAACTGAATTTGTTTTTCTTTGGCCCTATTGCGCGTGTGACAGTTTTCATATAGCACATTGATTACAATAATGTCTTGGGTCGATCGCTCGTCATTTTAACGGCTTTAGCTTTTATCTCAAGAAAGAAATATTCCTTCTGCGTCATTTCTAAGCTTCGACAAGCATGACTTATTATATATCATTATAGACACCACTCAGATCTATCTCATATCTTAAAGACGACACTAAGGATTCATTATGAACCATAGAATATTATTCATGCTTCATTTTATCCCACAATACACAATAGACAAACAAATATGTTTTATTACACAGAATACAATCATACTTTATTTTTATACTGAACATGCACTCCGTGACATGTATGACACATGTATATTCCAAAATATTTTATATACTAAGCTAGTCTGCTATACAGTCCTTGAAACAAATATACCCAAATAAAGCCCATGCAAGTCTAGCATCTAAAGCAAACTGAAAATGAAGAAAGTCCCCAGGATCTTTTTTTATCAAAATTTACGAATATATTTAGGACTGTTTTTTCGGTTAACATATGTTCATTTCAGAGACTAGATGTTAGTCTAATATTAGGCATAATTGGGGAAATGATATCAAAGTCCTTAATTCATTTCAGTTATCGATAGTGGACTGAGGAACCATGATATGTTCTTCAATTCAACCGAAACGCACTGTTAGGTTAGTGCACATGTACGCAAATACATGAAAGAAATCTCCTTTTTTTCATTAATTTTGTTATCAAATCATTTATCACCATCATGTTATTCTATTAAGTATTCAATCAGACGTTTCTCACAAAACGTATACAAGAAAAAGACCACCATATCAGACATCTTTGCTTGTCCAGATACAATCTCTATCACTTTTCATCACGGTGGAGTCACAGGGGGAAAATGATAGTAACTTACAGCATAAAAGAACGCACGCAATAACTTTATATCATTTTTTATCAGAGTCTTCTTGAGCTGCCACTTGTTTTCAACCTATGTAATAAAACTTCGTGTCATAATGAATCACACATTTCATCAGAGAAACGTCTTTATGCTGTACTAATGTTGCTTAGCCAACTTCTGTTATGATAATGGTAGCGTTAACATTTGCCATTCAGACGATTCTATCTCACAACAAGCAACCGAACAAAAAGAATGCTTAAACGCTCTTGAAATACGTGTTATACGCAAATCTTGGGAAGGGCCGATCTGAGATTACCTCTCCCCTGTGATCACACTTGGGGGCCCGACGGCTCATTGTTTTTATTACAATGTGGGAGAGGTGGGTACAAGATCTCGTCTTACATACGTGACTGAGCGAGACCAGTAGCCTTGGTCTGCCAATTGATATCTGTACCGAGTCACCTAATAGGGGTCACTCGGTCTGGAGGCAGTTACTGAAGAGGGGTCCATGGGGATTTAGTGATATTTGCGTGAGTGAATGGTGCTTTGTTGAAGACTGAAACCAACTCTCAGTGATCAATCCCTGCATCTAGGCCGGTTTCCTAGACCTTCATCGCAGCATTGACCTTCATTTCGCATTATGCTTTCCAGGGATTGCCAGCACGTCGATGCTTTTTTGTCACCGAAATCTCCTTTCTGCACTAAACTTTCATTTTATTTTGCATATGGTTTAATTATGCAGGTTAGGGGGTTTGGTTGGAAGCCCTAACGAGCCTGATTTTCATTTTCCAGATCGACTTGGTTTGTTAGCAAACTCAAGTACTATACATTTAAAGAAGAGTCTATATGGTTAGGGGATAAATTTCTCGGTTTTACACTTCGTCTTAATAAAAACTTGTATACTTTGATTTGAAAATGATCGTTCAGTAGAGCATGCACCTTTTGTAGGTTTATCTGTTTGTTTGTTTGGTATTCTGTTTGTTGCCTATCGCCGTGGTCTGCAATAGCTCACAACGGCCTGTTAATAATGTCTAATACATGCTAGTTTATTGTAATATGAAGATCGATCGCCCCACACCGTAAGGGTACGCTGGCATGCATCATAGGCCTGAAGACATCTAAGATAAATCCGTAAAGATCCGGGTTAGAATGGATCTTCGGCAACCTATGCTTGTCGTAAGAGGCGACTAACAGGATCGGATGGTCAGGCTCGCTGACTTGGCTGACACATGTCATCGTATCCCAATGGCGTAGATCGATGCTCATGTTGTTGATCACTGGATTGTCTGGTCCAAACTCGATTATTTACAGGCCGTCACCATATAGCTGGAATACTGCTTTAAACAACCAACCAACCAACCATCTAAGATAAAGGGAAATTCGAAATGCTGACGTCTCATATGCATAAATACAAAATGTAATCCCGACCATCTCTATATATAACCATGAAACATCCAGGAGGGCTCAGAATCTCTACATGGGATATAACTAGAATGGTGCTAGCGGTGGCATAAAACAATATTCACCCACCCACTCCTTTTATGGAGGAACACTGACATTGCATCACATTGGTCTGGGAATGACGAAATAATGGATATAAACGCCTTTAACGCGGTGTCTCGGAGTTCACGTCCGAATCCGCATATAGAACTTGAGTTTCCATATTCACAAGAAATCTCAGCTAAAAGCATAATCGATTGGGGAATTCCGTCATGAACATGTGTTTACGAATCACTATCAAAATATTTGAAAACATTATTCGCAATATGGATAAGAGGCGTTTTATGGCAGAAAACTACTTTAAAATCAGGACGTCAGCACATCGGTAGGAAGGTGCGGGCAAAATTGATTTTTCATACATCCTGATTCAGTTTACAGAAATGCATCCTACCATCGAGTCTCACCGACGTAAAATCCGGCAGTGCATAGAGAGGGACTATTTTTCCCGTTTTGTTACTGGGATATATTTCCCTATCACCTTGTTGGTGGGATGGTGTGTTATTTAACGCCGCACTCAGCAATGTTCCAGCGGCGGTCTGTAAATAATCGAGTCTGGACCAGACAATCCAGTGATCAACAGCAGAAGCATCGATCTACGCAATTGGGATGCAATGACATGTGTCAACCAAGTCAGTGAGCCTGACCACCTGATCCCGTTAGTCGCCTCTTACGACAAGCATGGGTTGTTGAGGATCAATTCTAACCCGGATCTTCACAGGCCGTCATATAGCTGGAATATTGCTGAGTGTGGCGTAAAACTAAACTCACTCACTATTATTCTTATTACTATTTTATCAGCATCGATACGTATTCGTGGGTTTAACCAAAGTGTTAAATGCCATCGCTCTGTGTCTCTTTTGGTTTTGGTCCCCTATTAGACTAACACGGTAATATGACCGAAAGACTTTTAAATCAGCCTTATACCACTTTTACCTGTAGAAAGAGGATACTGTAAAATTGGGTGGTTGGAATAAGATCATTACGTTTTATCGTACCGTGTTCTTATCAAAAGAACTTAAAAGACGCGTAGCAATCCAATTCCTTTCGTGTAAGCCCGATAGGTTGGAAAGCTTTACCTTTAGATAGTATTGAGGGCTTGCCCAACCTTTTTAGCAACAATCATGTGTAAGGCCGGGCTTTTTCATAATGGTAGCTACGCCCCTGAAAGACAACAGTTAAAAGGAAAACGTCATAGGTAGTATAGCCTCAAACAAGTCGAGAAATCCAGCATTAATAGTGACCTTGAGATGAAGCAAGGTGAAGGTTTGGAAGCAGTGACTGTACCTCTTTCAGATGCAAGAAGACCGACATGATAACATAATTGCTTGATCGCGTATGTTGGTTATCGGCTAATTATGATTTCGAAAGGAAACTTACTTATTAAAGATTAAAATTGCAAATCGTGCTATCATTTGTGTCGTTTTGTTACCTCCTGGTTATGTAAAAAAGATCTGCTACAGAAATTATCAGTGTTGATTACTTCCGTACATCTCTTTTTTTAGGCAGAAATGATTAGTTAATTTAATAGTTATCACGTCATATTCCTGACGAGGCTTTTGATGTTCAACATGGGATAAGTATTTTGTGTCTTGATCAAAGATATGGTTAAACGAGTACCTGTAAACACATGGGGTCTGTGTGAAAACTATTTAAGGTTATGTTTACTGTGCTTTATTACATCATTCATTTACGTTATTTAAAAAATCAGTTAACACAACTTCAAATGATATACTTGCGGAAAAGTGTAAAATTAGATCATCGTAGTCATGAACGCACTTGCACCCAGGCGGCCATACAGATGATGAAAGCTGTCACGAACACAGTATGTTGCTGAGAGGCTGGATCTTACAGCATATTGTCATGAGTACAGGAATGCAGTTTCACCAGCTGTTTGTTTATCTGGCTAATTTTGACATCTGAGTTTGAAGAAAAACTATTCAAATTAACTTTAAAAAGTAGGGAGCTATATTCTTTTCATTTAGATCACATACTCTAAAGACCGATTTAAAAAAAGACACGTTCCTCTTCGCAGCCTACTCTTCAGCGGGGCAGTGCTGAGTTCCTTTGACATGAATTTCGTGACAATCTGTTCATTACAAATTATTTCAAAAACTTAAGCAAGAAAAACAACATATTTTTGCAAGGACGCAGCTTGATATTGAGGTTGGTATTGATGGACGCGTTGGATGCAAAGAGGTTTGTGTGTAAGTGTTTGTTCAGCAAGAATATAGACCGTCGGCGTATACTTGTATTCATAATGGAAGTCCATTATTACCTATAAAAACCATCACTACACTGTGGTTGACAAAGTACACCATGTACACCATACAATTTCTCATGTAGTGATGAAACAAAAAAACTAATAGCATCGCTCAATCGATGCATGGTAGACAAAAGTTTTTATAGTGTTTACCAGTGAGGCCGCATCCCGTGCTTCATATACAGATCTTTGCCTAAAGATTCCAAATAACCCAAAACCCTCCAGAGGGATTTGTGACAAAAGGGGTGACCTCTTACGAAGAAGGTCATACTTCTCACACATCAATGAGTGAGTGAGTTTACGTTTATAGTCACAGCGCCAGTATTTCAGCCATATCGTGACTAAAACTAGCTATAAATGCATGATATATATAATTACATTTTTAAAAAACCTGTCGACTGAGGACAGACAGTAAAACCAACTAGAATATCACAGAAACAAGAATTAAAACTAGCATCTATCTCTAAAAACATATCAATGAAAATTATATTCACTTCCTACATAATTATTTGAACTAATTATGAAAAAAGGTTTTTTTCTGCCAAATAGTCCCAATATTTAAATTGTGTGAACTGAAACAGTCACGCCAGTGGAAGTCTGAATTTGGAAAGAAAATTGTACATACATTAAAGAGAGCGCAAAATTGAACACAATTTCTTGCGTAGGTGTAATGTGTTTTTTTTAAAGAAATACTAACAAAATATCATGCCAATGCTGTAAGGAGTTTAGCCAAGGCACAATTTTGGACAAAAAAGCATTCATATTAGTAACACGATGCATTTCCAACGCATAACCGATACCAACACAAACAAGAGCTGTGATGATTTATGCTTTTCGGAAATTGTAATTTCAGCGTCTGGATGAAGAAAGATAGCGTCACTTTTACGACGACTCGACGTGATATTGCAATGGTTATTGACAAACGCGCTGGAAGGGAAGGGGTTGGACGTGGCACAATTGGTAACCTGTTGTTTATCGGCGTTACGTGCTGAAGTCGCACGTATTCGCCCCATTCGAAACGTTAGCCGAGATACCTAGATGGCTTCTATTACAAGGATCTGCAAGATTCTTCGTGAAGACTAAAGATGGAACCCACGATAGATGACGTCTTAATTGCATGTCGAATGTCAGAACTGTAAAACATCATGTTTGTTTTCAGTTGCCGGGTCCCGAATTAGCACAAAATCGATGGATTTGCGGAGGTTTCTCAAATCGAGCAAGACTTGTTAGGGACAAATAACCGGAATATGACAACACGGGCAAGCTTGTGGATGAATATTTTTAACAAGGGTAGACGTGGACACGGGCGTATATTACTTGAAGTCAAAAGTGATCAGATCAGTACACATTCACTAGAAAAGAGTGCCTTTAGATTTATGCGGAGATAGATTTATGCGGTGGGGAGATGGTAGGAGGGATACCAAACCCAGAGAGACTGGTAGGTAGGGGTAAGAGGGATGGGTAGAGAGGCAACAAGAGAAAAATGCAGAAAAGGTCGGAGAGAGCGATTGCGAGGTAGGGGAGACGGGTACCAAGACACCTAGAGCAGCTGTTTGGTTATCGTTGAAGAGGTGGCCAGAGAGATATCTACAGCGATTTGGTACCAAGATAACTTGAGAGATTGGTTGGTGGGATAGGCGATAGCGGTAGGTGTTGGCAAGAGAGAGAGAGATCCTCCTAGGCAACTAGAGACTGGTATTTAGGGTGTAGATGATCAACGGGGAGAATGTTAGAGTAAATGTAATGAGTTAGTTGAGAAACTGGTAGCATGGCAGATGTTGTGTTCGAAAAGTTCGAATGATGTGTACAGCACCTTTACCATCGTAGGTAGATTAGGGGGATTGTGTTAAAAGGTAATTTGCAACTTATGTCACCACAGTTCATCACAGGCTCGCTCAGTACCTCTTAACCTCGTAGAATAATGGTAGCCCGATAGCAAGAGGTAGACAGTAGATGCAACTGTGGAAGAGGCTGGGAGGTTCGTGGTGAGAGATGTATAGATTCTAGTTGGTCACCTGGGTGAATGGTGGGTCGGATAGACGATGCAGATAGCTGAAATGGGTAAACAGGTAGATGGGCAGTGAGTAGAAAGATTGGGAAAGCAGAAACGCTGAGAAAGGTAGAGATGTAGCATAAGAGATTGGAATGTTTGGGTTGGTAAGAAAATAGCGCGATTGATAGATATTGTGGTAACGATAGGTAACCATAGAGATTGTGGAAGGTTTGAGCTGGATAGCTTCCAAGGTGTCCCAGAAATAGTCAGATAGTAGATGCTGCGATGTTGTTTGAGGTACGGGTAAATGTATAGGGTAGGATTTAAGAAATACCAGAAGAGACTGGGCCCTTATTCCCGAAATGTTCGTAGCTCTAAGAATTCTTAACTTTGACTGTAATCAATGTGACATACGCATGTATGGGAAATGATGGCCAAGGACTTAGACAGTACATGTACCTCAAAGCAAAAGGACCTGAGCCTTTATTCTCGAAACATTCGTAGCCCTAAGAATTCTTAACTTTAATCATAGCCAATGTGTTAAGAATGGGCTCAAGAGGTTCGTAGGGCTAAGAACGTTTCGAGAATAGCTAGCCTTGAGGTTGGGGAGGAAAGCTTGTAAAAGTGGACGTAGTACAGCCGGTTATAACAGTGGGTAAGTTGTAGGAGATGTTGTAAATATTTTAGAGATAGAGGAGAGATGTTGTTTGAGATACGGGTAAATATATTGGGATAGTGGAATGGTGTTTGAGTTACGGGTAAATAAATAGGAGTAGAGCTAATAAGATAAACGAAACGCATCATGAAAATAGCAATTTTATGTAGCAATGAGTTAAAACGTGATTCATTTTACAAAAGGTTTTGCTCTGTTTATGAGTCCTATGGTGTTTATGTTTTGAAACATCACAACAAAACGCACCATCCGTAAAATACCCGTATTTAACAGCGTGATTTTCAATTTCGGCGTGTAGTGTCACAGAATACACAATTCACATGCAATGCACGTGAAAGTTGGGGATCAGATAGTCTCAATGATGGGTATAAAAGGTTGATCGCTGTCTGTCGATTATTCACTGTATTTGGAATATTGTTGACGAACGCAAAATGCCACGTCTAAGTGAAGCCAACAGTCATATCGCCAATGGTTTGCTTGAAGCTGGTCAGTCTCAATGTGCAGTTGCCCGACGCATGAATGTTCACCAAAGCACCATTTCACGGCTATGGGAGAGATATCGCCGGCAGAATGCGGTAGCAGATGCCCCTCGTAGTGGGCGCAGGATCGCTACATCCGGGTACATCACCTGCGTCATCGAACAGCTACGGCGACCAGTACCGCTCGACAAATACCCGGATTGAGGAGGCTTTCTGCACAGACCGTCAGGAACAGGTTGAGAGAGGCTGATTTACGTGCCAGAAGACCTTATTTTGGCCTTGTGCTTCGACAACAACATCGTCGACATCGAGTTCAATGGTGCACCAACGTTCAGGCCTGGAACCTACCGAATTGGCGTAGAATCTGGTTCAGTGATGAATCACGATTTCTATTGGAACGACGCGATGGAAGAATGCGGGTGTACAGACGTCGACGTGAACGTTTCGCCGACGCTTGCGTTCCCCAGGTGGACAGATTCGGCCGGGCCAGTGTTATGATGTGGGGAGCGTCACCTGCCGTAGGAGAAGTGATTTGGTGATGATCCAGGGCAACCTGACAGCTCAACGGTACTGTGACAAAATCCTACGCCCACACCTCCTTCCAATCATTGATCGCCAGAAGGAGTTGTTTCAACAGGACAATGCCAGCCCCCACACAGCACGTCACACTAGAGACCTCCTCCAGAACCACAACATCAATGTGCTCCCCTGGCCCTCAAGATCACCGGACTTAAACCCGATTGAACATCTGTGGGATGCCCTGGACAGACGGGTGCAACGCCGTAACCCTCAGCCCCAGACACTTCAGCAACTCGCACAGGCACTACAGGCAGAGTGGGCTGCGATTGGGCAACACGAGATTCTGAGACTTATTCGTTCGATGCCGAGGCGATGCCGTGCAGTTCTGGATGCCAACGGTGGTCACACGAGGTATTGACTTCAGCGCCACCACACGTCTCCATGTGACACTCAAACTGACTTTCCTCGAGTTGGTGCCAAAGACGGATAAGTCTGCATTCCCAGTGTGCAATTTCGCTATATTTCATTGACTCATAAAGCCTACAAGATGTTTCAAAATAAACATTAAAACACAGTTGAAATTCCTATATGCGTATCTTTTGTGGGAGAGTATATTAAATGCTTGAATAACGATGTAATTAGATTTTATCAAATTACCTGTTAGTTTGTTTATGCTTTGTCTGTTCATTAATTGTCTGCCGTTTCTAACGTCCGGGACTTGCCCTTTTAAGAAAGAGTTCATAACCCCTTTATTCTGACAAACAAAACACTATACATGTATATACATCGCACTTTAACACATAGAGCTATCGTTATGTTTCATTTGTTCAGATAGACTAGTAATGTAACAAAGCACACAGACCCAATCAGGAAGAATGTCCCACAATGCCCTATCAATATACATTGACAGGCTATAACGGTACTTTCATAGAGCGTGGTTGTGTGTTGCTTCATACAATATGTAGCTTGTGGAACTTCATCATCGAACTACTAAAATACCGTGACCAAACAACGTGCATCGGCCCACGTGTCCGCTTCAGCCACGCTCTCTACACTAACACTCGCGGCCATGAGTAGACCTTGACAAGTCTACATAATTATTCGCGTCAACACACGGTGTTTTCAGGCTGATCAATTTTTGATGAGTACCTAATCGACATTCATACTCCCCCGCGAAACTGCCATGACTTGCTAGCACCCGGTCTGTATCAATGGAGAGTACATGGACACATTTAATGGACTTAGTATGTCAAAGGGAAAAACAACAATCGTTTCTGATCTTAATCAGTCCTTACTTTATGCACATATCACGTTATTTTTTTCACAGGAGCGTAAATCACTATGGAAAACAAGCATAATCTTGCAATAACAGACATGTTTATGTATTCAAAAAAGCCTCGTTAGCTTTTATTGAATCGATATTACTTCTCTCCCTCGGCGAATGACGTATAAACGTGTTCGAGGTAGCAACAGGCGCCGGGAACCACATGCACAGATGAAAGAAGAAGAACAAGAAGTAGAAACAACTTGCAAAGACAATGGTCCATGCAGAGGTTCACCTCACGTGTTCTAGTGCTTATGTACTTTGTGATCGCTTGTACAACATGGATGATTTTCACACATCATAGACACATTTAGTTTAGTTCCCAATTGGTAAATCTTGTGTTATGATAACCACATCTATAGATAGGTGAAGGAGGAGCTACCTCCCCATTTGTACATCAGTCATACTTTGATAGAATTTACATGGGAACAAGTACGTTGGAATATATTCTATTCATTTTATTACTTTTTTACCTGAAGGTCATTCTTCTCATACAATTTATGAGACGAGAAAATGTGGTCCTTCGTGTACGTACACACACTCTCTCTCTCTCTCTCTCTCTCTCTCTCTCACTCTCTCTCTCTCTCTCTCTCTCACGCACACACTCACTTACACACTCACACACTCACTCGCACACACACTCACTCACACACACACAGAGAGAACTCAAGAGGTACTCAGAAGCTCGTCTACTTTAAAAGGACACCGGAACTAACTTTTGCAGGATAAAGTAAATTTATGTGAGATCCAAACTATAAAATCAATAATTCTTACAAGCATTAAACATTCGCAAATTTAGGGCTCTTATAGGGTTTGTTTTGTTTTTTTCTTTTTGAATCAGCAACAAATAGTAACAAGGATGCCTAGAGTCTCTCAAAAAGACATGCAAATGTGGGTCATGTGTTTCTTCTTTACTGGAAGAACTCGGGAACATAGTATAAAGTCTTGGTCATTGATTTTAGCCATCAAATATGAAACTGTCCTTCACATATCTGAGATAAAACATTTTAGCTGAGGCCACGAATGCAAACCTGATCGCGTGAAGCTCTGTAAAAGCTACAAAGAAAGAGCAGTATACTCGATGTTACTTTCAAGAAATTGAAATCTAGACCCTGAAGACTGGAGCTGCTGGAACAACCCCTCTAAAAGTTAAGTCTTGGAAAGTTGGATTCACCCGTCTTGTCACACAGTCTTGTGAATAGTGTTTGAAATCCGTTTACATAATTTATTCGTATTCTCGATTCGATTTCTACCAAACCTCGAGAATGACAAATCACCAAAAACTATTCATGATACCAGATGTTCTCGAAAAGGTGAACGAAACTGGCCCCACTAGCACCCGTTACATGCAAAGACAAGTTAATTGTTATCCTGAAAAAACACAGGAACATATATATGTCATCAAAATAGAGAAGGAATGATATGGTACATTAGGTCTCATGAATGTTGTAAGCTTGGTCAAATACCGTTTTCACAAGAGTCCTATGACGCCCTAAGTCGCGAAATGTATACATCAAAGGCTAGGGCTGCTGAAATAGTGCTCGACTCGACATGAATGGAGTGAGTGAGTGAGTTTAGTTTTGTGCCGCTCTTAGCAATATTCCAGCAATATCACGGCGGGAGACAACAGAAATAGGTTTCACACATTTTACCCATGTGGGGAATCAAACCTGGGTCTTCGGCGTGATGAGCGAACGCTTTAACCACTAGGCTACCCCACCACCCCTGATATGAGCGGAAAGATGACAGTTATCAATCTGGTGTTCTATTAATCTGAATCTATATGCAAAGATCTAAATGTGAAACAGACGAACCAGTCTCACATTGCAGTAGAAGGTTAACCATCTTAATAAGGCTGTACTTCTGGAGAGTCACTTAACATCAGGCGATGTACTTGGGTGGTTTCACTGACGCCACGACCTTTGAGAGGTAGTTACCTCTTCAGTCTTTATTGCTTGTCTGGGCTTAATTGATACCACTCAGTCTGGCTTACCTTATGTAATTATGTCACCTGATTCTCTACCAGCAAAGGGCTGTGGGGTAGCCTAGTGGTTAAAGCGTCCGCTTGTCACGCCGAAGACCCGGGTTCGACTCCCCGCATGTGTGTAATCCTAAATATAACATTTGTTAAATTTGACCACTTTCTGAATGGCACTGTGTATTCACAATGTAAAACTGAATGAATTGGTCAGGCTACGTAATTATGGATAATTCATGTAATAAGCACACTTTTACATACCTGTATATTGAGGCATCTACACTCAATACTTTACGATATATATATACCAACCCATATTTTCTTTGGTACAAACACTAACAAATCCTTTCACATTTTTGGTAGTTAAAATATGAAAACAGCATTTTATGATGGCATTCATTGACTTCGACACGACAAAAAAATCACTGCCAAAGAAAAGTTTCAAATATATGATTGCATATTAAGTAAAAGGTTAAATATTGATGAACATTTTGAATGAATCGCTGAAAATCAGCATCGCAGCTGATTACATCAATATTAATTCATACACACAGACACACGCACACACATCCATACATGCATACATACATGCATACATACATACATACATACATACATACATACATACATACATACATACATACATACATACATACATACATACATACATACATACATACATACATACATACATACATACATACATACATACATACATACATACATACATACATACATACATGAATTATGCACTGACATGTATTGAAGTATGAACATCTGTTATAGTGACACTGACACTCGTTAAGACATGTGCATATGTCCTTCACTGAAGCGGAGAAAATATATATTTACTTTACCGCATTAAAATATTATACTGACATTTTCATGTACAGAATACAAGCATATGCTTACATTGAAGCGTAGCATATGTGTAAACATTTAAAGACAATCACACTCATGTTAAATGAAACTTATTTTATTATATGTGTATTCTAACATTGATCATTAAAGATATAGCGCATATATCATTGAAGCTTGTCCCGACTGCTTAATGGAGACATAGTGTGAATAGCCACATTAGAACTATTCAGTAGACACAGATATTACCTTTTCTCATACAAATGTAAGTTGAAACGAAACCAATTTGTTGAAGAAATAATTCTTCATTTTGTCTTTAGTTTAATTGAACCAAAGAAGTAACGGACATGTCGAATATTAATCTACAGCGAAGGATCCTTGTCCTTGTAAGTCATCATAGTCATGCTAAGGAAGCAGGTTTTGTTTACTGTGTTCATTAAACCATAGCCTAATCTCGACCACCAGCAAGAGGATTTGTAAATCACGAAACCATATATTGCGTTAATTAATTGGAGAGGCTGACAGTTTTCAATTAACCATGGTCAGATTGTATCAAGTCTCCTTCTGGTGCAATACGAGACATTCTAAATTATTCATCGAAAGGAGGATTAATATTTTAGAAACACGAAACAGTGCCATTGTCGTGAGCCCTTTATATTTACAAAAACAGCAAAAGATCCACGAAATTATTAAAAGAAAATATTTCTCTTTTTCTTTATTGACATAAAAAATGCACGAAAGATAATAGTATCTGTAAAAAATGTATTTCTTTTTTATATTATTAAGCAAGTGAACATAACTAGTCTTGTCTTTCATATATACCTGGGCCTAGATTTTCGAAGTGTTAGCGCTATGATGCCATACATTAACATTAATTTACGACTATCTTAGCGCTAAGAGAGCTTCGAAAATGTAGGCCCAGGTAAATTGTATTTACCAATATCGATTAACAAAAACAATTAATATGTCACGAAGCAATAATCATTATCTCTATATATATGTAATGGTATCTATTTAAAATCTTATTTTTACTCCAGAACATTATTTGCCCTTTTGGAAAGGGCAGTTGTATCCGTCAAATGTGTCCTACACTGTAAGGTTCGAATACATTTCTCCATAGGGATGCTGAATCATGGCTATGTGTGCTTGCACGTCTATCTTGGAACCACAGTTATCTTGGCATCGGTGCAAAAATTACCCCCGCCCCCACCTGGTCTGGCTTATAACATTAACAACAAAGAAATAACTTTCCATTAGTTCACTAATCTTGGTTCGCCCTTTTATTAGAAGAAACCTTTAAACATTCAGCGTCTATTTGAATTTCATTTATAAGGATTCGTTCAAAGTCCAGTTCCTAAAATTGACCGAATGTGTAAACTTCATCACGGATGCCATGAAATCATGAATTTCTCTTTTGGACAGATTTGTTTTTGTTCCCCTGCAATTTTCAAGCAAATAACAATCATGATATGACAATGTGAAAAAACAATGCTGATAATTTCTTAATGGTTCTCTGTATAGGCAGATCAACATTTCGGAGTCAAAATTTGCCCTTTGAAAGCCTATACGAACTAGGCGAAAAGTACAATACGTAAAAGTAAAGTTTGTAATACCAATTATTAACAATTATGTATTTTCACATGTACTTTTGCAAAGCATATTAGATAAATTTCGAAATGAGTGCATGAGCATTATGCGTACAGCACTGACTCAACATGAAAAATAAGATAACTGAATTATAGATTGTAAAGTATTGTTTTTGAATATATTGAGTGACGAAATTCAAAATTTCAAAATATAACTTTGGTTCCAAGACAAATGTACAGGTAAATAATATGTAGTAGAAAACATCATGGAAGTGCTGTTTATCCGACTTAATCGAGTAAAGAAAGAATTTAATCAGTCTGTCAAAAACCAAAACGAGCAAAATTATCCCAGATTGTCACAAAATGGGAAAGAAGAGTTCAAAACTGCCATAAAACATTTCACAACCTCTCGTTAATATATAGACATTAACTACACCTTACATATATGTGTAATATGTTACAAGTATTTATAAACAGGTACCCGTACATGTACAATTGCTGGACCAAGCAGGATACCTTTGTTTGTGTGGATTGTTTGAGAGTTTTGGAATTCGGTATAAAAGAAGAATGAATGTGTCTTCAGGTTTTAGAGTCAAGCCAAAAGTAGTGGTGCGTGGAATTAGCAGATTTCTTCTTCGGTTAACATACTGGCCTTATATGTGGCATTTATGTCATTACACCAGGTTCTTTGGTGGACCCCACTCAGCGCGATCGCAACTGTCAGTGATAACAGATTGGCTGTAGCCACCATTGATTGCAGTACGTGCGTCTCTACACGAAAATGTTCAGGTCTGTCTGTCGCATATCAGTTGTTCGTTGCCAGGTTTACCCCCCGAGGAGTTCGCTCCCCTTCCTTAAGAATGGAGTCATTAGGCGTTATTAAGACATCAGAAAAACATGGAAACGTGTTTGTCTTATCGCCACTCTTGGGAGTGGGCACTAGAATTGCGTCAAGAGTGATCTTTTAGATTTGAGAGGTCGTTAAATGAAACCATGCATATGCAATATCGTACCAGTGTTATTAGCCGTGATGTCAATGTTGTACATTGCGGAGTATCGGTGATGTACGGTTTCCTGTTCCAGACGCAATGCGGCATGGTTCCAAATAGTTGGTTGGTTTGTTTGTTGTTTAAAGCCGCATTCAGCAATATTCCAGCTATATGGCGGCGGCCTGTAAATAATGGAGTCTGGACCAGGCAATCCAGTGATCAGCATTATGAGCATCGATCTACACAATTGGGATGCGATGACACGTGTCAACCAGGTTAGCGAGGATGACTAGTTTGTAGAAGGGAATGTGTTAGTATTGTTTCAGCAATATTCCAACAAAATAACATCAAAGAACGGGTTTCACACACAGTACCTATGTCCGGAAGGAAAGCAAACTCAGGTCTTTGGTGTGGCGAGCCATTGCTTCAACCACTCTGCTACGTCTTGGGGTCTATCTGGCGAAATACTTCAAAACATGTATACGATGGGATACGATGGCATGTATCAACCAAGTCAGCGAGCCTGGCCACCCGATCCCGTTAGTCACATCTTACGACAAGCATGGGTTGCTGAAGACCACTTCTAACCCGGATCTTCATGGGTGGTTCCAAACAGATTCCGTCTGATTCGTAATTCCTGTTTATACAGACTCTACGAAGACATCTTAACTACACCTATATGTTACTAAATGTCTATTGTATTCGGTCACATTTGCAGATGGATTGATACTTTGTATCTATGGTCAAAATTGTCGATATATATATTTGCATATTCTGATTAAGATATGCTTGGATTCATTTCATTAAACGCATAGATCTTCATTCTCAATAATTATCGGCGTGGTATTCCGTATATTGACAGATTAATGTATATTGTTCACAGAACAACCGATCCAATTTCAGACGGTACCCGTGCGGGGATTGCCAGTTTTGAGCATCACATGTGATTATGCTGAGTGATTTTATTATATGCATTCTTACTGGTTTGACTACTAAACTGTTGTGTCCCTTGCCCTTTCAAGGATCCGCTGTCAGAATCCACCCGGTGCTCTCCAATTTTGTATGGAGGACAATGCATAGGTGCCTTTCGTATTTTCATCACTTGTTGAGTGTCAATTATTTGGGGAGATGTAGCTACACAGTTTCTGACTGTTTAGAGGTTCTAACTATTCAGAGGTCCAAAGAGTTGTAATTTACTGAAAAGAATTGACATCTTTGGTTGTCCGAGAAATCCGTTGATTGCTCCTGTATCACAAGGGCGAATGACGTCCCGCATCACCTCGTCCATTAGTCCAAATACTTATTGCGTCATTTTGCACTGACAAAACGGCATGTGTCAATGTTCGACAATTGAAAGGTAAAAAAAAATATTATGAACAGCAAATGAAGGAGTGCCTTATCACATTTTAGATAATAACAGTAAATGATTTTGTCATGTAAAGTCTTTCAGTTAAACGTCTAATGGTTTTCTAAACCAAAATGCATTTTTTTCTTGGATAATAGCTCCATTAATTATACTTCATAAGTCGTCATAAATCTTATAAGTGATAAAGTATCAAATAAAGATATCATTTAATCGCCCACTCCTATTTTTTCTCACTGGCCAGGGAAAATTCCACAAAGAACATTTCGCTTAATGGTTTGGCCTTCTTTTGTCGTCAGCAACTATAATGCCCCTTCCTCAGCGTTTAATCTTTGCCTCTGGGGTCCGGCATTCTTGATCTGACAGTACGAGACGAGCATCCAGTGCTGGGACACTGCATATCCAGCTTACACAGATTAAAAGTCACGATCTTGCCTGGGAGTGATGACGTCGTATGTCACCGAACATATTAATATTCCTGACCTTGGGACCGGCCTTGACGTCATTCCACAAAATATCCTTCCAAATATGCGAGAGCAACTGAAAGAGGCTTTTGATCTGCTTTGTCCGGCAGGAGGACGCTCACCCCAACCTTTCTTACGTTATGGATATATATCCAGGTGATCACGTTAATGGGTTAGTAGACGATCTACCAGAGGTGTCTTGTGGTTTATTCACTTTGATAGCAAAATGTAAAACAAAATTAGTTGTTTTTGAGAAGAGGAAACCAGCCTAGATATAAGTGGTGGTCCGATTAATTGAAATAATCGAAGATTGGTCGCAGTGGCCAAAGGGCCAAGCAATCGATCACATTTTCTCATAATCGAACACAAACGATTTTGGACCGCTGTAATAGAGCTTGAAATACTTGATGATGGAACATATCTAGGACGTTGTCAGGGCCTGAAAACGTGTTTATTTCTAAGAAAACTCACTTCACTTTCTGACTGAATATTTCTTGAAGAATCTGGGAAGTTAATGTTACACTGGAACTGAATCATTTTACACTGGATATGAAATCTGCACATGTAATTTGTGCAGTTTCTAAAAAAAACAACAGAGAACCAAATGTTTTTTTTTCTTTATACTTATCTGCAACTACAACCTGAATAGGAAAATCTAAAAAATGACGCTAACCAATTTTCTTTCGATGATTGGTCGTTGGTATTGAATCAATCATCAATTGTGAGATTTCATCCAATTCCCAACACTACTAGATATCAAATAAATATCCGTGTAAATTACTAAATACGCAAAAAAGTTCAAATATTAGAAAATGAGTCATCATATTTTATAAGACATACACAAGATTAAGGAAGATCCATGATTTTTTATTTGATATCGGAGGGGTTAGAGGGGCAAAGTCATTTTGGTTTGCTGTTTATAAAGAAATAAAACAAGGTTGGTGTATATCGTAAAATTAAGAACATGCAAATAGTTTCAAGAACATAAGACAAGGATACCTTTTAGAACAGAAGCGACCCAACCCTTTCCATATCCATAAGAAATCCCCGCTAAAAGCTTAGAGATCTTTATTTTATAAAATGACTGTACATTACGAAGAATTATATCCCATTCACAACATACAAGATTTTTATATTCATATCGGTTTTAAGTCTTTGCAAATTGTACCACGTCAGAAGCATAAATCAAAATTACAATATCTGTTAACGCAATCACCCAAACACCGACCATTAAACGCAATGTCACCTACTGAATGGCATAGCTGAAGGTGAAGCGTAACGAGATTCTTTGGGATTGGTGTTCAGATTGTTGAAGATATGTTCAACCAACCGTCACTTGAACAACTTACTCAATGACATATTTTGATGAATGGGTCACGGCGCCAGCCTTGACATATCTGTGTAGGGACAACTGGTGACCAGGTCAGCACAGGTTGCCTCGGGCTGGCATTCCATCGGCATAGAATGTTCTCAGTGTGAATGAAACATCCAACTACCTGCTACACTCGTTCATCCCATCGCAATGGCCTTGGGCATTGTGGAAACATGTTGAAATAGTAGTAATTACGGGGAAATCACCATTATCAGCCTTAAGTAACCTCAGTTTGGAGGATAACACACCCTGTAACAATCCGTTAATGATGTTAGCGATTGTTGACTGAAGGTTCAAGTAAAAGGCCCAGGCACCTATTGTTGTCAGTTTTCAGTTAAGGCTATTAGTTGGCGTTTCGTAACGGTAAACTATAACGGGCGATGGGAGTGTGTCGATTCAATTGAAGCACACTTAGCGAGAATATTACTGTAAACCTTTTCATAGTTTTGTTATGTAGCTATGGGATTTTCCATGTTGTCTTTATAGTGAATGAATATGTTGTGTATTTGTCGTATGACTGGATGGCAAATGAGTAGGCTGCTGTGAAGAAAAACGATTAAGGCGTTAGTCTCTCATACCGGCCCCAGAGCATTTATTTAATAGCTCATTCACCCCCATTTCTCCCTCATCCCCTTTTGAATCCTAGCAGCATACGTTCACCCCATGTCATCTCTTGTCGTAATGGCTGTTCAGTTGCTGGCAATCTATAGCCTGTTTTTATATTGACTGTATTGTCATTTGTATAGTTAAAATATTTTAGTCTTAATTACTAGTTTTAAATCTATTTCGGTGATAATCTAGTTGTTTTACCGTCCTTTGCAGACAGGTAAGTAGTGATAATAATAATGTGTCCATTTATATAGCGCAAAACTCCACACTAGGTTTGCTCATAGCGCTAACAATCAAGGCACAGCACATTATTACCCCGGATAACCCAAGCTGCCTGTTAAGCGCTAGAAGGTTATAGTCATATGACTTTTTTCCACCGGGTACCCGTTTTCCTGCTGGGTGAACAGAGACAATTTTTTAACAAACTCACTTGCCTAAGGTGAGACCACAAGTGTCACATGTGCTTTGTTGTGGGGCAGGACTCAAGTCCTAGAAACTCTCAGGAGTCAAGCTGTTAAACACGGTCACCCATCCAAGGACTCTCCGAGCTCGACGCTGCTTAACTTCACCGATTTGTGACTTTCTAACTTTGTTTTTATTCATTTATAAATGTACAACTTTCTTAGTCACGATATGGCTGAAATACTGCCGATTTGACTTTAAATTTTAACTCACTCACTCACACACTCATAATGGCTCCTGAATACTCGAAGGTTTAACCAAATAAAGCATCAAACTATTATATTTGTATTTTATATATTAACAGATTTTCGGAGACACTATGGTCATATTTGCATGTTAAGGGAAAAGCAATTTGATGGTGAGGAAAAATATATTAAATTATATATATTAAAGGACAAGAAATAGAAAATTTAACTAATTTTGCGAAAAAGGCTTTTATGGAATTTTTATTATGGAATGTCTTAAGTCCTCAGAAACACAAACGTACTTATTATTAACTAATAAATGGAGAAATGAAACAAATAGAAACCATGCTCCTGACAACCCTTAAATAGTTCGGTCTCTTAAAATCGGGTGTTAGGATTGCTTACAAGAACACAAAGTACATGTGCACCCTACTATGCAAATTTATCTGTATATCAAACACACTATGTCGATCGAGACACAAGGGGTACTAGACCGTACATACGAGTCTTTCATACACCAACCAACGCACATGATTTCAGGTGACTGGATATCCCTGAGCTGGAACAATATGTGTAACATCGCCATATATGGTAATGTGGTGGGAACTTGTGACGACCGAGTATAAAAAGAGACTGATGTAATCTATGTTCTGATTGGCTATTCAAGCACGCGCGAATCGTTCCCATTGACGGGAAATATGTAAATCATTCCCTAAATGACAGACAGGATATCACGTGATGCCGTTATCGTCTTTCGCGCAGATACAACGAACCACGTGTTCTTAACCTTTGGCATTAGGGGTTTGTAACAATAGCGTTCGTCTGGCATCAAGGGGTCAATCGGTGTTAGTGACCGACATTCCACGCAGATAGGCAAGGGCTCAAAAGGGAGCGGTAAGGCCTTGCATCAGTCCTATTTTAAATTTCTCACACCTTTTAGGAAGTTGCTGAATCAACAAAACAGCATCGACGTCCTACTTTTGGTTCAGACAATCCTGGATAAAAAGGTTTTATTGGCAATATATAATTCTAAATTCAATCAAAGTATACTATTGGAACACAAATAGTAAGGCAACTTTTCGTATTTTGAAAACTTAATATTTAAGCAAGTTCACATATTATTTTATTATAGGATATTTATATAGCGCACATATCCAGGCAACTAGTACATGCTCATGGCGCTGGTATTTTATTCCCTCGATTATTGGATGTCAATCTCGACGGTACATCATATTATCAATCTCATCTCCCTGGGGATCATACAACTCTTGCAGCCACTATGATGGCTTTCGGATTGGCCATTATCGTCGTTATTTACATTGTAAGGTTCAACTGTCTATTATCTGTTGTAGATGTAATATACGGTTCAGGAAAATAGGGCGGTGAGATGGCCAAGTGGTTAGACCCCGGTTCGATTCCCCACATGGGTACAATGTGTGAAGCCCATTTCTTGTGTCCTCCGCCGTGATGTTGCTGGAATATTGCTAAAAGATGTGAAAAACACTCACTCAGTCACACAGGAAAATAGCTACATTCGGTGTGTCGCGACAGTAGGTATGTCATACGTCACATTTGACAATTATCTTTAAGAATTTCTAAGTTATCAGTTAATTAACATTATTCTCAGAGTTTTCTGTTGAGTACAGAAGGACTATTGCTGACCAAAAAAACCTACTTGTGCATGTACTGGTCTGATTCAAACAGGGATCATACGTAGAAACACGGCTACAGAGTATAAAATCTATCTTTGGTGTCCCCCTTCGACAAATACTCCTCCCAATGTACTAAGGATCTAGTTTTGTTGATATAATATGGTAAGTGTGGCGTAAAGCATATAAACAAACAAACAAACAATCAAACAAATGTTTATAAGACAGTCGGAATTGTACAATCGATTCTGTAATTAGCAGAGACTTCTTTTGGATTTATATAATTGTATACAGAGATTGTCTAACAAATACACATTCATATATCCGAATCGTATACACAGAGATTAGGTACCCTCTGTTTTGATCACAGTTTCAACACAAAAGGACAGAGGCATGATGTCATCAACATAACGTAAAGCAGGTACTTAAACATCTGAGTTTGTGTGTATCGCCAACGAAAAATAGAATCATTATCCGAAAGGACACCAAAATGTGATGCTCCCCCTACCCCCACCCCTCACCCAGCGTCAAAGACATCGTTTGACAACAGAAGGATTAGGTAGGTACTTGGCATGCATGAAACTGGGTCAAAACAACGTCACCTGTTAACGTCTTTGTGTAATTTTAGTGTAATTAGAATGGTATGGAATCGATAACAGATGTTCCGATGAGCTGCCAAGTGACATGCATGTGGGCGATAGCGTTCCATCACACAGCAGGAAGACAGGTTCCTCCTGATTCGTGGAAGACGTCATCACCGCCACAACACTGAAAAACCTGCGGAACGCACAGTGCGTCAACGTTTCTAGTCAGAAAGCGCGTAAAATTCTAGGGTATGGGTTCGTGCCAAACTGATCCGAAATAAAAAAAATACATTTGAATTGGGCTAAAGATCACGTAAAGTGAGAGGAATAGTAATTTTGACTATTTCACAGATCTGCGGACCTGAGGGATGATATAGTCAATGAGATTTCAGGATTCAAACGCAGCCGAATATGATCTCAATGAAAGGGCAGAATTATTATTTGGGGTGTGAACCGATCTCTATGTCCTAGAGCAGAGCACAATGACAGGGGTAGGCTATGAGTCATGGCGGTCCGGATGTGTGTTCGAGGCCGTATCGGGTTTCATCCTCAAGGACGATAATGCACGACCTACTTAGAGCAGACGTCCTTTGTGCGCATTGAGTGGCCCAGCCAGGTGACACGCAGGTGACACGCAGAACGCTCTTCAGGTCCTGTGGGAACTCGACAATGCTCCGATTGAGGAGTGAGTTGATGTGTTCTTGCCACCCGTCCAGACACTTATTAGGAGCATGAGACGGCGGGGCCAGACTGTGGTCGCATCACGTGGATTACATACACCCCCCACCCATCCCCCCCACCCCGAGAGTTGTTATATTTTTGCAAATTCATCTGTTTTTGTATTTAACTTTCAATCTCACGTCGACGGTCCATCTGACTTAATTTAGTGACATGTTACTGGCATTGTGTGGCACATGACAACGGACAAGGTTTTTTAAAACACGTCTCCACAGCATTAATCATTTCTTTGACTTTTTGAACAGATGCACACAATTTGACGCATTACATATTAAAGCGGTATCCTTAGCAAACATTTGAGTAGTATATTATTGAAATGCTGCAGAAAAGCAACATGAACCTCATCCACTGCTTCACGTAAATACAAGTGACAAAACCATTTCCATAATCACAAGAAATTTCAACATAAAGCTGTGTTTAGTATGCGATTCCAACAATACCAAAAGCGTGTGTCTGTAACCATGAAATCACCCTTCCAGTTCTGCTGTCGTAGCGTCTAAGCGAACACATGACACGATGTAACTGAAACTCGAGGTCCATTTTGGTTCTTCCACGAGTGTGGATACCTACTTTGGCTTTGGCGCTCTGATATACATAAACACAACAACTTAGTGTTGATGACAAGTTTTGATGACAAGTTCCCAACTGTCCGTTAGATTTAACATCTTAACTTTCGTAGTTGACTGGACGTTAGTCTGGCATGTGTTTGTGCGTGTGTGCGTGCGTGCGTGCGTGCGTGCGTGCGTGCGTGCGTGCGTGCGAGTGTGTGTGGACGCACGTATGGCAAGCCGTTTTCACATTTATCAAGAAAGATATCTTGAATGAACATAGAGATATCTTGAATTGAATTGAAGATACCTTGAAATAAGTTCTAATACAATTATGTACCCTATGATTGTAATTGTGATTGTAATCTTAAACACATTTAGAGATATCGCGAAATATGTTCTTGATATCTCTATAACATTTTGAGATATCAGTAATTCTATTTTGATATCAGAAAATAATTAAAGATATCTTCAATTATTTACCGATATCTTTCAAACGTTATTGATATCTTTAAATGGAATACCGACATATTTAAAACAATTCAAGATATCTTTAATTTCTTAATAAATATGACAACGGCTTTCCATACGCACGTACAGCCGCCATCCTCAGGCTACTTCGCACAGGTTAGGTTACTTGTCCTAATGATGGTCTTGCGCTTTTGACCAGACAGGCCATCAATGGAAAAGGGTTGAGACCATCAAACAATACATTAACATCGTGTACACTGTAGTGGGAGGTCTTTTCAGGGTTATTGAATCCGTCCACAGGTCAATATGTCTGTTGTCCCTGATACTTTGCAAGGCAAAGGGAGAATACTGGCAAAATACGAAAATGGAATTCAAATGTCACTGAAATCTTTTAAAATGGAAGACATCAACTTATCTTTCTCGACTGCAAATTCAGATTTTCATATTTTGATCAACGATACTTTAACTAAAGCATCATCGTATTCGTCTCACACATGACACTGATTACGACGTCTAGACTTCATCGTGAAATAGATCGGCAATATTTCATATCACATTACATATAAACACGTCAAAACGGTTTTGTTTCATATCGCAGAAACATAAATAAAAATTCAACTTAAAAAACGCCATTAATTATCAAAGAGAACTATTCTAGCATCTCATATACAAGTTTAGTGGACGAAATCAGAAACCTGGGTCACACCAATTGCTCTTTCTTTGAAGCGCCGTAATATTTCACAATATTCAAAGTTTCAGTAAAACTTCCGTAATGTTTTATAAGGGACACGTGGAGGGCATTTTCAAATTTAACACTTCAGTGACACATATATAGTATCAGATGCAATTCCCTAATGATATGTACCACATGTCCCGTGATTTTTCAGGTGAACAATTCACTTGCCTTCTAAGAGTTTGTAGACGAGTGCTACCAGTGTGGCAGATTGGCGGACACATTAACCGTTACTCGAACACCTGGTGTCATCACTTTTGATAGCGATTCTTTAACGCGAGTTTTCAATGGATTCAGCTGATATTCAATATGATTATGGACACGGTTTGTTGGCTTTTTGTACACTACCTCTGCTGAAGGTATTATATGTCAGTATTTATCACAGTGGCTACTAGGGGTGGGTATTGCACAGAATTTTCATATTGCAATATATTGCGATGCTAAAGCATGTATTGCGATATGTATTGCAATATATTGCCTTAAGTATTTTTAAACAAAACACTACTTATAAGCGAGTTAATGCTTGATTTATAGAGCAAAAACACAACAAAATCACTATGCTTGATTAAGCTTTAATAACAACTTTTAATCATGATAAAAATAAAAATGTGAAGAATATTTGGCAGAAATGAAACAAGGAAATATCCGAAGATTTCCGAGTGTTACGAAGTTTTCCGAATGCAAGTCAAAATACCGGTTTTCAACCAGCGTAACGCAATACGTATCGTTTTCATGTCTGAACCGGTAAATACCGGTAAACTGGTTATATTGCGCAGCCCTACTAGCTACCACTGGTACTGAGACTTTCTTGCCACTACCTTTAAACCTGCCCTTAAGATCATGTCACATATTTCGAAGTATTTCACCAGATAGACGTCAAGACGTAGCGGAGTGATGAAGCAGTGGCTCGCCACGCCTAAGACCCGAGTTTACCTTCCTTCCGGACATAGAAGACATGTGTGAAAGTTTCGTCTCAATATGTTTATACAGGCTAATCTATCAACAGAAACTTTAAGTGCGGTCAGACCTGATTCATATTAGAAACCCATTTCTGGAAAATATGTTGGGACTGAAAATTTATAACCAAGAGCAACTTAAAATGATTCTGATATACTCTTAACACATAACTGTTTGATCAGCCGGGAACTTGTTCTACCGGACAGTTTCACTGGGGACTGTCTGTTTTCACGAGGTTTCACTTTGGCATATGTCTCTAAGTTATTACTTCAGCTTACGCCTCTTTATCAAGAAATTCCCAAGTTGCGCCCAGCACGTAATTCGTCTTTGAGATAACGTCAGTAAAGGAAAAGTAATCTCAACACCCTCACTGAACCTTTTATACTCCTTGGGTGGTAACTTGAAAGCAGATGGCCCATCCAGTATTGTCTCAGCCATGGTCAGATCACAACTGGACGATACTGACCTTTCCATGTGTTTCTAACACACATTGAAATTGACCTTTCTAAATATTGATTTCCTTAAATGCTGCTTCTGATTGGCTGGAATATGGGTTAGACAGACAGGCAAGCGTCTTCCAACTTCCAGACATGAGTTTGACCATAGGTGAGGTCAGTGACCTCGACTTTCAACGTAGCACTAACCCAGTTGACCATCGATGCATCGGCACGATACGAAGAAGGAAGTCCTTGGGAAAGACAACCAAACATTTTCTTCCAAATGTGCACATTTTCAAAATTAAGCGACCTTTTTCTAAAACAGAAAAAAAACCAACCAATTTAAATTATTCATATGATGATGAGTGAGTGGGCTTAGTTTTACGCCGCACCCTGCAATATTCCAGCTATATAGCGGCAGTCTGTAAATAATCAGAGTCTGGACCAGACCATCCCGTGATCAACAGCATGAGCATCGACCTTCGTGATTGGGATACGATGACATGTGTCTAACGACAAGCAAGGATTTCTGAAGACCAATTCTAACCCCGATCTTCAAACACGGAAACCGTGTTACGATTCTTTAGAGAGTTATGGCCCTTGTCATGGATTTCATGCGTCGCGCACAGTATCCCCAATGGGAACAGATTTTCTCAGTAACCGTTATAGATAGGGAAACCAAATGTGGTATGTGTTTTCAGGACATGAATGTTGTCGTGGTGGAGTTAAAAACAGGAACCAAATAGGAACAGAACACTGTGGATATTTATGACCACGTCTTCTTGTTCGTATATGGCATTAATATTCGTACTTACGTATACACATTATTATTATAATTATTAAGAATTTCTTGTGAAATAACGTAATATTCATGCTCAAGCGGAGGACGTCATTTAGAATTTCTACAGAGGTCACCGACGAAGATACTTTTTATCATGTTTATATAAGTATATTATTAGGAATTGCTATAAAACGCACTGACAATGAAACTAATATCATGTTTACATTTGACATTATTGGGAATTTACATTATTTGCTTACATGATGACCCGTGAAGATCCGAGTCAGAATTGATCAGCAGCAGCCCATGATTGTCGTAAGAGGCTACTAACGAGATCGGGTGGTCAGGCTCGCTGACTTGGTCGACACATGTCATCGTATCCCAATTGTACAGATCAGTGCTCATGCTGTTGATCACTGGATTGTGTGATTAAGACTAGATTATCTACAGACCGCCGCCATATATACTGCGACGTTAAACAACAAACAAGCTCTAAGTAATGCCGTGTGTTAAAACGAGGGCGTGGTGGGCGAACTGGCTAGAGCGGGATCGAGCCCACCTCTGACCGGGTGTTAATACCTTGGAGTCAACTTTGTGTGCAGACTCTTTTAGTGTTGTCACAACCCCTAGTGTACAGTACACAACCCTGTGCACTTAAAGAACCCACGAATCCGTTGGTAGATGACCAGATGGTGGTCACATGAATACCAGAAAACTTGGACAAAGTACTGTGACTATGTGTCCCAGTCCACCCAGCTGTGATTGGGTACCTCGTAAGGATGGGAAAGCCACACTAACTCGGTGCGCCTAGTGGCTGCAAGAGTTGTATGCTCCTGGGAGTTGAGATTGATAATACGACGTGCCGTTGAGATTGACATCCAGTGATCGAGGGAAAAAACAAAGCGCCTTTGAGCAGCTGAGCTGGATATCGGCGCTATACAAATGTTAGTATGTATGAATGTAAACAACAAATATACCATACCAATCAACACAACTGACATTAGACCTACACATTTACATGGGATTCCATTAAAACCAATGTATTTAGAACACACTAAATTTCGACGATGCGTTCATTTTATGTGAAGATCCAATTTGTAACAGTTTCTAATCTAAGCTCTACAAAGCATTTTGCATTAAACGTGTACCAGATATCTGGAGATAGTAGGGCTGTATGGTTGTGCTGTGTTTTTTTGTTTTTTTTATAGTATCATATATAAATCGCCAAACGTTCTGTTTCTGTGAATAGGGTGCATCATATTTTTACATTGCCGAATGTTTTTGAGACCACCATCATGTGATTTTTGTTCCACGGAGTGAAACGCCGACAATGCGCTTCACACGTATTTGTTTGTTTGTTTGTTTGTTTGTTTGTTTGTTTGTTTGTTAACGCCGCAGCAACCATATTAAATCTATATGACGGCGGTGTTTACACAATCGAACGCGGACAAGACACTCAAGTGATCAAAAACCGATCAAGACATTTTGAATATTATGACATGCATCAACCAACGATAAACCAAATCCTAAGAAATCGAATCCGAATCTTCGGAGAGGCGATCCCATTGCTGCCAACGTCCCAATTTAGAACCATGACCATGGCTGACATAACTCGCTGTTATAAAATAGAAACAATGCATGTGTAACGGTAAATGTGGGGTCACCCATCCAGTTATTGCATTGACAGCTTCATAATTGTTACTGAAACGCCGTGACCATAACAAACTCAAGATTTAATCAAATCTATCAACACACAAGACTTTTTTTTTATCATGGTGAACTATAATTATCACATCAAGTAAAGCACAATAGAGAGCCTTCATGCAAGGATCATGTGTGTATCTGTTGATACAAATAGTTATCGCTTGTGTAATCACAAGATCTACCCTGTGATATTCCAGTAATTGTCCCCAGGGGTAATTCTGGAGTACAAGGTGGTGGGTGAGTAGGAGGGAATGTTTAACATAACTCTTTATGTAGACCCATTCAACCTTAAGGGTAGTTATATGATAGAGAAGCTAGTGTGGGAGGGGGGGTTTAGTCCGTAGTCAGCAATAATTCCGCTAAATATGTGTGGGTGAGATGGGTTTCATTGCAGTTGAACTAATGTGTAAACTTATCGATCCGCAACGCCGAGTGCACTGCTGCAATACGTAAGATGACTGAGGAGGTTGGTGGAACCAGCACGTTATCCGGCTGCGAAACGCCACGCCACGCCACGCCACGCCACGCCACGCCACGCCACGCCACGCCACGCCACGGATGCGATGCGATGCGATGCCTTGCCATGCCATGCGGTGCAATGCGACGAAATGTCACGAGACGAGGTGCGGAGAAGGGTGGGGGAAAGCGGGGGATATAGGTGATTAGGCGATGTATAATGAGGCATCTATAAACTCTCCATTGCAACACTGCACCCCAAACTCGCATCACAAAGTCGTATCGCGCATCTCACCAAATTGTTGAGTATTGAATGACACCCAATCATCCAGCACGACACCATGGAATTGGATAACATGCCCCTTCACGACATGATGACCCTACTTTTATTCCACTTCTTCCTCTCCGGCGCCTAACCATTTATACAATCTAAAACATATAGCCAAACATTTTTGCCTTTAACGCTTGCATTATCAAAATGACTTTATACAAATTACAAGCCTAAACAGCGGGTTCGATTCCCCACACTGGTGCAACATTTGAAGCCCATTTCTTATGTACCCCATATATATTGCTGGAATATTGCTCTAAGTGGCGGAATACTATATTCACTCACTCGTATTGAAACTGGCACATTTGAGCACACTGCAGTCTGGTTTTTTAAAATTATTTTACAAGTATCGTTAAAGGTGAATTTATTGCATTTGTGTCAGAATGTTGATTTTGATTCCTTCATGAACCACGATGGCGGTAGGTCTTATAATTAGTTCCTGTTGTTTTGTCCTGAACTGTAGTCTTGTATTTTATGCCATGTGATTGTGAGATGACTATTCTGTCTGTCGGTCCACCTTTCTGTCTGTCTCTTCTGCTCGTTGTTCTGACAGATGATCCCTGAAGCTCTTCGTGGTAAAGCCGTTATTCCGATGATACTGTGTGTCCTTGAGGTAGTGAAAATATGGCTTTTTAGCTACTTCCATTGTGAGTTTCATAAACAGCTGCACATGATGTAGGTTCAACGTTTGATAAGAGCCCGATATTGTGGCCGATTTTTTTCATATTTACAGACATTTCTCAAGGCCGCAAAACATTTAACAAGAAACGAACCATGTTGTGGGAAAGTCAAGACGTAATAGTTTATATCTGATGGTCCTCCGAAGCATTCTTTGTAGGACATGTATAACAGGGGTATCTATCCATAGGCCATCGTGCGTCATTTTCTATCAGCTCTTTTGGCAAGTTGCCTTAGAGTTTTATGCCACTACTTTCACGACCTTCCGGCAAATATACCGTGACCATGGTTACGTTCAAAGGTGGTTACGTGACCATAGTTACGTCCTTAACACTACGACTATTGTTTTTTCAGAAATTAAATTAATGTGAGTGAGTATGGTTTAACGCCGCTTTTAGCAATATTCCAGCAATATCACGGCGGGGGACACCAGAAATGGGCTTCACACATTGTACCCATGTGGGGTAAATTAAAGTGAGGGAGTTAGTATCGTTTTACGCAGCAATTTTCCAGCAATATCGCGGCTGGGGACCAAAGAAATAGACTTCACACATTGTACCCATGTGGGGGAATCGAAATAATGTCATGTTCATTTCGGGGCGGTGGGGTAGCCTAGAGGTTAAAGCGTTCGCTCGTCACGCCGAAGACCCGGGTTCGATTTCCCACATGGGTACAATGTGTGAAGTCCATTTCTGGTGTCCCCTGCCGTGATATTGCTGGAATATTGCTAAAAGCGGCGTAAAACGAAACTCACTCGCTCATTTTAATCTCAGGTATATTGAACTAAACTAAATTGGCAATGTATTTTAATATGTACTCCACCACAAGAAGCCCCGCATTCCACCAGGCGTACCCCAGTGTTTTTAGAGCGCGTGGGTTCGAATCCAAGGTTACACGATTATCTTCATTGAATTGTTTACACCACAACCGTTTCCTGCTTTTTTTAAAAGAATGAGAAAATCTACAACCTTTCTCATTTTAAATTGGCACTCGCTGCAATGTTTGAAAGAAATGCCTAGGATATCATCAGACCTCACTAGACTAAACTTTGCAACCCAAATTTAAAAGACACGAGGTCTAATTTGGAACTACTGGTCCGACTAGAACCCTACTTGCCACGGTCCTACGGACATAAACCTTACGGGCCGAGTTTTCCTATTTTTTATGTTATTTTTGTATTCTATTACAGCACACAGTTATCAGTTCCAACTGAATTTTTAAAAACTTTTCAAATTTAATTATTTTCAGTGTTTACTTCATTTATGCCGATTGTGAGTCAGCATAACTACGCATCCAACTGCACATCCTGGTCGTTGAACACACCAGTCAATCAAGGAAAAAAAGGATATGCAAGTATTTTTTGTGTTTTTGGTGTCAATGTATGGAGTTCATACCTTGGGCATATTTGTGTTAGAACGTCCTGTCTTTGTAAGCTAATCAGACTATCACCTGTGTTTTGCAAGGCGTAATTTCTCGCCCACAACATCACAGCAAGTTGGTGGACGATTTCTAGAAACACGTGATGAACCAAAAACATAACCCCGAAGGCCTTGAAATGGGTATTTATTAATTTACGATTATTTTGAAGAAGGATGGCATTTGACACACAATGCTCAGCAGCAACCATTCATTCAAGCCTAATTGCGCAGTGAAGTCGTCTTCCGACCTGATGCATTGTATGACAAGCAGTCCCGTGAGTTAATGTGTAATGTTATTGATATACTGTGACGGAGGTTCCAAAGAATGTCCTTCACTTGCAAATATAAGATCGAAGTTTACGACAATATATGCAACCTTGAAAGGGCCTCTGAGTGTTATTTTGACATTGCGAGATCTGCGGTCTGGACATCTTGCTATGCATTTTAATGAATAATATTTATTTACTGTTTAGTTATATCAAACATTCCCAGACGTATCAGCGATAGTTTAAAAGAATCTTGCGTTCATTCTTTCTGGTTTTAAAACGCATATCATAGTTTAGAGAGAACGCCCGCCTAATTAATCTCCGAAATGTAGTAATCAGAGTAGTTGCCCTTTACCGCTATTCATGGTTGGGATTTCGGATCCAGCAGACAATGAACTATGATCAGTCAGTTCTTTATCCTTGCCATTGGGTTTCAGCATAGTCATCGACCTGAATCCTTTATGGTATCATTTAAGGACGTCTATTTAATGCCACACTGTCACATTTAAATATTTATAAACATGGCGTAATGTCCTACTCTTCGTGAGAGCCAACCGAAATTAATCGCATGTTTAAAATGGTCATGGTTTCATTATGTTCCTACTATCAATCATTGGTTTGTCTGTCGTACGCGGGGACGGTGGGGTAGCCTAGTGGTTAAGACGTTTGCTTGTCACGCCGAAGATCCGGGTTCTATTCCCCACATAGGCTCAATGCGTGAAGCCTATTTATGGTGTTCACCGCCGTGATATTGCTGGAATATTTGCTCAAAGCGGCGTAAAATTAAACTCACTCACTCACTCACTGTCGTCAGCGAGCTTGACTTGCCGATGCATGTGTTTGTGAAGGGTCTCAACGGGGCAGGGCAGATTTACATTTCGCTAACACATGGTGTCATTACTGCTAGACGGTGATTCTTATTACAGACAGAATAAATCTAAACATGCTTACTTGTAATATTGAAGACTTGGCTATGATATAATCGAAATCGTACAAAGGACACATTTAGGAGACATTTGTTATGATAATTGTCGCTCTATGAATTCTGCGCCAACGTCTCTCATAACGATTTTGTGCAAGAAGCGACAAAACCCTTTCCACATCCATAAGAAATCTCTGCTAAAAGCATAGTCGATTGTGCAATTATGACTAAATCATGAGTATCTGTTGGTTTACGCAGTAATGCAGCTGTAAGATGTTGTTTGTTAACCATAGAATCTGGATCAGACAGTCCAGTCACCATGCGATACAATGACAGAGCATGTATTTATGAATCGACGTCAAATAGTGATGATACTAAATATTCCCAAAAGATGAGAGCGTATCCTGTCACCAGAAACACATGCACATTCCCCCCAGTCAGTTGCTTACTTGAAAAAATCGGAACGTATTGTAACCCTCAAAATATGGATTCGCATCGGACATCATTTTTGTCACTGGTGCATCAAATTTGGATATGTCCTCCAAATGTCTACAATAAAACTGTTCGAAAGCTTTACTCAGGCCTTGAATGTTGTTACCTTGATCGAACAACCTTTGAGCAAGAGTGTCATGAAGCTCTTTGAAATCTTTGATTGGACCTCAAAAGTTGTGATATGTGAACACTTAAGGCTGGAACTGTTGGAATATTGCCCGGCATGAAATAAGGTGACTATTGGATAGGCAGTTTTATGATTACTGAAATGGTTGTGTGGCTCTTATTGAACGTTACATCCTCACATGCGAACGACGTTGTGCAATACAGTTGAATAAGGACATTTGAAATCGAGAAATGGAAAACACACTGTGAAATGACAATACCTGCCCCCACACCCCCTCCGCTCCCTGAACCCGGGGCCAACACTCCCCATTCCCTAGGGCACCAACTAAACAAGTTAAGCTGTAAAGAAACAACACATAGTCTCGTGTTCGTCTACTGCCAATATGCAGGCGTTTACAGACAACATTGAAGAGGCATAGATGGTGTTTACAATGCCATGCGATGTGTACATAAGGGATTGCGATAGGGCCCTCCTCCGCAGTACAGATGAGAATGGAATGTCCGCTTAATGAAACTTGTATGCCAAGGGAATCCAACTCGGACCCTTGTTATTGTCGTTTAGGGATAAATATATTCCTCACGTCATTGACTCGAGAATGTGTGAAGTTTTTCGACACCTTCCTGAAAAACATGTTGTTTATTAAGATATGGAACTGTTCTCGAGTTTGGTATTCAAACATGAAAAAGGGAGATATTGTGACAAATCTAAATTTGGCCAAAATCTCAAGTTATTTCCCGGTTTCCAAAGATTAAGACTTCGTTAGCGAACGAGAGAATGAACCTTATAGTATTACATACTTCGGGCTAAGCAGAACCCATTTCAATAAAAAAAATTAACAAATATAATTACTTAATTATGTGTCCTCTGTGCGATTCCAATATCATCATGAAAATATGTTTATCAAATGGACATTAAATAGCTATGCTCGCAAGCACTTCGCATATTAATGCATTAAGCATTTATGATAACATGTATGTCCCACGAAGGTATTAGATTATCAAGTCCGTTAATCAGGGAATGTTTGAAAGAAACTGTTCTTCATAGCTGGAATGTTTCCCAAAAGTTCTTAATCTTTTCTATTTATCAGCACAGTGTATGATCCAGTTGTAGATTATATGAAGGGATGGTCGCTGGAAACAACCGGGAATTTCATCCAGGGCGAGGTTCTCTTGAGTGCATCATACTTTTGTTTACGTCATGACTTAAACGGGACACGAATTTTCAGCAGAGGAAATTTTATCGGATTAAGGGCATCGGACATTGACCTGACTTCTTACATGTTTATGCTCCGAAATAATGATCATTATATTGACCACTAATCTGTGTGTTCCTCTACATCAGCCCATATTATATATCACTTTGTTTAACTGTGCCCTGGTGCCAATGACCATGTACTCAGTTTTGTCATCATTCAATCGTATGTACACCATACCCTTTGCCACCATATTGCTGTATAGGCTACTGCGCTCCTCCAGAACAAGATCAGATTGGCAAACCTTCAGAACGCCCCATGTTCATTATTACCCTTCAAACTGCTTTCGTAATAAGATAAACGGAGAAACACTTACAGCGTCTTTTCCATGTACACGTCTTGTTACAGAAACCCAATAAACCAAGTTGTATGGAGGTAATTAGTTCAACGAGGTTCAGCGGAACACGTAACTCCCCATATAGAGTAGAGCATCTACCACATACGTTAAAACAACCGTTAATGGCAGCGCAGGAAATTTATGATGCAATGTCACTCATTGACGTTCGTGACTTTACACCCATGCACTGGTGAGCCAGAACAAATCTGCACCGTGTCCCACCACCCCGCGCTGTAGAAACAGCGGGAACAACCATATGTATATTTGATGGCTGTCTTGGGGAAGCTTAAACACATTTTATGCAGTGCCAGGTTGGGTCGACACGGTGCTAATAGTCGTCATATATCATCATTATGTAAATGTGAGAAGCTGACATGTACACAGAGACGTCATACATGTTCTGCAGATTAGATGTTTTAAAAGATATACAAAACTGTTCGTAAGGAGTGGCAATAATATCCCTAGTCAGCATTTTTACAAGCGAATAACTGTTTCAGTACAACAAGGTAAAACTGGGTGAGTTTTTACATTGCAGGAATCAGAAGCAGAATTCTCCTCGCCTGAACTTGAGGAGAAGAGACGCTGAAATATAACTCTAATACCAACTATTAAATGTCAGTATGTATCCGAATATGTAATACTACTTATACGTATGATTTGTTTGAGTGGCATTCTAGAAGTTGGTGGTACAGAGATGACCAAACTTTATGGATGATCAATTCTTTATTCTCACAGTAACGACGTTTCGGTATAGATTCTTATACCTTATACATACACTAGACGCCAAAAGAAACATTACCCTCCTACCTTTATGAATTACTGAAAACTATCAAAGATATCTTAGAAGGTTTTAGTTTACAAGAAAGCTTAACAACGCAGCTTTATGCAAATCACGAAAAAACATCTCAAATGCATTCATATTTAGGTGAAATGCATCTCTTTCAGAAAAGTTGTATTGTCCTATGTTCGTCCATGCCTAAATATACCAATAATAGTGATTTTGATGTCCAAAAGAAAGGTTGAAATAAAATTCTGCTTTGGGACAATGATAAACTATTTAAGTCACCATTTTTCAACTACTATAACAAGAAACAACTGTTGTAGAGGGTGTAAAATTGCAAAATAATCATTCCTATGATTTCAGTCTTTTAAAACATATTCTGCTGATTTGCATTAGTGAAAACAAGTAAAACGTGTCTTTGATATTGTGAATATTCAAGCAGCATTTACATCCATTTCACATGCAGAATGATTCTATAGGGTATAAAGAGAGCCTAGAATACATGATTTGATACACAAGTACGAGAAATATGCCACGATTAACAGCTGAAGGGAGAGAAAGAACCATTTGGATGGTACAGATGGGGTCGACATACATTACTGTTGCCAACGCCCTCGGATGCCACCGTATCGCGGATATAAGACTTATTTAGGGCTTCAGACAGACTGGGGTCACCGTAGACAGACCAAGAAGTGGACGTCCACGCATCACAACGCCAGCTGAAGATAGGTACCTCCGTCATTAAGGAAGGAGGTTAACGTCTCTTTTGGCGTTTAGTGTATGCTTGAAAAAGGTATTAGAAGCTATACCGAAACGTCGCTACTGAGAAAATAAACATTTCTACTTGTACGTAACTCCATTGTTAATTGGCCGGGGGCCTTGCTGTAATAAATATATTTGATTGGATTGGATTACTCTAAAGGAAGTTCATTCGATGCTTAAACAACCATTGTCGTAAAGGCAGAATATTGTCGTTTCAATGTAACTGACTGAGTTTAGTTTTACGCCGCTTTTAGCAATATTCCAGCAATATCACGGCGGGGGACACCAGAAATGGGCTTAACACATTGTGCCCATGGTTTCAATGTAAAGTTGCAAGGAAACAATAGTTACAAATGTTTGAAATTGCATGATATAAGACATTAAACAAGGCGAGGTGGGGTGTGTTAGTGAGACTCTTCAGTTGGGTGTTCTGATGGCACTGAGGTGGCTGCTAATGCATAGGCGGATCCGGGTGAACTGACTGACTGAGTTTGGTTTTACGCCGCTTTTAGCAATATTCCAGCGACATCACGACGGGGAACATCAGAAATGGGCTTCACACATTGTACCCATGTGGGGATTCGAACCCGGGTCTTCGGCGTGACGAGGCAACGCTTTAACCACTGGGCTACCCCACCGCCCGGGATCCGGGTGAAAATGAAGTGAGCACCCCTCCGTTTCTCAAGAGTGTGCACACACCTTTTCTCAAAAAGCTGTATCCGCCCCTGCTAATGGAGGCCATATGTCAATGCTGAAATGTCACATGACTCTTACAAATGGCGCAACATAACGACGTCTTATTGTCATAATCATAAAACACGTCTGGTTATGAGATCTTTTACGTGTTCATTTGCTCATGACTCATGCCGTTTGCTTTGCACGGTTTAATAAATTAAAGCAAACAGCTTTATTCACCACAGTATAACGCTTTTACATGATGCCCGTTTCTTTTGGAACTAAGTATATATTCCACTCCATATAGGCCAGGAGCCAGGAGCTGAAAATTGACATATTCATACCACTCAGAGAGACCCAAAGTTTTAGTGTTTATATGTTCCTTTACTCTACATATCAAAAAGTATGATGGACATCTCAGATTGGTAGCCCAGACTCAGAACGAGGCCAAAGCCAAGATGGCTGAAAAAATCAATTAAAAAAATGTCAATTCCAATCTGTAATCATGGGTAAAGTTCAACAAATGGAAATGAAAAAAGGAGGTAAAATGGTGCTATCATGATTTAAAACATGTGAATAATACCAGGTTTTGTTATTTGAGTCAAAATAAAATCTACATGAACACAGTCTACCTTATCTTCCTTGTAAGTTCATACAAACTCCGTTTTATTGTATTTCATAGAGAGGCTTTATCGATGATCTTTGACATTTGCATGAGCCCTTTCTTTGTAAAATTGAAACTGAAAAGAAGTTCACGTGGGAGTCACAAAGAATTTGTCACAAAGAACAAGTATCGTTTAAAGAAATCATTCAGTTGGCGAAATGACAGAAAAAAACCCCATAAAAACGCTCTTGGTAAACGTGAGCTGGACATCACATGCAATAAGGGTAAGGCGTTTGAACGCTGCCAAGAGCACAAAATGGTTCTGGTAGAAATCGTCCAACATCAGAGAGACCCATATTACCACTGACAACCACATACGGGTCTTTCATTTTAAATTGATTGAGTTTAGTTTTCCGTCGCACTCAGCAATATTACAGCTATATGGCTGCGGTCTGTAAAGCAGTCAGACAATCCAGTTATCAACAGCATGAGCATCGATCTACGCAAGTGGGATACGATGACATGTGTCAACCAAGTCAGCGAGCCAGACCAACCGAACCCGTTAAACTAAACCCCTCGCTCAAAATTCTAGTGATAAAAGCTGTGTCCTTGACAAATCAGTGTTTTAACTCATACTATACGTCCTGTGCTTTTTCTTCATGGAACTTGACTTTGCATGTGTTTGTGACGTTTGCTGTCGATGGTTCAGGAAATGCTGTCATGTTTTGTGTTGTTTTTATTATTCCACTTTTTTGTTGTAATAATATGTCATTTAGCATATGCTTCATTGAAAACAGACTGTTTATGGCATCTCACACGAGCAATGTCATCTATATAGAAGCAGTTTCATCAAAAGAGTAACTGGATAAAATGGTTCAAACAACCTGCTTATGGCAACTGGACCAATGCTATACATCGAGAAACAAAGTTTCAGCAAAAGAGTAATTAAATAGAGTGGTTCAAACATACCACTTATGGCGGCTGGACCAATGTCATACATCGATAGACAAAGTTTCATTGAAAAGGGTTATTGAATAGAGTGGTATAACCAATGTCATACATCGATACATAAAGATTCATTGAAAAGGGTAATAAATAGAGTGGTTAAGAAACATACTGTGTATGGCAACTGGACCATACATCGAGAAACAAGGTTTCATCGAAAAGGGTAATTGAATAGAGTGGTTAAGAGACAAACTGCTTTATGGCAACTGGACCATACATCAATAAACGAGGTTTCATTGATAATAGCAATTGAATAAAGTTGTTCAAAACATACCATTTATAGCAGATGGACTAATGTCATACAACGATAAACAAAGTTTCATCGAAAAGGGTAATTGAATAGAGTGGTTCAAACAACTAAGTTATGGCAACTGGATCAATGTTGTGCATCGATAGAACGAAGTCAAACAAACAACTTATGGCAACTGGACCAAAATTTAACACATTTGTTGTAATCACAGTTAGAGTAAGCTATGGCTTTTGTTATGTTATAGTAATTTGTTAACTCCCTCTGGATCGAAGCAAAGGAAAGTTTTCCTCGTTTAACATAAACTTTGAAAATTGTGTTTTTTATTACGAGACAGATTACGTTTAAAGGGTCATTTCTTTCAGAAGGAAAGCCCAACAAAATTGTTTCTTTAGTAAACTGTATATTGATTTCCGCCTTGCTGTTTACCCAGTTTTGGACTTCAATCCAGATTGAGTTCACAATTTCACAATTCCATAAAACATGACAAATATCTGCTATGAAATTATGACAAGTTGTACAGATAGGAGAGTTTTGGTATCCAATCTTAAACAAATATTTTCCAACTGGAAGGATTCGGTTAATAATTTTATATTGAAACCACCGTAATTGAACACTATCCGTTGATCGAAACGGAATTTCATTAATATTCCTCCATTCCATATCTGTATATTATTTTACTATTTCTTTCTCCCATTGTTGATTGGCTGGAGTCTTCTGGAACTTGGATCCTAATGACACATTATAGTAATATTTTGAGCCCTTTTTGGTATTCAGGAGCAGACGAATTTTAAATGGTAATAATGGTGCTGTTAATGGTGTATTATCGTCATAATCAAGCTCGTTTAAATATTTATTCAAAGCCTTTTTTACCCCGTGAAATGTTAAATAATTGGAGAAAATATTGTACTTATTTTTGAAATCTAGGTATGAAAGAGTTTGACCATCCTGATCTATCAAATCATTGATATATTTTACTCCGGCTTCATCCCATTGTTTAATAAATATGCTTTTTTTATCAATCTTAACATTATCATTATACCATATATACTGTGAGTACGCATCCTTACGTGTTTTCTCATGCTTATTCAGGAATATAGCCCAGGATGATAAAACATCTCGCCAGAAGGGGTTTCTTATGTTGTTAATGATATTATCTCTTATATAGATTGCATCCATTTCTAGAATATTACTTGGAATAGTATTTGATTCGTAAAGAAATAATTGATGTATTGTGTTCGAGAGGGTAAATCGTCTAAGACATGAAATCTTTTGAGAAACAATTACATCCCTTACAAATGGAGTATTGAACCCCCCGTCCGGAATATTGCATATTACCCTGTTCCTTTTAATCTTATCGGGTTTTTCGTTCCAAATAAATCGAAAGCAATTTGCTTGGAAATTTTGTATTACAGGTTCTGGTGGTGTAGGAACGGTAGAAAATAAGAGATTAAGTTTTGGTAACAATAAGGATTTTAGCACTGTGTTACGTCCAAACGGCGTTAACGTTCTACATTTCCACATTTTCATTAATGCTGTCATGTTGGCGAACACCTGGTATTGTCACTATTTCATATTGATTCTTAAACACATGTTCATGAAAATCGGAAAGGTACAATCCACCCAGAGACCTCTCATGAAAATGAAGTTATTATTCGCTTCTATTTACTAGATAACTGACTTCAGCGCCATCGACTTCACCATCAGCGCCTGCCCTAACCTTGGCGTAGCGTTTAGTGTAGTGACAGATCCCCAAAGCAGAGATAGATGGTTTTGTGAGTGTCGACGACGCAGTGACTATGTACCGACAGTGGACAGGCTCACGGTGTGCAGAGACAGCTCTTATGAGCGAAAAACAGTTCTTGTGCCAAGACCACTTAACAGGCGTGCTACCCAAGAGGTACATGTACATTCTTTATATATTTAATTCAATCCTTAATTAACAGAAGGTTAAGCCATCGGCCCATAACTACATAGGTTACATTGCATGATGCATCTTAGATACATTGCATGATTAACAATCAAGTTTACAATCTGATGATGACATGAGGAATTTGAATTTAGCTTTACTTGGATTGCTACAATAGGTTTTAGGTAATTTCTATATATATCATTACCGTAATTAAAAAGTTTCATATAAACGTTTAAACGTTTTAACATAAATGCTCAAATATCTTAAGATGAAACATGGAACTGTTTCTCTAATTTTTTTCCACCTTGTGTCCAATGTTTATGTATCAATATGGCATGATGTCTTGAGGCATCTACCAAACCAGGTATCCATCGTTCATCATGAAATCGTCATAGTCTTTTAATACCAAGCAGCAATTGTTTAGACACACTGATGACCTTGTTCTTCACGAGGTGACCTCAAAGAAAGCATTATCATGTCTGAAGCCAGCATTACTTGTCAATTTCAATTAGCCCCGTTATAAAAGCCCGCCCACGCGTCTTGTTGCCTTTAGGTGGGTAATGAATGACAGCACCGATTTCGGTATCGTGCCAAAGAACCCTCAATATTACATTATGCTAATAACATTAACTCGTTTTTTTTCAAAGACGTAGCCTCCTAGCACAGTGTGTACCAGTTAACCAGAGTCAATCATTCCATCAGCTGAAAATCTGCCAGAGAGAGGAACAAGCGTTGGCGTTTCTGGTTTTCAAATCTAATTAACTCATCATCCGTCCTGACGTAACTGAATAATTGTTGCTGTGTGACTATATCGTTGATCTCCTTTGGTCCACTGCAACATATTCCATTTCAGTCCAATTCCGATCCTATTCAGAGGTGGATTTCCCAAGAGATGTTGTCTTTAATAGACCTGTTAGTTGCATGAACTTATATTACCAATATACCAGAATCACTTGTGTGTTAGCGTAGCACGGAAATCGCTTGTTTCAATACAACATGGGTTTCTTCGCAATCACCTGATAAACAAAATTATAAGCGTACAATCGCAAATCAAAAGTGCAATAGTTTGTACTTTGGTTTACTACATGGGTTTCTTCGCAATCACCTGGAAGAACATGAAGGGAAAATGTCCTCAGTCTACATTTGAATAATTAATTGCGATAATTTGGCAACCAGTCACAGTCGTTTCAACTTGGGGTGGGGAAATGAAAGCGTATCTAAGTTCACTATTTTACTACACATTATGGGTTGATTAAACATGGATGTTACAATTGCTCTTAACGTATGTAAGGGAAATGAACTTTTGAAAAGATGTGTATGTGCAAAACCTGTTCTGGTGTCCAAAGAACCCGCGTCCGCTCTCCGGACAGACGCTCTACCCATGGCACCACGGAGGCGATCACCGACGTACATGATCGCATAACCAGGCTCGGTGAATTGCCTGATTGCATATCATCGAAGCCCAATGATGTGGTTTGATGTTCATACTCTCAATCATTGGTTTGTCTCGCAGGCTGCCGTGATGATGATGGTGTATTGTTGACTTTGACGTTAAAGAACATTCACTCCAGAGTTGCCAGGAGGGCAGGATGCGCTCACCTTTTAGCGAACATCTGGTATCATCTCATTCCTACTTTGTAGCGATTCATAGCCACATGCTTAGTTGAACAGATATTTGTTGTGGATGTGTTACGAGGTTTTTGCGCTTTTATTTATTTATGAGTTCCAGAATAGGTTTCGTCGCTTTAAGATTAAGACGGTATCGAATCTTCAGACAAAGATTCATGTCACAAAATTGTGAGCCTTATAATCAAGCACCTCACACTTTTCTATGTGCTAAGTAGGGAAACACTATGCTTATGCTTTGGAAACTAAATTCTGCGTATTGAAATGGTAACTAAAACACATTTTACTCTGAAATTGAAATTTGTTAATAAAAAAGTGAATATGGACAATGCCGGTAGGTATGGCCAGCACGACCACACCGCCAATCTGACTGTATGACCAACCACTGTCGACCACATCAGCATCTGGTGTAGCCACCCCTCCTACAGACAAATGTCCCCTCCTCATACTGGCTATGAAGCGTCAAATTCTTAGCATCGGAATCATCTGCCATTCATCAGGGACTGCCTGCGTCTTAAACTGGCTTCTCTTAAAGCTTAGATGCAACAACAAAATAAACATAATTAAAACACAATTATCATTTATTCATGACATATAATATACATATAAAAAAACATATAAACAAAATAATAAGCGTACAATCGCAAATCAAAAGTGCAATATTTTGTACTTGGGTTTACTACCCTCGAAACGAAGCACCGGGATACCGAACCCAGTCAGATCGGGTGGGCGTGCACTTAAGTGTAACGAAGTCTTTCATTGGCTGGTTCATTTTGCCGATGCACTCAGGGCTGTTTGTGTGTGTATAGGTATCCCGGTTCAAGCCGCGCGAACCTATTCACTGCGCATGGGTTATGTGCGCAGCGCAGCTGTTAAAACCACTTTTCACCCCATCTGGGTTTTTTAGTGAATCGTTTGAACTCCGATTTCGGGGAATTTTTTTCATCGCGTTATTTTTCAATGTTATAAATTGAATTTGCATTTCTGATAGTTTGTTACTGTATTTCCATACTGAATGGTACCAAAACTGCAAAGTTGTGTTTTGCGTTGCATGTCAGCTTTAAGATTGAACCTGATTGAACAGTTGTGGACGTACATTTTAATAATATTTAAACATGTCTAGACATCATTTGTATTCTTTAGCCCATGGGGATAATTGAATTCGGTGCCAAAACAGCACTAGCTCGTGTAGTTTAAATGGTTCAAAATGTAAACTAAAGAGATTTATGTTTCTTGTAATAGTTGTATGACGATACTGAACGAATCGACAACGCATTACAAGCGTTAGGGAAACAAGACAGTAGACATATTTTTGAAGCACGATAGGGAAAAATGGGAAATCGTACCTTTGCGTTATGAAAATTTCAAAGTTGACTTTTTGGGGATCACTGTTGAGTCATATAGCCAGGATTTGTCAAATATTCATTCACTCGACGAGGGATACTTTGTTTGAGTCTCCTGAAGGGATTTTCCTGACACTCCTTGCAAACGCCTGTCCATTTTCAGCCAACGTAGTCCTCGGCCTATGACGTTGACGTCCTTGCGGAGGTGAGCATTGAGGATACACGGAGGGTAGGGATGGCGTTGTCCTGAACGTCGAATTACACGTGTTACAAACCCCGTCGAGCAAGTGTAACATTAGACATTGAGATTTGCAGATCGGAGCAGAGACCAACGCCCTTCTTGACTAAAACCACACACTCTGTTATGAAACAAATTACCGGTTGACGGAAAGGTGCAAGGGTTGAGTATCATGTTTAATTACAAATCGAATACATACAGATTCAGAAATATATATTTTTGGCTGGATTAAGCTAGAAACTCAATACTGAATTATCCACAACAGGAAAAGCCAGACCATTATCTTCTGCTTGAAGCTGTAAAACAAAAAAAACACAAGCCCCACTAAAAATGACTAAAGGCCAAACATTTAATATGCCAAGGTCTGATACTCGGTCTACAGAAGAGTTTTGTCCTGAAATCCTATTGGCGATCCTATGTATTGACTATAATACATTAGTTCAACCATGACAGCCATTAGAATTGTAAGTTTCCAGACACTAACACTGAAGATAACTCGTTTGACTTGACATCAGAGTTAAAACTCAGTAAAAACGGAAGTACAAGTAACCTCCTGCCCCATAGTTCCAGATTAGTCTAGACGTCGTAAATCTTTCCATACGTTTTTTATTAATGCATTTCAGCATGCCAAAAATACACTTCACAAATGGCCTGATGTAGGCAGAGTGCATTAGTACTGACCAGCGAATGTATGGCGTACTAAAGAACCTTTCCATTTACCATCCACGCTCCATCTGAACGAGTTTCTGTCAACAGCTTAACATAACTAACTGAAAAAGGATCATATAATGTTAAGATTTGCACATATATACGACCCATCAAAAGTTTAGACTCGCTTAAATCAATCACTATATGTTATGTATGTACATATGGTTACAACGAAGATGAATGTCTCCACGAACTTGGGGGAAACATCTGCAAACCTGATGCAGATTATTTGCACGAGGATCATGCATCAAATTGCTGAAAAGCATGTGCAATATCGTGCGTGTGAACAGCTGCGTTTTGGTTTAAAGTTTTGAAACAAAATCGCCATTTTTCACCGTGTTTCATCATTTATTGAACACATGACAATACACTTTTCAAGGTCACGAATTTGTTTACAGTACATTAGTTCATGTATGAACAGTACCTTGAAACTGTAAGGATTATTTTACAAAATCTAGTTCAGAACATTTGACTGAAGTAAGTGGCTACATTTACACTAGTGAGGCTAAACTTTTGATGGGGAGTATATATTCAAGAACATATATTGCTGTATTATTGTAACATATATTAACAATGTAATTATAAATAATTAAATGAATAAGAATACTGGACGGGGCGGTGGCTTAGCCTAGTGGTTAAAGAGTTCGCTCGACCCGGGTTCGAATCCCCACATGGGTACAATTTGTGAACCCCATTTCTGGTGTCCCCCCGCCGTGTTATTGCTGGAATATTGTTAAAGACCCGTAAAACGATACCCACTCACTCACACACTCACAATCCTGGACGACTTGATGACGCACCAACATGCCATGATCAGCACATGCTGTTTGAATAACCTTAGTTCATACCAGGCACACATGCCAGCGGTAACGTTGCCAGGTCTTTGGAAGGTATAAACATGGCGGACATATGAATGTAGTGCAATCAATAATCCTCATGGTTATTCTTATCAGTAAACACATCCATCAGCTTGAAATGATTACCCAGAGATACAGAAAGGATGAAAAATCCCAAAGATATCCTTTCAATATGGTATCAGGTATTCGCTGGCCTCTTATAACAATATTTTACCTGCTTTATCCCCAAACACTAATACCCAGGAATACTAAGTATTGCCATATTCACAATTCCTAATGAGATTCTATCTAAATGGTCACACCGGTGATTGTTAAGATCACACATTTTATTTACAGCGAGTTTAATTACCTGTATTTTTATCCTGTTATTCTATGGTAAATGTTAAGAGCGTTCCTCATGGTAGTCCTTACATAAATGTGACGCAAAGGGAATGTGGGGGAAGTCATACTTGGCGTGGTGATTTGTTCGGTGGGGTCGCGTCTTGTGAGGAAAAGTTCATGTTGGAAAATGTCTAAAACCTATTTCGCGATACCTGCGTGCAATCGATAGCAGTAGCATAATACCTACTAAGACGGGGAGCTCTTGTGTTTATTGTCTGGTGAACAAAGTCAATGACTCGTTGTTTTCTTTCAGCTCACATTTCATTAAATGTATTTGTCAATTTCAATTCAAAATCGGCCCCGTGTTATACACGTGTCACACGCGGTGCACATAAGATGCACACGCGGCTTCAACGCGTTTTTAAACCGTTGAGCACTCGTGTCGCACGCGTGATGCACGCGTGTTTGTAAGGGGAATGAACTACAGGCAATAGTGTAGGGACGGACAATCTGCTTGCTTCAAAAGGTTACAGACTTAAGTTCCCTATCAGTTTAGATATCGGGTTTCCTGCAAACAAGGACGTCAAACGATCATGATACCCATCACTGTATTGTCTGGTAGAGTCAGGACAGTTTTTATGTACTGGTATGGTACTGCTGGATTTGGTGTTCGGCATCGAAAAAACACGTTAACACACAGTTGAACAAGCAAACGCCTTAACACGTGTTTGAGTCTGGTGTCGCGAGCACCTTGTGTCATCTTGATTCATCAATATAGTCATGGCATTGAGGTGTACAGTCGACTCTGCCATTAATAGAATGTGGAATCTGTTTCATCTTTTATATTTAATTATTATGAAAATATTGCTGGTGGAAAGATTTTCAGTGATCCATCTGTGTGATTTGCATCAGCCATTTTATGCTCTAAGGAATCTGTTATTTGTCTGATGATAATCGAAATTAATCATTCTCTGACATTTACGTTTCTAATCTATATTATCTATATAACAAGAAAATGTTACCCCGTGTTTTCCTATCAAAAACATCATATATTGGTAATAACATATAGATAAGTGTTATGCTATAATCTCGCTCAATACATATTTCTCAGATATCATACACACAAAAAGAAATATGTTGACGCTTTTCAAGTTTATAAAGAATATGCCCAAAATGTCAAATAAAAGAAAGTTTCCGCACCCCGACTGCAGTCGTGACTGAATCAGCTGGTGGTCTGCTGAATTGATCTAATATCAGTCCTACGTGTGAAAGAAACCCTGAGAAAGAGACCCCCCCCCACTGGTAACTAGTAGACTGGTAGTCTGTACACGAGGAAGTGACGTCATTGCTCAGTGGCAAGCTACAGGAAGAGGCTAGTTCCCGTTAGTCAAATTTCCCTTTGTTTTTAAACATTTGTTTGTGTGAGACAATGTCTGTCTTAACATACAAATGGTAGACATTAGTCTGATGTAATCCCGTTTTCATGTTGATAAACGTATGTTTTCCAGAGGGGCGGTGGGGTAGTCTAGTGGTTAAAGCATTCGCCCGTCACGCTGAAGACCAGGTTCGATTCCTCACATGGGTACAATGTGTGAAGCCCATTTCTGGTGTCCCCCGTCGTGATATTGCTGGAATATTGCTAAAAGCGGCGTAAAACTAAAGTCAGTCCTAGAATCCGTTTTGCAAATAGAAGCGACAAACATACTGGTGAAAGGATTCTGACGGTACCATGAGCATTTGTACAGGAATCTATATAAAACAGTGATGACACCAAGTGCTACAGACGTATCCTGCCCTACCGGTGTCAGCCGTGAACAGCAAATACACAGGCAAGTCAATTGCACAGCGGAAGAAAACACGGGACAATACGGTCCAAATTTGGATTTGCATATGACGCCATTATTGTTCCACGTCATATGTCTCACTGCCTTTGTTAGCATCTTTAAATGTGGCAATGTCATCCATATGTCATCCATATGTCATCCATATATGCCATGTTAAAACTTTACTTATCCTTTGATTAGTGTAACCTTGATGGAACGTTTGGACAAGAGTCGGATGACGCTCTTTGAGTGAGTGAGTTAAAACTTAACGTCACATCGGCAATATTGCAGCAATATCGTGTGGCTCTTTGAAATATTCACAGAAAATGCATACCTACGTTTACCTAAATAATTGTGAAGGGAGGAATATTGTTATGAAAGAAGAAAGTTGATTATTAGAAAGAGTTGCTTGCTCTGACTCTTTATGCACAGATCTCAATACGAAACAGCTCAGGTTTCAGGAGCTTCATACACCCCTGGCTCATGTAGGTAAATCACTGGAAGGTTACTGGCCATGACATTGGTTGAACGATATCACGATTATTGATATGCATGAAGCATGGGTAAATTCCCTGACTGTTGCCAATCCGATTCATAAAGGACCAGAAGGATCAACAAGAATGTGAGCCCAAGAAAGTTCTTTTCAAAGAATATTTCTGCCATCGAAGTATGCTTACAGTTTTCATTTATCTTTTGTTCGGTTAGGAAACAATTAAATAACAATATTGAACGTTAATTAGAAACCCGCAAATCTAATGATAGGAGGCACAATTATACTTATAAACACAAGAGAGCTGAAAGTAACATTCTGTTCTGCTGAAGCTAAAGTGTCACTCTTAATACGGGGTGGTCATTATCTAAATGCACAAGACATTGTCAGTTTCATTCGTACTCGACGAGCTATATTCGGATCTGAATAGGTGACCTTGTCATGGAAACCTTAGTGACAAATAACCCAGAGGCAGGCAAACCCAGTTGTCACGACTGATACCAATCAGTTCAAAGGAATGGCCATTCGAGAAGTAAATCCTACCACAAGGCTAAAAAACCGTATGCAGAATTCTTAGCTTATTCTTTGCTCGTTCTGAAGAGTGAAAAATATATTAATATTTTGTTTGCATATTGAAGTGAATGGAATTATTGAGTCGACCTGGATAGTTATTAGCATGGCTATTATCGATCCTTTCAGCTGATGTATCTTTCATACTTGTTAATTATATTATATTGTATTATTTGCTCGTTAAACCCGTTCCGGAAATGAAGTTCACAAACATGTAGGCATATCAAGTAGTTTAGTGGGTCTGTTTGAGATCGGCAGTTTAGAAGTTGATGAATAATAGGAAAGGTATGATACTTTACGGAGACGTGGTAATCAAGACCATCAATCTAGACAACGGTTTAAGAACCTGCACCGACACGTTGCATCATGATATAATATAGAAACTATTATCCATAAATTATCATATTTTTCTTAGTTTAGTGATGAAGGGTTTTCAGCGGCCTACCTGATAAATGTAATGGGCGAGCGTTTTGTTCGAGATTAAGAAATTGTAAATTGCACATTATAAAGCACCCACAGCGCAAGCACAGATATTAACCAGACTTCATGACAGTTATTTCACTGATACATTAATTCCTCTGTCGAGAGGGAAGAAATATCGGTACACACTACAGTGACGTCATGGCTACCGCACAATCAAACATGCCCTCCAGTTCCTACCATAACGATAGAAGGATAGCATTCTAGGTGCAAATGATATCTTGCATCTTCATTCTTTCAAATAACCAATACATTATGTGAGTAATTATCCAAATTGCATTTCCGCACGCAACTAGTCATGATCATTACCATTTGGGTTGTTCCAGACGTGGAGTCAAGAGACTTTTGCTCAAACATTGAATTATCGAATTCAAAGATAACCTAATTCAGTTATTGAAGAAGTCATTTACTAAACGTCAACTTTTTATTTTTAATCTCAGTTTAAATAAGATTTTTGCACCTGAAATCGCATTGTGGATAATGTGTATTGACTATGATACAGTAGGTCAAACACGATAGCCCTCCAAATAGACGGTATCGGTTTCGCCACTGCTATTGATGATAACTCATTTGGCTCGGCGTGGAATAGGAACTGCATGTAACCTCCTGCCTAGACGTTGTAATTATTGTCATGAATCGTAAACGTTGTGTGAAGACGGGTATTAACTGCGTGTGTTATATAGATCCCCCTGACAATGTCAACCATGAACCATGTATATAGAAATGCCACAAAGTTACGTGAGTGAGTGAGTGAGTTAAGAGTTAAAGTCACATCGGCAATATGTCAGCCATATCGTGAATCCCCAAAGTTTTCTATATATTTATGACCCAATAACCCATAATGCTCTCATTTTGAATTATATTGTTTGTTTGTTGCAATATTCCAGCTATATGGCGGCGGTCTCTAGATAGTCGAGTTTGGACCAGACAATCCAGTGATCAACAGCATGAACATCGATTTACGCAATTGGGATACAATGACAACCAAATGTCAACCAAATCAGCAAGCTTGACCACTCGGTCCCGTTAATCGCCTCTTACGACAAGCAAGGGTTAGTGAAGATCAATTCTAACCCGGATCTTCACGTCTTCAGGGCTGTCATCCATGTCATTGCACCCTTACGGTGTGGGGCGATCGATCTTCATATTACAATAAACTGGTATGTCTCACACATTATTAACAGGCCGCTCTGATTAATTGCTGACCACGGCGATAGACAACAGACAAACAACCAAAACGTTAAACCTACAAAGGTGTCAGCGAGCCTGACCATCCGATCCCGTTAGTCGCCTCTTACGACAAGCATGAATTGGTGAAGACCACTTCTAACCCGGATCTTCACGAGTATTATTTTGAATTAATACGAAGTAATCATGGATACCTCAAACGTTGACACAAGAACACTGGGGCCAAAATATATTTGGAAACAGGTATAGAAGGCAAAGGAATGAAGGTATACTACTCACACTTTGATAAGGATCACAAAAAGTCACAACTTTACTTAAACGTAGATTCATAATTTGAAATTGTATCCATTAAAAACTGGATAAATTATAATATGGTAAACCCTCTTCAGGCAAACAGTCACTTTAATCTAATCTTGTGCACCTGATACATGAGTAACCATAAAAATGGTTTTCATGGCACCAGTCAGCCATTTTGCAAATCATGGAACGAGTCACTGACAAGTACACAACACCTGTCAGTAGCAGGTATGGGATCCACAAGATGCAGTGACATACTGAAACCTAGGATCCATGCTTACAATAAGCTTAGATATTTAAACCAAATTTGACCCCACATCATAGTTTTCTGTTGAATCCATGATTTGATCCTTAGCAAAGTGTGAATAGTATATTTACCGATAACTGTCTTTCTCTGCTGCACGGAGTCCAGCCTGGAAACATCATATAAAGAAGGTATCGGTTGCGTGCTGATGTAACAGAATGTCTACTTCACAATTTCTTCCCATCTGATAATTCCCCAGCGAATATCGTGATATTTGATGGGTGAGTAAGATATAATTTCGCTTTTTAATATATTTTAACAGTATCCCAGTGTGTCAACTTAAGGTGGAAGTCTATCCTGAAGTGATGCAGGTCACAGACTTCTTTTCTACTTTGGTGAAACATTCGATGATACAAAGAAATCTACAACCATGATGGCGTAAACCTGGATTCGAAACAACGATTCTGGCGTGCCCAAGGAACGCAACTATGCACAGGTAATTGTGGCGCCTTAGACGACTTGACTACCCATGCCCCCATTATAACAGCGGGCAACACAGCTTTAACGCTGTATGGACAATACTGTCAACGCATACATGTCGACAGGGGAACCTGCTCATAATAAAGATAAATGAGTCTAAACTTTAGTAGTTGGTTGTGCAATTATATGATAATAAATACACAAAGAGTGAGTGAGCATGGTTTTAGTAAACAGGCAATGGGAATACCGGTAAACATTTGTATGGATTAGGATTGAAAATGGAGATTATCATCAAATAAATAAGTGCAATCATGTTATACATGTCTTGGCTACAAAGTAGATTGGCATTGGAATTAAATGTGCATTGGACAATGGCAGTTAGATGTGGATGGAAAGTGTAACAAAGTTATTTGAAGCAGCCTGTAGCTTCCGAAACCAGAGATGACTGACCAGAGATCACGGTCGAACACGACTGAAACAATCCTTTTAGGAACCTTGCCGCTATAGGAATCCTCCCTGCAGTTGCCTTTTAATTTCATGACAATGATTCAACGAGTTCTTGACATGCAGTAATTACACACCGTGTTTGTGTGCATAGGTTCAAAGCACACCACACGTCAGAGGCCCTACGTTAATTCAACAGTGACGGTGATCTGTTCGTGGCTTTTGGTATTTCCAGACGCGATGACGGTGCAATGGAGATGAAACGTATTGACCTTTAGCAAGTGGCTTTCAGCGTTAACCATTCAGCTTAAGTATGAATTATGAATGGGGATAAGAGATATTACTGTCTCATTTGACGTCTCATTGTCAAACATAGACTGACATGGAAAAAAAGAAGATCGAGCAAGGGTTATGGTTTCATAAGTTCCCCTGGAAGGAAATGCCAATGGTGAAATTAGTTCCGCATATAGAGTGTCGCCCAAAGGGTACAATATGAGAGCATGTAGTCACTAAGATTAAAAGATGCAATCACTTTTGCAAAAGTAATATTGGTTTGATTAAAACATAATTTGAAGTGATACATGTTTGATTTGGCTTGGAGTATTATGTTTTCCCAGCAGACCTGTCTCAGGACCCGTGTCTGTCACAGAATTAATCCCTTTTCCCATGCTGAAATATTTCCTACATCAAGAACAAGGACACCTTCAATCACCCACACGTTTGTCCCCAGAGGAGGTGAATTTATCCTTTTGAAACAACCCACAGGTCTAAATATTTTACCATCAAAAGGACAGTTAAGAAGGTAGACCAATGCACGACGTGCCTTTATCACATAGATATATACAGCTGACATTTAAATCCTTGCTACAACAAAGACGACAATTATACCAGGCCAGAGTGGCACAGAATATCAATTCAAATGGAAGATTGTGCGGAAATATATCTGATGCACAGACTCGCCTGGTATTACATTCAACGTTACATTTTCAAACACCAGGGACAACCATGACATCTTACGGAACCATTATATAGCGTAGGCTCAGCAAGAAAAGGTGCACTCCGTGAAACAAGTATCACAATTAGTATGTTCCAAAACGTTTTGCTTTAAGACGACACCGAAACCAGATTTGACCTCTGGTGATCCTAGCGCCCTTTTTCAAAATGGCCGCCATTCAAATTTCAATATTTCATATCTCGACATGTAATAACGACCAAAAAATATTTTGTTTCTTTGCTTACGCTTTTTGGGTCATGGACTTTATATTTATGTTACCAAGTAGTTAAAAAATATAAATCTTGTCTTTAAGCTTTGCAGCAAGTTACAATTGTAACAATAAACTCCTGAAATGCACGTGTACACCGGAATATGTCAATTTAGAATGTCATTTTATTTCCCCGTGTTATTTGTCAAATGCAAAGCATTCTTTAATAACTCTCCTAGCTGTATATATTTATAACATCAGGTATTTAGGAAGAAACGTATAGTTTGTTGAACAACGTATGCCCTAATTTCTTTTTCACAAAATGTGAATAAAATTATCTATTTTTGCAAAAACTAAATTATCAATTTAGAATTTGAATTATCTTACGTTTCCACATCCTCACATGTAAACTGTCTGATATATACCGTATTTCCTGTATTAGACGCGGACATGTCAGGATTAAAACACCCCATTCCATATTTCACTCTTTTTTTCATCTTCGAATGATATGTCACCTGAATATATCAACGACCTCATATCCAGCAACCAATCCCCTTAGAAATAGATCGTACATACAAATCGCTCACACATTGAAAGCGTTTACATTTTAAATTTTCAGACATAATTAGGAGATAAACATCATGTGTTGGCCAATTTCCGGGTGTTATTGAGTATTTGAAGCACGGGAATATTTCATTTGAAACCTCCGGCTAACGACATTGTAAACACAAAAGTAAACCAAAAGGTCCACACACGTTTTTGTGTCTGCACTCATTGACATCGAGTACGGGTACAGCAGTGAAGTGTCATCAGCTGGTTGTTTCAGCTGGTTCCCATGGTAGCATCTGGAACTGCTCATTTGTGACGTCATTCCGACTTTACGTCACAATGTGATTTGAATGACGTCACCACTGCTGACGACGCAACAATACAATTGTGTGCGATATTTGTACGTGTCAATACGCAGTGAATAGTCTTGCAATTTCCGGGAATCAAATACCATTCGATCATGCTTTTTAACCAATCAGATTAAAGAACATGGTGACTTTTGGTTTACAATTATAAATAAGCTAATAGGCGCCATGTATCAGATATGCCAAACTGAACGTACGGGAATACAAAATACGCCAGAAAGACATTTTTTATATGCAGGGTATGACCAATATTACAAATCGAAGGTTAAGTCAGTAGTTCTTCAAACATGGACATCCTTCTGTCAGTTCATGACTTCATTGTCAAATAGATTTTTATTTTTTTTAGTTTTATGCACATGGAAAGGAAACATTAAACATTTAATTGCAATATATTGTCATTACGTATTTCATCTGTGCACTTAGTACGTAGTGATCAGCACCATCTCGTATGATACCAACCGTTGTTTGGAGATGTACTGAATGTTTGCTAAATTTCATAGTTTCCAAAAGTGCACAATCTGCCTGATTTCAGACTTAAGCTAAACTTAACTGATACATTAAACTAAGACGTTAACGTTGTACCGAGCCATTGTGCTAAGCCATTGTACCTATATATTAAACTATTATTACTATTGCTATAATGACGTACTGAACTATTATAGATACTGTAGTGAAGCATTACACTAGGACTTTGCACTGAACCACCATTGTAAGACATTGTACTGGACCATAATACCAAGACCAGTACTAAACCATTACATTAATACTTTGTACTGAATCACTATATACTAACACGTTTTAATGAACTGGTACACAAAAACATTGTACCAGCTTACCATAATCTAATCAGCGACGATCAAGAAATAACCTTCACTACCCTTTGTCCATCTGGCTGTATATCATTAAGTATCACCACCACAAGTATCAGTAATGTCATCACACTGTACATCAACCTCGTCAATTTATAAACTCAAATATCCTTCAGCTATACTGGCCACATAAAGAAACTGTGCACACAGAAAATTCCTTCAGAATTGGAATACAACACAGAAAAGACGACATGATGGAGACACTTTATAAGCTGAAGTATCAGGCCTCAACAACATGTCAAAAGAACATGAACAATATCCGTAACGATGACGTCAGAAGTTCAAAATTGAGTCGGGGGTCACACTCGAAGTCACAAAGTCAATAACGGGTATGACCATCATGAAGCGTGAAGCACAGCAGTGCATCGACGACGCATAGAGGCTACCAAATTTTCCAAATGAAGGCCTGGGGAATGGTTTGGGACGAGGTCACTGCCGTCTGTAACCTGTGTCTGATATGAGTCACCCGAATCCATCTGTCCTGTCTTGGCGTCGTTACTCGGGGACGCCCAGAACGTGGGTGGTCGGCGACGTTTCCCTAACGCCTGACCAATGCAGATATCGTGTTACAATGGCTTTGGAAATGTGCTGCCACCTGTTGTTGGCTCATGCCAATGGCTTCATGACGTTGAGCACATGTTCATTTTGGTATGATGTGCATGTGGCTTTTCATGTGAATTTGTGAAAGTTTGAATGACCAAAGATCAAGCTTGCGGCAGTGACATCAATTTCTGAGTTTCTGAGTGCAGTAACACATTGTAAGTCCATAGGCCACCATCAATGACATCACGTCGCCTGGCACCTGCATGAGCGTTTGATTGTCTCCAATACTTGCTATGTTCACACCTTTATTTATGCATAAAGACACTGTCTGCCTATCTTTATATTTTCTGTGTGCACAGTTTCTTTATGTGGCCAGTATATATTCTACTTGTGCATAACGTTGTGTATCACTTGCTTGATGACGGTGATTGCATCTGTATCAAAACGTCATCCATAATATTTTTTTCCTATTTTTGAAATAGTTTTAATTTATTATTCTTTGACGCTGTACTGTATCATTATTCTGAGCTACTGTACTTAATCCCTATACATAGACTTACTAGATAAGTCAGATCACTCTGACTTTAGCCTCTAAGTAGCTACATGTATAGACCCCATCTGGTAATGGCAGACCTGATGAACAGTCGCAGACTCAGAATGGGAAGTGTATCTTTGGTCGTATTATCGTGCCTCTATCTGTCCAGCTAATCCTTTCCCGTCCACCGGCAGAGATACATCTAAATATAGAGTTACCCTTTCAGATTTTGTTCCTTTGATACGCTGATTTCAGGATCACAAGGCAACATCTTCAATACTTCTTGTCGATGATCCAAGCTATTAACAAGATATTAAAAGGTCGCAAATGACTTTGTCTCTTTTAGGCGTCTTAAATATGTCTAACATATGAAAAGTACCTTTCGCTAATGATTTTGTGTTCTGAGAACACCACCTGTGCCAAATACGAGTTACATTGTTTGTTTCTTTTGAAGATATTTTAATAAGAACCTAAACTATCTTTAAGTGTGGTTAGTAACATACTCTATCCTAGCTTTTCATTCGGTACTTTTTCAAAATATATATATATGACAGTTCGTATATATGTACAGTTCGTAAACAATGAATAGGAAATGAATGTCATGTTGTGAAGATACCCATTTACAATGCGTGACGCTGTGAAGCTTTCATCTTGGATGACGTGAATGGTGCCATTGTAGTCGGGTCTTTAGTTATTTGTTGCTTCAAGACGCCATCATAAGTGACAGAGAAAGTTACTTCCGTTCAATATATCCGATCAACATTCAATACAATCACACACGAATTAATTTCCCCAAACATGGAATCTAAAAAATCTTCTCTTTCATTCAGGAGAATTCTACAACTTGTTTGCAGTAGTAAGTTCAAGGTCATCAAATATACAAACACGTCAGCACCAGGAACAGTCTCGATCATCTTCCGAAACAGATGCTGCAAAAGGCTATTGGAATAATGATGAGCACCATACACATGAATCACCGAAACATTGCTGACTTAATCGTAATTTAATCTGGCTCGCATACTGGCAGAAGACCAATTCTGTGTTTGGCACAAATGGTAAGCCTGAGTATATCATAAACTCATACTCTGACCAGCTTACATATACTTTGCTTGAACTTGAAAACATATATCGTTTTGGTAAACACCCAAATCACGGGTGTGGTAATGGTAGCTCAAAGGTCACAATCTGTACGAACCCACGATCCAAGAAATAGGAAACCATTGCACAGCAAGTTACTTCCGCTTTAAATGAATAAATTACCCTTCAAAATTAATTGGATCATTAACCAGAAGAATACCGAAAATGGTAGAACACTATTAGACATGCCCACTGCGGAAATAATACATTTGCTAAACAGGTAAAATATGAGTGGAAAGTGATGCAGGTATGAGCTGTTTACCACTGCGGAAATAATACATTCGCTATACAGGCAAAATATGAGTGGAAAGTGATGCAGGTATGAGCTGTTTACCACTGCGGAAATAATACATTCGCTATACAGGTAAAATATGAGTGGAAAGTGATGAGGTATGAGCTGTTTACCACTGCGGAAATAATACATTCGCTATACAGGTAAATATGAGTGGAAAGTGATGAGGTATGAGCTGTTTACCACTGCGGAAATAATACACGCTATACAGGTAAATATGAGTGGAAAGTGATGAGGTATGAGCTGTTTACCACTGCGGAAATAATACATTCGCTATACAGGTAAATATGAGTGGAAAGTGATGCAGGTATGAGCTGTTTACCACTGCGGAAATAATACATTCGCTTTACAGGTAAATATGAGTGGAAAGTGATGCAGGTATGAGCTGTTTACCATCCTGGTGAAATCTACGAGCAAGTGAATTGTGCTTACAAAACCAAAATTTATTAGATTCAAACCCACGTTGATTGGATTCTGCCAAGCCTAAGGGATGCAACTATGCGCAGCCAGTAAATGCTTCAGTCTTCACCTGGGACACTCGTGATCCTTGTAGACGAGATAATAAGTGCGATGTAATGAAGAGATTTGTTGGTTTGTTGTTTAAAGCCGCACTCAGTAATATTCAAGCTATATGGTGGCTGTATATAATCGAGTCTGGAGCAGACAATCTAGTGATCAACATCATTAGCATCATGCTATGATAAACTGAAACGTTAAACGTTGAGTACGTCCATGTTTATTGCCCCGCCAACAGAGGTTTCACTGACGCGCTCATTTGTCATTCAAACGCTTCACAATTATATTCCATTGACGATAATGAAATCGTTTCAACCAAATTGTTAAACATGGCAAAGCATTTAAGCCTGACAGCAGATACACTGAGGATTGTTAATAATTGCTATAAAGTGGACACGCCAGAAAAATATTTTTATGTGTTGACATTTTCAATATTGCACGGACATCTTCTCGTGTTGACATAGATAGGTGAATATTCATGTTATACATGTATATCCAATAGTATTTAGAATCATGGGCTGTAATTGTACAGATATTTCCCATCAAACATATCAGCAAAGGGAGGCCCAGCGAGAGATATATCAGAGCCATTATACGCCTGGGGACATACGCCCGCGATGTTTAAAGGAATTATGACAGTAGTAATTGCAATTTGGAAATCTCCCATCGGAACCTTTCTTACACATAGCCCACTTCCATGCCGTGACGAACATTCCCTTGCTGCCAGAAACTCCGAACATGATATCGGCATCGCTTCAAAAGCGATCACACAGCTTATTACAAGCAATAACATGAGGCAATAGAGTATGAAATGGTGTGCTCACGCTGAGCTGTAGAGTTAATCGATGACGCCAAAGGTGTGGACAATAATTGCCCCCACCCAACGCGATGTTGTCCAAATACAAACCTTCCAAAACATTACCGGTGTCAGCCAAGGGCTCTCAATGACTGTCTAAAAGTCGGCTATGTTTAGTCATCTCATCGCAAGTGAGCTGAAAGGTTTTGTCGGCATATTTGGCATATCCACCGCCCCCGCCTCCACTCGATCAATGCATTGACATCTTCTTCGATCATCTACAATTGCTTAAGCGCTGTCTCTGGAACCAGATCAATGGTCTTGAATGAACTGCTAAAGTTGGTCCTTCAACGTTATAGTTACTATATCGATAATCGTTTGGGAACTCCATCTTAATTTAAGTAACACATTACAGTTTAAGGGGTAACGATAATAGATAAAAGGTCAAAAGGGTTTAGAGAAGCTTGAAAATAACTTGATGATGATTTGGCGTGACTTTGTCCTTTATCGGTCCAGCGCGAGTATGACGGTGGGAGAGTGTATTTACACAGTCCGTGCGTCTGTATTGTAAGACACGTACTGTCTACAAGAGCGGATGTGTTTCAGACAAGGATGGGGTCTAATTCAGATATAAATGGTTTAACTAAACACGAGTATTAATAAAACCGTAAAATGAGTTGTAATAAGCGTAGTAGAACCACGTTTATTTAGTATTTTTCTTTTTGTCAATTTCAACCAAATTTTGAAGTTACATTCATTGTTGTAAAAGAACAAGTGTACTAGAATGCATTTTGTAGCTTCTGGAAGACAGAGACGAAAAGTGTTCTAGAGAATGTACGTAAGCGTTCATATTCAGGTAGTAGGAATGCATTTCATTTCATAAGATGGAAATGGACAAAATATTTAGGTGATGAAGATAAAGTAAACTGACGACCTTGGGTGAAAGAAGTCGCCATTATCCCAAAGTTGGGTTTTTTTCAATATTTTTATTCATTTCAGATAGGTATACAAAGACAGAGAGTACACAACTCCATGTTAGGGCTGGATACATTTTGGCAACAAATAGTTAAAAAAATTCCAAAGTAAGAGAATATAGTTACTAGTATACAAAGTCAGGGAGTGCACAACTCCAGCAGCAAACTTTATGGGTTACAGGCATGTTCGAAACCTAGCTAACCACTCCAGCAACAGACTCCACGGGTTACAGGCATGTTCTAGCTAGTTATACATCAGCAACAAGATTTAGCAATTTCGAAGTGTGGAAACATAGGTACACAAAGTCAGGGTGTGCACCACTCCAGCAACAGACTCCACGGGTTACAGGCATGTTCTAGCTAATTATACATCAGCAACAAGATTTACTAATTTCGAAGTATGAAAACATAGGTACACAACGTCAGGGAGTGCACCACTCCAGCAACAGACTCCATGGGTTACAGGCATGTTCTAGCTAGTTATACATCAGCAACAAAGTTACTAATTTCGAAGTATGAAAACATAGGTGCCATTATCCACAAGTTGGTTGTAGATTGTGGCTATATTAATTAGATGGTCAGAGGCTGTGACTTGGCTAATTGTGTGGTAATTTGCCCCAATGATGATGGGAATTGATCCTGGGTTACTACCGTTGTACCAGGTACAGATATGTCGACTTCACCCAGTTACTGAGTTAGTGAGTAAGGTTTAAGGGCTCTTTGAACAGTATTCTATGTATATCAGGACGTGGCGGTTTAATGAGGGAGATTTAATGTGGGGACTGATGTAGGTCTCAAAACCCATGAACACCGGGTATGGTGCTGTCAACATAGAAACATAAGCCGGACCGATGGAATCATGGATTCGAACCCATGATCACATGTTCAAGTACCCAACACTGAAATGCAAATCGCAGCGCCTTAGGCTACAAGACCACAAGCGCTACCCTGCACTCGGTGACCCCTATGTTGTGTAAGAGTTTAATGAGCTCGTTTACATGTTCACGGATCTATTACCCCGAAAGGTTTATGAAAAAGGTATGCATTAGAGCGTGTGCTATTATAACTACCTATAGTAGCTATAACTATAATAGTGTGTTGAGGCTTAAACGATTGTCATACTTGTTGGGTCTAACGCCGTCTACCCAATATGATGCTTTAGATGATTGCATGTACCATGAAAATATACCAGAAAGATGCGTTATGTTATGAGATTGCGTTGAATCATGTTATTAGTGTGTATGGTCAATACTGCTTATTTATGAGGAAAAATACAAATATCTATTTCAAAGTAAATTGTATGTCATTCTTCACACTGTTTGGATTTTGTCCGCAGTGTGCAGACATTTTGTCATGTTGGGATTTTGTCAGTTTGGGATATTGTCCATGTGGGTTTTGTCCTACCCTCTTCCAGCAATTTTACAGCATGTCAACTTATTGGTGGAAACCACAAGGAGACTTAAATCTTAGACGCTTACGACTTCCATGAAACCGGAAAATTATGGATATGTTTACAAACTTTAAAAGATAATCAGGTTGTAACTGGGATTCAAACCCAAGGTCATAAGTAACTGGAACGTTTAAGTGGCGCAACTGTGCACATTGAATTGCCACCTCAGACCATTTGGTTATTGCTCCTAATCCTTCTGTGATAGGAAACCAAAGCCATTATACTGGCATTGTGCCATGAACTTCTGTAACCTCAATCTGCCCCATATGAATAGTGTCCTTTTAGGGTGTTATACTTTCCAAACTGTGTGTAATTATACACGTAAGCAGGTGGAACATTATTCCCAGAAATTCACACAAGCTGAAAGTAGTTGACTCGCAGTGTTTGTAACTTCTCTCTTGACATATGTATTGCTGTGCTTGGATACAATACAACTTAGATGTGAAAGTTTCTGATATGATATTAAGAAAATTGTATGATGTTTTCACTTTTGTAGAAGTAGAAAGTCGTAATTTTAATTTCAGGTTGAATGAAAGCTTACTTCCAATTATTAGGAAACCAGAGAAAACTGGATCCTTAACTAAGATGTGTATATTTCGAAGTAAACGTTGTTGTTGTCTTCTCGAACTCATTTGACACCGAGAAAGGATATAATTCGATTTAACTGCATGAGGATTTACTTGGCCTTACTAGGGGCTAGGGGGGCGGTGGGGTAGCCTAGTGGTTAAAGCGTTGGCTCGTCACGCCGAAGACCCGGGTTCGAATCCCAACATGGGTACAATGAGTGAAGCCCATTTCTGGTGTCCCCCGCCGTGATATTGCTGGAATATTGCTAAAAGCGGCGTAAAACCAAACTCAGTCAGTCAGTACTAGGGGCTAGGGAATGGACCTCGTCCAAATACACTGACGGTCAAAGGAAAGTATACGCCCATGTTCTAAAATAGCTAAACTTGAAACAAAAGGGAAATGTTTAACCAATGGTGATATGTTTGATATGATTACATGCACAATAGGACTTAGTGTATCACAACAGATGCACATAACCTGTTCCGATTCCCCACATTGGTACAATGTGTGAAGCCCATTTCTGGTGTCCCCCGCCGTGAATTTGCTGGAATATTGCTAAAAACGGCGTAAAACATGACCCCGAAAGGAACATTGTGATCGCAATTTCACAGAATACAGTAATGAGCAGCGTTCATGTAATTACTTTATTTTCCCCTGTACTTTGTCACAACAGGGACGAATACATCTCCGTTATGACACACTATCTCCAGACCGTTGAAATTACTGACAGACAGGTAGATATTGGGATTTTGTGTTCGTCTATAGCTTATATCAAATCAGTTTCGTACGTCCAAGTTCACTCCCACACGTACCAGAAACCAGACACAAAATGCAGCAAAAACGTCCCCTGACAATCCTGTGTCTGGAATGTTTAATCTGGTTTCAAAGTAAAAATGCTTCATGAGTGCAATCCATTGAAACGTGAGCGGAGCACGGCTTACCGCGAAGCACCCAGCATGGGAGCAAAATCCGACCTAGGACTGGGTCACCCAATTCCTCAGCTTAGCATAGCGTAACAGGGCATCGACCTCGCTAAATGCTAATATAAGACCAACTCGCAATTGTGAACGTCACCAGCATAATGAAGAGATTTATGAAGCTGAAAAAATAAGTATGCATGCGCAATACATCGTTCAATATTGAGCAACCTCATGTTACATTGCAGCCTCATCCTGCTGAGAAGAATGTTGGTCGGTTAAAGACATTTATGGATTCTTGTTTTCTGATGTTTTGCATATATTAGACATACATAAAGGCTTATAATATTGTACAAATGTAAATGATGTTGTCCGCATGTGACTAGCTTTGGGATTACGTAGAGTTTTGTTTTTTGGTGTTGTTATTTTGTAATTTATTTTATGAATTTTTTTAAATTTTGCTTTTGTTTTGTTGTCTTGTTTTTTTGTTATTTATTAGGGTTTGTTTTCTGGAGGGGGTCTGTTGGGTTTGCTTTGGGGATATTTTGTTCGGATTGGAGATTGTTTAGCATTTTTCCAGAAACTTCACACGTTTCAGCCGTGGATGAATAGAACTTGGATAACCAGCATGACGTGTTATTGCTTTCACCACTACGGGGGATGGGGTTTCATAAGAGTGTTGCTGCTTGGCTATTCCAAATCTAGACAGATCATGGCATATACCCTCTGACGTACATGCACTTTAATGTAAAAGTAATGTAAATATACAAGTTTATTGCGTTGATTCAGAGGTTGGATGTTGAAAGTAGCATTTGATAAATAAAAATCAATTAACATGCAAAGGTTGGGGGAATACATCTAAAGTTGTATCGTAGGTTTTCTTTTTGCAGATCATAAGATAGTTCTGTGGGCATTTCGAGTTTACAGATTGCATTGTTTCCCCCAAGTCAGGTTTCAGTGATAGCATAATTTGAAAATAAGTGACAAAATCGCTCAATGACCATAAGAATTATATTTTTGACTGTCTGACTGAGTTTAGTTTTACGCCGCTTTTAGCAATATTCCAGCAATATCACGGCGGGGGACACCAGAAATGGGCTTCACACAGAAATATATTTTTGAAATCATTTCAGTTGCACAATTCCGATTTATTCATGTGTGTTTACGAACCACAGGATGGTTAATGGTTGGAAATATTAACCATGGAAAATAATGGAACACAGCCACAGTAAAAATAAATCTGTAATCGTCATAATGTTTGTTTGTTCCTTTATGCTGCACTGAACAATATACCATGCATATTGCATAACGTGTATAACGCGACCTGTAAATAACTCATTATCTGAGGTTCCATGTATGTACATCATGGGCAACAATCAACGCCAGCGGTAACCTATGATGCGATATCAACCTAGTCACTGAGAGTCGTACAACCGGTAAATGCTGTTGAACCTATTCTAATCTATTCTATTCTAATGAGTAAATCCTCCCGGGATTCATTCTTCGTTTGCAATTCTGTATGCGCAGATTTTCATTCAGCTTTATGGTAGAACAAATAACGTTTCCTATTACCGTTTCCTTATTCCTTATTCTGTTTATGGTGAATGGAAAACAAATAACGAGTTGTTGAGGAACATTGGAGACGAAGAGTAACTGTATTGGTGACACCGCTCAGCCATCGGATTCCTGAGACTCCCTCAGGCATACCTGTTGATGTTTTAGGGCGTCACCAGTACTACAGCACACTTTACACATACAATAGATAATTGTTCTTCTTCAAGCTTTGACGTCTTCCTTCACATAGTGTCTGTCAACTCGAGTATTCCGACTGTTGTTGTCATGGTAAATCTTTAAGGGTTTAGCAGAAGAAAGAAAGATGGCCACTCTCTTAAAACTACATGTGGAATCTATCAGTGAGGATTTGGGTTAGAATTGGTCTTCAGCAGTCCTTGCTTGTGACTAACGTTACCGGATGGTCAGGCTCACTGAATTGGTTGATGCGTGTCATCGTATCCCCATTGCCAAGAATGATGCACAAGGTGTCAGTCACATGATTGTCTGGTTCAGAAAGTTGTAATTTAGTTTGAATGCAGCTGCGGTGGGTGAAGACACAAACAAGCAACACCTGTAAACTCCTTCCTGTATATGTCATGTCTTATTGGAGATTGTCCATATTATTTTTGTTTGTTGTTTAGCGCCGCGCTCAGCAATATTCCAGCTATATGACGGAGGTCTGTAAATATCGATTCTGAACCAGACAATCCAGTGATCAACATCATGAGCATCCATTTATGTAATTGGGATACGATGACGTGTGTCAACCAAGTCGGCGAGCATGACAACCCGATCCCGTTAGTCGCCTCTAACGACAAGCATGGGTTGCTGAAGAAAAAAAAACATATAAAATACGCATAATCTATTATGTACTATGTACTAAAAACTATTTTTTGTTCAGATGGTCAGGTTCTAATAAAACGGAAATTAATTAAATGCTTAATTTTCCGCTTTCTATATCAATCACAAGGGAAACAGTAATGCATTGTGCCACCACTTAACCAACGACACCACTTGACTCACATGCAGTCATATGCAGCCTCGTCTTCTGATAATGCATTCCACATCTTCTCACTTTTTTATCAGAATTTTAAATATTTATACTAGTTTGGCTGCTAAAATATTTGCCACCTGTGACATTGATTAAAAAATATTTTGCTTTAAAATTGGCACTTCCAGATGCTAGAAGCCTGGAGTAAAATTTCATTCCAAAACATCAAAAAAGCATTCAGGAATATTGAATATAGACATGTACTTGACTCAAAGGCATCGATTTACGTATACATTTCAACCTAAGCAATCAGAGCCCAGCATTCCACATACGGCACCATACAAGATTGTGGCTGTCACAAGCATCAGATTCGACCTTTACTAAACCACCAAGTGTTACAAGTTTGGTAACACTTCATATAAATCAATTTTCGGGACGGAAATTCAGGATTATCAAGATTTTATGTAATCCACCTTACTGACTTTGGTACTTAAATGTCTGATCACTTTACATACTTTCTTCTCTTCTCAATGGATTCTCAGCATTTCTATGGCACTCCTATAGCTAGTAGATCTAAAATAGAATCTTTACCGTAGCTTTAAATAAAGTACCTCTGAAAATCAAAAACAACCTTTTCAGGAGTATTGAATGATGCAATGAGACCGAGTCCCATTCACAAGGCTCCAAATGCCAACCACCCCCGCACGGCTGTATATAGCCCTGTAGTGTAAGAATCTACTAATTGATTAAAAGCATTGGAGCTGTACTGAGCTAACGTCCACTGCTGTGCTCAAACCCAGCTTAAATGTCATACGAGGGAATGATATTAGAAGAAACGTTTGAAGGTGCTTACGCACTCAAAATTGTTTTAAGACCAGTAGGTCAATGTATTCTTAATCAAAGAGGGACGTTCTTAACAGACGCAATGTATCAGTGAGCAATATAAAGACCAAAGCAGGTATGCAGTAACGAAAATATCATGGTATAAATAGGGTGACTATTGTCTAAATAAGTACATAACAGCATTAGTGTGTTGTCAGTTGGGCAATGTGTGTTGTATAAAATAGACTGCTTCTGAAACCTTTATGTAGTATAAGAAAGGCTGAGGTTGCTTTCAGTTGTTGGTTTAATTGGGCAATCAGATTATGCCCATTTGGCAAATCTTTGACATTTACACTATGCGTGTTAATGGATAAAAAAGTACTTCAAAGAGATTGAGAATACCATGAACACAGCAGCAATTTGCATTCTATATTGAAATAACAATGTGAGCTTTACAAAATGGTTCAGTGTGTATTGAGAGTCGATCAATAATACTGCGCCCTTATCAGGGAGATCATTAATAAGTGAAGATGCAAGAAAAGTATATATTAGGTCAAAACCTTTCCATAATCGCTAGAATTCTCACCTAAATCAGAATCGATAGTACGATTCCTACCGTATCCTGAACATGTGTTTCTGAATCTCTGTCAAACAGCGATGATAGCAAGTGTTCTCGAAAAAGTGAGCGTAACCTACCCCACCCTTGGCTCCCGTCACAGGCACATGGAAAGGCAAGTCAACTGTTGACTAGAAAAAGAAACAAAACCTGACTGCCTGGTGCAGGCTCAAATAGAGATTTGTACCGAACATCAGATTTGTCAGTAATGGGTCATATTTTGAAGTGTCATGCTTGCATAAAGCCTGTTGGAAGCTTAAGATATTCAATGTTGTAACCGTGATCAAGCAACGTTTGAGCTCGAGTCGAATTACATTTTCTAAATCTTCGTAGAAAGAGCAGTAACTATTTTACAGTTTATAACAGTAAGAAAACCAATAACGAGCGTGTGTAAACTAAGGTTACTGTGTTCTTTGTCATAAAGTGATACAGTTTCAGGTCGTATTTAACTGCCAAATTGTACCCATTCTTCTGACGATAAGGTGATCGTTGTTTCGTTCAGTTGACGATGGACATTCTAATCTATTCTATTCTAACTCTTTTCATGGGGTTCATAGCTCGTTTGCATTGCTTATGCGTAGATTTTAGTTCAGCTTTGATATGTGAATATACAATGTCATTTAGAAGTTGTCAAATGTTACACATGTTACATTAGGGATAAAACTGTATAAGTAAAGCACGGATTCTAGTACTTTGGTTGGGTTGAGTCCCATTTGGATTTCGAACCCACACTCTCAGAGTCAGGCAGGTAATCGCCAAAAGTCAGCCGTCTAACCCAACCACTCACCGCAGCTTCCACTGAAAGGAAGTCGGACAACAGATAGTCAAGACCACGGACTTTGTGTACCCCTCTGATCAGTGTAATTGGGAGCCATGCCGCATCAATCAAATGGGAAAAGGTAATACATTGTGGCACCACTCCACGAACGACACCACTTGAGTTACATACAGTCACCTGCAGTCTCGTCTTCAGGTGATGCATTTCCAAATTTTCACACTTGTCTATCAGCATTTTAAATATTTATGCTAAGTTAGCTGCCAAAACATTTGCCACCTATTATTAAAAACATGGTAAATAGTTTGCTTTAAAATTTGCACCCCTAGTCTGCTAGAAGCCTGGAGTAGAATTCCCATCCAAAACATCAAAAAAGGGATTCAGGAGTGTTTAACATAATTGACATAAAAGAATCGATATTTATGTAAATATTACAACGTTGTGATAGCAGTCAGAGCCCAGCATTCCACATACGGCACCTTACAAGATTGGGGCTGTCACAAGCATCAGATGCAACCTTTACTAAACCACCAAGTGTTACAAGTTTGGTAACACTTCATATAAATCAATTTTCGGGACGGAAATTCAGGATTATCAAGATTTTATGTAATCCACCTTACTGACTTTGGTACATAAATGTCTGATCACTTTACATACTTTCTTCTCTTCTCAATGGATTCTTCAGTATTTCTATGCCACTCCTAGTAGATCTAAAATAGAATCTTTCCCGTAGCTTTAAATAAAGTACCTCTGACAATCAAAAACAACCTTTTCAGGAGTATTGAATGATGCAATGAGACCGAGTCCCATTCACAAGGCTCCAAATGCCAACCCGCTGGGCTGTATATAGCCCTGTAGTGTAAGCATCTACTAATTGATTAAAAGCATTGGAGCTGTACTGAGCTAACGTCCACTGCTGTGTTCAAACCCCAGCTTAAATGTCATACGAGGGAATGATATTAGAAGAAACGTTTGAAGGTGCTTACGCATTCACAAATTTTTAAGACCAGTAGGTCAATATATTCTTAATCAAATGTATCAGTGAGCAATATAAAGACCAAAGCAGGTATGCAGTAACGAAAATATCATGGTATAAATAGGGAGACCATTGTCTCAATAAGGACATAACAGCATTAGTAGAATAGACTGCTTCTGAAACCTTTATGTAGTATAAGAAAGGCTGAGGTTGCTTTCAGTTGTTGGTTTTATTGGACAATCAGATTAAGCCCATTTGGCAATTTGTGTGTTTTACACTATGCATGTTAATGGATAAAAATGTACTTCAAAGAGATTGAGAATACCATGAACACAGCAGCAATTTGCATTCTATATTCAAAGAATAATGTGAGCTTTACAACTTCTAACAAAATGATTCAGTGTGTATTGAGAGTCGATACTGCGCCCTTATCAAGGGTATTATTACTAAATGAAGAGGGAAAAAAGTAAATATGAGCGGTAAAGCCTTTCCATAGTCACAAGAAATCTCACCCAAAGCAGAATCGATTGTACGATTCCTATCCTATAAAGAGCCTGCGTTTATGAATTACTATCACAGTGATGCAAGTGTTCTTGAACAGGTAAGCTACCCTGCCCCACAGTCGGTACCCGTTACGAACACATGTTTAGGCAAGGAAACTGTTCGCTCGGAAAACAACACCGAATGTATGGTTTACGTTTAAATACAAAATTGTATTGAACATCATTTTTGTCAGTAATGGGTCATACTGTACAGATAAAGTAACGCAAGTCTGGCTTTTTGTCAAGTTTTTTAATAAAGACAACCAAAATCATGTCTTATCATTTATACTATAGAAAACACTGTCAATTTAACAGTTGAAAGTTGCTGTTGACATTGAATTGCAATAAGTTCAAATTGATCACAGTCCGTCAGATGGAGATACCCCTGAACGCGAAAAGTGACAGTCTCTTTAGTAGCGCGTATAGCCACCTTGACCTTGCACACAGGCCGTGCAACGTGGCCTCATTGAGATCACTAGAGTCTGAAAGACTGCCTGAGGCAACTAGTTCCGCTCAAACACCAATCTGTATTCCAATTGTGCAACTCTGAGTGGCTGTCTACCTGCCCCAATCCTCCGTCCAATTTCGTCCCAGAATGTTCAAAGGGAGCCATATCCGGGAAAGAGGCGGCCATGGAAAAATGTTAACGTTGTTCTGAGCCAAATGATCAATCAACACTCTTGTTGTGTGAGGGCTGCTGGCGTTGTTGACGTGTCAAAACTGGCCCCACATATGACCGTCGGCAGTGGATTCCACCAGCCCGAAGACGACGCCTAATCGTATCGCTGGACACTGCTCCACTTGACCCAAGAACTAAGGCTGCTGTTACTGTTTCTGCTTGAGTTCGGTTCTTTAGATGAGTGACCCGGATGAACCGATCTTGCGTATGAGTTGTCACTCGTTGCCGTCCGGTACAGGGACGATCAGCAGCAACCCCGGTTTGCTGATCACGTTGAGCAAGTCGTGTAATGTGGTAAGATGACAGCCCAATTGCCTAGCTACAGCGGTTGCAGAGATACCTTCGTGCAACTTTCCAATGGCCACTCCCCTCTGCTCAGTCGTTAGTCTAGGCATCGTTTGTGTGGCGTGTACACCTCCTAGCGTCAATACTGAACTATTTTTTGACACAAACCTTTATAAACAATACCTCAGAAGTAAACGCATGCTTTTTCATCCAGAACCGTCGACGCAAGTGCTAAAATTATGGTTTTGCTGCACTGTTGGTGTGTTTGTGCGAATGGTTCGTATGGACGTCAAATTGCATGACATCATCTCATCTGGGATCATTACGTCACTTTACCATGAACGTTCCATAAACATGAACGCTTACCTTCATGAAATTTCATTTTGCCGAAACTTGCGTTTCTTTTGCTGTTCAGTATATTGTGAAGTTATGCTTGCACAAAGCCTGTTGGAAGTTTGAGGTATTCAATGTAGCAGTTAACCGTGATCAAGCAAGAGTGAAATGATAGTTTCCACATCTTCGTAAAACTATCTTACAGTTTATAGCAGTAAGAAGACCAATAACCAGCGTGTGCAAACTAAGGTTATTGTGTTCTTTATCCTAAAGTGATACAGTTTCAGAAGTATATAACTCTCAACCTGTCCCCTTTCCTTTGACGAGTAGGTGACCGGGGTTTGGTTCAGTTGAGGACATTCTAAACTATTTTATTCTAATGAGCTAATCCTCGTGGGGTTCATCGTTCGGTTGCATTTCTCTATGAGCAGATTTTCATTCAGCTTTGATAGGGTAGAGACAATAACTTTTCCTATTAACGTTTCCTTATTTTGTGTATGGCGCACGGATCACAAATAATGAGATGTTAAGGAACACTGGCGTCGGAGAGTATTTGCATTGGTGACACCGCTCATCAATCCGATTCCTGAGACTCCCTAAGGCATACCTGTTGATGCTTTAGGGCGTCAGTAGTATTATAGCACACTCTACACATACAATAGGTAAACTCGAATATTCAGACTGTTGATGTAATAAGCCTTTGAGGGTTTTGCTGAAGAAAGATGGCTATTCTCTTAAACTTCAAGCCTACCAATCAATCAATCATTTTATCCTATAATAACCACGATTGGTGGTACGAGAGCGAATACAATTATTACATATACAAAAACAAATGAAACAGATACATAGTAATAACTATATATAAATACAAAATATAATACCAGATGCCTGTAGCGTGTTAAACAGTTCATTTTTTATAAGGGATAATAGTTTTGATACAAGTTTTGATAAATTGATCATTTCTATAGTGTCATTAGTTGAAAATAATTTGACAAAATTTTGCAGATTTGTATATTTTGTTTTGGGGGATGATAAACATATTTTTCTAGCATCACAAAGGCTTTGACATTCAAAAATATAATGAAATTCATCAGCAATAGATGTAGACTGACAACGTTTACAAGGTCTATCACAGCGTGCTATGTTCACCCTTTTGGAAGATTGTGGTTAGAGGTCATAAATCTGAATTATGGAACAGAGATTTGCATTGGGAAAGATAGGTATGTATCGAATAGTGGATACTTTTTAAGGTATTGAAAATAAAATCCTTTTGAGCTTGAAGCAATATCATTTCTCCACTTTTGAATAAATTGATCTTAAGGTATTTGTTCTTCATGTGAAGCTAGCCACCGAGTGTAAAAAATGCCTCCATTTTTAGGTTTGTGAATGGCGGATGCCACGGGTTGGTTATGATAATCTTACAACACCTGGTGTCATCCGTGATTTTCAGTGATCCATTCATAACGTTCCACATCTATTTGTCCCTTTACACCCAACAGATACGTCAAGACTGGATATTCTTCTTCGGTGACGTTCTGCACTACACTTTTATTCAACGAGAATTCAACCGCTTGGTTAGCAGAATAAAGGCTCCAACCCTACAGCTTAAACGAGTAAAGGTTTTACTTTGAAGCATTCATGTCTTTTAAGACATGAGAAAAAAACATGAAAGAAATTCTTCGCATTCAGTGGAGAAAATGCAAATCAAGAAAAGTAATTTGACATTCCTTTGAAGTAAAAACATTTTGCGAAAGAAAAACAACAACAGAAAACTTTATTGTTTAAGACAATCAGCAAACCCTTATGATCCTTTACAATATCACGAACAGCAAGCTGAATTTCGCTCTCCTCTGATCGATTGTTACACATGATACGTTACCTGGTAATTGAAGATCACCTCCCATAGCAATATCCAAATACAATTACCTATGTCCGGCTCAAAGGCAGTGACGAGGAATCGACGAGAAATCATCCTTCATAGATCGTAAATATGTATCTGTACTTTAATTTGTAAAAAGAAACAATTACAATTTCGATTTTCATATTGATAATATATATTGCTAGGCAATCATTTCAGGTTTACCAGTGTACATCTTTCATAGATCGTAAATAAGTATCTGTAAAAAGAAACAATTACAATTTCGATTTTCATTTTAATAATTTATAACTTGCTAGGCTTTAATTTCAGGTTTTCCAGTGTACATGTACCGCCAGAATATTGCTGATTGCGGCGTTAAACCAATAGGTACCAGCTATCGACGAAAGAGCGGTTTCAACCATAAGGTCATCCTGATATACTTCTGTGATGTCAATATATGACTCCTGATATACTTCTGTGATGTCAGTATATGACTCCTGATATACTTCTGTGATGTCAATATATGACTCCTGATATACTTCTGTGATGTCGGTATATGACTCCTGATATACTTCTGTGATGTCAATATATGACTCCTGATATACTTCTGTGATGTCAATATATGACTCCTGATATACTTCTGTGATGTCAATATATGACTCCTGATATACTTCTGTGATGTCAATATATGACTCTGCAATATTTTGTTTTTAATATCCCGGCAATAACAGTCCAATATCTGAGGCCGAGTCAAGTAATCTTAACACATTTTCTTTTAAAAACAGACCCACACTTAAACCGATCTGAAGCAATAGCAATAACCGAAACACTACCAAACGCGCCATGCTGACGTCATGTCACCTGAGAAGCCTTTTCCGAAGGCCTCCAAAGACTCTTCACATAAAAGCGTGATTGAACATACAACATGTCTCTTATCTCTCTTCTGTTTTTAGACTACGAGTGTCGTTGAGTCGCAGTTGTTTCGGGGCAAGGCTTTCATAACAAGTAGAATGTACTTTGGTGTCAACAAAAATGCATTAAGATATCAAAAAAATATTGAACGATGTTAAATATCTGTGACACTGGCATCGTCCAATCAGTACTTAATACTTGGTAAAGCTTGAAGTAGTGTGTAAAAGGTTTGGGGTTTAATGTTTACGATGATATAACCATACCAAGCTTATTGTAATATGAGATCCCACAGTGTGGTCGGCAATAAATATACTGACGAGGAAATGTATATATTATTTATTTGGGCATTTATCCGCAGGTATCTTACTTCATCCTAGGATACATTCTCAATTCATGTTTTCTAGCTGATGATTCTCTGCATCTGATTTAGGTGAGTGAGTGAGTGAGTGAGTTTAGTTTTACGCCGCACTCAGCAATATTCCAGCCATATGGTGGCGGTCTGTAAATAATCGTGTCTGGACTAGACAATCCAGTGATCAGCATCATGAGCATCGATCTGCGCAATTGGGAACCGATGGCATGTGTCAACCATGTCAGCGAGCCTGACCACCCGATCCCGTTAGTCGCCTCTTACGACAAGCATGGGTTACTGAAGATCAATATTCTAACTCGGACCTTCACGGGTCGCATCTGATTTAGGAAGATCAATATGATGAAATACTGACGAAAGTTTTTTCACCTGGGATGTCACCTTGCCAATGTTAAAAATACACGTCCTGTAAATTCGCTTCGATGGAAATCAATCATTTCAAGGGACCTGTAACGGAAATGGAACGTTTCAACGGGACCGAAACTGACGATTAACCAAAAAGAATAATGTACAGCACTGTGCCAAAAGTGTTGCAAGAAAAATGGCCGCCGCTCTAAGTAGAGGTTCTCACCTGAAATTTTCAAGCAATGAATACGACTTTAAAATAATGTTTTTCTTATCTTGTTTTGACTAGTATTTAGTGATATAACCTCTCTGAATCCCTACACTCCTCAATATCCGTGGAACTGACTGGTATAAACTGGATATATACACTGGGGTCAGGCTTTGCCAGATCCTAGTTACACAGTCTGTGAGGTCCTGGCGTGTTTGGAGTTTGACACATTTCCTAACATTTTCTATAATGTTGAGGTCTGGAGATTGTGCAGGCCAGACAAAAGTAAGGAGGTTGTTTGCTGTTTTCCACTCTGTAGTCAGTCTTGATCTATGGGGTGTAGTATTGTCATCTTGGAAAATACATTCATTATTATGTCACAACAGGCCATACTTGTTCATCAATGAGTTCAATATACTTCTGTGAGTTTAGGGTACCCTCAACAGGCACAAGTGTTCCAACGCCATCCTTCGTTATGCACCCCAAAAACATACAGCTAATCCGAGCCGATACCTTCAGTGCGTTCAGACACTCGGGTCCCCACTTCTCCTCAGATTTTCCCCAAACATAAACAGACTTGTTCTTTCCAATCACCATCTGAGTTTCATCAGAGAAAATAATTTTCTTCCAATAGTCAAGTGGTAAATGTTTCTTATTCCTGCACCAAGCAATCCTCTTTCTTCAGTTCACCTTAGAAATTGTGATAGTTTTCCGAATAGTACATTTTCGAAAACCATAGAAATGGAGTCTTCTTTGAACTGTTCTTTTAGATAATACTTGGCTGTGTACCTTATTGAATTCAGTAGTCAAATCTGTCAAAGACTGCCTACGAATACCTTGCACCATACGACAAAGTCGGCGATCAGTTCTCTGGTCAGACAATTTGGGCCTCACACTTCTAGCCTTGTTTTCTACTGAACCGCAAGCAGAAAATTTCTTCCAGACTCTAGAGACAGTAGATTCGTGTATCCCCAAAATCTTAGCAATGTTGCAATTTATTTCTCCACTCTGTTTAAAAAATATTAACCTTTCTTTCAACCTGGGAGTCAATTCTCTTCTGACAGCAGCCATGATTTCATCTCCAGTGTAAACAGGATGTCGTTTGCTCCACCTACTTCCTGTAGGTGCTAGGTGAAAAAGTAACCCCTAAAATATGTTCCTATACCAAAATTTATTTTTTTATGTAAACGGTGTAAAAAAAAGTATCCAAATACCTAACGTCCATCTCAGCTCAAATACAGTGGCAGCCATTTTCTTGCAACACTTTTGACATGGTGCTGTAGATATAGTTTACATTAATATCTGATCTTTGTACAATTGTATCAATACCGCGATTACACGGCATCATCCCTGTTCGCATCGCATCGCATCGCATCGCAATATATCACAGCGCTCGGAACAAATCACAAGGCATTACAAAAAGCTCATGCTCAGGCGAGTAAGTATGGTTTTACGCCGCTTTAAGCAATATACCAGCAATATCATGGCCGGGCCATCAGAAATGGGCTTCTTACACATTACCCATGTGGGGAATCGAAACCGGGTCTTCAGCGTGAGGAGCGGCCCCTTTAACCATTAGGTTACCCCACCGATGAGCTCGAGCATGTTTTATACGCAGCACGTTACAGCACTGTATATTCCGACAAGTCCGTTTCGTAGCGTTATAGGGGCGGTATGGTAGATTTGTGGTTAAAGCGTTCACTCGTCACGCTGAAGACCCGTGTTCGATTCCCCACATGGGTACAATGTATGATGTCCATTTCTGGTTTCCCCCGCCGTGATGTTGCTGGAATATTGCTAGGAGCGGCGTAAAACTAAACTCACTGACTCGTAACGTTATGATAACGTTTATCATAGACGTACGAATGTCGTAGCGCTACGAACGTTTTGTGGATCAGGGCCTCGTTCCTCAACACGATCGTAGCGCTAAGATGATCGTAACTCCCATACTTTAACATAGACTTACGACTGTCGTAGCGCTACGATCGCTTTCAGGAACGGGGCCCAGGACCCCAAAACGATAACTGACAGCATGTTTCAAAGCGAATCAGTTTTTATAGACCTTCTTTGAGTAGAATATGATCCACTTCAGCCAGTTCACAAAGATTATCAACACACTATATAAATCCTTTTGATAAAACATTCAACCCACGTGCTTCTTAAATGAATTAGAAAGTCTACACTGCAAGCCTGCAAGAATAGTTATATCTTACCTTCTAAGCAAAGGAGGCTAATTTAGAAATGATTATTTCAAAACGCCATCCACGACACCAGTTACCATTCGTTTCGCATCAAGAAGGCTCTAATTGCCGTCTCTTTGGCAGAACAGGCTGCATTACTTCTTCAAACGAGCACATTCATTAGCATTAGCAGCCCCGTCTCTCTTGTGTTCTTTAATGTTGTATAAGGTAATCAATGTATAGACACATAGCGAGCGTCAGATGTAAAAGACCAGATGGTGCTGTTCCATCAATAATGCATGGAAAGATTCCTTAATGAAGGTAACATCGTATTATCGTATCTTACATGTTAATTATGGGGCAGTGTGATACAAAATGGAATGTGATTTAAATATGTTATATAATACTGAATAAGTGTTATACGTAAAGATGAGGAAGAGAGCAGCGGTGGACAACTGATGCGACAAATATTTGCATATTCATAAGAAATATCCTCTTAAACCCGAGTTTATCGTTCCACTGTATCGTAAGCATGTGTTTATGAAACATTATTACACAGTGATTTTACAAGGTGTTCGTCAGTGTGTTCTATTTGATGGCCTCCGTCACAAACACATGCAAAGACAATTGAGTGAGTGAGTTTAGTTTTACGCCGCACTCAGCAATATTCCAGCTATAATGCGGCGGTCTGTAAATAATCGATTATTGACCAGACAATCCAGTGATCAACATCATAAGCATTTATGTATGCAATCGGGGGTGTCAATCGTGTCAATCAATGACATGTGTCAACCAAGTCAGCAAGCCTGACCACCCGACCCTGTTATAGTCGCCTTTTAAGACAAACATGGGTTACTGAACACCAATTCTAACCCGGATCTCACGGATATGTCCGTATTAAAAAGGTGTAACCTACGCACTATGTACTGAAAGCTTTCAATTTCTTGTTCAGTTGGTCGGGTTCCAAGCATCTGAGCATCGATCTACGCAATTGGGATACGATCACATGTGTCAGCGAGCCTGACCACCCGATCCTGTTAGTCGCCTTTTACGACAAGCATGGGTTACTGAAGATCAATTTTAACCTGGATCTTCACGGGTGTAAAGGCATTTGGGATACGATAGCAATAATGAACCTTGCCAGCATTCCAAACCAACCGACCCCGTTTATGACAAAAGCAATGGTTTGTTGAAGATCAATTCTCATCAGATCTTCACGGGTCGAAAGGAACTGGTTTTTTGTGTCTTAAATCGGATAGCCATACGTGATGAAGTAAATATTAAAACGCTTTATTATCCATCATGATGAGGAGCTGGAAAGCGGTGAAGAGTGACACTTTTTCCATTCACGATCTTCCCACGATAATTACTACAAACACAACAGTAGTGTCGATACGCAGACTTTGAAGTCTTTTTTTTCACTCCATCCGCGTCATTGGTAACGGGATGACCGTCCTCCATTTTTCCTCTCCGGAATTAGGGCGACCTACCTTTTCATTGTTTCAGCGAACAAACGAGCTACAAAGGGGAGGAAATGTTCAAGGGAGATAACAACCCTTATTGAACTGCACTATACATCTACTTACTCATTCTCTTCACACAGAGGTTACTTGTCATATCGTCCTACGAACCTCTGTTCTAATACGGCCATATTTCCCGGTTCTCGTAAAATCCCCTAGCGGCAAAAAATCGCAACACGAATTATCTCCCTTCTTTTTATCCAATCAGAACACGTGATACATCGACTTAGATCCCACTTGACTAATGCAAGTGAAAATGGGGCCACAAATATCCAGCTTCTCTGCCGGGGATTTGTGTTGATGTGACACACAAGACATGTAATGGCAAGCTTGTCCGTTGTCCTCGAGATCCGGAGTTCTGTCTAGAAGAAACGTTTGCGCATCGCGCAAGGGAAGAGGTTCTAGTTTTCCCGAAGCATACTGATATTACCGAGGCCTTGCGAAGGATCACTTTTGAAACAACGTCGCTGATTGCACAACTAAGTCTGATTGCAACCAATCACGAATCCTGAACACTCGCACCATGAAAGGGCCGTATTAGAACAGAGGTTCGTAGGAAGATATGACAAGTAACCTCTGTGGGAAGAGAATGCTACTTACTGGTCTCTCCTTAGCGGTCTCTCTGTATTTGATAACAGTGTCACGTAATGGGTTGTAAAGGTTGATATCACAAAGAAACGTCAATTCTGTTATCGAAAACTCCCCATAATGATACTTTTGTGCTTCATTAGCAATGTCCAGAGGAAGTCTTTAAGACAAAACAAGGTGCCCGGCAAACAATGGCTGTCAGGTGCTTCTTTCTGAACTTTACGCAAACCGCAAATAACGAGCTTCCAATAAACCGTAACATTCCGATGGGAATTGCTGAACCTGATTTCCTCTTATCATTTTATCATGTCATTTATGCTTTCAACTCTTCAGTATGGTGAACTTCACGTGGAGCAATTACGATGTTCTCAATCCTTCAGGGGAAGGCCTTTTTCAGAACAATGAACAACAAATGAGTGAGTGAGCTTAGTTTTACGCCGCTTTTAGCAATAGTCCAGCAATATCACGGCGGGGGACATCAGGGATGGGTTTCACACATTGTAATCATGTCAAGAATATAACCCGGGTCTTCGGTGTGACAACGCTTTAAGCACCTGGCTATCCCGTTGCCCCGTTGAAGGTATAGTCCGTTTGGCTCAAAAGCGGACCGATGAATTGCAACGGATGGAGACGGCACAGCACAAGTTAATGAATAAATAACTTTGTCTGTGAACGTGCTTCTCGAACACCTGGCTGTCCCTTTCTCTGCACTCCTCCCTCGTAACAAACAGTGAACTGTGTCAATATTTTAATGATAGTTTGTTAAACAACTTTATTATTTTTACAGAGTTGGTATGATGTTTTGATTATGATCAGCGTTTCATTGAGTATTTTATGTTTATTAGTTTTCGAGTTAGATTGCAATTCATCAGTCCGCTTTTGAGCCAAACGGACTATAGAAGGAGGACCACTTGCACATCATCATCTTCATAACAGCCTCCATTTCAAACTGAAAGCAATAGGCGTTGCGAAAGGTCGATAAGACTCCGTGACGTCCCGAAAGTGATGTCAAAAGTCATCAACAAACAATGGCTCTTAATGCTATGGAGTTTTCGTTGTTCATCCTAGACTTATATTCTGATCACCACTGTCCCTTACTTACTAATTTGAAAAGCTGCATTGTGTTTCCGGACAGAACATCCGCGATTATTAGTAAAAGAAAGGACTGAGTGCATTTCCAGTCTCGCTCTAAGCGTTGTAATTACATCCCTGTAGAAACCTAAGGAATTGTCGTTGTGTTGGTGTATTTAATAAATTCTAGATTGAATATTTTTTATTATTCATTTCCCTTACTGTGTTGAACTTGGTGGGAATCTTAAACTTGCTGGTCTCCGTGTTATTTTGTTTGCTGGGGATGATTTCCATCCAACACCAATTGTCCCCGTGTCTTTTGGGGTTATTGTTCGTAATGATCATGATCAAGCTTCTGGATCGTTGAGCGGTGTTGAAGCCTTATTATGAAAGCGATCGCATGTCACCACGACGGTCCGGGTTCGATTAAATGCGTGAAAATGAGTATGAGCTGTACTCACTCACTTATCCGTGGTTTCAAGAACAATATTACATTTTTATCACATTTTATTGATTTCTGCCTGAATACCGTACATGTTGTAAAATGTTAATAGAGTTACACATGAAGTGTACACAAAGGATGCATTATTAAATTCGGATATTACGAACACTCGCTTGTTGCTATCACCACATGAGCGGGTGAGTTTAGTTTTACGCCGCACTCAGCAATATTCCAGCTGTGTGGTGGTCTTCTGTAAATAATCGAGTCTGGACCAGACAATCCAATGATCAACAGCATGCGCATCGATCTACGCAATTGGGATACAGTGACATGTGTCAACCAAGTCAGCGAGCCTGACCACCCGATCCCGTTAGTCGCCACTTACGACAAGCATGGGTTACTGAAGATCAATTCTAACCCGGATCTTCACGGGTGCTATCGCCAAAGAAAGTAAGTAAGTGGGTCTGCTGACAGAATGTTTCAAAGAGCCGCAGGTCTTAGACGTTTTGGTGAAACCCGCGTCAGTTACATGATGGCAAAGCGAGTACCATAATGTTGGCGAATCGCACTTTCGCACTGGACCGTGTGCACTTTCAAGGGACGCAACTATGGACCTACTTTGGTGGGTCCCTCAAGGTTACAGGGGCGGTGGGAAGGCCTAATGGTTAAAGCGTCCGTTCGTCACACCGAAGACCCGGGTTCGAATCACCACATGGGTACAATGTGTGAGGCCCATTTCTGGTGTCCCCTGGCGTGATATTAATGGAATATTGCTAAAAGCGGCGTAAAACCATACTCACTCACTCACTCTAGGTTTACTCAAAACATATACATGTAAGTAGTTTTACATAATCGGATATATAATGATCTTTAACATGAATACATTACACGTTTTATGGATAACGACTTCTTTTTATTCTTAATGCGACGTTCCAGAGCTAGGATAACAAAGAAGTTGTTATCCATAAAACGTGTCATGTCTTCTAAATGCCTTTCATGAATTTTAATCTTTAACAATCTGTTTCTTAGAGAAAATGCATTTTTAACATATATAACCAGTTTTAATGAAACAGTCTCATCTTTTGAAGAGAGAAGAGAGAAAAAACAGATAAAGGATAGTTTGACAGATATCGTTCTGTTATATGCTTGTTTCTTAGATCACAATTAAATGAACATTGTCATACAAAAGTAAAATGAATAATTACTTCATTTTATATACAAGGCATACCTTGAACTATTTTCCAGAGTGGAACATATTTATAGATCGTTCACGAAATTGTTTCAAAAGTGTTGAACATCACCAACTGTTTGATGTAGCCATACAGAGCCAAATCCATGAAAAAACAAAAGGTTTTATAGATGTGATACCCATGTTACTTTACCAATGTAATCTAAATGTACAAGGTTATTATGAGCAAGTTCGGGGATTCGGCGTTCATGCATTCCATACAGGTGGTGTCATCAATACAGCCTTTAAAGCAGAGCCTGTTACGTTTGCGTCTTTTTTACAACCATGGTTCCTAGTATGGTGATCTACCTTCGGTTGTTGGCGATCTATAGCTCATTTTTATACTGTCTTGGACTGACTGACTGAGCTTGTCCTAATTCGAAGTCCAATTTTAGAGAGATATGCTAGTTTATTCTTAACGCTGTGATATTCTAGTTGGTTTTACTTTCCTTCGTTGATTTTTATAATTTACATGTATTTATGGTCAATTAGAAACTTGTTTTAGTCACGATATGGCTGAAATATTGCCCATGTGACAGTAAATTTGAACTCACTCACTCACTCACTCTTTTTCACAAGAATTTGTATTTGAATCACTATCACATAATAAGGTCACAAACACATGCGAAGGCACGCCAAGTGTTCATCTGAAAAACAGTTGAACACATGGTATAAGTCAAAATGGAGATTTTGATCCGACGCTGATGGCTCAAAATTAAAAATGGCGTCCACGTGTCTATCATATTACATTTGTAAAGCGTTACTGAGGATTTGAATGATGCAACCTTCATCAAACAACCTTCGAGTAACAGACGCATGATAGTATTACCTGCATACTAAAAAGCTAAAAAAAGTGTAAATGAATGCGTCATAGACATCTCTAAGACGAACTACAATGTTGAACCGGTATAGCGTAAACTTTGTGGTTCGCCTTTAGTTTTGCCGTGAGCAATGCGTGACCTTTGGTAAAAATTACATCAAATCCTTTTGATGAAGTATTAGTCTGCGATTCCCCGCTGTATCCCTTCATCTTGGCGAATGATTGAAACCTGACGTCATCACTGATTTTCATTAATGTATTCATAAACATTTCACCACTGTTTCGCCCTTTGCACTTTAGGAATCTGTCCCTGATAATCGAGACTGGCTATTCAATGATGTTGACATACCTAGTAACGTTAACGTCCATGCATGCCGTCATTGCAGTCCCGACACTTGTCAGTTTGGGTTTGGAATTGAACCTAAAGCCATTCCCTTTACGTTCTAAATGTAAGTGTGCCTTGCCGTCTGTCATTCCATATTACGGCAGCATGTAGATCCCCATGTACATTCTCATCACACTCGACCTACGAGATACGATGCCATGAATCAACTACATTACCGAACCTGGCCAACCGATCCCGTTAGTCACGGCAAGCACGGGTTGCGGTTAACCGATTCTAACCCGGATCTTAAAGGGGGCGCGGAGACATGAAGAGTCCCAATAAAACTGTTAAACTATAAACATATGTTTCATTGACAGTGGGGCGGTGGGGTAGCCTAGTGGTTAAAGCGTTCGCTCGGCACGCCGAAGACCCAGGTTGGATTCCACGCATGGATACAATGTGTGAAGCCCGTTTCTGGTGTCCCCCCGCTGTGATATAGCTGAAATAGTGTTGTAATCGGCGTAAAACTAAACTCACTCACTCACTCACTTACTCCACTGGAGGTAGGAGGATGAGGATAAGCACAAATGTTTATCACACAGGCGTGTGGTCAAAATAGCATGTACCATGTTGGGCAATCAACGTAACTGTATATAAAATACGGAGATCTTGACAATCAAGAAAGAACGGAGAACGGACAATCTCTGCGTGTGATGATCATAAAGCGATATGAACAATAACTGCATCTGATAATCATAAGGAGATGTGGACAATAACTGTATCTGATAATCATAGGGAGATATGGACAATAACTGTATCTGATAATCATAGGGAGATATGGGCAATCAATAAAACTGCATCTGATAATCATAGGGAGATATGGACATTTCGTCAATCAATAAAACTGCATCTGATAATCATAGAAGCATGATTTTTTGCACAGATGCTGATGATGGTGCAGCACCGGCAGTCGTCAAAGTGTTGGCATCAACACAATGTGTCATTTGTGCAACATTTCCGAATGGCAGATTCGCTGATTCTTCGTGACCGCCATCCAGTAGCAGATCATTTCTTCCAAGTGGAACATGTCTACCATCTGCATTACTTTGAGCTCACTTCCCACGTCAGGCTAGCCGTGTTGTAAATCAACTATTGCTTGAGCCGGCGTAAAATCCAACTGCCTGTTTCAACCAGAGCGTTCTTTGTTCCATTGCATCTTTGACATGGAGATAATTCCCACGGACTTCAAACGAGAGCTCCAGCAATGATCAACCGTTGCCAATAGGGTTTGATTTTGATATTATGTCAGTGTGTCTGTTTTCATCTAATCCGCCTGTACTAAAGGATTGGTCATAACACAAGATATACAATAGGTCGGAAGACAAGAAAAATCAGTATAGCCTAGTGCTAATCTTCCAGCATCCATGGCAAAGATTAGATATGACATTTCAATGGAGGTGTATCTTCTTGCATCAAAGAACAATCTTTTTAATCACTTGCCATACAAATAATGTTAAAAATACAGAGGTAGAAGTCATACTTTGTCCATGTCAGGAAAAATGTCTGTCACGCTGAAAGGAAATAAAGCAACATAACTCGTTCCATATCCATAAGAAATCTCTGCTAAAAGTAGAGTCGATTGTACAATTCCAACTGTATTCTGAGCATGTGGTTTTTTGTTGACTGTCTTGAGATAATAGTGTCTGGGCTAGACTATCATTTTATTGTTGACTGTTCTGTTGTGTTGAATTCATCAAAGAGATCATTAGCCCATTATGAATCGTAATTGTTATGTCCTTTAAAGGGAATAGACAGCCATGAAACATTTTTGTTCCTAATATATGATATACAATGAAGATTATGAAGATCCGGTTTAGAATTGGTCTTCAGCAAATCATGCTTGAGGTAAGAGGCGACTAATAGGATCGGGTGGTCAGACTCGCTGACTTGGTTGACACATGTCATCGTATCCCAATTTCGTAGATCGATACTCATGATGTTGATCACTGGATTGTCTGGATTTACATACCGCAACCATTTTGCTGAAATATTGTGGAGTGAGGCGTCAAACAACAAACCAACAACCAACAACATGAGGGAATCATATGTTTTTACCATCATTCTTATGGACGCGTTTGACGGGCGGTGGGGTAGCCTAGTGGTTAAAGCGTTGGCTCGGGTTCGATTCTCCACATGGGTGCAATGTGTGAAGATCATTTCTGGTGTCCTCCGCCGTGATATTGCTGGAATATTGCTAAAAGCGGCGTAAAACCCAACTCACTCACTCACTCACTCACTATTGACGGGTTTATCTGAAACTTGAATGTGCTTCCTCCACGTGACCTCATATGCAGATGTATCGGATCATGATGGCGATTCTATCGGATTGGTTTATCGTATCTATAATCGATACCCACACGAGGTATTATTCACGTAATAATCATTGTAACACCATTATCTCCACCGCTGTGGTCACTTCAATGTTTGCAAAGCATATACAAGTTATGTATGAATATATATTTGTTTAGGTACTTTTGGAACATTAGGATATTAATGTGCTTCTTGGGCATGAGATTGTTTCACTATCCCTGATCATGTGTTTGAATACACTACGGATATACAAGAGTATCTACACAAACATAAGTAAATGGTTTTCTCCTTATATGTAATATGTAATGGCCGCAATTGTCCTTCATCTGGTCCTGAGTTCGAGGTGTATTTACATGTGACATTATCCCAATCCCTACTGAGTCCCTGGGACAACAGTCTTAGTTGGTCGTGCCAGATTACAATCAGGAGGAGACATTTAGCCATCAAGAACATATTAGGTAGGTCCTAATGGAGATGGTCCTACTGACCTTTAGTGCTGGAAACAGCAGGTGGCAGGGCTGACGAGAATGGTAGTCTCACGAACAGGATCAATGCGGGGGCACCCACATACACACATACAAAACACACTCATTATTGGAAATAATCAATCAGTGAGTTAATATATAAGATGACACACTGACTGATTCCTCCATCCGGTCCAACCACCAACTGACTAATTAACCCAGTGAAGTGACATATGATTCGCAGAGTCAACGCTGATTGAAATAGATTATCTGAAATTGAACGGTTTCGCCCTGTCTGTATATACAAGTTTGTCTACATGTAAGATGACTAGTTCCACTAGACTTAATTGACAGTCTGAGAGCATGCCAATCTTTTTTACAAGCTCACTGATTCATTAATCCATCTCAATGTAGGATTAGAGCGTCCGCCCGGAGAGCGGAAGGTTGCGGGTTCGATCCCCGATCGCGTCATACCAAAATACGTTAAAATACGGTACTTGTTGGTTCCTGCCTGGCGCTCGGCATTAATGGGTACAACAAGGACTGGTCGGCTCGGAGTCAGTATAATGTGTCGGAGTGGGGTATTCATGCTTCACTGCGGCATGGTATCACAGTGGGCTAGCACTATAAAACCAGCTAAAGTCTGGGTTAGTACAAGCAGCCGCACATACACATACACATGCATGCACGTCGTCATATGAGCGAAATATTCTCAAGCACGACGTAAAACCCAATTTCACCTCACCTCACCTCAATGTAGGAAAATTCATCTAGTCAATTTACAAGTTGGATGATCAACCTAGTCAGTCTATAGGCTTACAGAATCACCTGGTCAATGTACATGTTGGCTGATACACAAGCTAGTCACTTAGACTATTTTTAAGTTGGTTGATTCGCCTGGTCTATCTGAAAGTTTGCATATTGACCTTGTCTATCCACAAGTAAGTATATGGTCTCATAATTCACGTAATCTGTCTACAAGTTGTATTTTTCAAATAGTCTATTTACAAGCTGGCCGATTCACGAGGTCAATATACAAGATATTGGCTGTCATAGTCTCTCTACAAATTGGCTAATTCACCTAAATTCACCTAATCTATATACAAGTTAGCTGATCCACCTAGATTCATTTTTACCATCGTATCCCAATTGCCTTTGCACCCGTTAAGATCCGGGTTAGAATTGGTCTTCAGTAACCCATGCTTGTGGTAAAAGGTGACTAACGGGGTCGGGTGGTCAGGCTTGCTGACATGGTTGACACATGTCATCGGTTCCCAATTGCGCTGAACGATGCTCATGCTGTTGATCACTGGATTGTCTGGTCCGGACTCGATTATTTACAGTCCGCGGCCATATAGCTGGAATATTGCTGAGTGCGGCGTAAAACTATACTCACTCACTTACTAAACCGCCTAGTCTCTCTACACATTGGGTGATTCACCTTTTATATCTATATGTTGTTTGACAAACCTACTCGTCTTTTTACAAGTTGATTTATCCTCCTAGTCTCTCTACAAATTGGCTGATTCACCTACTCTACAGTTTGGCTGATCGCCTAATCTCTCTACAAATTGGTTGATTCACCTAGTCTATCTATATGTTGGCTGATTCCCCTCGATAGAATATCTACAAATTGGTTGATTCACCTAGTCTATCTATATGTTGGCTGATTCCCCTCGATAGAATATCTACAAATTGGTTGATTCACCTAGTCTATCTATATGTTGGCTGATTCCCCTCGATAGAATATCTACAAGTTGACTGATGAACCTAGTCTATCTATATGTTGGCTGATTCCCCTCGATAGAATATCTACAAATTGGTTGATTCACCTAGTCTATCTATATGTTGGCTGATTCCCCTCGATAGAATATCTACAAATTGGTTGATTCACCTAGTCTATCTATATGTTGGCTGATTCCCCTCGATAGAATATCTACAAGTTGGTTGATTCACCTAGTCTATCTATATGTTGGCTGATTCCCCTCGATAGAATATCTACAAATTGGTTGATTCACCTAGTCTATCTATATGTTGGCTGATTCCCCTCGATAGAATATCTACAAATTGGTTGATTCACCTAGTCTAGCTATATGTTGGCTGATTCCCTCGATAGAATATCTACAAGTTGACTGACGAATATCTTTCTTCGCTAAGTTGACTGATTCATATGTCTATCTGAGTTCCTCGATCAGTTGAATATCTACAAGTTGGTTGATTCACCTAGTCTATCTATATGTTGGCTGATTCCCCTCGATAGAATATCTACAAATTGGTTGATTCACCTAGTCTATCTATATGTTGGCTGATTCCCCTCGATAGAATATCTACAAATTGGTTGATTCACCTAGTCTATCTATATGTTGGCTGATTCCCCTCGATAGAATATCTACAAGTTGGTTGATTCACCTAGTCTATCTATATGTTGGCTGATTCCCCTCGATAGAATATCTACAAGTTAGTTGATTCACCTAGTCTATCTATATGTTGGCTGATTCCCCTCGATAGAATATCTGCAAGTTGACTGACGAACCTTATCTTTCTTCAAGTTGACTGATTCACATGGTCTATCTCCAAGCTCAATATTTCAGTTGAATATCTACAAGTTGGTTGATTCACCTAGTCTATTTATATGTTGGCTGATTCCCCTCGATAGAATATCTACAAATTGGTTGATTCACCTAGTCTAGCTATATGTTGGCTGATTCCCCTCGATAGAATATCTACAAATTGGTTGATTCACCTAGTCTATCTATATGTTGGCTGATTCCCCTCGATAGAATATCTACAAGTTGGTTGATTCACCTAGTCTATCTATATGTTGGCTGATTCCCCTCGATAGAATATCTACAAGTTAGTTGATTCACCTAGTCTATCTATATGTTGGCTGATTCCCCTCGATAGAATATCTACAAATTAGTTGATTCACCTAGTCTATCTATATGTTGGCTGATTCCCCTCGATAGAATATCTACAAGTTGGTTGATTCACCTAGTCTATCTATATGTTGGCTGATTCCCCTCGATAGAATATCTGCAAGTTGACTGACGAACCTTATCTTTCTTCAAGTTGACTGATTCACATGGTCTATCTCCAATATCAATATTTCAGTTGAATATCTACATGTTGACTGTTTCAACTAGTCTATCTACATGTTGGTTAATCCACCTTCACTATCTGCAAGTGTGCTGATTCGCCTAATCTATCTGCATGTTGGCTGATTTATCTAGTCTATCTACATGTTGGCTGATTTATCTAGTCTATCTACATGTTGGCTGATTTATCTAGTATATCTACAAGTTGGATGATTCACCTAATCGTTGACTGATTATCATAGTCTGTTACAAGTTGGCTCATTTCACTTACGCTAGCCACACTATTGCCTGACTCACAAAAACTATATATAAGTTGGTTGACTCAAGTAATCTATCTTCAAGTTGGCTGATACGACTAGTCCACATACAAGTTGGTTGATTCACCTTGTCCACATACAAGTTGATTGATTCACCTAGCCTACATACAGGTTGGTTGATTCCCCTAGCCTACATACAAGTTGGTTGATTCACCTAGCCTACATACAAGTTGGTTGATTCACCTAGCCTACATACTTTTAGAGTAATTTGCTTGATAAAAGTGTTAGGATCTACACCGAAACGTCGCATCCACTGAAATAAAGAAGTTGTCTATCCATAACAAGTGTTCCTCTTCTTCTTCAAAGTAATTGTATAAAACAAAACATTGCTGGTGCAGGTTTGAACCAAAGCAGAAAACATTCACCTAAACGCAACATTGTCCCATTAACAACGCAGCTGCCCGAGAACTTCGTACGAAACGTGCATTTTTAAAAACATCAAAAACGTAATTGTGGGACATGTCCAAATGGATCTGCGTGATTGTGGCATAAATACCGAGGTTGGATAGGGCAAGCATGCAGTAACCAAAAACCCACCACGAATATTTTTTAAGATTTACGTAAGCGTAACGAGGCAGGGCGATCTGTATGGCCAATGTGATGGCTTCACAACGTCATCTGGCAAGAACCTTCAACTCTTCAACAGCCAGAAGAAGGAGTTCGTCCGTTCGATGGAGGAGGTGTCATGGCATGGGGCGGCATATGTAGCCAGGGAGTAACAAGGCGGGTTATCATCCGAGGAAATCTGAATGCCCAGTCATACAGGCGTGGAGTGTTGAGACCTTTTGTGGGGCCCTTTATTCGACAACAGCCAAGAGGAGTCATATTGCAGCACGACAACGCAAGGCCTCCCACCGCCAGAATTGTTTGAGAATACCTGCACAACGTTAACGTCAACATATTGCCTTGGTCAGCGCGTTGTCTAGACATGAATACCTAACACCTCTGGAATCATCTTGACTGTCAGCTGAGACAGCGTGTACCACCTCCAGGGAACCGACAGGAACTTGAACAGACTCTCTTGGACTTACTGAACAGGATTCCTGCAGACGTCATCCGCCGACTGACGACGTCAATGAGAAGACGTTTCTTGACGTGTATGGATGCCCCGGGTGGTCACACTCACTATTGATGACGTGTTCCCTGACTCTTGTCTCATTATGTGACCCTTTATGCACTTTTTGAATGAACTCTGATCTGTGTAATTTTCAATTTTGACCCCTTGACTCTTTCTTAAAGACTTGCGGCATATGCAAGACCAGCATTACAATGAATTTTCAGTCAAATTATTGGAAAATGATTTCTATTTGTGAAATAATTCACCAAGGCTATGAACAAGTTGGCTCATTTACCTAGTCTATCTAAAGGTTGACTGATCCATCTATCCTATTTGCGAGTTCGCTGATTCATCTAGTCTATCTACATGTTGGCTGATTTATCTAGTCTATCTACAAGTTGGCTGATTCACCTGGTCTGTCTACAAGTTGGCTGATTTATCTTGTCTATCTACTAGTTGGATGATTCAGCTAGTCTATCTACTTGTTGGCTGATTTATCTAGTCTATCTACATGTTGGCTGATTTATCTAGTCTTTCTAATTGTTGGCTGATTCACCTAGTCTATCTACATGTTGGCTGATTTATCTAGTCTATCTACATGTTGGCTGATCTATCTAGTCTGTCTACAAGTTGGCTGATTTATCTAGTCTATCTACAAGTTGGCTGATTTATCTAGTCTATCTAAATGTTGGCTGATTTATCTAGTCTATCTACATGTTGGCTGATTTATCTAGTCTATCTAACTGTTGGCTGATTTATCTAGTCTATCTACATGTTGGCTGATTTATCTAGTCTATCTACGAGTTGGATGATTCACTTGGTCTGTCTACATGTTGGCTGATTTATCTAGTCTATCTACAAGTTGGCTGATTCACCTGGTCTATCTACATCTTGACTGATTTTTTTAGTCTATCTACAAATTGGCTGATTCACCTAGTCTATCTACATGTTGGCTGATTTATCTAGTCTATCTACAATGTTGGCTGATGTATCTAGTCTGTCTACAATTTGGCTGATTTATCTAGTCTATCTACATGTTGGCTGATTCACCTAGTCTATCTAAATGTTGGCTGATGTATCTAGTCTATCTACATGTTGGATGATTCACCTGATCTGTCTACATGTTTGCTGATTTATCTAGTCTATCTACAAGTTGGCTGATTCACTTGGTCTATCTACATGTTGGCTGATTTATCTTGTCTATCTACTAGTTGGCTGATCCATCTAGTCTATCTACTTGTTGGCTGATTTATCTAGTCTATCTACTAGTTGGATGATTCACTTGGTCTGTCTATATGTTGGCTGATTTATCTTGTCTATCTACTAGTTGGATGATTCACCTAGTCTATCTACTAGTTGGCTGATTTATCTAGTCTATCTACATGTTGGATGATTCACCTAGTCTATCTACATGTTGGATGATTTATCTAGTCTATCTACATGTTGGATGATTCACTTGGTCTGTCTACATGTTGGCTGATTTATCTAGTCTGTCTACATGTTGGCTGATTTATCTAGTCTATCTGGTTGGCTGATCTACATCTACATGTTGCTGATCTGTCTACATGTTGGGCTGATTTATCTAGTCTATCTACATGTTGGCTGATTCACCTGGTCTGTCTACATGTTGGCTGATTTATCTAGTCTATCTACATGTTGGCTGATTCACCTTGTCTGTCTACATGTTGGCTGATTTATCTAGTCTATCTACATGTTGGATGATTCACCTGGTCTGTCTACATGTTGGCTGATTTATCTTGTCTATCTACAAGTTGGCTGATTCATCTTGGTCTATCTACATGTTGGCTGATTTATCTTGTCTATCTACAAGTTGGATGATTCACCTAGTCTATCTACATGTTGGCTGATTTATCTTGTCTATCTACTAGTTGGATGATCCATCTAGTCTATCTACAAGTTGGCTGATTTATCTAGTCTATCTACATGTTGGCTGATTCACCTAGTCTATCTACATGTTGGCTGATTTATCTAGTCTATCTACATGTTGGATGATTCACCTGGTCTGTCTACATGTTGGCTGATTTATCTAGTCTATCTACAAGTTGGCTGATTCACTTGGTCTGTCTACATGTTGGCTGATTTATCTTAGTCTATCTACTAGTTGGATGATTCACCTAGTCTATCTACATGTTGGCTGATTTATCTAGTCTATCTACATAGTTATGTCTAGTCTATCAAGTTGGCTGATTTATCTAGTCTATCTACATGTTGGATGATTCATCTAGTCTATCTACGTGTTGGCTGATTCACCTAGTCTATGTACATGTTGGCTGATTTATCTTGTCTATCAACTAGTTGGATGATCCATCTAGTCTATCTACATGTTGGCTGATTCACCTGGTCTGTCTACATGTTGGCTGATTTATCTAGTCTATCTACAAGTTGGCTGATTCACTTGGTCTGTCTACATGTTGGCTGATTTTATCATGTCTATCTACAAGTTGGATGATTCACCCAGTCTATCTAGTTGATCTATCTACTATCTACAAGTTGGCTGATTTATCTAGTCTATCTACATGTTGGATGATTCACCTAGTCTGTCTACATGTTGGCTGATTTATCTAGTCTATCTACATGTTGGATGATTCACCTGGTCTGTCTACATGTTGGCTGATTTATCTAGTCTATCTACATGTTGGATGATTCACCTGATCTGTCTACATGTTGGCTGATTTATCTAGTCTATCTACATGTTGGCTGATTCACCCTGTCTGTCTACATGTTGGCTGATTTATCTAGTCTATCTACAAGTTGGATGATTCACTTGGTCTATCTACATGTTGGCTGATTTATCTTGTCTATCTACTAGTTGGATGATTCACCTAGTCTATCTACTAGTTGGCTGATTTATCTAGTCTATCTACATGTTGGATGATTTATCTAGTCTATCTACATGTTGGCTGATTTATCTTGTCTATCTACAAGTTGGATGATTCACCTAGTCTATCTACATGTTGGCTGATTTATCTTGTCTATCTACTAGTTGGATGATTCATCTAGTCTATCTACATGTTGGCTGATTTATCTTGTCTATCTACAAGTTGGCTGATTCACCTAGTCTATCTACATGTTGGCTGATTTATCTAGTCTATCTACATGTTGGCTGATGTATCTAGTCTGTCTACATGTTGGCTGATTTATCTTGTCTATCTACATGTTGGATGATTCACCTAGTCTGTCTACATGTTGGCTGATTTATCTAGTCTATCTACATGTTGGATGATTCACCTAGTCTGTCTACATGTTGGCTGATTTATCTAGTCTATCTACATGTTGGATGATTCACCTGGTCTGTCTACATGTTGGCTGATTTATCTAGTCTATCTACATGTTGGCTGATTCACCTGGTCTGTCTACATGTTGGCTGATTTATCTTGTCTATCTACAAGTTGGCTGATTCACCTAGTCTGTCTACATGTTGGCTGATTTATCTTGTCTATCTACTAGTTGGATGATTCACCTAGTCTATCTACTAGTTGGCTGATTTATCTAGTCTATCTACATGTTGGATGATTCACCTAGTCTATCTACATGTTGGCTGATTCACCTGGTCTGTCTACATGTTGACTGATTTATCTTGTCTATCTACATGTTGGCTGATTCACCTGGTCTATCTACATGTTGGCTGATTTATCTAGTCTATCTACATGTTGGCTGATTCACCTGGTCTGTCTACATGTTGGCTGATTTATCTTGTCTATCTACAAGTTGGCTGATTCACTTGGTCTGTCTACATGTTGGCTGATTTATCTTGTCTATCTACTAGTTGGATGATTCACCTAGTCTATCTACATGTTGGCTGATTGATCATGACCATTGTCTATCTATTAGTTGGATGATCCATCTAGTCTATCTACAAGTTGGCTGATTTATCTAGTCTATCTACATGTTGGCTGATTTATCTAGTCTATCTACAAGTTGGCTGATTCACCTGGTCTGTGTACATGTTGGCTGTTGGCTGGTCTATCTACAGATCTTGTCTATCTACAATTTGGCTGGTTAAGGAAGTCTCTCAAAACAGTTGGCTGATTCACTGTTGGCTGATTTATCTAGTCTATCTACAGGTTTGCTGATTCACCTAGTCTATCTACAAGTTGGCTGATTTTTCTAGTCTATCTGCATGTTGGCTGATGTATCTAGTCTGTCTACAAGTTGGCTGATTCACTTGGTCTGTCTACATGTTGGCTGATTTATCTTGTCTATCTACATGTTGGCTGATTTATCTTGTCTATCTTCATGTTGGCTGATTTATCTTGCCTATCTACTAGTCGATCTAATATGCTGACTGATCCATCTTTCCTATCAACCAGTTGGTTCATTCACCCGGTCTTTCTGAAAGTTGGCTAAATGTATCTACAAGCTGACTCACAAACACAGTGTACCTACATGTTAACTGATACATCTATTCTGACTACAATTTGGCTGATTCACCTAGTCTGCCTATAGGTTGGCTGATCATTCATACCATACAACTCTGTGGATTCACATGGTCTATCTACAGATACTAGTTAATTGGTACACCTAGTCTGACTACAATTTGGCTCATTCACGTAGTCTCTCAAAATGTTGGCTGATTCACTTAGTACATCTAGAAGTCAGTTGGCTGATTAATCATATCATACAACTTGGATATCTACAAGTTGGTATATTTATGTAGTCTGGTCTGGTAACAGTTTCTCACTGACCGCCTTCAGAGATTACAAGACAGTGCAGCGCAACTCATTACTCGCACAGGGAAACGCGACCATATCACGTCGATCCTGAAGATCTTGCATTGGTTTCAAATTCATATCCAACACGTACAAGGTCCTGCATAACACTGCTCAAACATATCTCAAGAAGCTCGTCATTCTTGTGAGCAAGCTCGATCTCTTTGTCACAGTATGCATCTCTGATCGCTGTGCCCAAAACATGAACTGTAATGTACGGTGACAGATTTTCAAGTTTGCAGCAACAGTGTGGGACGATTGCATGTTATTAGCATTGGTATCAATCCATCTGTTGCCTGATTCAGCCAGACTATCTACAAGTAGGCTGATTCTCATATTCTATGTACAAGTGAGCTGACTCACCTACAATTTCATTGATCAACCTTATGTAACTGTCCACAATTTAGTGGCTAGAAGTTGGCTGACTCACCTAATCTATCTATAAAGTGATCTTCTAGTCTATCTGTTGCTTGGCTGATTCTCCCAATCGATCAAGAAGTTGGCTGATTCAACCAGTCTATCTACAAGTTGACTGATTCACCCTAGTCTATCTCGTTGACTGATTCACCTAGTCGATCTACAAGCTGAAGTCTCTCCATTAAATGACTGAATCACAAGGTCTATCTACAAGTTGACTGATTCACCTAGTCTATCTACAAGCTGCCTGAAGTCTCTCCATTAACTGACCGAATCACAAGGTCTATCTACACATTGGTTAAGTCATCCAAACTATCTACTAATTGACTGCTTTGCCCAAACTGTTGAACAATGAGGTGCCAAGTGTATCTGCAGGTTGACTGATTCACCCGTTCTGTTTGTAAGTTGACTGAACCATGAAACTGAGTCAGTCAGCTTGTAGTTTGACTTGGTCAGTGAGCTGAACATTGTATAAAATAGGTAATTACCATGTCGATGTAAGTGTAAGTGTATTATGGTATGCATGGTGATAAAGAAATGGGTATATTTATACGTATGTCAGAAAAGATATGCCAATGTATATTAAACATCTACACATATGTACAATATTCACATCATTTTGATAAACGTTCATTTTGTCACTAATGCTTGGTTGTTACTACAAGAAGACTGTATGTTCTTCCAGACGGTCACAAGTACTGTGTCACGTCATTGATACCTCCTGGGTAGTTACTACAAGAACACTGTATGTTCTTCCAGACGGTCACAAGAACTGTGTCACGTCATTGATACCTCCTGGGTAGTTACTACAATAACGCTGTATGTTTTTTTCCAGACGTTAATCTATCAGATTCCTTGAACTTCAGGGGGATTGTAATTTACTCTAAATCACTGAAGTGCTTCTCCGTATATGTAGATTATAGAAGATAGCGCCTAAAATAGACACACTGTTGTCACATACATATAGTTGGGAAACATGTGGTAGTAATGATTATTTCAAAACTCACGAGGCAACGTTGCCTTGTTCATAGGCATACCCTGAATGTTTAAAACAAAATCTTTGGCTTTGGCAGTTAGAGTTGTAATTAGTTTTATTCAGTTTACACAATCTACAAGTTTGCAACAAATGCTTTTTAAGCGATGATGACATAAAATCATGGGATCGAGCGTGTGTTTATGAATTACTATCAAATAGTGATGATACCAGATGTTCGCGAAAAGGTGCCCCACGCGTGACATCCGTCTCTAAAAGATGTAAAGGCAAGTCAGTTGTTCTCGTGAAAATACACGGAAACATAGGGAAACAAAAGTAGTCGGACATTATTATTTTCACTGATGTGTCAAATTTGGAAATGTCCTCCATATGTCTACCATAAAACTGTCCGAAAGCTTTACTGATGCCTTTAATGTTTAAACCATACTCAAACATCAAGCAAGAGTCGCATGACGCATTGGTCGGAAGTACTTCTCATGTAAGAAGGGCGGTGGGGTAGCCTAGTGGTTAAGGCGTTCGCTTGTCGACCCGAATACCTGGGTTCGATTCCCAACATGGGCACAATGTGTGACACCCATTTCTGGTGTCCCTCGCGTAATATTCCTGGAATATTGCTAAAAGCGGTGTAAAGACTAAACTCACTCACTCTCATGTAAGATGAGTTGTGGCGAGTGTCGATCGAACATGGGACACTGTGGTTCATTTTACGTACGCTCTACGTTGTAGCTCTATTGGATACGTGTCGTCCTTCTGAGAAAAGTTACAAAACGTTATCGATATAAACAACGTGGTAAGGGGGATTTTCCGAGTTAAGGATGTATTGGTGTAAGTCGGCTTTACACGTGATATATAGACTGGTTTCCTATACAATCAACGAAAACGGACATTAGTAATACACAGGAGGAAACTTGGATACTGGATGAGACGTAAACTGTAAATTTATTTTCTAGATTACAATAACGTTTGTTGTTTCTTATAAGCCTGAAAAGCATATAATGCCATCGTGTCCTACTGAGGGGGTTACTGAAAGCAGAATGATTCACATATGTGACGAAAGTGTCAAACGTCAGGATGTTCTTGTTGACGTTGAAGTATTTAACCGAGTGTGATAAACTTGACCACACTTTAAGCTGCTGACGTCTGTTGTCAGATTCTGACTGTAGCGTGAGCAGGTGTTTAGGAAACACAATTTAGAGGACACTAAGGCAAATTTATTTCATCCGAACAATAATGGTGTAAATTTTTCCATGTTCACACATGCGTTACATGTGATGATGATCTGCTAATAAGCATGTATCATTTATATATCTGCGAAGTGTAAAGTCTAGTGACGTTTTCACAGTTCTGTTCAATGAGGAAGTGTATGTATATATATCTAACCGAGTGTGGCAAACATAATCACACTTTACTCAAGTAAATAGGACAGACTACGTGGAAAACGAATACGTCCGCGATATCTTTCCGCGAACTCAATCTGTCCCGCATGACATGACGTACATCCTTGAGGGAGAGATAAAGATGGAAACGGCAGTATGAGAAAATAAGTAAAAACGAAATAGGGAAAAAAAGAGAGAATGAAGAAATAGAAAGAAAGTTTGTAGAAGACAGTGATAGGGTGAAAAAGAGACAGATACAGTTATTGTTGTTGTTGTTGTTTGTTTGTTTGTTGTTTAACGCCGCAATCAGCAATATTCCAGCTATATGGCGGCGGTCTGTAATGAATCGAGTCTGGACCAGACAATCCAGTGATCAACAGCATGAGCTTCGATCTACGCAACATGGGATACGATGACATTTGTCAACCAAGTCAGCAAGCCAGACCACTTGATCCCGTTAGTCGCCTCTTACGACAAGCACGGGTTACTGAATGCCAATTCTATTCCGGATCTTCACGGATGGGACAGATAGAAGGAAGTGACAGAAGAGGATAGGTGGAGAGGGAGAGGGATATCCCGATACTGAGTCCTTGCAGCTGTGCACATTCAGCTTATTCGTTGTGTGACGTCCCCCTCGGATCTGCAGTCCCTTCAAGTTCACATTGGAACGTTACATCAATTGACGAGGATCACATACTAGCTTTAAGTACAATATAGAACAAACTTTATGGATAACAACTTCTTTTATTCGTGAAATGCCACTCAAAGAAGGTAGCTTTAAGTATTTACCTGAAACGAAACTTGCCAGTCTGAGTATATCGACTCTACAGTACTCAATCCTGTTCTTCTACATTATACACCGCTATGCACTGTATTCTTGTACATTAAATGTACTTTAGGCCATGTGGCCTCCATACTGAATCAATTGACATTGTCATTGTCATTGTCATTGTCGTTGGAACGTTACATATCACATGATACACTCATTTCCAGTAATTTCACGTGACACCATCCTGCACTCACATATACGGAAATACAAGCAACAAAATCCAAAACAAAATTGTACAAAATTTCAGCTAAATTATAAAAAATGTGTTCAAGTATAACTAGCAAAAGGAGGCAATAGGTGTTCGCAAAGAGCTGACCGCATCCTGCCCTATCGGTGGCACTCCGTCATTGAAACAGCACAAATCACATCCATGTCGTTTAAACAAATATCTCGGATTGCTTTCATCCATTGTTTGAATTACGCTGATCAATCAATCAAGCAAGCAATCGTTTATTGAGTAGTATGTCCACATGGCTTAGAGTACAGTTATTTGAGAGTATATATACATGTAATCACGTGATAGATCTTAAACAAAAGACATGTTTCAGGAATATTGCAATTGATTTAAGGGTATTTACATTGTTTTAGTTTAACAGTTTTGTCACTGTATATATATTCTTGATTGATTTGATATTGATGAACAGGTAAGAGACACAGCTACGAAAGCTTCTAAAGTGTTTGGAATCATGCTGATCCTAAATCTACAAATCATACGTCCCTGTAATATGCTTCTGCCAAAGAGAACACCATCCTTAAGGGCTTCGATAAAATATATTCTCTCAGATGATATCCTATATCCTATTTACCTCACAACTATCTTCCGGATCTATTATCCGAGTCCAATATAGATCTAGTTCTCCCTAACATTGTGTCAAACAGGAAGGTATGTGGGAATGTATAGGAAACAGGTGTACACAAAATGTATATGATAACACGTATTAAAGACCAATATCAATTCTATTTGTTTTGAGATCGTTACAATCAAAGGTAAATATATCGATTAGTACGTTTATAATTAAAAGTAAACATAAGCTACAAAACCTTTTCCATATCTAAATCAAATCTCCGCTAAACACAGAGTTCAGTGCAAGATTCCGACTATATCACGAGCATGTGTTTGTGAATTACTATCAAATAGTGATTTGTAAAAGGTGAGCGTATCCTGCCCCATTAGATATAATACTAGTCTATGGACCTAAACACAATTCAGGATACATTTGTGAGGTTTAAGTTGCTTTTGACAGTGCGGGCCAAATCGGGTTGAAGACTTGTGATAAAGAGTCTATGTTGAGTGAGTTCAGTTTTACGCCGCACTCAGCAATATTCCAGCTATATGGCGGCGGTCTGTAAATAATCAAGTCTGGACCAGACAATCAAGAGATCAGCTACACTGTGAAAGCTACACTGTGTGTTTGTTTAAAATAATTCGCTTTGAGACTTCATGAAGTGTTATTCGGGTAGATATAATAATAGTCTATGGATGTAAACACAATTCAGAATACATCTGTGAGATTTAAGCCCGGCCACGTCGGACGAAAATATTGTGCGGAGATAATGTTGAGAGTGTGGACATGCTTCAAATACGATGAACAGTGACCCTCTGGAGTGGTGTTTGCTAGGATATAGATATAAAAGCTTTTCCGGGGCAACGGGAATGAGTATCAGGACAGACTGAAGTATTTATACGCTTTAAACCGTTTCGTTTAACGATTCCTCTTTTACACGTAGCCTTGGTCAGCCAGTTTGACGTGTGTGCTTTCCCACTGTTCATCATTGTCATGGGTGTAGTTATGCTGCATTAATAGATTGTTGTCGATAATGGAGATATTAGCCAATAATATCATTGGTCCCCATTGGACCGCCTTGGCCGGCCCTGCTAAACCCGGCCTGGTTTTCAGGCAATCCATCTCTGTATAATATGAGTAGGGGTAAGTGTCGATTCGATTGTGGGACACTGTGTATCATTTTACGTACGCTCTATGGTGTAGCTCTACTGGATACAGGTCGTTCTATTGAGCTCCCGCCGTGGAAAGTTATACAACGCCATCAATTTATGCAAGGTGTGAAGAGGGAGTTCACCCGAGTTGGGGTGTACTGGTGTCCGTGAGCTTGATATATAGTACCAGCTTGACGGGTTCTCCTCAAAATCAACGAAAACGTACATTTTCTTATTTAATTTCAGATAACAATAAAGCTTCTTGTTTCTTATATACTTGAAATGCGATTAATGTCATGTTTACCATTTGAGGGGTTATTTAAAGCAGAATGAGTCACATATGTGACGAAAGTGTTTAATGTTATGACGTTCGTACAGTTCTGTTTGACGTTGAAGTATTTAACAGAGTGTTATAAACCTGACTACACCTTACCGGATGACGAATGAAAAACAGGAAACGTGCTGTGTACCCTGCGATAGGTTTCACGTGTGACCAGAACCCATTCTGTAGTACATGACGTACGAAGAGAAAGGGAGACAGAGAGGGGTGGGGTGGGTGGGTGTGTGTGTGTGTGTGTGTGTGTGTGTGTGTGTGTTGTGTTGCCGTATGAGGACATTTCTGCATTATTAGAGTGTCTTCTTAAACAAACCTCTGCTTTACTACAAATAAACGTTGGAGTAAGAACTAGTCCCAAATATCTATGAAAGGAGACGAAGTCAATTTGTTCACCTTGTAGATACCATTTCCCATATTTACGTAAGGGACCACCATTTACGGAAGACCATGATCTTAGTCTTTTTTAGATTTACCTTCTTATAAGCTGAACTACAAAATATTTCCATTTGTAACATTTTAAAGCTAGTTGGCAGAATATGCGACAGAAGTTGCAGCATCTGCAAACACTAACGCCAAAATATTTTCAAATATTGGACATACATGAACACCTCAACCACAATGAACCTCCATAACTTTAATGATTAACGAAGATAATAAATACCTACAGACTTAGAATACAGCCCTGACGTGTGTCAATATCACATGAAGTATCCTTGCTTGTCCTAATACAATCACTAAGCTTAGTCCATAAAGACTATATTCTGACTGAAGACTGACTGACTGAGTTTGGTTTTACGCCGCTTTTAGCAATATGCAACAAGGGAAGACCAGAAATGTTTTACGCATTATGCCCATGTGGGGATTCAACCCGGGTCTTCGGCGAACTGCCAACGCTTTAACCAGCACCCCTGACATATCAGAAGACATTTACCAACGATTGAATGAGACCATCATGATCTTAAGCCCCTTGATAGCGATTATCTGGGACTTGATTGTTTGTCGATTGTTTGTCGTGGGATTTTACTGTACAGAACCTAGCCCAATTGGAAGTTGCTTTACACGAGGAATGGCGTAGACTGCCCCTTCAGAGGATCAGGAGGTTGACAGGGGGTATGAGGAGGAGGGTGCTGGCTGTCATACAGTCACATGGAGGTTATGAGTCAAAGGTTCATACGGGTACAAAAACTCATGTTTTTCCATCGTGTTCACCTCGAGAAGTTTTATGTACGTGTTGAAACCCTATCATTGCAAACATACGTAGGATGCTTAATTAAGTTTTTTGTGTATAGATTCAAAAGATTCAGGTGTATATTTTCACCTGTAATATCATTTTCAACAATTATCCTCCAAAACATTGTGTTTGTTTGCAAAGTGTAACACAAAATCCGAGGACGACTATCTTATTACGTTTGTTTTTACTGTTCATGGTAGTTATTTGAGTGACCGTCCAAATGCTTTCTCTCTTTTCCGAGGACCTTCACAGTTGCTTGTTTGTTGTGGGTTGCATTCAGCAATGTTCCGGCTACATGAATGTGTCTGTAAATATTCGAGTCTAGACTAGATAACCCAGTGATTGACATCATGAGCATCGATCTACGCAATTGGGATACGATGACATGTGTTAACCAAGTCAGTGAACCTGACCTCCCCAAAATGGTTTGGGGACAATAAATTCTGAGACAAATATTCGTGTTTAGATTGCATACGTTTAAGCCTATCAGAGCAGTATTCCAGCACTGTGACGGTCCCATGTACAGAATCGAACATGGGTCTGACAAACCAGTGACTGATGTGTAAAAAATGTGCCACTTAGATCAAGCCTTGTACCAGACGTTGGCCAGCCTGGAACACGGTCAACATCATCGCGAGATTCAATACATCTTTTCAATAACACATGCAGGCAAAGTGGAGATGAGTCATTTGGTTTCAGAAGAAAGAAAGAACCATGAATAAGCCTCCAATAGTGCAAAGTACATCCATGCCATTTGGGAACGCATGGAATCAAAATTCAAAAACTCGTCACAGGAAATAATGATGGTGCTTGTCAACACTCGAGACAAATATGATCCTATAGTTATTCGTATGGATATTAACGTTAATGTGCTTGACGATTCGTTTCAAATTCTTAACGGAATAATGTAGTTTCGTGTAATTAGAGCCCACATAACCATTTCCATAGTCATAAGAATGCTCTGTAAACAACAGAATCCAATGTACTATTCAGACTGTACCATGGACATGTGTCTATGATTCACTATCGTGATGACATCAAATGCAATGTGTCCTTTCCCAGCGGTGGAACCGACACAAATACACCTTAAAGCTCATATGCATATTGATACTAAGTTAATAGGGACTTGCATGAGTCATCAGTTTTGTCACTGATGCAAAGTTTGAAATGTTCTTCAAAGTGCTTCACACGACAAAGTCGTTTGATGATGGTCACAACAGTCGGGGCTTCAGTAAAACTTTCAACATGTTTTATGTTGGAGAATCTTTATTCATTGATGTAAATAAGAAAAGGTGGAGACCGTCTCCACAGTCTCCTTTTATGATAACAAAACTTCACGAAATCATTCTAATTTTTAGAAATATTTAATTCCTCACATACTTTCTATTAAATACACACACGCACGCACGCACACACACATACATACAGTTTCCCTCCATGCGTAAATGTGTGTATCTGTCTGTGTTTGCGCGCCTGTGTGTCTGTGTGTGTGTGTCTGTGTGTGTGTTTCTGTGGGAATCTATGTGTCTGTGCGTGAATTTGTGTATGTGTGTGCTTCCCCGTGTATATCTCTCTGTGTCTGTGTGCATCTGTGTATGTGTGTGTGAATTTCTGTGCGTATATGTGTATGTCTATTTGCGTTTGCGCGCCGTATGTGTTTATGTGGTTATCTGTGTATGTGTGTTTCCCTCTGTGTGCGTATATGTGTCCATGTTTGTCTGTGTATGTGTATGTTCCTGTGGGTATCTCTGTGTCACTCTGTGTGTGCGAATCTGTATATGTGTGTTTGCGTGTGTTTCTCTTTGTGCGCATATGTGTGTGTATGTCTGTATCTGTCTGTCTGTGTCTCTCTCTCTCTCTCTCTCTCTCTCTCTCTCTCTCTCTCTCTCTCTCTCTCTCTCTCTCTCTCTCTCTCTCTCTCTCTCTCTCTCTCTCTCTCTCTCTCTCTCTCTCTCTCTCTCTCTCTCTCTCTCTCTCTCTCTCTCTCTCTCTCTCTCTCTCTCTCTCTCTCTCTCTCTCTCTCTCTCTCTCTGTATGCTTCTGGGGGTAAATAAGTAACATAATCCAATCTAGGTTCTATAGTCTTCCGCTGAGATATGTCTGGAGTATTGGAATAAACGCACCTCCTGCCTCACTCACTCACTCACTCACACTCACCAAACTTACCACTTACTCACTCACTCACTCACTCACTCTTAAAATGAGATTCTCCAATATGTGATACAAAATGAAAAGTAAGAAACTACAAGGTATATAAAAAAATGTTAATAACAAAAAAATGATGAATCCTTCATGCGTCGTTGGAAGAATAAATGACGCAGAGTGACGAATGTACTAGACATGAAAGGGATGTCTTGAAAACTGATCACGTTGACCCCGACGTCCAAAATCAAATAAAAAATAAAACGTAAGAAACTACAAGGTATATAAAAAAATGTTAATAACAAAAAAATGATGAATCTTTCATGCGTCGTTGGAGGAATAAATGACGCAGAGTGACGAATGTGATAGACAGAAGGGGGATGTCTGGAATACTGATCACGTTGACCCCCACGTCAAAAAATCACATACAAAGTAAAACGTACGAAATAACAAGGTATATAAAAACATGTTAATCCTCAACGTCAAAAATCAAATAAAAAATAAAACGTAAGAAATAACAAGGTATATAAAAAAATGTTAATCCTAAACGTGATAATTTGGAAGAATAAATGACGCAGAGTGACGAATGTGATAGACAGAAGGGGAATGCCTGGAAGACTGATCACGTTGACCCCCACGTCAAAAATCAAACACAAACACTGTCGTCCTGTTGTTATAGATCATCTGTGTGAAAAACATAAAAGGAAAATTCTCAGTTATCATTTACACAAGCCGTTTGCGACTCTTTACCGCCTGGCACGATCGGCACGATACAGACCTTCAGAACTATTTTACGACAACATGTAAGGTTGTCAACTTGGAACAAAAATTTCATTTAAATTAGATATAGACATATCCTCTATACGTAAACCACGTGTATTTCATTCATCTGAATTTTGACCTCTCGGTCAGGCACAAAACTCTTGCCTGATGGTTGCCTTTAAGCCAACTTATTAATATCGTTGCCATGGGAATACCGGACTGGGATATCCCGTGTTTTCTTAGAGTAACCTCGCATCACGTGATTGCTAATCCAGGTTGTCACGTGGTAGCGGGGGTAAAAGGGGATTACATTGTTTTAAAATGTTTGACATAAACTGACTGGAAGAGTGAGACTAATTTTTGGGAAGGATGGATGCTAAACTGAACATCATCGTTTTTCTCATGCTCCTTGTGCAGGCATGTAAGTATTAACCCCATATTGTGAGGGATCAAAAACGTCACCTTGACGCTACCTCTCACGCTAGTGGTGTGTGGTCCAGTGCATTGAGCTCAGGTCACAAATCAGTTGAAGTTAAGCAACGTTGAGAGAGGAGAGTTTTGGATGGGTGACTCTGTTTAGCAGCTTGACTCCTGAGAGTTTCTCGGACATCAGTCCTGCTCCACAACGAAGCACATGTGATACATGTGGTCTCACCTTAGGCAAGCTGTTTGTTCAAAATTGCCTCTGTTACCCAGCAGGAAATGGGTACCCGGTGAGATAAGTCATGTGACTATTAACCTTCCAGCACTTCACAGGCAGCTTGGGTTATCCGGGGTAATAATAATTAGATTCTGATTACAGCGTCCAGTGAGCAACTAGTCAGATGGATACTAGGCGCTATATAAATGATTTTGTATTAATTATTAATTAGTCTACTGTTGACCCATACGAAGGATATGTTATTTGTGTTGTGATGAATTGTGCTTTATGTTTTGTAATTTCAGTAGGTGCCATTTTTGTGTGGTTATTAATGACGTTGGCTTTTTTTATTTTTCACAAACACGCTTTATAGTATGTTCTTATGGCTGAATCCTTCTTCACATCTTTCACCAATGTTTTCATAGTCCAACGCACTCAGAAGTGTGGAAGTATGAAGGGATTATCGTCATCGTCGACCAGGAATCAGCTAGATTCTTGAAAACTGTTACGTGTAATCACGCCAAAGACCCGGGTTTGATTCCCCACATGGGTACAATGTGTGAAGCCCATTTCTGGTGTCCCCCGCAGTGGTATTGCTGGGATATTGCCCAAAGTGCCTTAAACCATACTCACCTACTCACTCACCCACTGACTCACCTTTCTGTGACCATGTTCCAGACTGCTTCAACGTGAGATGTCCGAACGGCTTCATCGCCAATGGCAACACCTGTTACAAGTTCGTAAATTGGCAAGCTTCGTGGCCAGAAGCAAAGGTAACGTAAAACAATTACACACTATATTAATCTCAAGTTGAACTTCTACCCGTGAAGTTCAGAGTTAGAATTGGTCTTCAGTAATCCATGCTTGTCGTAAGAAGCGACTAACGGGATCGGATGGTCAGGGTCGCTGACCTGGCTGACACGTGCATGTCATCGGTTCCCAATTGTGTAGGTCGATGTTCATGATGTTCATCACGGCTATGTCTGGTCCAGACTGGATTATTTGCTGTAGGAATGCCGGCATCTTGATAATACAGGCTTGAGTGCCATCTAAAGATTTTAAAATAAATGTATTTTTGTTAAAAACACGCTATCATCAGTAACTAGACTAAGTCATTATCATTTTAGGGGCGGTGGGTTGGCTTAGTGGTTAAGGCGTTCGCTCGTCACGCCGAATACTCGGGTTTGATTTCCCACATGGGTACAATGTGTGAAGCCCATTTCTGATGTCACCCGCCGTGATATTGCTGGAATATTGCTAAAAGCGGCGTAAAACCTAAATCACTCATTATCATTTTAGAACTTTGATCTGTGGACATTTTTCACGATATAACCACCGTTGGATGGACAATGCAGTGCAAAGCTTCGCCCTGCTCTTCAGTGAAATGGGGTTTAATGTCGCATTCATGGTTATTGCAATCACCACTGAATTATCTATAACCTGGAGAACCACACATTAAATCCGTGAAGCAAACATCCCCATCTGTGTGCGCGTCTGTGCATGTGTTTCTCTGTGTTCGTGTGTGTGCGTGCCTGTGTATGTGTCAGTGTGTGTGTTTCTGTGACTGTATGTCTGTGTGTCTCTCTGTGTCAGTGTGTGTGTTTCTGTGACTGTCTGTGTCTCTCTGTGACAGTGTGTGTGTTTCTGTGACTCTGTGTATGTGTCTGTGTGTGTGTTTCTGTGACTGTCTGTGTGTCTCTCTGTGACAGTGTGTGTGTTTCTGTGACTGTGTATGTGTCTGTGTGTCTCTCTGTGTCAGTGTGTGTGTTTCTGTGACTGTGTGTCTCTCTCTGTGTCAGTGTGTGTGTTTCTGTGACTCTGTGTCTGTGTTTGTGTCTCTGTGTCAGCGTGTGTGTTTCTGTGACTGTGTGTCTCTCTCTGTGTCAGTGTGTGTGTTTCTGTGACTCTGTGTCTGTGTCTCTGTGTTAGTGTGTGTGTTTCTGTGACTCTGTGCATGTGTCTGTGTGTCTCTGTGTCAGTGTGTGTGTTTCTGTGACTGTATATTCGTGTCTCTCTGTGTGTGTCTTTGTGTCTCTGTGACTGTGTCTGTGCGCGTGTGTCTGCGTAAGTGTGTCTCTCTGTGTCTGTGTGTACCTGTGTCTGACCCTCTCCCATTACTGCTAAACACAGACATTGTATTAAAGTATTCGTGCTGCAACTCGCATATTGTATGAACATACAACGTCATGTAAAACAAAACAATAGACGTTTGTGGTCTTGGTTTAAGCGTTTAATAAATACAGCAAAGCTACCTTTATGTAGAATTGTCTAGTTGACAAGAAACGTCAATAGGACATTGTGTTTTAAATACACGTAATCTCACATTGTCACGCTGCCTATCCCACACCGAACAAATACATGTTGTGAGTTGTATGATTACGCATTCACAATAACAATCACTGAAGTAATCAAAAAATCTCTCCTCGAGGCAAATTAGTAATCCCTTGAATATTATTGTGAAAATGTTTCAAGTAGCTTCTGAATATGTGTCATCATATTTCCCAGCCTCCGAATACCCCTTTATAGTTTTCTTCTTTATTAATAGCGCGTTACAGTTGTAAGATGTTTGCCGTTTGCTTTGTAAATGTTGACAACTGGATTTGTCTGCACCAAAAGCAAAACTACTGCCGGGCAGATAACACTCTTGTCAACACAGCTGATGCCCTGTCCTCTTTGTTTAGCGGATGAATATTGGTTTGGTTTTTCAAAGAAATCTCTTAAATGTGTTGCCAGAACGGGGATGGACTGCGTAAGAAAATTATTGGATTTGAATCAGACGTTGTTTGAAGTCATTGGTGAACCATTCACATCATGGCATCAATATTCATGTTTCTTCGTTTGAGCTTGCTTGTTTCGGAATTTGGAAAACATTCCCTAGCTTAGAGTATTTTAACTTACATTATTATTATCTATATATTTGAAACATACATTAATGCCAATATAAGTATGACAATATTTTATTAAGAAACATATATAAATGACCATGAGCGCAATATAAGTGGCTGAGATTTGCTATTAAAACATGACATTTGCTTCGAACTGACGCTGTAGGGATGCTTTTCGTTTGAGGTACAAGCGAACGATGCCTCTGACGAGTACTGGCATCCTGAAGACAGGCAAAAGTCAACTTGAAAATACCTAGCAGTTTAATGTTTCACAGTCTGTAATAGCTGGAGCAGGTATCATGTAGAGAACAGGTACCACCAAACCCAACCTGTTGACCTATTCATTCAAGTGTTGTACCTCTTCAAGCTACTTGATATCAAGCATATATATATTTGTCGCTACAGGTGATGTGTGACGTCATGGATGCGCACCTGCTGGAAATAGACTCGCCCTGGGAAGAACAGTTCATTCTCGAGAGACTCGACTTTGCTGACAGTGCGTTTGACTAGATTTTGTTTTATTCGTATTAGGTTCTGTTCATGTCATCATAAGTGTTCGTTATTTCACATTGTTTACAGACTGACCAAAACATATAGTTATATTAAGCCATATATAAGGAAATTCAACAAAACATATAGTTATATTAAGCCATATATAAGGAAATTCAACAAAACATATAGTTATATTAAGCCATATATAAGGAAATTCAACAAAACATATAGTTATATTAAGCCATATATAAGGAAATTCAACAAAACATATAGTTATATTAAGCCATATATAAGGAAATTCAACAAAAATTCAACAAAACATATAGTTATATTAAGCCATATATAAGGAAATTCAACAAAACATATAGTTATATTAAGCCATATATATCAACAAAACAAGGAAATTCAACAAAACATATAGTTATATTAAGCCATATATAAGGAAATTCAACAAAACATATAGTTATATTAAGCCATATATAAGGAAATTCAACAAAACATATAGTTATATTAAGCCATATATAAGGAAATTCAACAAAACATATAGTTATATTAAGCCATATATAAGGAAATTCAACAAAACATATAGTTATATTAAGCCATATATAAGGAAATTCAACAAAACATAAAACTATGAAATCAATTACTTCAAGGCTCAGCATTGCACAAAGCAATTTGTAGAATGTTTCAAATCAGCTATACGAACAAAGTAAGAGTGTTTATGTTTAAGTCCAAGACGAAACTGTATCTCAACTTTGTTGATCAATGTAAGGGTACGCCCTTTATGCTGGCATATCATCCGGGCAAACCGAAACATGAGTCTCATTAACCAGTTCAGACAATGACCTACTGTTCAGGCGATCCGAATTTTTTCGTGTGAAAGTGAAAAGAGACACTACCATCAACTATAGTTACACTAAATTCCAATTCCTTGTTTCATAAGAAAATGGTATTTACAAATTAATTTTAAGTTTAAAGTTTAAAAAAAATCGTATTTCTATAGCTTATGTCGAGGTTTAACTAAGATGTCACGGACTGCCCCTGTTTGAAGAGGTCGTATACTGATTCACAATTCATCTGGCTCACTGGTTGCACCTATTTTGTGTTCTTTGCGCTTATTAAGTGTATTTTTGTAACGTACAATGTGATTGATATAATATCAAGTCCGCACCAGACCGCCAAACTTTTCTAGCGGCCGAGCCTCGTTTTGAGATTGCCACGATTTCCAGATTTCCGTTTGTCAGAGCACGCTGTACGACAGAGCACGCTGCACGACGTGTTTGCAAGGATTAGAAGGAGCATAGTGTTGCAATATACAAGTGATTATATGTATCAAATAATACTGATTAAAATTTACATATCCAGTTGAATGAGTTGGTCTCAAAATTCTGGACTGGTTATTGTACTAAGTTGCGCAATAGGACGGAACCCAGTCAGCAGGAAACGAGACTGTTGTGTGATCAATGTTTTGACTTGAGTGGTGGGAGAAAACCAATAACAAAAGCAACAAAAGCAGGGGAATTACTCTAGATCCGCGTGCCTTTAAATGGCCGTAGGAATTTCAAGAAAGAAAATAACCATGACTTTCTTTTGCTTGTCTTGAGAATAAAAAACTCGAAAAATACATTGAATGAACTAGTTGATCATGTGTTATGCTTCCAAGATAGTATGCGTGGAATACTTCACCTTTTCACGTTAAATATACGTTTCTGTGTCAAACGAAATGTTATGTAATTTCCTGTGATTTCAGATGAAATTTCTGCAGGCTCTTTGTGGATAGGCGCCACGGACATCGTGAATGAGAACCAATGGGTTTGGATGACGAGCGGTAGGCGGGTTGGCTACCGGAACTGGAAGAGGGAAGAACCGGAAGCCATGATGAAAGTTCATGGTCATTGCCTCGCTGTCACTCCCAAGCCGAAGTTCATCTGGGATGAGATACCATGCAAACAGGAACTGCACTTTATTTGTGAAATGAAGTAGGTTTAATTTATATATTAATTATTCCATTTTTAGATATAACCAAATGTATTAAATCAATTAAATATTAATTAAACGAACCCGTCAAGATGCGTGTTGTACGAGGCGACCAGTGGCAGGCTCGCTGACTTGGTTGACATGTCATCGTATCCCAATGACAATCGCGTAGATCTGATGATCTGATGGTCAATCACCGGATAGACTGGTCCAAACTCGATAATTTGTAGACCCCTTCATAATCCAGGAATATTATGCAACGTTAACAAGGAACAAACTAAAATTAAACATAACTTGTAATTGTACTTTAATTAGCCATTAATTAAATCCATACTGTTCGTTTCATAAAATTTTCCACTGACACAGACGTGAACATATTCAGTATATTCAAGTCTTGAAGAATAATTCCAAATAAGGAATGCTTTTTTCGTTATAATTTCCAAAAAAAACCACTTAAAGTAAGCAAAATAAGAATCATCTGGTATGAGAATTGAACTGAATCCTTGCATGATGTCCAATGCTATTTTTGTTTCAGTATGGACTAAGATACGAGCATGGTCACACACATCTTCTTGGCTCAACCATATCAGTTAATATACGGGTCGTACATCTGCTGCGATATTTTATTGGAAGGATTTGCTTATTTTGCGTTCATGTCCAATTATGTTCCGTACATCAACCGAATTACTCTGTACTTGTGGAGATGGAAAGTTTAAAGAATAATAAAATTGTGAGTAAACATGAAATCACCTGTTTCATTTTCGTGTATTTCTTGTCGATGATGTCAGTGAGTTTGTTGGGTTTGTGGTCGCTTTGAACAGCGAGTCGTAGTTCCAGATTTCTGGACAGGTAAGCTTAAACTCTCTCCTTTTCTCTCTCTACTTCAAGTCCGACAGGATGGGTTCTGTTCACAGGAAACCTATCGCAGGGCATACAGCACGTTTTCCGATTTCTGACGTCAGCCACTACGGTGTTGTCATGTCTATCACACTCGGTTACATACTTCAATGTATGGACTGTACGAACGTCATAACATTTAGATGCTTGATTGGCATTTTAGAAAATGCTATTTGATGAACATGGAGATTTTTTCTGGGTTACATCTTCTTTTATTCTTTTATTCTTGAGTTCTGGCCCCATCATCAGGTAAAAACTGAACAGTAACTGTTAACTCTGCCCGTGACGTCACAATGCTTATGACGTCACAATGCTATGACGACGCAATGCATGTGGATGCCAATAGAAACAGTTAACAAATGCATGGTACATAAAACAATAACAATACCCTACCCTTGGCACTGTTCCCATGTATAAACCATGTATAAACCATATTTTCTATGTATGCACTGCTATTACTTTACATTCTATACGGGGCGGTGGGGTAGCCTAGTGGTTAAAGCGTTGGCTCGTCACGCCGAGGATCCGGGTTCGATTCCCCACATGGGCACAATGTGTTAAGCCCATTTCTGGTGTCCCCCCGCCGTGATATTGCTGGAATATTGCTAAAAGCGGCGTAAAACTAAACTCAGTCAGTCAGTTACATTCTATACATTTATAAATAAGTCTCTGTACATTTCTAAATCAATCAACAATTTTGTATAATTAAGTATCGACATTTTATGTATTCATTATAACATGTATTCTATTAGCCATGTTAGCTGTATCTATTGACATCCACGTGTATTGCGTCGTCATAGCATTGTGACGTCACGGGCAGAGTTAACAGTTACTGTTCAGTTTTACCTGATGATGGGTCCAGAACAAGCCCTGAAATAGATGCTCGATTGGCATTTTAGAAGATGATATTTGATGAACATAGAGATTTTTTCTGGGTTACATCTTCTTTTTATTCTTTTATTTTAAAACTTTGCTACATGCAAATGGTAAGGGGGTGCAATCACGCTATCTCCAACCCTAAAGGCTGTGTGTATAAATTGAAATGTGACTGTGGTGACATCTACATTGGTGAGACAGGCAGACCAGTAGCTACACGTGTGAAAGAACACAAAACTTCAGTGGACAAATCAGATCTGAAATCTACAGTTTCCGAACACATTATGAATAATCCCGATCATGAAATTGACTGGGAAACTGAAGTCCTCGCAAAAAACATCAGTGACTGGCGGAAACGCAAGTTGATTGAAGCTATCTTCATCAAACGCACAAAACCAGCAATAAACATGGGATCAAGGGTGTCTACCTCCCAAATGCATGGTACATAAAACAATAAGACAATACCCTACCCTCGTCACTGTTCCCATGTATAAAGCATAATTTCTATGTATACACTGCTACTACTTTACATTCTATACATTTATAAATACGTCTCTGTACATTTCTAAATCAATCAACAATTTTGTATAAGTATCTGAACAGTTCTAAATTGATCCATTAATTTTGCAGTAAACGACATCTTATATATTCATAATAACATGTATTCGATTAGCCATGTCATCTGTATCTATTGACCACCACATGTATTGCGTCGTCATAGCATTGTGACGTCATAAGCATTGTGACGTCACGGCCAGAGTTAACAGTTACTGTTCAGTTTTACCTGATGATGGGGCCAGAACAAGCCCTGAAACGTTGTACTCGAGAATAAAAAGATGTAACCCAGAAAAAATCTCTATGTTAAGCCCTGAAATGTTGTACTCAAGAATAAAAGAAGATGTAACCCAGAAAAAATCTCTATATTCGTCATAACATTTGAAACTTGCGTCACATATGTGCTCGATTTAACAACTAGGCTACCCCACCGCCCCTCGGCGGCATGAGGGTTCAACATAGGGCGACAGGTAACATATGTTTGTAGTGTCCCTTTCACTATACATGAACCTTGCATGCCCCATGGTCCTTGTTGAATCCTGTCATTCACGCGGCCATCATCAGACTATCAGGTTGCCATGCTACACACGTCGCATGCCCTCTCCCCATAGAAGCTTTACAGAGGAATAGCGAGTGGGTTTAGTTTTACGCCGCTTTTAGCAATATTCAAGCAATATCAAAGCGAGGTACACCAGAAATGGGCTTATCACAATGCACCCATGTGAGGAAACGAACCCGGGTCTTCGGCGTGACGAGTGAACGCTTTAACCACGAGTCTACCCCCACCGCACTGCTGTGGAAGGACAGCCTGAAGTGATACAGGTATTTGGGGGGTTACACTGAAGGTCCGGGTTCAGCTCCCACCCTCACTCACTCACTCACTCACCGGACTCACTCCCTTATGGGGTTGTTACCGTGGTGAAACAGCACTGATATCCGAAACATTCGAACCCTTGATACTAATTTTAATACACTGGTCAATGGTCATTTGTCCTTGATGGCTCCTAAATGCCACGGTCAGCAATATTCAAACTATTAGATGCTGCAGATAACCGAGTTTGAGCAAGGGAGCCACTGCTTTTGTGAGCAAAGCGCCACATTTTTGGGCACGATTACACATATAAACTCTTATCACTTTGCCTACACTAGGTACCTTATTTTAGGTACCTGACAGAATCTCTTACATTAAATTGTTACACCTGCTGAGTTTCCTGTCATTCTAAACGAACACTCCTCGGCGAGGCGACTTGCAGCGCCATGGGTGACTGTGCCACCTACTCCAGACAAAAGCAGGAAAGTGTAGACCTATTTGAATGTGTTAAGATTTAATATAAATACATCCACATTTCCACACCTGAACCATCTACAAGTGGAATAGCTCACAACCTTGTTTTTGTCCTTATCACAACCACACTTTTAACGTTCAAAGTAATTTAGGGCAGTGTTTTGCTCACAGAACATATTTGCGCTACAGCTTTTTCCAATGTTTCGTAGTGCATTTCACTAGAATTCAAATGTATATTCTTTCTGAACTGCGTCAAAAACACCTCAAATAGATTACGGTTTAGAATGTTTCTTTTGGTTACTTTTTCAAACATCGGTTCCAGATTGTAACTTTTGAAAAGAAAAACATATTTTCGTAACTCAAAAAAGGCCTTTTCTCATTCAAATAAAAGCACATCTTGTGTTCTTGCGGCAAGTGGTGTCAGACAGGATCCTAAGCTATTTCCAAAATCTAAGATACCTACTTCTGACTTTCAAATCTTATTTATTTCTTTGGCTCTCTCTGGGTTTGTACAACGTCATTATAGTCAACGATCAAAACAAACTTACGGGTCCTTGGTATATGCTTAAACGTTGTTTCATAAAACACCCTTCCAAAGCTTTACGGGGACAGGGTTGTGTGAATTCTGATTCAGAGCATCAACTCCAAGAGAGAAAAAACCTTGAGATGTCGGGATCCAAGGGCAGCAGTTCCACTCGGGTCCTGAAACCAACGCACAGTTGCAAATTCCCTTCTCAGAAAAGTCACTGAAAACGCTCTGTTCAGACTTATTTGTGTGATTTGTAACGTATATTTATTTTGATTTTCATATGAACCCAGTTTTTATTAGTTTTGTCGTGAGAGCGTGACACGGGTAATGAAAGCGTGAGTCTCAAGCCAATGCCGTGAGATTTGGCAGGTATGCTGGTTTAATGTTTCCGAATATTCCAGGTTTGCCTGAACAGTGATGACAGCTGGAGTTTCAGCGAAGCTCTATGAGTGATGGAATGATATGAGAGGTACACAAATGAAGCATTAGTTCGCCAAGGACTCAGTCACGCAAGGCTTCTGTTGTGATATGAGCATTAACCAGTTCATTAAACGACTTCTTCAGAAATAAGACACTATTTTGGGACAAGGTCGTTCATAATTCCGAGTCGCTGAGGACAAGGGAACGGTATTAACATGCATGTGTTGACAAGCATGTACACCGTTACATTTCACTGCTATATATGTGATCAAATCTAGAATTATCTGGTTCACGAGAAGCAAGCTGGTTACTGAAAAAGCGCAGTTGTGACTATAATCAATAAAGAGGTTTGGTTATTCCACTTTTAGAGGGGGTGGGTGGGTTTGGACGGGGTGTGGGGTGTCAATAAACCTGGTTAACCATAGCTGTACAAGGGTAGCATTCTTAAAGACGTCTAAGTGAGTGAGTGAGTGGGTTTAGTTTTCACCACACTCAGCAATATTCTAGCTATATGGCGGCTGTATGTAAATATTGGAGTCAGCGATCCTGACCACCGATCCCATTAGTCGCCTCTTCCGACAAACATGGGTTGCTGAAAACCAATTCTTAACGGGAATTGGGTCTTTTACATGGACCCTTTTCTTTTCAGGGGTCTTTTACATGCAACCTTTAAATATGATTCTAATGTTGATTTTTACACTGGTTAAAAAGTAACACTTTTTTATGTGAAAATGTCCATAAGGTGAATCAAATTTATAAGCTAACATATGACATTGTTATCGACAGGATGCCTCATCAGCTACTGACGCAGGTCGTCACGATATGGCTGAGATATAGCCGATGTGACGTTAAATATTAACTCACTCACTCATTCACTGACGCAGGTGTTAAGTGTCAATCACTTCATACTTCATTCCTCTGCATGCTGTCGTCTCCTGCTATCATCAAATGGTATTGTTTCCATAAAAGATATTCATTCAGTTTCTTTTCTAGAAATTCTTGCATTTTGAAGGTTCATAAGTTTGTTAAACGCTGCTGTTAAACGCAGGTAGAATGGAAAAACCTCAAACTTGAGGTTTTACAACTTTGAGGTCTTACCTTTTGAACCACAAACTCAGGGGAATGTTTTAACAATAACATCCTAACATCCCTTAGATAGTATGGGATAAAGGATCAATGACAAACAATTCACCATATCATCTGTCAAGCTAAAACAAAACACAATAAAAGTGCTGGTTCTTAAAATTTTATTGAAATATAAAAATAAAATTAACTATAAGGGTTTTGATGAAATGACATGAAAGTATATGGTAAAATCATCAGTTTTGTATCCTGTGAAAATCAACCATCACTGTGAGTATGGTTGACTAAGAACTAACATGATGACCATGTTCCACAGCATATGTTCAACAAACCCATGCTTCAGTCTGCAAGTAGGTTTAACATGTAGCAAATACAATTTATATTATACAGTGAGTGAGTTAGTGAGTTTACTTTTACGCTCTTGTTAGCAATATTACAGCAATATCATAGAAGTGGACACCAGAAATGGGCTTCACACATAGTGTAGCAGATACCAAAGGTTATCTGTCCTAAAAACAATCAAGACAATCTACCGGGACTGGAAGGAAGCATTCTGAAGTTTCACTATGTAGAGTTTCTGGAATATTTATGTGTTTATATCATTTAAGATCAGTGGATACACCATAAGTGAACAACAGTATCAGTTGGGTGAGATGAACCTGCCAGAAACATGATATCAATCTGAGGAGTGAGTGAGTGAGCTCAGTTTTACGCCGCTTGTAACAATATTCCAGCAATATCACAGCAGGGGACACCAGAAATGGGCTTCACACATTGTACCCATGTGGGGAACCGAACCCGGGTCTTCGGTGTGATGAGCGAACGCTTTAACCACTAGGCTACCCCTCCGCCCCTCAATCTGAGGATGTTGTCAAGGTCAGTGATCACAGTAGTTATTGTCATCTAAAAGTCATGGTATCCAATTGACGGTGGTGTGTTACTTTATACAAGAAAAACAATTGTAAAATCAATCAAGTGACACAAATTTCATAAAATCAAATGATACATAAGGATCTAAATTTCTAAACTCTGAAATATTTCCTTGAGACCTGGTTCTTATGTAGAGATAGGAAAGGCAGGTACTCTGACACTCATCCCCCCCTACAACACACATAAGCATACTTATTACATGTCTAAGGGACAATTTGGTAGCAATGATAGCTGTGATGATTGTTGTTCCCATGGTTACTGCAGTCAGAGTTCTATGATTTGTGAAACTTTGTGTAGCTGATAACAGTACGTCTTTCTAAATAGTGTTAAGAGTGAGTGAGTGAGTTTAGTTTTACGCCGCACTCAGCTATATGGCAGCGGTCTGTAAATAATCAAGTCTGGACCAGACAATCCAGTGATCAAATAGTGTTAAGAAATGCAGTGTAGTCCCTGATTCAAGACTTAAAATTTGAGAAGGCTATGAAAACTTTCTGCACACCTTGTTATACAACAACCATCACAATACATGGGGAAAGGATGAACTGATTTTCATATTTTATGATCCTTTCTAAAAGACATGTTCCATCACCATGATGACTGCAATCAGTTTATACAGGACGCAGCAAAGAGATACGGGTTACAACTTTGTGAAATACCAGCACATCCTGAAAGTAGGTAAGGGACACAACTGTCTACACAGTTTCTGTCCACTTAGTCCCTGGGGCCACCCTTAGCCTAAAAGCAAATTTTGTTATCATAAGTACACACTGGCAGATAGATAAAAAACACCCACCCACCATACATGATCACTATCAACCCACATAATGAAAAAGAAGGTATCAAACTAACAACCAGGGGATCCAGGTAGAGGCAAAGGGAGACAATTTTACTTGTTCCATTCTCTCAGTCTATGAGAGCACCCCAAAGAGAATAAAGGATTGGTGATGAAGTTCACAAGACATTCATCTGGTTAAAAATAATTGTGTTGCATAACTTTTTACCATCAGTATAGTCTATAGAGCACCCCAAAGAGATAAAGGATTGGTGAGAAGCATTCATCCATAACACCATCAGTATAATAGGCACCACAGAGCACCCCACACCATATCAGCACATATGATAAAAAAGGTCACAAGTCGTGGCTCCTTGATTGTAAAATGAACAAATAAAAACAAACATATAAAATATCACTTCACCCAAGGACATATACATCCTGGCTTTTTATAGGTGGGTATTTTCTGAGTACCAGATTCTTCATAGAATAAACATCACAGACATACTGCTGCTAATCATTCGGGAACCATGGTTGTTGAAGAATTTGTCATGCAGCCAAAAAAGCCCTTTTGGGCTCAATTTATTCATTTGTCATTTGTTTAGGGAGGGAAATAGCCCCAGAGGGACCAAAATTAATTCTGGGACACAGCCAAAACTGGGTGAGGTTAAAAATGGGTATAAGCCCAACTGACCGACTCTACAGACTGACAATACTGTGTTCTCAAGATTGTGCCCAGACAACATTGGCTCCACAAATGGCGCCACAAAGCCATCTTAGCACCATGAGTTTTGTTAACAGAGCTGTTTTATAATGATCTTAGTGCTAATGTTATCATTATGCCCATACCCTAAAACAATATAGATATAGCTGTAGCTGTGCAATTACTTGTGGATGGGGCCCTGGACAGTACCACAATTGATTTTGACGCTAAGATTATCGTAAGTCCCATACTTTAACAAACAACTGCAATAGTTGTAGCACTAACATGACCTGGTGGAATGGGGGCCGGTGCTGTACTACGACTGATTTTACCATTAAAGTTATCATTAAATCCATACTTTAACATACAATAGCAATAATAATTACTATGATCTCATTGTGGAACTGTTCCTAAAAGTTGTTAAAACAGGGACGTTTCCGTCCTTATTAGTGGAGTAGCTCCCGACTGGTGTTCAACAAGACACCTGAGATTTACAGTTATAGTCCCATGGCCGTTCTGTTAAATATTTTCATCTTTGCACTCAGCAAAGACTCAGGCAACATGGTAACAGCAGTAATTTTGTCCCAACAGCAGCAGTTGAAAATGCCCAATAAATTATCAAACAATTCAAAACCAATCACAATCAAATCCTGCCCTGAAATATCTTGATTTCTATCCCATGTTAGGAAGTGCTGGAGAGGTTGAGGTTGGTTTGGTTGGTCACGTCCAGAGCTGGTTTGAGCCGGGGATAGACAGCCAGTGTCCGCTTGAAGTTGGACACATTGTCCACAACAATAGGCTGGATTAAGAAAAGCATTGGAAAAGTCAACAAATTAATGTAGTTTACATAATATTGATTAACTGACAACTATATGTTAGAACTATTTCAAACATTTCATATATGAATGTTGTTTTTACTAAGATAATAAACATTTTATTATGCACTGAATGTTTGCAAATGTTAAAACTTTCAAAATTCTCTGATTAAAAATTTGTTTTTTAACATTATTAACATTTATTATAATATATATTAGGAAAATAGCATCAGGTCAAAGTGTACCCATCCTTATGTTATATTTTGCAGCATCTTGACATATTGACCAAGAATATTCAATAAATGAAAACAATTTGGCCTGCATAGCTTGACTCGTTCCTGTAATTCCCTTTTACAATGAACACAACTTGTTTGTTTGCATGACAAGAGAGGGAGAAATGTTGAGTGAATGGGCTGTGAGATCAGAACTTGCAGTTAACTATTGTACACTGGCATATCACAGCATAGCTATATTGTGTACCAAATATGGTTCATGGTAAAGAAACCAGTGGTTGCACAATAAAATGGCCGCCATCATGATCAACATACATGGTAACATTAGACTAACAACTACAGTTAGAATCAGGGTGACCTTTTAACATGTAAATTAGCATTGCACTACTGATAGTCTGAAGACCTGATATGTTTTCAAGAATGATATTTTGTACAAAAACTACGGAGTGAGAGAATGTTGTTTAATGGCACTATTCCAGCTACTTCACACAGTACTGTAAGTACTGTAGTGAGTGAGTGAGTACGGTTTTATGCCGCTTTTAGCAATATTCCAGCAATATCACGTTGGGGGACACCAGAAATGGGCTTCACACATTGTACCCAAGTTAAATTGAACCAGGGTGTCCCACGTGACGAGCGAACGCTTTAACCACTAGGCTACCCCACTGCCCCCTATAAGTTCTGTAGTGGGACCAGGAAAATATATGGTTTGTAATCATTCAGCCCACTTTTCTTCTGCTCTCACGAGAACCACAGTATCTAGGGACGTAACCTAGCCGAGAATACCACAAGGTAATAGATTACAGGACACAGATTGCAAGAATGCAGTACACTTGTTTACCTGGTGGCTCGGAGAGTTGCTCTCTACCTCCATGTCCTGGACACAGTCTGTGGAGTCCTGCTCTGCTGTGGATATCACGTGTACGGACAACTTCCTCCTGTGTGGGGCAGCGTGGGCTATATGTTCCTGTAACACCAGTGTGTAACTCAGGGTGAGGACGATATAGCAATGTAAGCACTTCAAGATACAAACATAATCACACATGTTAGTCAGCCAGTATGTGAATGAGTGAGTGATTGGGGTTTGAAGCCACTTTGAGGTGAGGTGAGGTGAAATTGGGTTTAACGTCGTGCTTGAGAATATATTTCGCTCATATGACGTTGTGCATGCATGTGTGTGTGTATGTGTGGCTGTTTGTACTAGCCCAGACTGAAGCTGGTTTTATAGTGCTAGCCCACTGAGATACCATGCCGCAGTGAAGCATGAATACCCCACTCAGACACATTATACTGACTCCGAGCCGACCAATCCTTGTTGTACCCACTAATACCGAGCGCCAGGCAGGGACCAACAAGTACCATATTTTAACGCTCTTTTGGTATGACGCGGTCTGGGGGATCGAACCAAAGCCACTTTGACTGACTGACTGAGTGAGTTGAGTTTTCAAAGCGCTTTTAGCAATATTCCAGCAATATGAATAAGGGGGACACCAGAAATAGGCTTCACACATTGTGCCCATGTGGGGAATCGAAAATGGTCTTCAGCGTGAGAGCCAACGCTTTAACCTCTAGGCTACCCAGGTCCAGCCCAAAGCCACTTTGAACCAGTGATAAGGTTGTACTCACCTGCTCTTGAGTGAGTGAGTGTGAGTGATTGAGTGAATAAGGCTTTAAGCCACTTTTAGCAATATTGCAGCTATGTCACAGCGGGGAACATCAGAAATGGGCTTCACATTGTACAAACACTTTAACAGAAATATCCTTGTCTTAGGATAAAGCCAGAAATGAAAATGTGTACAAGTATTAAGTATTAATTATAGGAGATTACATGTTTAAGACAGTGCAAGTTGAAAATTTCATTATACTGACTGACTGACTTTTATTTTATTCCAGCAAATCAGCAGGGGCAAGTAGAAAAAACATTTACCCATGTGATTCGAAGATGGTAGAGGTTCATTAGGCTACCCCCACGCCCAGCAGATGGTAGACGTTCTGGTATGAGACATTTCATGTTGTTCGAGTTTGATTTGCTTGTAACTCCTGTGCCAAATGACCCAACTCACCTTGAAGAATGCATGAAGGTCACTCCTTGTGAGGGTTTTCAGATGAGTCACCTCAATATTATCTGAAACCATGCACAGAAAATTAAAATATCTCTGGAACAAAAAGATATGAATGAAGACTGGGCAAAGTGACAGATGTTTGATTCCATCAGAACTTGGTTGAAGGATCAGTAAAGTCAAAAGAAAACACCTTTATCTTAGTAGACTGCAGATAATCAAATTTCTACCTGGCAAACCAGTGGTCGAGAGCATGAACAACAATACATATCATCAGGGCACAGAGTTATCTCTCATAACAAGTGTGGCTGGCTGATTGGTTGGCTGGTTTGTTGTTTAACTCCGCACTCAGCAATATTCCAGCTATATGGCGGCGGTCTGTAAATAATCAAGTCTGGACCAAACAATCCAGTGATCAACATCATCAGCATCGATCTACGTAGTTGGGATACGATGACATGTGTCAACCCAGTCAGTGAGCCTGACCACCCAATTCCGTTAGTCGCCTCTTACGACAGGCATGGGTTACTGAAGACCAATTCTAACCCGGATCTTCACGGGTCATAACAAGAGTGGCACCATCACAGGGAAACAAGCAGTATCAACATGGGGAGAAAGACAGGGGTACTTGGGATTCACTCTGCCCAGAATCACTATGGAAATTAAGTATGTTTTTTTTTCAGGGAACTTATTTTGTTTTACAAACCCCAGAGGATATATTTATTGAAACAATCACCTCCATTCCAATTCCATCCTCATCTCCATCAGTCATACTTATCAAATTGTCAGCTCTTGATATAAACAGACTTGAGAGTTCCCTTATAGAATTATGTTACCTTAAACATTCACACAAACATAATAATAATAATAATAATAATAATAATAAGTCACATGACTATATCCCACTGGGTACCCATTTTTTCTGCTGGATGAACAGAGGCACTTTTGAACAAACCCACTTGCCTAAGGTGAGATGTATCACATGTGCTTCTTTGTGTGATACATGTGGTCTCACCTTAGGTACTTTACAAGCATGTGTCTAACACATTAACTGACTCATTTTGGCTGCCTAGCAACAGATTCACCTTCAGAATGTATTTCAAGGCGAAAAGAAAATATGTGAAAACATGTTTATCTTCGTGAAAAAATATGTTTTTCATTTTCATATTTCATTGTTTTTCATAAACTGCCTGCCATCTCCCACAGTGTCGGCCCAGGATGCAGAAAACCTGCGTATTTGATGCACAAATTATCTCAAATACTCAGTGAATTTAGAAGGTTGCATCATTGTTGACGAAATGCTATTGGACCCTTAGTTAAGTTTGAGTACATATTGTAATTTGCTGTTGTTTAAAACTACTTAGTTAATTGTTTGCCAGTTAACTTCTCAGTGCAGATTAAATACCTGACCTGTCTGACCTTGTTTTTTGTCGCTATTAAACAATCACAGTTAATTTCTTGATGAAAGTTCCAAACTGAAGTTGACTCCCTAAAACATGTCCATGACTCCCTCTCATGGTGACTCCTAAATATTTAGGCCAAGGGCAAACACTGCACCCACCCTTTTCTTTACTATCAAACACCTTTACTTTTTGCACATGCCCTTCACAGGGTGTTACATTCTTTGGGGAATCCAAACATGATAACCATTGCCTCGTTCAGCCTCTTCGTACAGCATTGGATTACATTTATAGCAAAGGTACAGGAGAACATCAACCATTGCATTAACTGGGCTCTGATTAATGCTCTTGATTCTTGTGCTGTCGGATAATGAATAGTTTCATCCAAACAGCTCTAATTTGCAACAATGTACAATGGGATGATGCATAAATAAGTTGGCTCAAAAATATTTTGCTAAAACTCTTCTCTTTTTCTGTTTCAGTTATCTTTTGGTACTGATTGGTTAATAAATTAATAAACAATAAAATGTCTGAAAGGGAATTATTTACATTGGGAAAGACCTATTTTATTTCTTGTTTTACTGATTTTTGTCCCCAAAAAACCTAAAGGCAGGAGGAATTTTTTTTTTAATAATCACCAGTGAAATACTCCTGATTTCGAGAGTACTTCACTTATATCACATTTACATTAGGATTTTATTTTTAGAGAGGGGAAATTTAATTTTTATTTTTTTCCTTATTCTTGAAAAAATACGAACGGCGGAGCCATAAAACAAGAAATACAATTGGTCTGGCCTTATTGATGTGTACAAAAATATCAAAATATTTGTACAGAATCCTAAAACATGTGAATTTCTTTGTGATGTGGCAGTGTTATTCATTTGCAACAGTGTTCAAAAAGTATAACACTGTACAGTGGGGGTTTTGTTTGGAGTGCAGTTGTGCCTTATATTTAGACTCACTCTATATTTACAGTTCTGGAAGCTGTGTGTAAACTTGTAGCATATGACTTCAGCTACAGTATAGATGGTTTGACAGTATGTTGAATTGTGAAGAAGTTTTGATACACAATGTTACTTCATGAACTAATCTATAATATTTGCAGCAGGTTTTCTGCATTCAAACATTAAATATAACTTGATGTATATCATCAAAATAAATACTTATATCAACAAACATTAGTATATGCAATGTAAATGCAATGATTTGATGGTGGATACAAACATTCTCTCTGTGTGAGACATCCTAATGCTACCATCCATGGACTTTTTACACTTAAAGATATCTCTGTTGGCATAACTGTACCCGTGAAGATCCGGGTTAGAATTGATCTTCAGATGCTTGTCGTAAAGAGGTGACTAAGCGGGATTGTTTGGTTACTTGACACATGTCACAACTCGTTGATCGATGCTGATTTTGACATTTGTCTTCACACATAGTATTTTGACATTTGTTTTTGAAAAGCAAGACACACATAGTATTTTGACATTTGTTTTCACACAAAGTTATATTTTGACATTTGTCTTCACACATGGTATTTTGACATTTTGTGAGATTAGGTCCAAAGATCATGTCTAACCTCTGTCAAAGCTGTATACTTGATCTTCAATCTCACTGAGGTAGTCAGAGTTTTGAGATCTCATCCTTTTCGGTTTCTCCAGCCTCCGGGTTGAAAGAGCTGTTACATGATTCTTGAAGTCCTCCTCACTCATGTCTTGAATGTAACTCTGAAACAATGAGAGATCTCATAAATCATGCACTAAATATTTCACTTTCTCCTGTGTCCGTGTGTGTGTGTGTGTGTGTGTGTGTGTGTGTGTGTGTGTGTGTGTGTGTGTGTGTGTGTGTGTGTGCGTGTGTGTGTGTGTCCGTCCGTCGCGTGTGCGTCGCATCAGCGTCGCGTCGCATCGTGTCGCGTCGCGTAAAAGTGCGTCGCGTCGCGTGTGCGTCGCACGTCGCGTCGCGTCGCGTGCGTGCGCGTCGCGTAGGCGTCGCGTCTATGCGCGTTGTATAATCTTACTCTCAGCAATATTCCAGCTATATGACAGTGGGCCTTTATATTTCAGTCTGAATTAGACAATCCAGTGATTTATGATATTAGGAGGTTACAGATTGTATAGTTACAATACCAGATATTCAAGGTCTTACAGATTGTATGATTACAACACCAGGGATAAAGGTCTTTTAGAATTTCCATTTAAGATTCATTCACTACTTCACACATGTTTTTATTTGTAATTGCAGAATAGATTTTACTTTCTTTTATCCTGGGAATGAAGGATGGATCTTAATAGCATATCTTACATGGATGAGATGATTAAAGGATCTTAATAGCATATCTTACATGGATGAGATGATTAAAGGATCTTTATATCATATCTTACATGGATGAGATGACTAAAGGATCTTAATAGCATATCTTACATGGATGAGATGATTAAAGGATCTTTATAGCATATCTTACATGGATGAGATGGTTAAAGGATCTTTAGAGCATATCTTACATGGATGAGATGATTAAAGGATCTTTATAGCATATCTTACATGAATGATATCTTACAATAGGATCTTTATGAGATGAGATGATTAAAGGATCTTTATAGCATATCTTACATGGATGAGATGATTAAAGGATCTTAATAGCATATCTTACATGGATGAGATGATTAAAGGATCTTACATGGATGAGATGATTAGCATATCTTACATGGATGAGATGATTAAAGGATCTTAATAGCATATCTTACATGGATGAGATGATTAAAGGATCTTTATAGCATATCTTACATGGATGAGATGGTTAAAGGATCTTTATAGCATATCTTACATGGATGAGATGATTAAAGGATCTTTATCTTAGCATATCTTTAGCATATCTTACATGGATGAGATGAGAAAGGATCTTTATAGCATATCTTACATGGAAAAGGATGAGATGATTTATAGCATATCTTACATGGATGAGATGATTAAAGGATCTTAATAGCATATCTTACATGGATGAGATGATTAAAGGATCTTTATAGCATATCTTACATGGATGAGATGATTAAAGGATCTTTATAGCATATCTTACATGGATGATGGATGAGATGATTAAAGGATCTTTATAGCATATCTTACATGGATGAGATGATTAAAGGATCTTTATAGCATATCTTACATGGATGAGATGATTAAAGGATCTTTATAGCATATCTTACATGGATGAGATGATTAAAGGATCTTTATAGCATATCTTACATGGATGAGATGGTTAAAGGATCTTTATAGCATATCTTACATGGATGAGATGGTTAAAGGATCTTAAGAGCATATCTTACATCCATGGAATGAAGGAAGGCTTCGATCCTACTTTCAACAAACTGGGTGGACTTGTCAGACTGTACAAGAACCCTCAGCCCCTGAGCTCCATAGCAACGCCGGACCCGAGTCCACACTATGTACCCTGCAAAGTGAGTGAGTGAATCATCAGCAGTACTTAAGAAATAACAGAAATCTGAACTGAAAAAAAAGAATTAAATATTGTTTCTATATACCATGAGGAGATATTAAGGTGTCTTAACCAGACTCTGTTGTTATCAGTGAGTGAGTGAGTGAGTTGAGTTTACGCCGTTTTAAGCAATATTCAGCAATATCACGGTGGGGACACCAGAATGGGCTTCACACATTGTACCCATGTGGGGAATTGAACCTGGGCCTTCGGCGTGACAAGTGAATGCTTTAACCACTAGGCCACACCCGCCCCTCTGTTGTTACGAAGGTATATGACATGCTGTTGAGACATTCTGTCACAATGATAAAATATGTTCACTAACTGAATGAAGAACAGCTTTACCACATTACATATCAAATAAAGGTCACTTAGTGGGTCATCAATAGTGAACAAAAAGGTTAAGAGTCAGTTATCTATATAGTCTGCCGTGATCAGTCATGGTGGATAAGCTCTACCTAACTGTTCCTTGGTACGGAGTGTGTCAAATGCTGGTTCTCCGATGATTTGTTTCAGTAGTTCCAGCAGGATGTTAGACCGTGTGTCCTGCATCCCTATCTGGTAGTACACACACACACAGCAGCTCTTGTGGACAGAGTTGGTCATCTGGTACAGGTGGTACGAGTCTGAAGTAAACATGGCAAATAGGGCTTCAACGATTCGGTTTGATTCATCGAAAATCGAATCTGACACGTTAGGTTCAATTTTCGATAACCATTATCAGTATTTTGATTCGATATTTGAACACCTATTTAAATTATTTCCACACAGCCAGAACATAATTTTGACTCCAACTTGAGCAGTTTCGAGCGCTGAAATAAGGCGAAACTAGATTGGTTGACACCGGGGTAATTATCCAGTGAAAATTATTGTTAGTAGACATCGCCAAGTTGACGATTAAATTCAGGCTAAAAAAGTCCCCTCAGAGAGTTAAATGAAATCGGATGTTTTTACTTGTATGTAGAATCGAATCGAAAATGATCAAATCGAGGGTTCAATATCAAAAATCGAATCTAATCGAGGTCTGGGTGAATCGTTGCAACCCTAGTGGCAAATAGATTGAAATTGCAGGTATGAGTGGGATAGTGTTGTTCATGGCTTCATACAACATTAATACATCTCACTGTTGAAACCATTTGTAGAATCAAGTCCAGTGTCAGAGTGAAATATTCGCAGAGTATCAGTCACAGAGCAAAAGAGGCAAAGAGCCACTGAGTCACAGCCACTAAAGTACAAAGAGTCAAATAGTCACAGACAAGGAGTCACAGGGCAAAACATTCAAGGGTCACTGGGTCACAGAGCCACAGAGTCACCGACCTTCAATCAAAGAGTCAAAGCTTAACAGTTACAAAGTCACAAGCAAAGGGTCGCAGGTCCAAAGAGTCAAGTGTCAAGAGGTCAAGTCAAAGAGTAGTTGGAGCCATAGAGCCAAGTGTCAAGAGGTCAAGTCAAAGAGTAGTTGGAGCCATAGAGCCAAAGAGTCACGAATTACAGAGTCACAGACACAGAGTGACAGAGTTAATAATAATAATAATAATAATTGATTTATAGAGCGCATATTACCAAAAAATATTGCTCAATGGCGCTATAAAGAGAAAAGATTGTAGACAATGTCTATGGAAAAGAGAGTTTGTAAAGATGAGTTTTGAGGGCAGTTTTGAAAGCGTCAGCAGATTCTATTTCTTTTAGGGCGAGTGGTAGAATGTTCCAGAGATAGGGGGCTGCAGCAGAGAACGCTCTTGATCCCATGGCTGTTTTGACGTGAGGCTGTGTAAGCAGTAGGGAGGTTGACAAGCGGAGCAATCGGCTTGGAACATGGAGATGAATGAGGCTTTTAAGATATTGAGAAAACATGTTTTCATAGATGCAGCTGTGTGTAAGAAGAAGTTTGTATTGAATTCTGCTTGATACAGGAAGCCAGTGAAGAGTTTGGAGGATAAGTTACAATCAAAGAGTTACATAGTCCTAGTCACAAAGCTCCAATCAAACAATCAGACAACCAAAGAACCACAGAGTCACAGAATTACAAAGAGTCAGAGTCACAGACAAAGGGTCACAGTTCCCAAAAATTCACACTCTTTGCACTCAATTGCAGAGTTACCGAGTTACAAAGCTACAGTCCCAGAATCACAGAGTTAGAGCGTCTGCTACACACATACTGACCTGAGGGCAGCTGCATCTCCCTGAAGTGTACATGTTGACTCAGCAACAGAGGCTGTGTGTCTGCCTTCTCCTTCAGCAGCCTCTCCACCACCGCCACCGTCTCCAGGGCTCCCTACATGCACAAGCCTTTAACTATATTGTATGTCAGGACTGACTTCACTTTTGGAAGTTGGTATGCTAATGTTTGATGACTTCAGTTCTAGCCAGTTGCACTTGTCCAGTTTTGTACAAAACAATCTTTATTATCAATCAATTCCTGACTGTTTTTCCTAGATTAAATACACACCTGTTTAGTGACATTTCCATAGATTAGACCCTCTATATACAGGCGGGATAGCAACTGACGGATGTAGGCCTCCAACCTCACTGTGGTCACATCTGAAAGAGATCCATGTTGGAAAAGATCTTCAGCAACCCATGCTTGTCGTAAGAGGCAACTAATGTTATCGGGAGGTCAGATTCACTAAAGCGGTTGGCCTCTAAGACTTGACCACTTGACCTGTGAAGATGCAGGTTAGAATTGGTCTTCAACAACCCATGCTTGTCGTAAGAGGCGACTAACATGATCGTGTGGTCAGGCTCGCTGACTTGGTTGACCAACATGTCATTGTATCCCAATTGCATAGATCGACAGCTCATGCTGTGGATCACTGGATTTTCTGGTCCAGACTTAATTATTTACAAACAACAAACAAACACATCTCACTCACTCTCACAAACTCATCTCCAGCATCACAAGTGGCATCAACACTCTCACTCACTCACTCACTCACTCACACTCACTCACTCACTCACTCACTCACTCACACACTCACTCACTCATTCACTCACCTTGCAAGAACAGGAGTGACTCCTCCTTCGTCCAGAACACACTGGCCAATAGCTGCGACACGGTGTAGGTGGCATGCTGGTTGGGCTGGTCCGCCATGAAGTTCCGGTACGACCTCTCTAGCTGAAAACAGTTCAGTTCTGGAGTGGAGTGAATAATTCCACCTGACAGTGTTCTACTGTGTTAGTGAGGGGCCCTACAAATACCTTTCTACCAGTCATACTAGAAATGTACCCCTGGGGGTGGGGGTTTAGCCCCGTGGTTAAAGCCTTCTCACAAACCAGAGGTACAATGCATGAAGCCCATTCTAGTGTCACAACTGTATTGCAAAAAGTGGTGTAAAACCATATTCACTCGCCCACTTTGACTAATCTGCAAGCTGGCTTTGCTTCAGTAATCAGCTGAGTGAACTACATATGGTGACAATACTTTCTGGGTATGAATACACTTTGTATCCAGGGCCTAGATTTTCAAAGCTCTCTTAGTGCTAAGATAGTCGTAAGTGCCATTCATTAACATTAACTTACAACTATCTTAGCGCTAAGAGAGCTTCGGAAATCTAGGCTCAAGACTCTACAATACATTGGGTCAGTGTGCAGTGTAGTAGTGATATGTATCTATTTTCCCAGGAAACATGCAAAATATACAAATCTGTGAAGTAGTATTGCTGCCAGTATGCCAATGGCAGCATAAATAAAAATAAATGGTAAGAAATGATTTCCCCCCTCACAAATGCTGGACATTAGGAACTTCATCAACAGACACAGAAAACCCAGACCGTCTGCTCCTTTTCAAGTTTTCAAGGCAGGTTTTCAATGTATGATTTCTCTCCCATCAGTCAGTGAGTATCTACAAGTATCAACATCGACAAGGACAAGGCAGACTTTTGACCTACTTTTTCCTTCTTGATGTTGAACCTGACAGGGTCGACAGTAAAGCTGGTCATCTTCTCTACGATCTTCTCCAGGAGGATGTCCTGCTTGTCACTGTAGCCACTGATGGAGATCTGGAGGAGAGAGGGGAGGTGTAAGAGATATACAGAAGGCACTCATGAGGGGCAGAGATTAAGTGTGTCAGACTTTCAAGTTGGTTGTTCTTTATATTTCTAAGTATCATTTGAAGAAAAAGCTGGAAAAAGTCAACCGTGCAGAAAGTCTTTCCTAAATAAGGTGTTACAATGTTATCATAAACAACAGATGACATCACACTGATATTGTCTCATCAATGAAGTAACACAAAGTGATATTTGATATTCAGATGTGAGAATTGCTGAAGAGCACATGTGCAATTATGAGAAAAATTCTATCCTCAAACATTGAAAGCCTGGCCAGGTGCAACTGTATATAAACTATAGTTACTATGGCTACAGTACTTACATCAAAGCCATCCCTGGAGCTTCTGAAGGAGTATGCGAGTCCTGCTAGCTCAGTGAAGAAGGTGTACTACACTCACAGTTACCACGGTTACAGTACTTACATCAAAGCCATCCCTGGAGCTACTGAAGGAGTATGAGAGTCCTGCCGGCTCAGTGGAGTAGGTGTACTACAGTTACCATGGTTACAGTACTTACATCAAAGCCATCCCTGGAGCTACTGAAGGAGTATGAGAGTCCTGCCAGCTCAGTGGAGTAGGTATACTACAGTTACCATGGTTACAGTACTTACATCAAAGCCATCCCTGGAGCTACTGAAGGAATATGAGAGTCCTGTCGGCTCAGTGGAGTAGGTATACTACAGTTACCATGGTTACAGTACTTACATCAAAGCCATCCCTGGAGCTACTGAAGGAGTATGAGAGTCCTGCCAGCTCAGCGGAGTAGGTGTACTACAGTTACCATGGTTACAGTACTTACATCAAAGCCATCCCTGGAGCTACTGAAGGAGTATGAGAGTCCTGCCAGCTCAGCGGAGTAGGTATACTACAGTTACCATGGTTACAGTACTTACATCAAAGCCATCCCTGGAGCTACTGAAGGAGTAGGAGAGTCCTGCCAGCTCAGTGGAGTAGGTACTACAGGTACCATACTACAGTTACCATGGTTACAGTACTTACATCAAAGCCATCCCTGGAGCTACTGAAGGAGTAGGAGAGTCCTGCCAGCTCAGTGGAGTAGGTGTACTACAGTTACCATGGTTACAGTACTTACATCAAAGCCATCCCTGGAGCTACTGAAGGAGTAGGAGAGTCCTGCCAGCTCAGCGGAGTAGGTGTACTACAGTTACCATGGTTACAGTACTTACATCAAAGCCATCCCTGGAGCTACTGAAGGAGTAGGAGAGTCCTGCCAGCTCAGTGGAGTAGGTGTACTACAGTTACCATGGTTACAGTACTTACATCAAAGCCATCCCTGGAGCTACTGAAGGAGTATGAGAGTCCTGCCAGCTCAGCGGAGTAGGTGTACTACAGTTACCATGGTTACAGTACTTACATCCCTGGAGCTAAGAGTATGAGGAGAGTCCTCCCTGGAGCTACAGTGACCATGGTTAGCAGTACTTACATCAAAGCCATCCCTGCTACTGAAGGAGTGAGGAGAGTCCTGCCAGCTCAGCGGAGTAGGTGTACTACAGTTACCATGGTTACAGTACTTACATCAAAGCCATCCCTGGAGCTACTGAAGGAGTAGGAGAGTCCTGCCAGCTCAGCGGAGTAGGTGTACTACAGTTACCATGGTTACAGTACTTACATCAAAGCCATCCCTGGAGCTACTGAAGGAGTAGGAGAGTCCTGCCAGCTCAGCGGAGTAGGTGTACTACAGTTACCATGGTTACAGTACTTACATCAAAGCCATCCCTGGAGCTACTGAAGGAGTAGGAGAGTCCTGCCAGCTCAGCGGAGTAGGTGTACTACAGTTACCATGGTTACAGTACTTACATCAAAGCCATCCCTGGAGCTACTGAAGGAGTATGAGAGTCCTGCCAGCTCAGCGGAGTAGGTGTACTACAGTTACCATGGTTACAGTACTTACATCAAAGCCATCCCTGGAGCTACTGAAGGAGTAGGAGAGTCCTGCCAGCTCAGCGGAGTAGGTGTACTACAGTTACCATGGTTACAGTACTTACATCAAAGCCATCCCTGGAGCTACTGAAGGAGTAGGAGAGTCCTGCCAGCTCAGCGGAGTAGGTGTACTCGGTCAGGGCATCGTTCATCAGGGACACGAACAGTGACAGCATACACACACATCCAGGATCAGAGTAGGCCGCTGGACTGGGACAAAAACATGACAGCTGAAGGCAATGTCACAGAGGTCTTCATTGAGGGTGGGGGAGGTGGGGTAGTCTAGTGGTTAAAGCGTTCGCTCGTCACACCAAAGACCCAGGTTCGATTCCCCACATGGGTACAATGTGTGAAGCCCATTTCTGGTGTCCCTCACCATGATATTGCTGGAATATTGCTAAAAGGGCATTAAAATATACTCACTCACTCACTCGCTGAGGGTCACTGTAAAGCTTCCTGTCTTAAAGTATCAAATGACAGGAACATGAGACATGGAAGTTTTTGCACATAATTCATTACTACCATTAGAGAGAGGATTTGGGTTTAATGTTGGTTTGAACATAATTTCTGTAACATAATATAGGAGGAATATCCAATGAGCATTGGTCTACACAATCAACATATCATGACATGCATGGACCAGGTCAGTGGGAATGATCACCCAATTCTGTTTCCCGCCTCATTCCTGTAGACCAATTCTAGCCTGGACCTACCTATAAAACTGCAGAGAAATGTAGGACTTTGGAAGCAGAAACTTGTTGTCTTGTTTAAACCACAATCTTGTCAGGCTGTCATTCTGAAAATGGCAAAACATATTCCACATATCCCCTGGAAATTACCAGACTGCATGTAGACATACATACATACATACTAACATTTGTATAGCGTCAATATCCAGCTCAGCTGCTCAAAAGAACTTTGTTTTTTCCCTCGATCACTGGATGTCAATCTCAACGGCATGTCGTATTATCAATCTCAACTCCCTGGGAAGCATACAACCTTCCTTAACTGAAGAAATTTATTGTAAACATGTGTTTGTCACTTGTCAGTTTCTATCCTAAACATCACTGTACAATTAACTTAATTTTTGTACATTTGCTAGAAAAGAAACTAAGTCACTGTTTTTCAAACACCATTTTTAACCCTAGATAAACCCTATTTTGAGGACCAAAAAATAGCAGTCTGAAGAAAGGGGTCGGCTTATCTATGGAATACACTTTTGTCCAACTTTTTCAGGGGTAAGAAAAAACATTGTATCGCTTTGTGTGAACAAACAAGAGAAGGTACTTTTGGCCACAACCAATTTACTGTTTGTTCACTGGGGCCTCAGTATATTGTTTGAATTAATACAATTGGGGGGGGAGTATAAATTTTCATTCAAGAACAGATTGTAAAACCTTCTTGAACTAATCTGGAAGACAAAGCCCAAAGCTTTTTATCATATTGTCTGAGTAGAAGGAATCACAGTGTCAGCAGTGAACAAATCATGTTTCTTTAACTGTTACATCCAAATTTAATTTTTCATTTCCAATCACATATTAAAATTTCAGTTTACAAGGAAAATGCATGCTACTTACCTTTATCATAACAGGAAACTGAGTCACCTGTAGCAATGAAACAATAATAATAATAATCATAACAATCGTAACAAGACTAACAAAGCTAAGTGGTAATCCAGTAGGGATGGCATTAATTGTGAGTGTTATTTTATGCCGCACACAGCAATATCCCAGCTGCATCACAATGCTAGGTAAACCTTGACTTAATGAACCAGTGATTGATATTGAGAGCAACAATTAATGCCATTGCACATGTGGTACCTGGACTTCCTATCAAACAAATCACAAATGACCATCTGATCCATTTGGCTGCCTTCTAGCATAGGTTTCTAGGGAACCTGTTCAAACCTGGAATCCCCAGAGGCGGATACAGCTTTTTGAGAAAGGGGGAATGCTCACTATTGAGAAAAGGGGGTGCACACTTCATTTTCACCCAAGTTTCAATGGTCATTTAATAAACTTTCAGGACAAAAGGGGGGTCCGCACCTCTGCACCCCCTCCTGGATCCGCCTATGAATCCCCACTTTTATTCAGACACCGTCCATGTCAATCTGTGTGTATTTCATTTCCGTTAATGTGGAAACCCTGAGTCCTCAGTGACATGCTAGTTTTGCTCCCTATTTTTCAAAATCCTGGACCCCCCACCCTGATGCTCATAATTATCATACTCACACGACATTCATAATCAGAAAATAAACATGTTCAACATTAAGTTCAAAGTACATGATAAATATAGCTTCTTTAATTCAGAAAATAAGTCAAACAGACCTCCTGCCTTGGAACCAAGTCAAGATTTTCTGGAATGAACTCATTAACGTCTGGTAAATGCAGGTTGTCATGGAGACCAGAGTCATTCCAGTGCTGAAATAAAAAAACAATTTTGTCAGCAGCTTCATATTATTGCTGAATATTCAAAACAGCATCCTCAAGTCACTAAATGAAGTTGATTGATTGATATATGGCGGCGAGTCTGGATCAGACAATCCAGTGATCAACAGCATGAGCATATATCTACACAAATTGGATATGATGACATGTGTCAAACAAGTCAGCGAGCCTGACCACCCGATCCCGTTAGTCACCTCTTACAAAAAGCATGGTTTACTGAAGACCAATTCTAACCCGGATCTTCATGGGTCAAGTGGCCAAGTGTTAGAGGCTTACCGCTTTAGCAAAATCTACACGAATACATATAGTGCTTGCCAAATCAGTGAGTGAAATTGACATACACAAGTCTTAGACTAATAAAATACTGGAAGGCCTAGTGACATTTAATTGTGGGTTACACATTTAATATTCATAGATCGCAACACTGAATCACAATATTATGGCAGATAAAAGCTAAAACCACATTTACCTGATGCTGATAAGCAAACAATTCTGGAATTATTAACAATTTTCAGCATAAATAAATAACTTGGACAGTTCCCGATCATGACATTTACCTTCAGCTGGGTTTGAGAGTAGGGCTCCACCTTGTACGGGTTCCATACCACCTCTCTGACAAATTCGTGTCTCCCTCGTGACTTCTTGGCCACTACCATCACACTGAAGCCAAATCGAGGGAGTGAAATAGTGAAACATTGTAGAACACTGTACAATGATAGTCGACATATTGGGAAAATCCCTGCAGAAAATGAACATTTATAGTGGACCATTTTGGTTACCATTTCACAAGAAATTTTTCTGCATCAGTGAATGACCAAGTGAGTATGGAATTACACTATTTTAGCAATATCCCAGCAATATCATGGCAACAAAGACCAGAAATGTGTTTCACACATTGTACCTGTATGGGGAACCAAACTTAGAACTTTCAAGAGAGACATTTCAAGATGGACAACAGATTATGTTATATTTGGGCATACCCTCAGAGTCAGGCACCTAATCGCCATCCCTGATGGGACTCAACCCAACAAAAGTGACTTGTAAAGATGAACTTTGACTGAAAATGTAATGACTGAATTTACATTTTAACTTCTGTCCATCTTGAAACGCCTTTAACAATATTCCAGCAGTTTCAAAATATTAAGGACAGGGGACACCAGAAATGGGCTTTGAATCACACATTGTACCGGCCCATGTCAATCTGTGTGTAATTGAACCGGATGGTCTTCTAGAATCTGTACTTGACAAAGAAAGGGAGCCAATGCTTTAACCACTAGGCTACCCAGAAGTTAACTGCCCCAGTCAAAGCGAAGACTTAAACTCAGATTCACATATGGAAATACTGGACGTGCCGGAAGCACATGATATATAATTCTGATGCGGCTGGAAGAAAAAACACTGTTGCAGTTATACCCCTACTATGATGTGGCTGGGGTGAATGGAGTGTTGCAGCTATGACATGCTGTGAGCTGGGAAAGCCCAAAGTGATGGATGTTGGACTTTGGTGGAACCTCTACCTCATGTTCTCTGGGGTCAGTTTGTTCAGGAGCATCTGGATGAGATCAGGCCGAACTCTGACAGGAGGTAAGGTCCAGACAAGGCCTCTTCGATTGTATATATCTGTAGAGGTTGTTAATGTAGATTCATCACACCTGACCATTAACAGCATCAGTATGATCATTATCGACACTTCAGAGATTTGTACATACACCATGTTTCTCCATTCCTTCTGAATCCAGCCAGCCAGCCAGCCTCTATCCATCCATCGATCCATCCACCCACCCATCTATCCATCATCCATCCATCCACAGGCGCGTAGCAAGCCAATTTGTTTGTGTAAGCCCGATATGTTGCAAGCTTTATATTTAGATAGTATTGAGGGCTTGTCCAACCTCTTTAGCAAAAAATCATGTGTAAGCCCGAGCTTATAATGGTAGTTACGCCCCTGATCCATCAATCCATCCATTACACCCACCCACCCATCCATCCATCCATCCATCCATCCATCCATCTGACCATCCACCATCCATCCATCCATCTGACCATCCATCCATCCACCATCCATCCATCCATCCATCCATCTGACCATCCATCATCCATCCATCCAAACCCACACACAGACTCACACATAACAGCTGTATATACTCCCAAGTGAAGGAGGAAAGTGGTGCATACAAGACTGTGAAGTATTAAACATGTAGCTGGTGAGAATGACAATTAACCTAACTTTAGACTGACAAAAATACAGCTACTCCATGGCAGTGGGAAGTGTCATCAGGCGTAGAGGAGACAATATTTGTTTTACCAGGTACAAGTATCCAGTAATTACCAGATTTGAACGGAAAAGGTATCTGCAAAACACATGGCACCAGTTTTTTCATCAGGGTGCAATAGTTTTCTGTCAGCAATGAAAAAAGACGAAAAAACCTAGTGACTTTGAAAACATATCACTGATAAGAAACATTTCTGTCCATGTTCTACGATTAACACCTACAACTTACATGGTTGTCCCGAGCTAGAGATGTCGCATAACTGTTTGGAGTCTCCTTGTCCTTGAACTGGAATCGTAGGCTCTTCAGTTTCTGTAACCATGGTAACACAGGAGAAAACATCATATGTAAAGAGTTCGAGTATGTATGAAACTAATGTACATAATGTCAATCAACAAATCACGGAGTACATTGCTCTCCTGATAAAGTTTGATATTATTATAGAATATCCTGCTTGGAAAAAACAGGGTTTGTTTCATCTATTAACATTCATATATACTGAGGGAAACAAATAAGGGAACACCACTGCATCACAATGTTTCTTAATGTATTTTCCAATTTTAACCCAAAGTGCACTACCAGGTTTGTGAAGAAACCTGGAAACTTAAAAAGGAACCCTCGTAGACTCATGTGTTACCTTATAGTGAGTGAGTGAGTATGGTTTTACGCCGCTTTTAGCAATATTCCAGCAATATCACGGCAGGGGACACCAGAAATGGGCTTCACACATTGTACCCATGTGGGGAATCGAACCTGGGCCTTCAGCGTGAGGAGCGGACACTTTAACAATTAGGCTACCCCACCACCCCTGTGTTACCGTATAGGTGAGTATATTTTAGTCCTAACATAAAAGCATGAACAAAAGAGTGTTTGTGTCATCTATTAACATTCACCACAACACTTCAACACTTCAAATTATTTTCAGATATTCACACACAGTGCAAAACAAAGCATGGGGAGAAACCTGGAAAAGAACAGAGGAACACTTGTATGTTTATTTTGCTCAGAATATTTTAGCCAAAACAGCTGACATGGCAGACAACCATTCAATGTGTAAAATTGTTTTCATGTGGGGAATCAAACCCAAACCTGCTACGTAACAAGCCAGTGAACTACTTCAAGTCTTAAAGCACAAGGGGTGGTGGGGTAGCCTAGTTGTAACAGCGTTCGCTTGTCACGCTGAGGACCCAGGTTCGATTCTCCACAAGGTACAATGTCTGAAGCCCATTTCTGGTATCCCCTGCCATGATATTGCTGGAATGTTGCTATAAGTGGCGTAAAACCATATTCACTCACTTACTCACTTAAAGCACAACAGCTTACGGAAAGCAGAACAACTTGAATGGATGAAGTGTGTAAAGATGAAAGCTGGCGTATGATCCAACACTATCAGTGAGTTCACAATTCCATGTACTGTTCATACTACTCCCAGTGTCTCAAGACTAGTTCCAGATCTCTGGACCTATTGTTGGTACTCCCTACGCTCCCGACTGACCTTGCACTCATCGTGTATCCACGGGTGTACTCCCTCCTTCTGCAGCAGGTGTATGTACTGATACACAAGGGTCACTATGTCCTCCGTGTGCTCTGTGGAGATACACGTCATATCTCAAGATCACATTAGTCTCACCTTCCCCTTTATCACTTACTTCATCCCTAAATCTCCTTATTGTCTTCAGTCATTCTTCATTCCATCCCTTTACTCCTCACTACCTCCCTGACCACCTCCGTGGTGTAGTGGTTAGAGCGTCCGCCCGAAGAGCGGAAGGTCGCGGGTTCGTTTCCTGACCGTGTCATACCAAAAGACATTAAAATATGGTACTTGTTGGTCCCTGCCTGGCGCTCGGCATTAATGGGTACAACAAGGACTGGTTGGCTCGGAGTCAGTATAATGTGTCTGAGTGGGGTATTCATGCTTCACTGCGGCATGGTATCTCAGTGGGCTAGCACTATAAAACCAGCTTAAGTCTGGGCTAGTACAAGCAGCTGCACATACACATACACACGCATGCACGTCGTCATATGAGCAAAATATTCTCAAGCACGACGTTAAACCCAATTTCACCTCACCTCACCACTTCCCATTTTCCTTCCCTGGCTACCTCTCTCCTCCCTTCATCCTTCCCTCTCATGTCCTTCATTCCTTTCTTCATCACCTACTCTTTTCCCTTCATCTCTCACTTCCTTCATCCATCCTTGCCCCCTTTGAGGTCATTCCTCTCTTCACACATCACCCTTCATCACTGTCTCACCCCCTCCTCTTCATTGCCTCTGTCTCATGTCCATCTCCCTACTGACTTCTATTCATACTTCAGTCCCCCTTAATCCTGAAATCTTTCTTTCATTCCTTAATTTATTCTTTATTTCTTTACTATCACTCCTCCCTTCTTCTTCTTCTTCCCCATGGACCTCTCTTCCTCTCTTAATTCATTCTTCACTCAAAATGCACACACAAGATATACACACAGTAAGCGTACCTAGGCCATCTTCTGTGAGATCCACTTTGACGTAGAAGAATGCAAATCCTTTGGCGCCATTCTTCCTGCCAGCTGTCAGGGAATTACTCCAACCTAGAAAACAATCCCAAACACTGTCATTTCAATGCCTTTAATAACTTACGTAATTTCCTGTGTGTAATATTTCAGAAGTTGCTGATCAACAACAAGCCAAAACATAAAGATGTAAAGTAACAAAAAAGTTCATTGTTCAAAGGATAGGTCAAGATCACAGTGACATGTGCTTTAAACTTGCAGCCATGTTGGGTAACACAATTGTCATAGATGGTCACTTGATTTTCATGTTGTGTCATAGGACTTCTCATGTCAGATGATTATTATGTTGTCATATAATTTTTATGCTGTGTCACAGGACTATCATGGTATATCACAAGCCTGACTGATAGACAATAAAACCACAGACAAACTGTCCCAGTTACATCCATGGCCAATGAATTATTTCTTAGGAATGTTCTAACCTTCCAACTTGAGCTGAGACAGGAGACTGCCTGGCCCCTCATGTCCAAGCAGGTGGCTCAGGTAACTGGCAGGCTGAAAATGATTCATTACCAGAGTTTCATAACAGTGAGTGCATGTTGGTTACTACCAAAGAGAATAGAATAAACAAGTCTGACCCAAACAAATTAGTGGTTAATATAATGAGTCCACACCATTAGGGTTCAAGGACAAGCAAAGGGTAATGGAGGTGAGGTGAGGTGAAATTGGGTTAACGATGTGCTTGAGAATATTTCGCTCATATGACGACGTGCATGCGTGTGTATGTGTAGGTGCAGCTGCTTGTACTAGCCCAGACTTAAGCTGGTTTTATAGTGCTAGCCCACTGAGATACCATACCGCAGTGAAGCACGAATACCCCACTCAGACACATTATACTGACTCCGAGCCGACCAGTCCTTGTTGTACCCATTAATGCCGAGCGCCAGGCAGGGACCAACAAGTACCATATTTTAACGTCTTTTGGTATGACGCGGTCGGGGATCGAACCTGCGACCTTCCGCACTCCGGGCGGACGCTCTAACCACTACACCACAGAGGCAGTCTCCACACCATTAGGGTTCAAGGGCAAGCAAAGGGTAATCGAAAGGTTATGTACTGGTCAGTAATACTCTAGTGTATTTGAATAATAATTAGCATAGTGACAGTATCAACAAAATACTACTAGCAGAGACAAGGTTACTGATGGCAAGTACAAGACTTACAAGACTTCTGAACATTATGTTCAGCTGGATATTTGCACTGTATATTCGAAACAATCCTGTATTTCTATGGCATAAAATCTCTTCATATTGAACCCCACATAACAAAACCTGTGAATTTACCTTGGAGTGGTAGTACTGGGTGACGTCCGGTATCGGCCAGGTGACGGTCAGGGAGCGGACATCCTTCACTGGCACCACACAGATCTTCTTCTGTACACAACAGAAGATGACATGGGCATAAATATCTCAGGGTAGAGTGACTGAGTGAGTATGGTTTTATGCCGCTTTTAGCAATATTCCAGCAATATCACAGCGGGACACAAGAAATGGGCTTCACACATTGTACCAATGTGGAGAATCAAACCAGATTATACCAGATTATACCCGGTCTTCAGCCCAGTTTAACCCGGGTATAGTCTCTGGGACAGGGGTATACTCTGTTACCGGGCTACCCTATCGCACCTCACAGGGTAGAAGTTTACTGTACAACACAGGGCTGTGTTTTATTCGTGTTTCTGTTTGCTAAAGCACAATTCCAAGTTTCTTTGAGTGGCATTTTTGAAGTTGGGAAGTACAAAATTGACACACTTTATGGATAACAACTTCGTAATTTCATGAGTGTGATGTATTGACACAGAGTCTTGAACCGTTGTCAAGAAGTATCATAAAGAAATGGCACTAGTTTGTCTTGCAGATTATATGGTACAACTATTTGGCCACACCTTCTGTTAATGTTAAAGGTGTTGCCTTATTGAAACCATAGGTGACTGCACATGTTACTGTGTCCATCATCAGCTTTAGACTCATGGTCATGGACTTTCTAGTGACTTGCATCAATCAGGTCAGGCTGTTTAATGTTGCCCTCAGCAGTATTCCAGCTACTGTATATGAACGAGGTCTGTAAATCTCTCAATCTACGCTAAAAAATCCAGTGATTGACATCATGAGCATCGATCTATGCAACTGGGATACTGTGACATGCATTAACCAAGTCTGGCCCTGATTTCATGACTAAAACAAACTTAAGATTTTTTACTCAAATGGAGTGGGTATTAAACTGAGTTTGACAATTTGAAACAGCTGAATTCTTAACTCAACTGCATTTTATAAATAAAAAAGCCCAAACAACTTAAGTAATCTATCCACCAAACTCAATTGTTTACTATGTTTGAGCTTAATATCAATTTCAGATCATTCTCTAAGCAGCTTATCTACTCTGACATGCATCAAAATGCATTTTCTCAAATTTGAGTAAAAACTTTAACTTAAGTCAAAACTCAGACTTGTTTGTTTCGAGAAATCGGGGCCAGGACCCTGACCAGCAGATCCTATGACTAACCTCTTGCATCAAGCATGGGTTGCGGAAGACTAGTTCTACCTATTAAACTGCAGAGAAATGCGGGATTTCTGTCATAAATAAGTAGGTACTGTTTAAAGAATGTGAATCACATGCATAGGATCTCAGTGTGATTTTAGCCTCCCATCTGACAGTCTAATGGGTTGCAAACACATGTCCTTAATGTGAAAGCTTGGTGGTTTTCTGACTCACAGCAAATTGCATATTCATAAATTTACTTGACGCAGAAGTTCACCTGATACAGATTTTCCAGTCATTTTAAGATATGGATGGTTTTGTCTTCCTCACCAGAGAACAGCCTGACACTATCTACATGCAGACGCAGGAAATGTTACACCTGAAGTTGTTCTGCCTGATACGGGTGTTACATCTATTCTGGGATTTGGATGTTCTTGTTCTCCACACCCGAGAACATCCTGACACTATCTACATACAGATGCAGGAAATGTTATACCTGAAGTTGTTCTGCCTGATAATGCAGGGAGGTGTTACAGTTGTTCCCTATTCTGGGATTTGGATGTTCTTGTTCTCCACACCACCCGAGAACATCCTGACACTATCTACATGCAGATGCAGGAAATGTTATACCTGAAGTTGTTCTGCCTGATACGGGTGTTCCATCTATTCTGGGATTTGGATGTTCTTGTTCTCCACACCCGAGAACATCCTGACACTATCTACATACAGGAGATGTTATACCTGAAGTTGTTCTGCCTGATACGGATGTTCCATCTATTCTGGGATTTGGATGTTCTTGTTCTCCACACCCGAGAACATCCTGACACTATCTACATGCAGATGCAGGAAATGTTATACCTGAAGTTGTTCTGCCTGATACGGGTGTTCCATCTATTCTGGGATTTGGATGTTCTTGTTCTCCACACCCGAGAACATCCTGACACTATCTACATACAGGAGATGTTATACCTGAAGTTGTTCTGCCTGATACGGTGTTCCATCTATTCTGGGATTTGGATGTTCTTGTTCTCCACACCCCGAGAACATCCTGACACTATCTACATACAGGAGATGTTATACCTGAAGTTGTTCTGCCTGATAATGGTGTTCCATCTATTCTGGGATTTGGATGTTCTTGTTCTCCACACCCGAGAACATCCTGACACTATCTACATACAGGAGATGTTATACCTGAAGTTGTTCTGCCTGATACGGATGTTCCATCTATTCTGGGATTTGGATGTTCTTGTTCTCCACACCCGAGAACATCCTGACACTATCTACATGCAGGAGATGTTATACCTGAAGTTGTTCTGCCTGATATGGATGTTCCATCTATTCTGGGATTTGGATGTTCTTGTTCTCCACACCCGAGAACATCCTGACACTATCTACATGCAGATGCAGGAGATGTTATACCTGAAGTTGTTCTGCCTGATATGGGTGTTCCATCTATTCTGGGATTTGGATGTTCTTGTTCTCCACACCCGAGAACATCCTGACACTATCTACATACAGGAGATGTTATACCTGAAGTTGTTCTGCCTGATATGGATGTTCCATCTATTCTGGGATTTGGATGTTCTTGTTCTCCACACCCGAGAACATCCTGACACTATCTACATACAGGAGATGTTATACCTGAAGTTGTTCTGCCTGATACGGATGTTCCAGCCACTCTGGGATTTGGATGTTCTTGTTCTCTCACACCTGAGAACATCCTGACACTATCTACATACAGGAGATGTTATACCTGAAGTTGTTCTGCCTGATAATGGATGTTCCAGCCACTCTGGGATTTGGATGTTCTTGTTCTCCACACCGAGAACATCCTGACACTATCTACATACAGGAGATGTTATACCTGAAGTTGTTCTGCCTGATACGGATGTTCCATCTATTCTGGGATTTGGATGTTCTTGTTCTCCACACCCGAGAACATCCTGACACTATCTACATACAGGAGATGTTATACCTGAAGTTGTTCTGCCTGATACGGGTGTTCCATCTATTCTGGGATTTGGATGTTGTTGTTCTCCACACCGAGAACATCCTGACACTATCTACATACAGGAGATGTTATACCTGAAGTTGTTCTGCCTGATATGGGTGTTCCATCTATTCTGGGATTTGGATGTTCTTGTTCTCCACACCCGAGAACATCCTGACACTATCTACATACAGGAGATGTTATACCTGAAGTTGTTCTGCCTGATATGGGTGTTCCAGCTATTCTGGGATTTGGATGTTCTTGCTCTCCACACCCGAGAACATCCTGACACTATCTACATACAGGAGATGTTATACCTGAAGTTGTTCTGCCTGATACGGGTGTTCCAGCTATTCTGGGATTTGGATGTTCTTGTTCTCCACACCCGAGAACATCCTGACACTATCTACATACAGGAGATGTTATACCTGAAGTTGTTCTGCCTGATACGGATGTTCCATCTATTCTGGGATTTGGATGTTCTTGTTCTCCACACCCGAGAACATCCTGACACTATCTACATGCAGGAGATGTTATACCTGAAGTTGTTCTGCCTGATACGGATGTTCCATCTATTCTGGGATTTGGATGTTCTTGTTCTCCACACCCGAGAACATCCTGACACTATCTACATACACATGCAGGAGATGTTATACCTGAAGTTGTTCTGCCTGATACGGGTGTTCCATCTATTCTGGGATTTGGATGTTCTTGTTCTCCACACCCGAGAACATCCTGACACTATCTACATACAGGAGATGTTATACCTGAAGTTGTTCTGCCTGATATGGGTGTTCCATCTATTCTGGGATTTGGATGTTCTTGTTCTCCACACCCGAGAACATCCTGACACTATCTACATACAGGAGATGTTATACCTGAAGTTGTTCTGCCTGATACGGGTGTTCCATCTATTCTGGGATTTGGATGTTCTTGTTCTCCACACCCGAGAACATCCTGACACTATCTACATACAGGAGATGTTATACCTGAAGTTGTTCTGCCTGATATGGGTGTTCCATCTATTCTGGGATTTGGATGTTCTTGTTCTCCACACCGAGAACATCCTGACACTATCTACATACAGGAGATGTTATACCTGAAGTTGTTCTGCCTGATATGGGTGTTCCAGCTATTCTGGGATTTGGATGTTCTTGCTCTCCACACCCGAGAACATCCTGACACTATCTACATACAGGAGATGTTATACCTGAAGTTGTTCTGCCTGATAATGGTGTTCCAGCTATTCTGGGATTTGGATGTTCTTGTCTCTCCACACCCCAGAACATCCTGACACTATCTACATACAGGAGATGTTATACCTGAAGTTGTTCTGCCTGATACCGGATGTTCCATCTATTCTGGGATTTGGATGTTCTTGTTCTCCACACCTATAGAACATCCTGACACTATCTACATGCAGGAGATGTTATACCTGAAGTTGTTCTGCCTGATACGGATGTTCCATCTATTCTGGGATTTGGATGTTCTTGTTCTCCACACCCGAGAACATCCTGACACTATCTACATACAGGAGATGTTATACCTGAAGTTGTTCTGCCTGATATGGATGTTCCAGCCACTGGGGATTTAGATGTTCTTGTTCTCCACACCGAGAGAACATCCTGACACTATCTACATACAGGAGATGTTATACCTGAAGTTGTTCTGCCTGATATGGATGTTCCAGCCACTCTGGGACTTGGATGTTCTTGTTCTCACACCCCAGAACATCCTGACACTATCTACATACAGGAGATGTTATACCTGAAGTTGTTCTGCCTGATATGGATGTTCCAGCCACTCTGGGATTTGGATGTTCTTGTTCTCCACACCCGAGAACATCCTGACACTATCTACATACAGGAGATGTTATACCTGAAGTTGTTCTGCCTGATATGGATGTTCCAGCCACTCTGGGATTTAGATGTTCTTGTTCTCCACACCAGAGAACATCCTGACACTATCTACATACAGGAGATGTTATACCTGAAGTTGTTCTGCCTGATATGGATGTTCCAGCCACTCTGGGACTTGGATGTTCTTGTTCTCCACACCCGAGAACATCCTGACACTATCTACATGCAGGAGATGTTATACCTGAAGTTGTTCTGCCTGATATGGATGTTCCAGCCACTCTGGGATTTGATGTTCTTGTTCTCCACACCCGAGAACATCCTGACACTATCTACATACAGGAGATGTTATACCTGAAGTTGTTCTGCCTGATACGGGTGTTCCAGCTATTCTGGGATTTGGATGTTCTTGCTCTCCACACCCGAGAACATCCTGACACTATCTACATACAGGAGATGTTATACCTGAAGTTGTTCTGCCTGATATGGATGTTCCAGCCATTCTGGGATTTGGATGTTCTTGTTCTCCACACCGAGAACATCCTGACACTATCTACATGCAGGAGATGTTATACCTGAAGTTGTTCTGCCTGATATGGATGTTCCAGCTATTCTGGGATTTGGATGTTCTTGTTCTCCACACCGAGAACATCCTGACACTATCTACATGCAGGAGATGTTATACCTGAAGTTGTTCTGCCTGATATGGATGTTCCAGCTACTCTGGGACTTGGATGTTCTTGTTCTCCACACCCGAGAACATCCTGACACTATCTACATGCAGGAGATGTTATACCTGAAGTTGTTCTGCCTGATACGGATGTTCCATCTATTCTGGGATTTGGATGTTCTTGTTCTCCACACCCGAGAACATCCTGACACTATCTACATGCAGGAGATGTTATACCTGAAGTTGTTCTGCCTGATATGGATGTTCCAGCCACTCTGGGATTTGGATGTTCTTGTTCTCCACACCAGAAAACAGTCTGACAGTCATCTCTCTCAATTCATCTAAGGACTCTGTCAGAACAACACACATTATCCTCAATGAAGATGACAACATAATAAATCACTCCACTCTGTGTTTTCATTGTTTTAGCAACACAGCATAAAAAAATAAAAAAATAAAATGTATTTTCAATGCGAACAATCAATTTCTCACAACCACACGACAACCAGACAACCATACCCCACAACCAGACAACCCTACCCCACAACCAGACAACCATACCCAACAACTAGACAACCCTACCCCACAGCCAGACAACCCTATCCCACAACCAGACAACCCTACCCCACAACCAGACAACCCTACTCCACAACTCAACCCTACTCCACAACCAAATAACCCTACCCCACAACCAAACAACCCTACACTACAACACAACCCTACCCAACAATCACCCAACCCTACCCCATACACCAGACAACCCTACCCTAACAACAGACAACCCTACCCCACAACCAGACAACTCTACCCCACAAATAGTCAACCCAATTCCACAACCCTACTCAAAAAACACACAACCCTACCCCACAACCCTACCCCACAACCAGACAACCCTACCCCATAGCCAAAAAACCCTACCCCACAACCAGACAACCTACTCCGCAACCCTACCCCACAACCAGACAACCCTACTCCACAGCCAGACAACCCTACCCCACAGAGAGACAACCTTACCCCACAACCAGACAACCCTACACCCCAACACAACCCTACCCAACAACCAGACAACCCTACCCAACAACCAGACAACCCTACCCCAGAACACAACCCTACCCCACAGCCAGACAACCGTACCCTACAACCACACAACCCTACCCTACAGCAAGAGAACCCTACCCTACAACCACACAATCCTACTCCACAACCAGACAACCCTACCCCACAACCAGACAACCTACTCCACAACCCTACCCCACAACCAGACAACCCTACCCCATAGCCAAACAACCCTACCCCACAACCAGACAACCTACTCCACAACCAGACAACCCTACCCCACAGCCAGACAACCATACCCCACAACCAGACAACCCTACCCCATAGCCAAACAACCCTACCCCACAACCAGACAACCTACTCCACAACCAGACAACCCTACCCCACAACCAGACAACCATACCCCACAACCAGACAACCTTACCCCACAACCAGACAACCTTACCCCACAACCAGACAACCATACCCAACAACTAGACAACCCTACCCCACAGCCAGACAACCCTACCCCACAACCAGACAACCCTACCCCACAACCAGACAACCCTATCCCACAACCAGACAACCCTACTCCACAACCAGACAACCCTACCCACAACCACCCAACCCTACCCCACAACCAGACAACCTTACCCCACAACCACCCAACCCTACCCCACAACCAGACAACCTTACCCCAAACCACCCAACCCTTCCCCACAACCACCCAACCCTACCCAACAACCAACAATGCTACTCCACAACCAGCCAATAGCCAAGGGATTTAACTTGGTCGCTTGCTAAAAACTAACATATGTACCAAAATGTCTCATTGAAAGAAGCAAGAAGGTAAAACCCATCGGAACTGTTAGGATTCGTAAATATTATCCATGAAACTGCATACAGTAAGGAAGTGCCACTTGCCCTTCCTGAACCTTACTCATCTCAGCAGACAGGAATATGGAAACATTGGTAAGTCAACCCTGTCTTCTGTGATATAAGAGCTTCTACACTGAGGCAACAGCACCAGTGTATATGACAATCTATCCTCCTCCCTGCGGGACCCGTGAAGATCCGGGTTACAATATTGATCTTCAGTAACCCATGCTTGTCGTAAGAGGCGACTAACAGGATCGGGTGGTCAGGCTCGCTGACTTGGTTGACACACGTCATCGGTTCCCAATTCCGCAGATCGATGCTCATGCTGTTGATCACTGGATTGTCTAGTCCAGACTCGATTATTTACAGACCGCCGCCATATGGCTGGAATATTGCTGAGTGCGGCGTAAAACTGAACTCACTCACTCACTCACTCCTCCCTGCGGAAAACAGAAGCAGTCACCTTGCCCCACCACACACAGCTGCATTATGTTGGCAGAGTAGAACCTTGCGTGGAACTTGAGCAGCTCTGCCCGGACATCAACACCATTCTGCTTGGGGATCACGTCCAGGGTGTCTTTGTTACCTGCACAGAAAATCATACATCTCAACACGTGACAGTTGTCGGTGGGGAATCAGAAAACCACTGGCTAAATGGTATTTGACATAATAAAAAACAGATAAAGCTGACATTTTCGATGTTCTGTCAACACTCAAATGTTTCTTTCCCCAAATTCCAAAACCCACTTTGTTTGCTTAGCAACCTGACTGCTTTCTAAACACATGATAATGAATAACTTTTGCAGAAAAACTTCATATTGGAGCTCATCAAAATGCCCATCTCCCCACCTGTGCCAAACCTTCCAAAGGGGTGTTGTGGGTCTGACAACATCCTCCCCAGCTGGTACAGTCTCCGAGCATCATTCTTCACGTTCTTGTCATTCTCGGAGTTGACAGCATTCACCTCTCTCTCTGTTGCCGACTCCGTGAATAGCGGACACAGAAAGAACTGAGCAAATCTGAATCAATTAAAACGTAATTTTTTAAGTAAAATTGATATTATTATACTTATCCTGACTCATGATCTTTTGCGATCTTCTTTTCCCTTTCGAATGGTAGTGGAACACTTGAATACCTTGAAGTTCCCGAAGCAGACATATAAATACACTCACCCACGAGTTACCTCCCTTTGCCCTTTCCCGCGCAAACCAGACGAAAAATATATGTGCTGTTGTTGTTTAACTCCACATTCCAATATTTCAGCGAGGTTTCTGGAGGCCTAATCTTACCTGCTATCATTATTAGCTAAGGCCATGTGATTGATACATACATAAGTGATAAGCATTGAATTACTGCAGTTAAAGGGACAGTCAGGTAGCCAAAAGGATAGCACAAAGCATTCTCTTGTCACATCGAAGACCATAGGCATACATAAAGCCCATTAATGGTGTCCCCTGCCCCGATATTGATAGAATATTGCTACAGCAGCATAAAACGATACTCACTCACTCCAGTTAAAAATATAATGTAACATGTCACCTGTCCAGTGCTCCAGAAAGATGTTCTGGTCCGACATTAAAGTGATATGTGGTGTGTTCTGTGGAGGTGCTGGCATTGCTGCCACCCCCATGTTCGTTCAGGAACTTAAAAAAACAACATATATTTATTAATAATGGTACTCAAAATTTAATTAAAGCCATATACAAATGAAATACTGTTTGAATGATTTTGTATGATAATAAATATCTCTGTGTTATGGATTTTCCCATGCTTAAGAACATTCATTGTTTTGTCAGTTATCTCATGTCTAAATTTAGTGTTTATTTATGTTTAAGGGGTTGTTTGTAGCATTGGTATTTTTTTTAAATCTGTGTAATACACCAATGAATATGACATAGTAACAGTCACTGCTGATGTTAAATGTTGTAATACTTACTTTCCCATACTCATTTTCATTTGGGAACTGGAAAACAACAAAAACATACTTTGACTATGAAAGACAAAATCTTGTTGAATGTTATTGAAATTACAATGTTTTATCTCACAACAAAACCGTTATTCAGTAAGTGTGGAAACAACCAACTCAGGCAGGCAGGTATAAACCTTATTCAGCCTACAGATGTCACTGTACACCAGCAGTAGACAAAGTTTATTAAAAATCATGATCAGCTAGAAGGAAGATCAACTGTAAAGTTATCATTATAACTGCTCATGTGTTTTAGATCTTAGTGCATATATTTTGTATCATCATCATCATCATCATCATCATCATCATCAGCATCAGCATCATCATCAGCATCATCATCAGCATCAGCATCAGCATCTTCAGCATTATCATTGATTAAACATCAAATACAATCTTCTCTTACATCCAGTCTAAGTAAACTTAGACTCAGTATTATTCATTACACTGCTATACTGAGTCTAACAAACCCTAGTAGAAGGTCGCATCAGCTAACCTTTGAGTGAACTATGACCGTCCAATCAAATGCGAGACGGACGAATGCATTTAACCAATCAGACAACGACTACTTGTCAGGGTTGGGCGGGACTTACAAAGCGGTTTTGGGATTTTCTCTTCCCTGGTCGCTAACACTGATCTATCACCAAACAAAAATCTGCATAATACATTGATATTTGACCTGCAGTATATACGCTTAGGGGTTTCTGATGATATAGTTACTATTAACTTATATTTCCGCAAGATGACATCGTGGAATATTGACAAATACACTTTTTTCAGCAACTGTTTACTCACTGCATCCTTCATGTGTATCACTCGGAAGCGACTGTGCGGAAAATAGCATTCGGAATCATTCAAGGTTTTTTTAGGCAAAGGTTCAAACGGTATGTTCGAATGTTAACATTCGCGATTTGGTAAGCTGTGTTCTGATTGGTCAGTCCAAAAGGTTAGCTGATGCGACCTTCTACTAGGGTTTGTTAGACTCAGTATAGCAGTGAAACGAATATTGAGCCTAAGTTTACTTAGACTGCTCTTACATCTGAAGTTGTTTCATGAAATAGTTATCAATGGTGTCAATAGGCATGCTGTGATGTGCAAGTCTATGATGTGTGAGTCTATGACTGTACCTTTTCTGTTCCCAGGAACAACATGTGTTCACAGAAGTGAGCCAGGCCGGGCAGCTCTTCAGGGTCACTCATATTGCCTAGCAACAACAAACAACAATATTAGTCACAGGCAAAACCTTATATCCCACATGCTACCCAGATTTCGAACTGAATGTACTTATATATTTACATGATCTTCTAAAAAAAATACACAAGAAAATCAAATGAAGTCTTTGTATATACAGACAACAAAATAGGTATAGCACATTTTGGAAGAGACTGCTAATTGCATTATTGGGGTATTATTTTCATTTTTCAGTTGTATCCTGCCAGTGAGGGAACAGGTCAAAATGGCCACACGACAAAATGGCCACACTGACCCTAGTCAAAATGGCCACACAAAAAGTCAAAATGGCCACAAATCCCAGTCAAAATGGCCATACCAAAAAGTCAAAATGGCCAAAGAAAAAGTTAAAATGGCCATACATTATTTTTTTTCATATCAATGAGTATTGTTAGTGAAATGCTTTCTTACATGATACTTTGAGATTGTTACTTATTTAATTTTGAGATGTTTTTTTTTGTCCTGTACTTTGAGCTGTTTTCTTATGTAATACATTGAGCTGTTTAACAGTGCACATAGGTGGTGTTTCCACATCCCCACAATGAAAGTGGGATCAGCCCAGTTGTTGAAGAGTACCCAAAGGAGTTATTGATGAGTAGATTAATGAAATAGATTATCCAAGATTCTATTTACACAGAAGAAATAGACTATTATGAAGTTTGAAAGTCATTTTGGTTTAAACATATTTTATTATTATTTATGAAAATGAATTGGGATTGGTGAGCAAGCATTACTGCTTATGTTAACACCGCTCCCATGCAACATAAAATACAAAATGAAATGGAGGATGTGACATCATCGATATTGACTATTGCATAAATATATTTTTAAGTATACATCAAATACAACTATTCTCTAAGTAGTCATAATTAGAGAGTTACAGTTGTGTGTGTCTAACAAGCTATTGTAGGAATATTAATCAATCATGAGAAGGTTGTTGAGTTAATTTAAGTATTTTCCTGAGAAAATTTGAAGCCTTGTGTCTTGATGATATAATCGTGGACAGATTCAACTATTTTCTGGTTTACACAAGGAGTAAATTCTTTGTTTCCGTTCAAAATGGTATCCAGGTTATAACGGGTAGTGCCCGGGTAAAAAAGATTTGGCATAAGAGGCAGTTTGACTGTAAACTTGTATTTCAGAGTTATTTCTTAAACTATATCTTGTAGTTTTGGAGACGGATGTAAATCTGAGTAGGTAAATTAATTTCTCTTTCAATGATCACGAAGTTACCTACACAAAGTGTATGTTAATCAATTTATCTTTTAAAGTTTCATTAAGACTTCCACAAGATTCAGTTACATAGCAAATCAGTGGTCTACTCCTATTTGTGAGAACTCCCAGTTGTGAGACTCCCAGTTATGAGACAGTGGAGTAGGTAATTAACAACGAAAACACACCATACTCCCCTGTTTGATAGCATGGATTCACCCTAGCTAATTACTGATTTGCTATGTAGCTGAATCTTGTGGAGGTAACCTAATGAAACTTTATAAGATAAATTGATTAACATACTCAGGTAAATGTCTTTAATAATTAAACACTTTGTGTAGGTAACTTCGTGATCAAAGAGAAATCAATTTACCTACTCAGATTTACTCCGTCTCTGTCTCTATAGTTTAAGAAATAACTCTGAAATAACTCTGAAATTTACAGTCGAAATGCCCCTTATGCCAAACCCTTTCTACCCGACACAATAAATTTATGGAATGCCCTACCAAATTCCAAAGAGTCATGCAGTCTCAAAGAATTTTAAAACCTAATTACAAAAACTGAAAACAAGATTTATATTGATCTTAATTATGGCTCTTGTTTTTGTCAAATCGTTCACTGCTGCCTCAGGCTCGGATATAGCGACCCAAACGCCGATAAGTATAACAGACGTTTAATAGACAGTGCATGTTGCTCTTGTGGGTAACAACTACCCGTTATAACCTGGATAATTTTTTGAACGGAAACAAAGAATTCACTCCTTGTGTACACCAGAAAAAAGTTGAATCCGTCCATGATCATGTCATCAAGACACAACCTTCAAATTTTCACAGGGAAATACTGAAATTAACTCAACAACCTTCTGGTGATTGATTTATATTCCTACAATAGCTTGTTAGACACACACAACTGCAAGTCTCTAATTATGACTACTTAGCAAATAGTTGTATTTGATGTAATCTGTATATATATATATATGTACTTAAAATTATATTTCATTTTATATTTTATGTTGCATGGGAGCGGTGTTAACATAAGCATTAATACTTCACCAATCCCAATTCATTTTCATAAAAAATAATAAAATATGCTTAAACCAAAATGACTTTCAAACTTCATAACAGTCAATAAAAATGCGTTATCATAATTACATGTTCTTCTGAATAAATAAAATATTCAATGAATTATTTCTTCTGTTTAATTATAATCTTTGATAATCTATTTCATCCTGGGCTGATCCCACTTTCATTGTAGGGATGTGGAAACACCACCTATGTGCACTGAACCATTAATTAATGTGTCTCACAACTGGGAGTTCTCACAAATGGGAGGACACCAAATCAGTAATTAGCTAGGGTTAATCCATTCTATCAGACAGGGGAGTATGGTGTGTTTTCTTTGTTAATTACCTACTCCACTTTCTCATAACTGGGAGTCTCACAATTGGGAGTTCTCACAAATGGGAGTAGACCTTAATTACCTACTCCACTGTCTCATAACTGGGAGTCTCACAATTGGGAGTTCTCACAAATGGGAGTAGACCAAATACTCTCGCAATGTTTACTTAATTAATACTTTCAGATGTTATTTCAAAGCCCTGTATCATTGGGTAGTGTTTTGATAACATGTTCAAGCGGGTTGACATGTGAACCAGCGGGTTAGTGAGTGAGTTTAGTTCACTCAATTCATTTGTAGTGAGTTATTCAATTGCTTACATAAACTTGCATGCTTTAATAATGTTGGAACTGACAGTTTTCATCATCATTTCCACAACTTCAGTTATGGCAAATGCACAATAAATTTCTTCCTACTTCTCATAGTGGAAGATACATACATGTAAATGGTTATATGTTTATTGTGAACAAAAAGAAAAGGGGAGAATGGACCTAACCTCCCATCCCATAGAGTCTGGTAAACTTCAGGAGTCACAAGTGAAGATGAAGGTAAGATGCATAGGTATTAAAAAAATGACCACTTATCCTTTAACTGGCTCGTTAACTACTAATCAACATGTGATTACATACATTGTGTAACCTTAATTAAGCTGTGAATCCAGAAGTGCCTCGTTAACTAATTAAGCCATAATTGATCAATTAATTGTTAATCTCTGTGTTTATTCTAATTGTTCTTATACTTTTCAGGTCATCTTCATGTGAGGTCTGGGTTTTGAAAATACTTCTTGCTTTGGAGAAGTATTATTATATTAACAAATATAAATATACCAAATACAAAAAGTGCATGTACATGAAGAAAAATCCTACATTTATCAGTCTTTTTATTTGTTGAAAATATGATTTGTTGATGTGTAATAAACATCAAGTTTTGTCTGATATAACTTCTTTTGTCATTTCTACACCTTGATATCAAATAATACAACATGGGAAAATGTTATGAGTATTAACAAAATATAAAAAATAATGTGTGGCCATTTTGATGTTTTTATGGCCATTTTGACTTTTTGGTGTGGCCATTTTGACTAGGGGTTTGGGGCCATTTTGACTAGGGGTTTGGGTCCATTTTGACTTTTTTGTGGCCATTTTGACTTGGATGTTTTGTGACCATTTTCACTAGGACCCGCAAGTGACAGTTTAATGTAAAGACTAGAAGGCTCACAAGTATCCAGCTCCGAAGAAGCTATTGTTACTGCATATATGGATCAGTATGTTGTCACTGTTTGTACTTGCCAACATGGACATCAAGTGCAGCAGCTGACCGGTCAGTGTTGGGGTCACTGACCAAGAATACTGTCATCCCATTAGTCAGTTCCAAACATCGATAATTGCGGTCATCTGCTGGTGACCTAGTGATGTCAGAATTCTCATAAATCCTCTTCACAAATTCATGGTAGCCTGTCATTATTCCTCAACACTGTACACTACCTGAAATAGATGAAAAAAATGTTTATTGATCCTTTGGCTTTTTCTCTCAGATTTACGCATTGTCAATACTGCAAGTGTGGTGATGACATTGTTGCTCACATGGTCCCTTACGCTTTGCTGTACAGAATGTGGGATCATGGATGATTTGTAATTCTATCCTTATGATAGCCAAGTCTAGATGAGCACCAGACTTCTATAGTCTATCATAGGGACATCTTGTTCTTGTTATCATAATTTTCCTCCCTGCAGGGCCACAATGATTTATACTCGCCTCGATACAGCGAGTGTAAACACTAACATCCGAAAATATAACGACGTCCGAAAACATATAAGCAGACGATAGGTCAGTCGTTTTATGAGCCGATGTGTTTGTAAACGGTTCAACCTCGCTGCTCCCTTTACGATCCTTAGGGTTAGGGTTTAGTGTAAGGGTATGCCAACCTTTACGATCCTTAGGGTTAGGGTTTAGGTTAAGGGTATGCCACCCTTTACGATCCTTAGGGTTAGGGTTAGGCACCCTTTACGATCCTTAGGGTTAGGGTTAGGGAAGCCCAGCAGCGGTAATTAATCTGAAAAAGTGCGCCCGGTAAAATGCAGTACTCCCCATTCACTATATGCTTAAGATTACGCACACAGCTGATCACAGAGCGAAACCGCGTTTCGTAACTCCCCTGGTTTGACAAGTCCATAGGCGCCCGACTCTGATATATTTATAAGTATGACCTATATGTATAAGAATAGAGTCGGGCGCCTATTATGGACAAGTCTTTGTTGTTTTTTCAGCTATGTCGTGCTCAATGGTTGAGTTAATTGTGCATTCCAATCAAAATAACAGTTACCGTAAGCTAACTCTGGCACGTTAACAAGAGTTTTGGTCTGCACTCCAGTGACTTTTAGTGTATATTCACACGGAATGTCAGCTGTCAGTTTGTTGCCTTTTCATAACCCATGGGCGCTGACATTTTCCAAGGGGTGTAACTCTAAATCGTCGCTTCGTAAGGTAGCCGCTAAAAATACGGTTAGCTGTTTACTTTCGGGGATATCTGGACTCAGTCCGCCATCATGGTCCTTCGAAGAAAAGGAATATCATGTCGTTGATAACTAATTTCGAGTACAAGGAATACGTAGTTATGTGATAAATAACAAATTTAATTCATGGCGACTTACTCCACTTGAGTAAAAGAATCATATTCACCAAAAATACAAGGCAGTAATGAACGAATGAAAACGTTTTACGTCACTGTTAGCAATATTCCAGCACTTTCACAGCGGAGGACACCAGAAATGGGCTTTCATACATGGTAACCATGGGAAGAAATTAACCTGGGTCTTTGGCGTGACGAACAAACGCATTAACCACTAGGCTACCCAACGGCCCTCTTAGTTGATATGAAAGCCTTCCACTGTACGTGAAGAATCGATCCTTTAAACAAAACTAACGAACGCTAACGAATTTACAATACCAGCAATATCCACGTTACACAAATAACAAATTTTTTTAAGACGCATGTCCCCCCGGATGAGTGAGAGTGAGTATGATTTTACGCCGCTTTTAGCAATATTCCAGCAATATCACGACGCGGGACACAAGAAATGGGCTTTACACATTGTAATCATATGGGGAGTGAAGTAGAGTATAAAATCGATTCTCTTTGTACTAATCCAGATATAAATAGGTTATTAGAGGTAGAGGGCGCTACTATATGGAGGAATAAAAAGAGTTTGTAAAACCGGGTATTGACCCGTGTGTGAATTACGCATCATATCGGAAAGCGCAAGTGAAATCTCCAAAACGCCATCATCATCAAGTAGTTCAATCTGCCCTGTTTTGTCGCCGACAGAGCTCAGTCTGTATTTTCTTTTCTTTATTTTTAATATCAATATACATTATACTTTGTACATTACGACCATGATCTGATGCCATGGGTGTCAGTCTTGCTGCAAGACGGAATGTTGTCACAGTGATGGGTCCGGTTCTCAACCGCTAATATGTATGGTTTGAGGTACCTGCAACTTTGATGTTTTGTTCCGTGGTTCTGAAATCACGATGTTGATGTTTTAGACATAAGTGACGCGACTGAGTACGTAAATCCCTCGGCGAGTACCACAGGGGAAGACACCAAGTGTGTGTGTGTTTTATATCTGGATAGCCAGGGCTTGTTAGAGAAATCCTCTTGTCTGATCAGATCCTAGCGCAGTCGTTGGGGTGGCCCTTTGAGCGATTGACATACATGCACAGTTCAGATTCTTGAGAGGCATTTAGAAGTTGATGAATATATAAGACGAGTATATAGACGACAAGTTCTTCTTTATTGTATATATAACACGACGTTTCTGGGCTACTTCTTGTCCCTTCTTCAGGTGACCTGAAGAAACCCAGAAACGTCGTGTTATACAATAAAGAAGAAGTTGTCATCCATATACTCGTCTTATATGCACAGTTCAGTTTGCAATGTTATAAATATTCAGCTTATACATCTGAACAAAATATGAACGGTTATGTCACACGAGGCTAATTTTCGGATAAAATATTTCTACATATAAAACGTGGACAGCAGGCTGTCCTTTCTTTTGCCAAATGCAGCGGGAGTGTAAGGAGACGCCTGATGGAACAGGTGACACCTACAGGCAATAACTCGGCCAGAACATCAACTGTTGGTCGGTTGGTGTTTAACGCCGCACTCAGCAATATTCCAGCTTTATGCCGTCTGTCTGTAAATAATCGAGTTTGGATCAGACAATCCTGTGATCAACAGCATGAGCATCGATCTACGGCATTGGGATACAATGACGTGTCAACCAAGTCAGCGAGCCCGAGCCAGTTAGTCGCCTCTAACGAGAAGCATGGGTTACTGAAGATCAAGTCAGACCCGGATCTTCATGAGTCTCAAGACTTGATATGGAGCAATATTCTAAATTCTTCTGTCTTAGGTGTTTACATTTCACAATTTCTGAGACACAATCGAGCTTACATTTTTTTCTACGAAGATTTCAGAGAGAACCATTTGACTTGTCCAAAACATTGTCTGACATGTGTTTGTAATAAAGCTTTGTGAATGTTTCAAAACGTTTTATGGTAGACAAGCGGAATACATTTCTAAATGTATATCAGTGCCAAATAAGAAGACCGACGCGATTCCGTATTTTGACGTTTACCATACGATCCTGTTTGTTCCAATGGACAAATAACTTGCCTTTTTATGTGTTTACATAGGCGGATCCAGAGGGATGGGGTTTCAGGGTGTGCACCCCCCAACCCCCTTTCTCAAAAAGCTGTATCCGCCCCTGGTTTATGATGCGCTCTTACGGTGCCTCAATGTTTGGCGAACATTCTTCGATTGTAATTCATAAACACATGGTTATGAAATGGTCTGAATCGTACAGCTGACTGCCTACAACACATATTTCGTATGGTTATGGAGTGTTTTATTTAGGTGCAACTGCCACCAGTTTGTAGTGACCCCACTTTTGTTCCGTTTTGGTTGTTGCCTGTTCACATCAAACAGCACCGAACATTATGACAGTTGACTGTCCAACAGTTTGTGGTTTCCTTTAGTTAGTTGCGTTCTGTATGTTTTTGTGTTTGTTTGTTTTTTTGTAATTTCCTTCACATTTAGATAGTTTATGATGCGTGTACTAAAATAAATTTTATAATATAATTTGGTACATCTTATATTAATTATATACCTCTCTGTTTGCATGGTACTCAGAACCATCTGAAACATCCTTTTATTGTATACTATTATTTTCTATTGGTTTGTAGTTATGCCGCTCTCAGCCTCTCAGTAGTTTTGGAGCTATATGGCGGCGGTCTGTAAATAATCAATACTGGACCAGTTTGGTTTTATGTCATACAATTTAATATACATTAGGAATCAATCTACTGCTCAGTCTTTGATTGTAGGAAACGGGAAGAAGATGTCTCTTGGAGGTATTGAATATGGGAATGTTTTGTCAAAGAGACGCCGGAAATGTCATGGCATAAATTGACAACATCCCTGTTACAGAGCATAAATTACGAATGATAAAATATACTTAGGATTTTTCAAAATGCATGCAAAAGTTCATGTTATTGTGTCACAGTTGATCTACTAAAACGCAAACGTAACCTGTAAAGAAATGGAAGTTTTCTTCTTAAATCACATCAGTCAGTGACTTTGGTTTTACCCTGCTTTTAGCAATATTCCAGCAATATCAGGGCGGGGACACCAGAAATGGGTCTCACACATTGTACCCATGTGGGGAATCGAACTCTTCAGCACAGGGCTACCCCACCCACTAGGCTAAATCTCATGAGATCCACACACGATGCACATTTGATACACATGATATACACACGAGATGCACAATGAATCCAAGCCAAGAACAAAATATGATTCATTACCTCATTTATTAGTGAATTTGTACAATTGACTCATTTGCTGTATTTTAGTTCCACAGTCAAATACAATCATATCACATTTGGGTGATCTCTACATACAGCATACTCAAGTTACACAATCAAGTATGATCATATCACATTTTTGGGTGATCTCTACATACAGCATACTCAAGTTACACAATCAAGTATGATCATATCACATTTGGGTGATCTCTACATACAGCATACTTTGATTACCTGGCTATTGGAGGTTTGTCTATATCACTGTACACATAACATAGACAACAGGCATTGGTAAATCAACACTTTCACAAAATATATACATTCTCAGGCAAAATAGACTAATTTCACCAAACATATATACATATGGTATTCTATAAAATAGCATTATGCACATTATTCATAAACAGAAAAAAAATAATGAAAGAAAAAGACTTTCCTTTTCAACTACCAGACATAATAATACATTCCAATGTCATGAGTCTTGAAGAATATCGATCACAGAAAAGGTAGATTTATTAGATGTTAATAACCCCATTGTAAAGTTGAGTTTACCTTAACCTTACTGCTCTTCTGCAAATACTAATGAATTTATACAGCACAGATTGTTCCACTGAGTGCAAAAGATATTGCAAAGGTTGTGACACTAGTACAACAATATTGCAAAAGTTGTATAACTAGTGCAATAACAGTGCAAATATTGTAGAGCTAGTGCAAACATATGGCAAGTGAAGTGACATAAATGCAATGATTTGCATTTACTAATAATAGTTTGCTAAGTAACTACTGATACCTTCATGTAACATAAATGGCACTTATAAATGCTAAACCTTTTTATATAGAATGAATGAATAATTAGTGCTTTGCCCCGCATCAGCAATATTACAGCTATTCATGACGAGCTTTCTAAATTAAATAGACCGTGTTCTGGATTCTAACAAAGGCAAAAAGACCTTGTTACAAAATAACATTGATTACTCTGGCTACTGATTTCTAGGGCTGGCTATTGATAATAGAAATCGATAATCGTTAACTAAATATCGATAGCTAAATATTGGAGAGGCAACTTTTGAGCAAAAATGAAAGAAATGAATATATTTCATATCACTGGTGAGTGGTGCTATGTATTTGCATGGATTGTTAATAAAAGCAGCATCCTGAACATAGTTTAGAAGCAGACCATGAATAAAGTCCTTAAATTGCATATTGTGTGAGAAAATTAAAACTTTTCTCTATCACAAAAGTTTATGTATGACATTATCCATAACACAATTGTTATAAAGACATTCATTAATCATTTTTACTATCAACAATATTCCCGATTAGTGATCATTTTAGCCATCCCTACTGATTTTTGTACCAGAATATCAATAACAGTAACATCCTGAAAGGGTATTTTAACCAATGAGTTTATTAAATGACTAATACAGCATGGATACAATTAACAACTAAGAATAATCTATTTGGAAGGTTTTAAATGATATTCATATAAGCGGTCTTTGTCTCATAAACAGACTAATTGATAATATCAGTATTGGAAAATAGTTAAAATGGCAACAATAAAATGAGTATCACCATAGAAAGAAAACAAGGAAAAACAGAATGTATAACAAATAAGGCAATGATAAATTGGCTTTTTGAAGTAAAAACAAGAAACATTTAAGTCACAGTTGGTATTGTTTCATTAAGTCAGTTGGTTGTAACAACTTCAGTATTTAAAAAGTATATACAACAAATAAATATTTCTGAAAAACAAAATGGAATTAATATCACAGAAAAGTGGCAAACAAATGTAAAACTTTCTAATAAAATGCTCATCAACTAAGATTGACCAAGACCTGGCCACTAACAACATCCTCACTAAATGTTTACGGTCATAAATTCAACAACCGTGGTCATGGTGGTTGTGGGTGGGGCAGTGTTGATGGGGACGATGTATGATAGAGCAGACATAGTTATTATTATTATTGTTCCATTGAAAAATAGTTGATAAGGCCACACCAATTTTATTTCTTGTTTTGTGGATCCACTGGTTGTATTTTTTCAAGAATAAGAAAAAATGTCCCCCCTCAAAAAATAAACTCCTAATGTTAATGTGATATAAGTAGAATACTCTTGAAATCAGTGTGAAACCTAAACTAACTCAACTTATTTTTAGTTGATAATCATGTGGGTTTTTGCTTTGACTGGTGATATATATTTTTTCCCCTCCTGCCTTAGGTTTTCTGACGACAAAAATCCGTAAAACAAGAAATATAATTGGTCTGGCCTAAAGGTCCATTAAACAGGGTCTCCAGATTATAACAATTACAACACATCAATTTCAGGATCATCCCTGCTATGACAGCTGTGTCATGGTTGGATTCATATGAGCTATGCATGGACGGACATGGACATGTATAAACACTGACAAAACGAAACCACTTGGAGGGAAAGATGTCTCTGATATGTATAGGCTGACAAAAATACTCATCAACACTGATAAGAAAATAGAGGAATGTTGCATCTTCACTTGGATGGAATCATTTCTGAGGCATGTATAGATTAAAAACAATTAATCGTAAAAACTTAAAACAGATTGCGCTTTTCTTTCCAATCTCTACCATAAGTATTTATATAGCAAAATTAATAAAATATGGACAAAATCGTCAGATAGCAACAGTGATGCAAAAAGTTAGCTGTCACTTCGGTAAATCAAACACAATATATACAGAGATACATATACATCAACATAATGGGATAAACATCATAAATAAACACATGACCAAAACCAGCCAGTGTCTAGCTATAGGCATTACCCTCACTACACAAACATTGTGAGAACATGTTACATATTATGCAGGTAATTGTAAATATCACTGATACATGATCACAAGACCAATCGGTCTGCTTCGAGGGTTTCTCACACTATACATGATCACAAGACCAATCGGTCTGCTTCAAGGGTTTCTCACACTATACATGATCACAAGACCAATCGGTCTGCTTCAAGGGTTTCTCACACTATACATGATCACAAGACCAATCGGTCTGCTTCAAGGGTTTCTCACACTATACATGATCACAAGACCAATCGGTCTGCTTCAAGGGTTTCTCACACTATACATGATCACAAGACCAATCGGTCTGCTTCAAGGGTTTCTCACACTGAGACTGACTAAGTAAGGGTGGCCTAGTGGTTAAATTGTTGGACACCTTGATGACCCGAGTTTGATTCCCTATAGGGGTACAATGTGTGAAGCCCATTCTTATGTCTTGTTTTGTGATACTGGTTGAGTAATGGTAAGAGAAGTATAAATCCTACACACATTATATTCACATTATTTTCGAAAATATGGCACAAAACGTAACAGCTTGCACGTTTCTGTCCATCCACAAAGAGTAAACAGTTCTTTTTAAACTTGTTCTGCTCCTCTTTACATGTTCGCAGTTTACAAAGACACTCTTGGTAGAATAATGTTTGACCTCTGAAAACATAAAATTTTAAAAGAAATGAGCAACTCCATTTAAAATGAAAAGGAGCCTAGGTGAGGTGATTCAGAGGACAATTTAGACTTCGTTTAGAAATTTTGCATTACAGCAAGGGTTGAGTGAAAGGGAAAACAATATGGTTAAGGGACTGTGATGACCTCTGTGAGCAATATTCCACCAAGGGTACCCTTTATACATTGTACCCATGTAGAGATTAAAACCGGAGTCTTCAGTGTTTCTGGCAAACCCTTAACCACAAGGCTACCCTAATTCTGATGGCTGAACAGAGGTTACCATGGTTCCTGAGAATGTTTGTGTTGGACAATACTCAAAGTAATGCTTCTCTGATGGTTACATGTCATTCCCCAACTGCCAAGTCTTGTCTAGTGATGTTTAAAATGAACATTTGACATCTTGACGGACAAAAGTCATTTTCTCAAATGAGTTTAATCAAAGTGTAACCCTCACGTAAGCAGACCCCTTTCTACAGACTGCTTTTTGGTCCAAAATTCTGCCTATCTGCGGTCAATATACGGTAATTCTTAACCCATGTGTGACCCAGGTGGCCTCGTGATACAGTGAGCGAGTGAGTTAGTTTGTTTTACACCACTTTTAGCAATATTCCAGCAACATCAAGGCAGGGAACACCAGACATGGGCTTCACACATTGTACCCATGTGGGGAATCAAACCCGCATCTTCGGCGTGACAAGTGAACGCTTTAACCAGTAGGCTACCCTACTGCCCCTCGTGATACAGACATAGCTACAACATCTGTTGACATAAACAAAGAAGGCCTTACACTGGTATGCTGTCAAACATAAAGGCAACAGTTGTCAATCCGGAAATGGTGTACCGGTACTCAATCGTAGGCATTCTATGTGAATCACAAAATATTTCATGAAATTTCAAAACATTAAAATATCAGCAGTTTGGACAAGTCATACTTTCTCATGCCATTCCAATTTCTACATATATACAAGTCGCACCCGACTCAACTGACACAACCCCTTGTAGATATATATACACATATACATACATTGTATATTCTACCAATACAGACATGGACCTTGCTAACAAGGTCACTACATTCTTAGAACCCACACCATTAACTCCTAGAAGTGCTTTTGATCAGTGATCACTGGATACCAGGGCCTAGATTTTCGAAGCTCTCTTAGCGCTTAGATAGTCGTAAGTGCCATTCATTAACATTAACTTACGACTATCTTAGCGCTAAGAGAGCTTCGAAAATCTAGGCCCAGCGCTATATAAATCCAAAGTTATCATTATCATTATTCAAACAAAATTTTATTCAAACAATGTTATCAAGAATTATCAGTTTGGATAACAAATACTTTTAACGTTCAAGGCCAGATTTTATTTAACTTTACTTAGTATTCACATTTGCAAGAAGGATTTTGTATTCTCATAGCAACATGTTTGGTTTATATATTGTATTTGTATTGATAAAACTTGTATGATTGTCAAGTTATTGTAGCAGAGTAAACAGATATTCATAATAATAAACACAACTGTAGTTCTTATACTGATGTAGTAATGCATAATTTTACAACACTTAATATCACCGCCATATATGGTATATAGCACTAAAATATCTTCAGATTTATTGCTAATATCAATATGTATTATTGATAATATCAATATGATATAAACATGTGATAATATCAGTATATGAACATGTGATAATATCTGTATGACATAAATATGTGATAATATCCATGATATAAACATGTGATAATATCCATATAATATAAACATGTGATAATATCCATATAATATAAACATGTGATAATATCTGTATGATGTATACACAGCACAACAGCGCAACAGTGCAACAGAGCTGCAGCATCCGGAGATGAAGTCCGCAGTTACTATGCAAACACAGTCACTGGAAAGAGTTAACAATCACAAGTGAAAGTGACTTCAACTGATTTTGTTTGTAAATACTGGACGGATGTAAATCTTGATCAAAATATTCTAAAATAGGAACCACCTTTCCTGTAAACAGGTGACTTGTGTAAATCTGGGTTGTAGGAATATCTGTGGCAGGAATGTCAGGAATATGAACATCTGCTGGACGGATTCATCTGCATCTCATGGCTAAATAATACCATACAGCAAAAATATGCTTATAATAAACAAACTAATGCATATAATGAACTGTTTGGTTTGTTGAACTGTGTTATAATAAACTAAACTTAGGGACCATTCCCCGACACTTGCTGTATATTTTAGTCAAAATGCACAACTAATTTTGTACATAATTTTTTTTGGGGGTCATTCACATTGTACATGCTTCTTGTAACAAATTAAACTTAGTGGTCCCAATGAGTTCATCATAACCATCACTTACTATATATGTTGACATATTTCCAGAATAATTCAACACATGACAATATGCTTAATATCATAATGGTACTTGAAATTAACAGTTTGAAATGGATTTTCATCATGGATGAGCATATTGACAAACTTCATGCAATAATCATTCATCAAACCTGATGCTGCAATTATAAATATATTACATTTTAGGGCTGGGACAAGTCGAAAACATCCTACCTGGGTACCTTATCTTTTATTACTCTACCCTGGTACCCAATCTTATGTTACCCTACCCAGGTACCTGATGTCATATTACCCTACCTCATATTACAGTACATGGGTACCTGATGCCATATTACCCTACCCAGGTACCTGATGTCATATTACCCTAACCAGGTACCCAACCTCATATTACATTACATGGATACCTGATGTCATATTACCCTACCAGGTACCTGATGTCATATTACCTTACATGGGTACCTGATTTCATATTACCCTACCCGGGTTACCCTCTGTAGATCCAAAGAATTGCTACAAAATGGAAATTCCACGGAGTCCTGGCAAAAACAATATAGATACATGTACAAAAATGACCTGATCATGCAATTACTCAAACTTACTGAAGCTGTATCTCTACTGAAACATAACAAAGTCAGATGTTCAGGTAGTCCTGTGGGTACACAAGTCTCACTGAGGATACCCAACCTGAGTTCCAAAGCTACCTGACCCAGCCCTGTAGACATCTGTACATACAGACTGTTCCCGGAACTCAATTTCCCAAGCTGTACAGATGCAACAGAAAGGAGGGCCATGGTATCCAACAAGGATGAGATACATAGGCGCCAATATCAGAAGATAACAAGCAGGTCACTGTCAACTGTTCAAGATGACATAGAAGTACATTATTTCAGATGCATATCAGCATAATTAAGCGACAATTTGCATTAGGATAAAATTCAATCTACAGTCTAATCTACAAGTTATCCGTTTTCAGGCAGAAAGTTAATTATGTGTGTTTCTGTTTCAGACAATCAAATACAGGGGAGGTAATTCTGTTTTGTTGGGTTGTTCTGAGCCGTTTTCTTTGACTGACTGAGTTTGGTTTTACGCCGCTTTTAGCAATATTCCAGCAACATCACGGCGGGGAACACCAGAAATGGGCTTCACACATTGTACCCATGTGGGGATTCGAACCCGGGTCTTCGGCGTGACGAGCCAACGCTTTAACCATTAGGATACCCCGACCCCCCTGTTTTCTTTGAAATATCAGTACTTTGCAATCTGGTAGCAAAACCTGCTTTCAAAGGACAATCAAGTGTCCAATATGACAATGACAATGACAATGACTGGTGTGTCTATCATGAAACAAATACAAGAGTAGAATAAAATACAGGAATGTTACTGTGAAATAAGAAAAAAATGGCATACGGTTGAAGTTGCTAGATTTATGTCAGTCATGAAGCCAGAAACACACATATTTGTTAGTTTTGGCTTAAGGGATAAACATCTTTTGGAAATCACTTTGAAGAATATTACTTCAAGTAATGGTGTCAGTGGGTTGGGAATTTGTCTGCTTGGGTTTGTCAATTTTATCTCCTTTTTGTAAAAGTAGTTTCAGCATGAACTGTTGTGCTAATGGATCACACATCATTGAAAATAGTTGTAAATAAAATTTCACAAACCATGGGTCGTGTTTATGCATATTGAATTGTTTGCTGTGACAATGTGACTTCTAACCTTCTCTCACACCACTGAAAAATCTTATTCATCTTATGTTGTTCATCATTTTTTTTTTTTTATCACAGCTTCATATCTACCGATACTTATTCCTCACATAGCTGTGGTCTTGGGATGCACTAGATCTCTCCAGCTCCATCAACCGTTCCTCCAGATCTGAAATACGTTTTCTCTCCTGTCTCCTTGCACGTCTGTTCACCAATAATCGAGAACTATGAGCCGACTTCGAAACATTCTCATCATCAGAAAAATCAGGTGACTGCAGTTCTCGAGGAATTTCCTTAGTCTGAATGTTCAGAGGATTCAGATTTCTTGACGTCTGCTTCTCATATAAATCTTCCTCTGATTCGCTCCAAGGTAGTGCCTCTGACCTGGATTTCAAGAAACTTTGTCTTGGGGACAACGGGATTAATCCTCGGGGCATCTGAGGAAGTGGATGACCCCTGGTCGGGGAGCTGTCACTGTTCATATGCTTGTACAAATACTCCGGCTTAGGCTCATAATCCGCAAGGTTGATGTTCAGCTCCTTGTCTTCATCTTCTTCAAATCTGTCTTTCTTCCTCTTCTTCTTCTCCTTCTTCGACTCCCTCTTTGGATCCTTCTTTGCCTTCTTCTTCTTGTGTTTCTTCTTCACTTCATCCATTACAACATCCTAGAAAAAGAAGAAGAAATATCAACACAATGCATCTTTTCTTACAAAATCTTTTGATCTGTGCCCAGAACTAGAAAGTTGTTGTTGCATGTAAAATTTTAAGCAGATCCCAACAACTGTTTAGTGATGCCCTGAAAATTGACAATTGAAATTGAAAATTGAAAATCAGATCTGACACCATTTGACTTTACCAAATCAGGCAACAGAAGAAAACACCAATATCTAGCTACCGGCATATACAAATACACAAAGGTCAAATGTAACTTATGTTTTATTTGGGATTACACTTTCTCAGTAACATTTGTTACATTTGACCACTTAAGGCATTCTTTATTCATAGTTTCGTCCATTGGAGCTGTGACACTTTACACTTGTCAGAGGGGTACACAAAACACATGATTTATACTACCACTTATCAGACTTCCTGGCTGAGTGGGTTAGATTGCAGATTTTGTGTGCTGGCGATTAGGTGCCTCACTCGGAGACTGTTGGTTCAAATCCTGAGTGGGACTCAACCCCCAAAAGTACAAGAATCTGTACTTTACTGAGAAAGTGTAATCCAAAATATAAGATTTGTTTTATTGGTATTTACATCTTTAATACTTTATGTATTACTTTAAACAGAATGTGATCACTGGATTGTCTGGTCCAGACTGGATTACTTACAGACCACTGTCATATAGCTGGAATATTGCCAAGTATGGCGTAAAACTAAACTCACTCACACACCGTTTAAACAGAATGTGATCACTGGATTGTCTGGTCCAGACTGGATTACTTACAGCCATATTGCTGGTATATTGCCTTAAAATGTCACACACCCTTTAAACAGAATGTGCCATGTCTCTGCCTACCTTAATGTCACTGAGATTATTGATCAATGCTGTTGGGGTATGATGTAAACAAACTCAGCAAGACAATAGCTGAGAGCTAGTTTACCTAGTGACCATTCAATACACAGCAACTTCTGCTCAAGCCATTCCAGTCTGATATCTAAAATCACACCTTAACATAGCATGCTGGGAGCAAAGCCCAAGATAATGCAGCATCTCTACCTCAATGGTGAAACTCATGAGGGTGGTGCTGACAAACCAGTGATGACAATGAAGGTGAATCTAGGTTCAAACTCATTATCATAGGATCCTGTCACTCCGATGTGACACAACTCTATAAAGGAACAGGGCCACCTGTTCCAAACATCCCAACCCCCACCCCATCCCCCCTACTTCCCACAAACCATAGTTGATAATGAAGGTGAATCTGAGTTCAAACTCATTATCATAGGATCCTGTCACTCCTAAGTGACACAACTCTATAAAGGAACAGAGTCACCTGTTCCAAACATCCCCACCCACGCCTACTTCCAACAAACCATAGATGATAATGAAGGTTAATCTGAGTTCAAACTCATTATCATAGGATCCTGTCACACCCCACCCCTACTCCTAAGTGACACAATCATAGGATCCTGTCTAACAGAACTCTTTAAAGGAACAGAGTCACCTGTTCCAAACATCCCCACACTCTCACCCCCACCCCCTACTCCCACAAACCATAGTTGATAATGAAGGTTAATCTGAGTTCAAACTCATTATCATAGGATCCTGTCACTCTAAGTGACAGAACTCTTTAAAGGAACAAAGTCACCTGTTCCAAACATAACCCCCACCCCCCCCTACTTCCAACAAACCATAGATGATAATGAAGGTTAATCTGAGTTCAAACCCATTATCATAGGATCCTGTCACTCCTAAGTGACACAACCAGAGTCAATGCTCCACAAATCCCCAAACTCTAAACACACACAAAAACCAAGAAAAGTAACATTCCTGTTATGTTTTAGTAGCTTTGCAACAGTCTCACAAACATGGACACAACAACAAGCTGGGACACAGACAAAAACTTTTAGTGTGAGCAAACACACCTCCCACTGTGCTACTCCCCACAGAAACATAAGTAAGAGTGGAAACTCAATGCTTCCATGGAATGTTTGAGCATCACATGCAAAGTGACCTGTGAACATCCGGGTTAGATTTGCTTATGAGGTTAATCACTGGACTGTCTGATCCAGACCCGATTATTTACATACAGCGTTCTTATAGCAATGTGAGGATTTACTTAACACACAAACAAACAGCATGCACCGAACCTATCGGTGGTAAACTGGTTAGAAAGTCTCATTGTCTCACTCCAAGTATTTTCAAATTTACAAAAACATTAATGATGTAACAACATTTTTATCATGTGTACTAATTTCATTACAAGTGATCTGTAACTTTTAAAAACCAAAAACAAGATAAAATATTTAAATGAAAAATTGGAAACAATCTAAACAGTTACAAAATTATTAGATAATATTACAAGACAGAAGATACCATGTCTTTTTCTTCTTTCTTGATAATATATTAGTTTTAAGCAAAGATGTATTATGAATTCTGGTGATATTTCACATGACAAAGGAATGGAATATATATAAAAGTCCACTATGGATAAGGTTATAAAAGATGATCATGTTAGTGGCTAAGTACAAGGAGGGAGAATGAGAACAAACTAACAACAGTTAGTATTACAATTCTGTGTCTACATGCATCATACAAATCTTCATTTACAATACTTTCATGGAGTGTCATGAATGTTTCAGAGTTTCATAATTTTGTACTTTCATTTTGAGAATGGACATTTGCTACAGTGGAGGGGGCTTCTGAGATTAAAGGGGGTGGGGTGTGGGGGTCGCCAGGCTTTCATGAAAAAAATTACACAGCGACAAAATGTATTGCAGCCAAGGTAGGCACATCTGTGGTAGGGGAGTAGGAATAAGCTCATTAATTTCACACTATAAAAATGGTGTGGGGCTTTGGGGGACATTGCTAAATATCACCACATGCTACCAAAACTGGGAGGGGGGCAAGGTCTTGTATAATAAATGGCCAGTCCCTAATCAGATATAATTCTAAAATACAATGAATATATTATTAACATGCTCAACTTGTATCTGTGATGGTGTCACGTGGCATAAAAGATTATCAGACAAACAAAAATGTGATGATCACCTTGTTTCTTGACATTTCACCCTGAAATTAATATCACAATGATTGGAGAACATGGAATACAATTTTAGAATGGTCTTTCATTATCAGATTCATGAGGATTTGAAAAGTAATAATGTTATAAAGCAACACAAAAACTCAATGTGTCTGTATGTCTGTGTCCAACCATCTGTCCAACTGTCTGTCTGTCTGAAGGGGTAAGGAGGGGGGAGGTGTTTCTTATTAGATTGCAATATTGTACCTGACTAACAAATGTAAGTTCATGTGGCAAAGAGTAAGTCAGTTGTAAACTTTTTCCCAGTTCACTATCATCAAGCCCCCAAGAGGGGCGGTGGGGTAGCCTAATGGTTAAAGCGTTGGCTCGTCACGCCAAAGACCCGGGTTCGAATCCCCACATGGGCACAATGTGTGAAGCCCATTTCTGGTGTCCCCCACTGTGATGTTGCTGGAATATTGCTTAAAGCAGCGTAAAACCAAACTCAGTCAGTCAGTCAAGCCCCCAAGAGCAAACACCGAAAATGTATCACTTCATTTAGGGGTTTGTGTGAAAATTTTCAAGATTCTTTTACTGGCAGCTTACAGCGCTCAATTGGATTACTTTGTGAAATGGACCCTGATTTACTGTCATCTCTTCCTACAAGGTTGAATTACTAGGGAACTCTTCTTCCCCTGATTCCATCACAGGGTTCATCATTAGTTAAGTCAAGCAACCACACCAACTCAAATGTTGTCAAATCACTATTAAATCAACAGACTCTTGAAGATCTGGGTTAGAATTGGTATAAGGGTAATGCTATTTTTCAGGGCATTATCATTTGCAGAAGCCCGAGGTCATCCATTAACTGCCTGACGAAGGAGGGCAGTTGAAAATGACCGGGGGCTTCTGCAAATGATAATGCCCTCGAAAATAGCATTACCGTTATTATTGCTAAAATACATGGAATTTGTGTTGAAAAGAAAAAGGAAACAATGAAGGAATTTGACTATAAGTTTACTCAAAACCAACTTCTGACGGGGTTGACTGCCCGGATGCAATTATGTCATCGAACAATTCAAGTGACGTCACAACAGAAAGTGACGATATTCGACCTTGGCCTTTGACAAGACCATAGCCTGCAACATGTCAAACTATGTCAGTGTTCGGTTTTGGTCCAACAACAACGTTAATAGTGCAATTGTTAAGGTTAGCACCAGCAAGAAAGCCAATATTACCGGTATTTAAAGCGGGAATTCGGGTTGCTTTGACTTGTTTGACCCAGAATATCTGCCAGTCCAAAGCCAATGTCGAATGAACCGTAAGCCCACACACCCACTTTGACATCACTTGACAACAGAATTGATAGTGGCCCGTCGTTAAGGTTAAGCAGTCCAATATCATTTGCAGCAGCCCAAAAATTTCTGATAATTGGAGGGCCATTTCATGATAATTCCATGTATTTTAGCTATAATCTTTAGCAACCCATGCTTATCATAAGAGGTGACTTACAGGATCGGGCAGTCTGGCTCGCTGACTTGGTTGACACATGTCATTGTATCCCAGTTGTATAGATTGAGGCTCATGCTGTTGATCACTGGATTGTCTGGTCCAGACTCCATTATTTACGGACCGCAGCCATACAGCTGGAATATTGCTGAGTGCGGCGTTGAACAACAAACAACCAACCATTATATCTACAACACTCACCTCTAACTTATTTTTGTTGTAAAGGTCTTCGGGGGCCTCAGCGAAAAGGTTATCAATGTTGAGCCCATCCTGTAACCTCTGTTCTTCATCCCGCAGCTTTAGGACCCTCTTAACTGACGGCCATCTTGATACTTTCTTTTCTTGTTCTTGTTCCTTCACAGGCAGAGGCAGGGTCTGTGTTTGCCCGAGTGTTGTAGCATCTATGCCGAAACCATGTTGTTCCGCTATGAGTTCATCCTCAATCAACTTGGTCAATTCATCAACTCTGAAATGAGAATTATTTATAAACTTTAAACACAGATTATTCAGATTTATTGGTCATTCTGACATTAACCTGAGTTCCTGGCCACTTGCACAAAGTCCTGAGCTCCTGGCCACTTGCACAAAGTCCTATGACTATTTTGATTAGTTAAGGAAACATTTATCAGTTTAGAAACAAAGATCTTTGTTGGTTTTTGTAGAAAACACCTTGTCTATCAGTTTTCAAAAATCAAGATGTCAGTGAGTGGCTTAGAGTGAGTGAGCTTTAGTTTTAGCAATATTCCAGCAATATCACAGCAGGGGACACCAGAAATGGGCTTCACACATTGTACCCATGTGGGGTATCGAACCTGGGACTTTGGTGTGACGAAAAATGCTTTAAGCACAAGGCTACCACAACATCCAGTGACTTAGAGAGTGGGATATCAGAGTGCTTCAAACAGTTTTTCAGTTATCCCTGTGTCAAGTGAGATCAGTAGGAATGTGCTTTAACACTTTGATCATTGCACTTAAATTAAAAAGTGTGTATGTGTGCTAGTGTCCATGGCTGCTTCTTCCGGGGCAGACTAATGCCAGTTAGGGACCATTCATAATTTATGGCGTGCGTACATGCGTGTGTGTGTGAGGATTTAAGAAGGGGGTTACCCACTTTCTTCTGGGAAGCTGGTGTGGGTCAGCAATGTTTTTACACACGTACTTGGGGTGGGTGGGGTGTCACCAGTTTTGTACATAAAGATATGGGTCATTGATGGGTCATACAGGGGGGTCACTTTTTTGTACATAAATTTAGGGGGTGGGGTTGATTCACATTGTACATGCTTTTCCATAAAAATCATCATCACCCCCCCCCTAGCCATAAATTATGAACGGTCCCTTATTTAGTGTTAACCTCCTGAGATATCGCACTCATGTTTAACATGGTTACCTCTCAGACACAGTATGCTGTCTCCAAGCTGACAGGTCCTTGTTTTATGCCCTTAAAACTAGCACCAGGCAGGGTAACATCAAGTACCATCTTTTTGTACAATATGGCTAGGGATCAAACCACTAGACAGTCTATCCACTAAACCATGGGCGAATGCCCTGTGTCATGCATGCAAAAAGCCTTTACCACAATGTGACACTCCTGGGAAAACTCATGCTCTGTAATAAGTCAGTTGCATACTTTATTATAATTCAGTGAGGACCAGGAAACCAATCCCTGGAAGCATGACCATTCAAGCGACACCCAACAGTAAAGCTATGATTGCTTAACACTACAGTAATTAACCATCTACACTACACATTCAGGATAACAGACAGTTCACAGTCCCTCCAATCCCATTCTAGTTTTAGAGTGAGTGAGTGAGTGAGTGAGTGAGTGAGTGAGTGAGTGAGTGAGTGAGTGAGTGAGTGAGGTTTTACACCAATTTAGCAATATTCCAGCAATATCACGGCGGGGAACACCAGGAATGGGCTTCAATTATTGTACCCATATGGGGAATCGAACACAGGTCTTCAGTGAACGTTTTAACCACTAGGCTATCCCACCACCCCTGTCTCTTATAATAAGCAGGAGGTACTTGGGGGTCAACCTGATCTTGGTCACTGAAGACACTACTCACCTCTTCTGTAGGTTCTTCACCTTGGTTTCCAGAGTGTTGGACTGACTGGCCTTCTCATGGCGGAGGTGGTTGGCCATCATCTCCTTCTCAAACAGCTGCAGATATGTCAGATGCCGCTGAAGGTATTGCTGGGCTGAATAGTGTTATAGATAAAGTGTTAGACAAATAATCATTCTGCTAACCTCACAGTCAAGATGTCAGTATATAAGTCATTGTAGACCATGTCAATGAGTGAGTGAGTGAGTGAGTGAGTGAGTCGGTCGGTCAGTGAGTTTAGTTTTACGCTGCTTTCAGCAATATTCCATCAATATTACAGCAGGGGACACCAGAAATGGGCTTCACACATTGTACCATGTGTGCGAAATAGTTTCCAAATTTTGCTGGCCAGTTAGCCTGAAAGTTACTAGCCCACAAAATAATTCACAAGCCCAAAATTTGAATGTAGAAACTAAGCAAAAGCAAAACTACTTAAATATGAAAAAATATATTGTCGGCATGACACAGGTTTCATCATTAAGCTGCTAATATGATGAACATTTCAGCCCATAATTTTGCATGATTTAAAAGTGTATTATAACTTATTATTAATTTACAAAATGACCCCATGAAAATTCATTAGATAGTCGGGCCAGTGACTGTGGAGATTTACTGGCCCAAGTGAATTTTTACCAGCCACAGGCTAGCAGGCCAGTGGTTATTTCACACACTGACTGCACCAATGTGGGGAATCAAACTCAGGTCTTCAGCGAGACAGGCAAACGCTTTAACAACAACACTACCCCACTGCCTGCAATGTATCATCTAAGTATTGACATGTCCATTGAAGAACTGGTAGGTCCATAAAACAGTTGCCATGGCCATTAAGGATCAGCAAGGTGTAGTAAAAATCTTTTTGGTCACACTGTCCATTTGAGAGTTGTCAAATAAATGAAAAAGTGTCAATTGAAGCAGCATTTGAGTGGCCAATAAAAACAGGACCACATTTATTCATGTGTGGCAATGTCAAGAAAACGTAAACACATCATGCCCACCTATTGTTATGGTTATACCTATATAAAGGCCCAAAATATTGAAGTCTACTCTTGATGGAATAATAAGTGACAAAACAAAAGACTCCAACAGAGCATCTTTTGAAAATCACACCACAGACAACTTTGAACAAGCATTGTCACTAAGGTGACATAATCCCCCACTGCAAATTATCAAATCAAACTTATAAAGTAATGAAAGTTTAAGTTAAATGTCAACAAAAACATGACCAGTCAACCTCTCTTGATGTCTTGCTCTTTAGGTGTTCAAACACACACATATTTTCAAGACTGACTTTGACATGAATGTCATAGTGTATGAAATATGCAAAAATAGTACTAAAGAAATTGCTTTTTGAAAAACATTTAAGGGAAGTCATGAAAGTCTTTGAAGAAGATCCAGTGAACTGTTTTTGAAATATCTTGCTGACAATTCAGGTTAACATGCTCAAATCTTCAAAGTGTCTCTGTGACCTTGACAAAATCACCAAAGGTCACCAAAATCGGCCGAGCCCTGCGCCTTCCCTAGATAAAGCTTTGTATTGAATATGAAGAAAATCCAGTGAACAGTTCTTGAGATAGCTTAACATGCAGGTAAAATGTTAAAGTCCCCTTGTGACCTTGAAATTAAGGTCAAGGTCACCAAACCTGACTTGGACCTTTCTTATACTGTGATGAACCTATAGGTACCAATTATGAAAAGAATCTAGTAAACGGTTCTTAAGATATTCCAATTCGTACGTATGTACGGACGGACGGACGGAGCCTAATACTATATCCCCCGCTTCGCGCTAAACTCGCGCCGGGGATAATAAGTCAGTGATCGTGAAGCACAACACGTTCCTATCACATACTTTCTGTTGTCTTTTTGCAGCATGTCTTCCTGAATATCCACTTCATGAGGTAGTATGCGTGCTTGACGATGTTAAACGGCGGGATGATGCTGGTCTTAATGTCATACTCCATCACTAGGTAGTACATCTGGAACTTCCAGATCTCGATCGAGTTCTCCTCCACTGTGTCAAACACATGACTGAAACACATGAGAGTTACTAATTAGAGTGAGTGAGTGAGTTTAGTTTTACGCAGCACTCAGCAATATTCCAGCTATTTGGCGGCAGTCTGTAAATAATCAAGTCTGGACCAGACAATCCAGTGACCAACAGCATGAGCATCGATCTATGTAATTGGGATACAATTACATGTGTCAACCAAGTCAGTGAGCCTGACCACCCGGTCCCGTTAGTCACCTCTTACAACAAGCATGGGTTACAGAAGATCAATTCTAACCCGGATCGTCACAGGTCTTAGAAACAAGAAGCACATGATAGACAAGTGTCTGCCTCCAAATGTTCCACAATGTAATATCAATATTTCTTTTTTTGTCAATCAAGCAACTGTACTGTGAAATGTTGCCAAATTTCTTACGATAGTTTTCGGTACTAAACAGCAAAAGAACCAAATATGTAATTCTGTAAAATAGAGTTTAATTATCATTTGAATTTTGTGTCATTTGGCCTTTTCTTCAAATAAACATCTTGTAACTTGTATCTTTACCAGGAATGGGTATTGGTTAAAACCATATTTCACTATGTTCTCATATATTATGATAGGGAACTAGTTGACATACTTAAGTTTATTCCATACATAATACTGCAACATGTTTGCCATTGAAATAAGGTATACGTAATTGTGTCAGGGTCAAGTCTTGGGAACGAAGTGCACACTTGCCCATTCCATTTGTGTCCATCAACAACTAACAGATATGACATAAGAGTTTGTTTGTTTCTTGCTATTCCATATTCCAGCCATATTGCTGGGCCAGAAACTCTAGTGATCAACAGCATGAGCATCGATTTATGCAGTTGGGATACAGTGACACATGCCAACCAAGTCAGCGAGCCTGATGACCTGATCTTGTTAGTTGCCTCTTACAACAAGCATGGGTTACTGAAGACATTACGTAAGAGACATCAGTCAGACAGTCACTGCTGTCCTTTTCACAAGTTTGCTATGTATTGTGAGTGAGTGAGTTTGTTTTACGCCTCTTTGAGCAATATTCCAGCAATATCAATGCAGGGGACACCCGACATGGGCTTCACACATTGTACCAATGTGGGGAATCGAACCCGGTCTTCAGCGTGATGAGTGACACTTTTACCACTAGGCTACCCCACCACCCTGCTAATGTATAAGTTACCTGAAGATGGCAATGAGCAGGTTGAGGAGGAGGATGTTGCCCACAGACAGATATATCCCCAGTAGCGACGAGTGACACTTTTACCACTAGGCTACCCCACCACCCTGCTAATGTATAAGTTACCTGAAGATGGCAATGAGCAGGTTGAGGAGGAGGATGTTGCCCACAGACAGATATATCCCCAGTAGCGACGAGTGACACTTTTACCACTAGGCTACCCCACCACCCTGCTAATGTATAAGTTACCTGAAGATGGCAATGAGCAGGTTGAGGAGGAGGATGTTGCCCACAGACAGATATATCCCCAGTAGCTTAACGAGTGACACTTTTACCACTAGGCTACCCCACCACCCTGCTAATGTATAAGTTACCTGAAGATGGCAATGAGCAGGTTGAGGAGGAGGATGTTGCCCACAGACAGATATATCCCCAGTAGCGAGCTTAATTTGAAGTGACACTTTTACCACTAGGCTACCCCACCACCCTGCTAATGTATAAGTTACCTGAAGATGGCAATGAGCAGGTTGAGGAGGAGGATGTTGCCCACAGACAGATATATCCCCAGTAGCGGCATTTAGTGACACTTTTACCACTAGGCTACCCCACCACCCTGCTAATGTATAAGTTACCTGAAGATGGCAATGAGCAGGTTGAGAGGAGGAGGATGTTGCCCACAGACAGATATATCCCCAGTAGCTTACGAGAGTGACACTTTTACCACTAGGCTACCCCACCACCCTGCTAATGTATAAGTTACCTGAAGATGGCAATGAGCAGGTTGAGGAGGAGGATGTTGCCCACAGACAGATATATCCCCAGTAGCGACGAGTGACACTTTTACCACTAGGCTACCCCACCACCCTGCTAATGTATAAGTTACCTGAAGATGGCAATGAGCAGGTTGAGGAGGAGGATGTTGCCCACAGACAGATATATCCCCAGTAGAATGGGCACCATCCAGTTGGAGGTCCGACACGTGTTGTTGAAGGGTGTCACTGTCGTCACGTTCTGCAGAGCAGCCATACAAGTCTGATCAGCTGTAAAAGTAATTACACAAACCACATATTTCACACCTTCCTCATTTTCAGACTATGGCAGTTCAGGGAACAAGGTAATGGTTAGAAGACATGCCTGAGCCAAAGTTTTTTGGGTTTTAGTAGACATTCATATCCTAGTGAATATTGCACAAGGTATATTTAGGATTACGCTTTCACCATTATAGTCTGTTTGCAGTGAAAACGTACCGCTGAATTTCACTTTCAACAAAAATGTAAATCAAATAAAGGGATTTAAAACTATGATCATTTGTTAAACAACTTTTATCCTGAGATGAATGAAATTCTCAGATTTAAATGTTCAAATGGCAAGGTAAAATTATGAGGATTCACAATCTTAATTTCACTTTATTTGATTTACACTTTTGTTTAAAGTGAAATTCATCGGTACGTTTTCACTGCAAACAGACTATAAGTACAGATTAAAGTACTATTGTTGGGTTGAGTCCCATCCAGGATTAGAACCCACACTTTCCTTGAGTAGTGAGTAAATGTGGCTTTAAGCCATATCAGCAGTATTGCAGCTATTCGTGGCTACACACCCTCAGAGTCAGGCACCTAATCCCCTGCACGCAAAGTCACCCATCTAAACCACTCAGCCACCGCGGTGTCCATGTATTCCTCATGAATGTTGTTCTACAGTCAGGAAGTAATAGCCTGTAGTGCTGGTATACTTCTGAATTTGAATCAACATTAACTGGAGTGAGTGAGTGAGTGAGCCCCACATTAACTGGAACATGGATCTGAACTAGAACAGCTTGGACCACCTGGGTGAGTGAATGAGTTTAATTTTTAGCAATATTCCAGCAATATCACGGCGGGGGACACCAGAAATGGGCTTCACACATTGTATCCACGTGTGGAATTGAACCCAGGTCTTCGGCGTGACGAGCAAACACTTTAACCACTAGGCTAACACACACATATGTTGTACAAGGTGAGAGGACGGTGAAGCTATGTGACCTGGTTGTTAGAGTGTCAACAATGTGGATTGTTGCTCTTGATATCAATCCCCTGTTTGCCTGGTCCACACTTGATAAATTTACAGGCTTCTGTTGTTTTTTCCTGTTGTTTAACATCACTCACAATACATACTCCATCTATTCCTGCGGCCTGTAAATCTATCAAGTCGAGGACAGACAAACCAGTGATTGATATCATGAGCCACAATACACATTGTAAACCAAAAGTCACTGTGTTCTTTAATCTGATTGGTTGAAAAACATGATCGAATGGTATTCAATTCCTAGAAATTGCAAGACCAGTCGCTGCGTATTAATACATACAAACATCGCACACACCATTGTATTGTTACGTTGTCAGCAGTGGCAAATAGCAGTTCCAGATGCTACCATGTGAGACCGCCGAAACAGCCAGCTGATTATATTTCACTGCTGTACCCGTACTCGATGTCAATGAGTGCTGACACAAAAACATGTGTGGACCTTTTGGTTTACTTTTACAATGTCGATAAACATCATATGTTGGCCATTTTCCGGGTATTATTGAGTATTTGAAGTACGAGAATATTTCATTTGAAACCTCTGGCTAATGTCATCGGCTCCATATTAATTCCCGTGCTTCAAATACTCAATAAAATCCAGAAATTGGCCAACACATGATGTTTATCTCCTAATTGTGCATGTTGAAGGCATGAGCAAGTATCCTCTCAGTTAGTGACCGACTCATGTTAGGTGCTTGTTGAGACTGCCAGCAAATGAATGCCTACAGTATGAAGACTTAGGTGCATTAAAGCTGAGTCAACTCACTCTCAATTTCATCCAGGAAGATCTCTCCATACAGCTGCCAGTAAGGGTAGAAGACAATGTCTTTCAGGATGACGGCGTCACCTTTACGTTGCGGATAGAGAAGACCCTGGCTGGCCACACCATACGCCAACAAAAACACCACCAGGATCATGACGAACAACACCAGCTCCTCAAGCTGTAACACAAACAATACATTTACAGGTACATGATTGCCCCTGAATCACACAATACACTTACAGGTACATGATTGCCCCTGAATCACACAATACACTTACAGGTACATGATTGCCCCCCTGAATACACTTTACAATACACTTACAGGTACATGATTGCCCCTGAATCACACAATACACTTACAGGTACATGATTGCCCCTGAATCACACAATACACTTACAGGTACATGATTGCCCCTGAATCACACAATACACTTACAGGTACATGATTGCCCCTGAATCACACAATACATTTACAGGTACATGATTGCCCCTGAATCACACAATACACTTACAGGTACATGATTGCCCCTGAATGACACAATACACTTACAGGTACATGATTGCCCCTGAATCACACAATACACTTACAGGTACATGATTGCCCCTGAATCACACAATACACTTACAGGTACATGACTGCCCCTGAATCACACAATACACTTACAGGTACATGACTGCCCCTGAATCACACAATACACTTACAGGTACATGATTGCCCCTGAATCACACAATACACTTACAGGTACATGATTGCCCCTGAATCACACAATACACTTACAGGTACATGATTGCCCCTGAATCACACAATACACTTACAGGTACATGACTGCCCCTGAATGACACAATACACTTACACAGGTACATGATTGCCCCTGAATGACACACAATACACTTACAGGTACATGATTGCCCCTGAATGACACACAATACACTTACAGGTACATGATTGCCCCTGAATGACACAATACACTTACAGGTACATGATTGATTGCCCCCTGAATTGACACACAATACACTTACAGGTACATGATTGCCCCTGAATCACATTAATACACTTACAGGTACATGATTGCCCCTGAATCACACAATACACTTACAGGTACATGACTGCCCCTGAATGACACACTTACAGGTAATACACTTACAGGTACATGATTGCCCCTGAATCACACAATACACTTACAGGTACAGGTACATGATTGCCCCTGAATCACACAATACACTTACAGGTACATGATTGCCCCTGAATCACACAATACACTTACAGGTACATGACTGCCCCTGAATGACACAATACACTTACAGGTACATGACTGCCCCTGAATCACACAATACACTTACAGGTACATGATTGCCCCCCTGAATGACACACAATACACTTACAGGTACATGACTGCCCCTGAATGACACAATACACTTTACAGGTACATGATTGCCCCTGAAATGACATTAATACACTTTAAGGTACACTTACAGGTACATGATTGCCCCTGAATGACACAATACACTTACAGGTACATGATTGCCCCTGAATCACACAATACACTTACAGGTACATGATTGCCCCTGAATCACACAATACACTTACAGGTACATGACTGCCCCTGAATCACACAATACACTTACAGGTACATGATTGCCCCTGCCCCTACAGGAATGCCCTGAATCACATAATACACTTACAGGTACATGACTGCCCCCCACACACAATACACTTACAGGTACATGACTGCCCCTGAATCACACAATACACTTACAGGTACATGACTGCCCCTGAATGACACAATACACTTACAGGTACATGATTGCCCCTGAATCACACAATACACTTACAGGTACATGACTGCCCCTGAATGACACAATACACTTACAGGTACATGATTGCCCCTGAATGACACAATACACTTACAGGTACATGATTGCCCCTGAATCACACATCACATTTACAGGTACATGATTGCCCCTGAATCACACAATACACTTACAGGTACATGACTGCCCCTGAATGACACAATACACTTACAGGTACATGACTGCCCCTGAATCACACAATACACTTACAGGTACATGATTGCCCCTGAATGACACAATACACTTACAGGTACATGATTGCCCCTGAATGACACAATACACTTACAGGTACATGATTGCCCCTGAATCACACAATAAGTAGGGCTGCAACGATTCAGTTCGATTCATCGAAAATCGAATTTGACACCTTAGTTTCAACTTTCGATAACCATTATCACTATTTCGATTTGGTATTTGAATACCTTTATAAATTATTTCAACACAGCCAGAATGTAATTTTAACTCCAGCAGTTTCGGGCAGTGAAATAAGGCGATTGGTTGACGCCGGCCTAATTATCCGATGAGAATTGTTGTTAGTAGACATTGCCAAGTTGCCGATGGATTTCACACTAAAAACGCTGACTCTTGAGAGTTAAATGAAATCTGATGGTTTTACTTGAAAGAAGAATCAAATTGAAAATGATCAAATCGAGGGTCCAATATTGAAAATTGAATCAAATCAAGGTCTGGGTGAATTGTTGCAGCCCAAACAATTAGACTATAGAATGATACTATGCAATAGTTAGAATGAGTCTCAGACTGAAACAAGTAAGTTCCAAATGACAAAACATGGCCAGACATTGACATGATTGGGTCTGGAAGATGCAATGTAGTTTACGATGTTAAGAATGACTAAGATAAATCACAGGATGGCACCTCACAGAGTTTCAGAATGACACTGTCTAGTTAAAGAATGATACTTCCTTGTCACAAAACATGGCCACTGAATGATCCAGCCTATTCACAGAACGACACAATCTAGCTCTAGAACGACACAATATAGCCATAGTTACACACAGTCAATTCAACTAACTGTGGAATAACACTATCAATTCACAGAATGCCACAATGTAGTTACATGTAGTCAAATCTAGAGCACAGTCTAGCAACAAAATGACAGCTGTTGACAAAATATATCTGTTGCTGTTTCACATTTTACTAAGTCCTAAAGAAGTTACTTATTGAATGGTCTGGCTGACTATCAACTTCACTTTAAGCCCTGAACAATTCCAATGTGACATGACATTTTAAAGTACTCCACATATTTTGGTCAATAAGGTTCCCCATGGTAGTGGAGTGAGTGAGTGAGTGAGGTGGGTGGGTGGGAGTGGAGGGAGTGGAGCGAGCAAATTTACATTAAGTAACATTGCCAATATTTCAGCCATATTGTGACGAAAACAAGTTAAAACTTCATGATGAATACCGAGTTGAAAAATCTGTCAATGAAGGACAGTAACAATCGTTCTGAAGAAAACTGAGACAGGTTAAAACATTATCATAATATTTCATTAGTACAGGTGACAGAATAAGCTTCACCATTCTCATGATCATGAACAACTTTGGTCCAAGTTGGCTGTGGGCTGTGTACATCTTCAGGATGCGTAGGTAGAAGATAATCACATTGAAACAGTAGATCATCTTGGCACTGAAGAACAAATCATGGTTCCAGCGTATACTAAACCCGATGAAGACCAAGAGGAGGTTACAGATGTCCATCTTGTCCAGGAGGCTGAACCAGTCTCTCAACTTGCCTTTGAATGTTGGGATCGGGAACATCAGGAACTGCAAAGTCAGGGTCACATGTTAAGGCATAAACATACGTAATACCGACTTAGTGATAACAGGAACCAGTTTATCAACTTGACCTTCCACAATGATATCTGAAATCAGAAACTGCAAGGTCAAGGTCACTTACATAATGAAACAACTGATGAATGGCAGCAACTAGTTTTGAAACTGACCCTTCCACAAGGGCAAGGTCGTATCGTGGGATCATGGACACAAGTATTTGAAATAACAACCAAATCTAATCAGTCTTTTGTATTCTAAATGTACAGTGAATATCCTGAAGTTACTGCTAGTGTCTACTCACAGCGTGTGTTTCCCCAGTGAGGAAGGACAGCGTCCAGAGAATGCAGATCCACTCCACAATGCTGGGGGTAGCTTTGAAGTCCACCAAAACCAGGAAAGAGAACAGACCCAGGAATGCCAGGTAGGACAACTGTTGATTGATTACAAGCATACATTAGACATTGCCATTTCGATATTGCCAGGAATGCCTAGTAGGACATCTGGTCAGTGATTACAAGCATACATTTAGACATTGCCAGATAGCACAACTGGTCAGTGATTACAAGCATACATTTAAGTATTGCCAGATAGGACAACTGGTCAGTGATTACAAGCATACATTTAGATATTGCCAGATACACCAGGTAGGACAACTGGTCGGTGATTACAAGCATACATTTAGATATTGCCAGATACACCAGGTAGGACAACTGGTCAGTGATTACAAGCATACATTTAGACATTGCCAGATAGCACAACTGGTCAGTGATTACAAGCATACATTTAGGTATTGCCAGATAGGACAACTGGTCAGTGATACAAGCAACATTTAGATATTGCCAGATACACCAGGTAGGACAACTGGTCAGTGATTACAAGCATACATTTAGATATTGCCAGATACACCAGGTAGGACAACTGGTCAGTGATTACAAGCATACATTTAGATATTGCCAGATACACCAGGTAGGACAACTGGTGATTACAAGCATACATTTAGATATTGCCAGATACACCACGTAGGACAACTGGTCGGGTGATTACAAGGACAACAGGTAGGACAACTGGTTCAGTGATTACAAGACAACTGGTCAGTGATTACAAGCATACATTTAGGTATTGCCAGATACACCAGGTAGGACAACTGGTCAGTGATTACAAGCATACATTTAGATATTGCCAGATACACCAGGTAGGACAACTGGTCAGTGATTACAAGCATACATTTAGGTATTGCCAGGAAGACCAGGTAGGTCAGCGATTACAAGCATACATTTAGACATTGCCAGGAGTGCCAGATAGGACAACTGTTCAGTGATTACAAGCATACATTTAAGTATTGCCAAGTACGCCAGGTAGGACAACTGGTCAGTGACTACAAGCATACATTTAGGTATTGCCAAGTACGCCAGGTAGGACAACTGGTCGGTAATTACAAGCATACATTTAGGTATTGCCAGGAATGCTTGATAACAAATCTGTATAATGATTTACAAGCAAGCATATTTATCCGATGAGAATTGTTGTTAGTAGACATCGCCAAGTTGCCGATGGATTTCACACTAAAAACGCCGACTCTTGAGCGTTAAATGAAATCTAATGGTTTTACTTGAATGAAGAATCAAATTGAAAATGATCAAATCGAGGGTCCAATATTGAAAATTGAATCAAATCGAGGTCTGCGTGAATTGTTGCAGCCCAAACAATCAGACTATAGAATGATACTTTGCAATAGTTAGAATGAGTCTCAGACTGAAACAAGTAAGTTCCAAATGACAAAACATGGCCAGACATTGACATGATTGGGTCTGGAAGATGCAATGTAGTTTACGCATGTTAAGAATGACTAAGATAAATCACAGGATGGCACCACAGAGTTTCAGAATGACACTGTCTAGTTAAAGAATGATACTTCCTTGTCACAAAACATGGCCACTGAATGATCCAGCCTATTCACAGAACGACACAATCTAGCTCTAGAACGACACAATATAGCCATAGTTACACACAGTCAATTCAACTAACTGTGGAATAACACTATCAATTCACAGAATGCCACAATGTAGTTACATGTAGTCAAATCTAGAGCACAGTCTAGCAACAAAATGACAGCTGTTGACAAAATATATCTGTTGCTGTTTCACATTTTACTAAGTCCCTAAAGAAGTTACTTATTGAATGGTCTGGCTGACTATCAACTTCACTTTAAGCCCTGAACAATTCCAATGTGACATGACATTTTAAAGTACTCCACATATTTTGGTCAATAAGGTTCCCCCTATGGTAGTGAGTGAGTGAGTGAGTGAGGTGGGGTGGGGTGGGGTGGAGTGGAGTGGAGCGAGCAAATTTACATTAAGTAACATTGCCAATATTTCAGCCATATTGTGACTAAAACAAGTTCAAACTTCATGATGAATACAGAGTTGAAAAATCTGTCAATGAAGGACAGTAACAATCGTTCTGAAGAAAACTGAGACAGGTTAAAACATTATCATAATATTTCATTAGTACAGGTGACAGAATAAGCTTCACCATTCTCATGATCATGAACAACTTTGGTCCAAGTTGGCTGTGGGCTGTGTACATCTTCAGGATGCGTAGGTAGAAGATAATCACATTGAAACAGTAGATCATCTTGGCACTGAAGAACAAATCATGGTTCCAGCGTATACTAAACCCGATGAAGACCAAGAGGAGGTTACAGATGTCCATCTTGTCCAGGAGGCTGAACCAGTCTCTCAACTTGCCTTTGAATGTTGGGATCGGGAACATCAGGAACTGCAAAGTCAGGGTCACATGTTAAGGCATAAACATACGTAATACCGACTTAGTGATAACAGGAACCAGTTTATCAACTTGACCTTCCACAATGATATCTGAAATCAGAAACTGCAAGGTCAAGGTCACTTACATAATGAAACAACTGATGAATGGCAGCAACTAGTTTTGAAACTGACCCTTCCACAAGGGCAAGGTCGTATCGTGGGATCATGGACACAAGTATTTGAAATAACAACCAAATCTAATCAGTCTTTTGTATTCTAAATGTACAGTGAATATCCTGAAGTTACTGCTAGTGTCTACTCACAGCGTGTGTTTCCCCAGTGAGGAAGGACAGCGTCCAGAGAATGCAGATCCACTCCACAATGCTGGGGGTAGCTTTGAAGTCCACCAAAACCAGGAAAGAGAACAGACCCAGGAATGCCAGGTAGGACAACTGTTGATTGATTACAAGCATACATTAGACATTGCCAGGAATGCCTCGAGGACATTGCCAGGAATGCCTAGTAGGACATCTGGTCAGTGATTACAAGCATACATTTAGACATTGCCAGATAGCACAACTGGTCAGTGATTACAAGCATACATTTAAGTATTGCCAGATACACCAGGTGGGACAACTGGTCAGTGATTACAAGCATACATTTAGATATTGCCAGATACACCAGGTAGGACAACTGGTCAGTGATTACAAGCATACATTTAGATATTGCCAGGAAGACCAGGTAGGTCAGTGACTACAAGCATACATTTAGGTGACTACAAGCATACATTTAGGTATTGCCAAGTACGCCAGGTAGGACAACTGGTCGGTAATTACAAGCATACATTTAGGTATTGCCAGGAATGCTTGATAACAAATCTGTATAATGATTTACAAGCAAGCATATTTATGGTGAAGTGTTTCATGGGGTGTTTCACGCTTCTATCTCTTACCAAGATGACACACTCACATCAACAAAACTGAAACAAAATTCCTTCCACTAAGAATGTGTATCACATAAGTCAATACTCAAAACAAAGGGATTTCTACCAAAGGACAACAAATACACAATGACATTTCTACCAGAGGACACCCCACCAAAGATATACTAACTGGCATGGAACAAAAGGTATGATTCAATAGCCTTACCGTATAACACCCAAACTTGGTCATCGGTGCTGTGTAGAAGGTGAGAAGCTTCTGGGCAACAGTGAATCGAGTCTCCCCCATCTTGGCCACCTCCACGAAGAAGATGAAGGGTGGGAACAAAATACCATAAAACACCTAAAAATAACAAAAAATTGAATGAACTTGGGATTCATTTAGAATTAAAATCTGAAATCTCTTGAACATTTTTTAGGGATGTTACGACACAAACAAATTATGAATTTAAAAATGTCACCTATCCTTCACAGTTACACAGAGCAGTTTGTCGAACACATTTTAAGACAGCAATATAGCTTAAGTGTTCACAACAGGTTATATGGTTTGAACAGTCTTTATATTATATCACAATGTTTCAGCTTGATGTGTGGTGATGTGTGTGGTCTTGTGCATAGAGCCCAGGTCACAAATCAGTTGAAGTTAATCAATGCTTGTCATGGAACCGTGTTTGGCAGCTTGACATCTGAGAGTTTCTATGACTTCTGTCCTGTCCCACAACGAAGCACATTTGACACATGTGGTCTCACCTTCATTCAAGTGAGTTTGGTCAAAACTTAACCAAACCTGAAGAGGTTTTCAATTCTTCGAAGAGAGTCATCCTTGGGGTACATATTATGCATTTTCCACGCTGAAAATGTCCTGTGACAGTTGTATCAATGTTTTTTGAATAAAAAGATTGTACAATAAATAAATGTTTTATTTATTATACGGCCCCCACCTCGTGGAGTTACCTCCTGTTGCGCATGCGCACCAACTGGGTAATCACCTAGGCCCATATCATCATTCCTTCTGCTGAATAAATCAGTGAACAGAATTGCGGGGAGGCGGGAGGCCCTACCCCAAGGACGACTCTCTTCGAAGAATTGAAAACCTCTTCAGGTTTGGTTAATTCTTCTTCATAGAGATCGTCCTTGGGGTACATATTATGCATAAACACAGACTCCCAAAGACCGGAGGCCAGGGAGGAGGGAATTCTGTCCAAGCACATACAAATAGCTATCGTTAATAACACGCCATAACACTCACCTGTCACATGTCCCAGTTCGCGAGAGGCTTATGGGAGGGGAACTGACAGGGAGAGGATTGTAACAAAGACCAATGAACCATAGACTCACTTTCGGTCAGGGTGGCAGGCAACTTTGTGTCCACTGGAGAGAACAGAACGCTCACACCGACCTAAAGCTCGTAGAGGATCGATTTACAGAAGCGGAATGCAGTATTCAGCAGCTGATAATGTCAATAAACGTCCACTGGAGAGAACTAGCCAAAGCTCGGCTCCAAATAGCGGCAGAGCAGATCTCTTCAGCGGCAGAGCAGATCTCTTCAATGGGCGAAGTGCCGATGCAAAAGCTTTTGATGCGGCTACTGCCCTGACCGAGTGAGCCTTCAACCCCTCAGGGGGAGGCTTGCCCTTAGCCTGATAAGCAGCACAAATACACGAAACTAGCCAGCGAGACAAAGTCTGCTTGCTCGCCGGCACACCAGCCTTCCCGCCACCGTAACAACAGAACAGCTGGGTACCCGTACGGATTCCCTGCGTTTGTTTGATATAGACCTTGAGTGTCTTACGGACATCCAACGGGTGAGTGCTCGTTGCAGAGGTCCCCGATGTGGAAGGCTGGGTAAGAGTGGGACTGACTGACTGAGTATGGTTTTACGCCGCTTTTAGCAATATTCCAGCAACATCACGGCGGGGGACACCAGAAATGGGCTTCACACATTGTGGATTCGAACCCGCGTCTTCGGCGTGACGAGCCAACGCTTTAACCATTAGGCTACCCCACCGCCCCGGTAAGAGTGGGAAGTTCGATAGGAGCTGTCACATGGAAAGCGTGATCGACCTTCGGGCGGTACGTATCCGGGAGGCAAATACTGACACGATCAGTGTGAAACACAGTCAGCGCCGGGTCGGACGACATAGCATGTAAATCGCCGACCCTATGCCCAGATGTTACCGCCACAAGAAAAACAGCCTTCCAAGTTAACGAATGAATGGAAATAGCCGATAGGTGTGAGAAAGTTGGACCGGACAGCCAATCGAGCACAATTGACAAATCCCAAGGTTGGCTGGTTCGCCTGACAGCAGGTCGAACCCGATCCGCGCCAGCTAAAAAGCGCTGTACGAGAGGGTGCTGCCCCAGAAGAGCACCATCGACAGGGGTGTGAAAGGTGGAAATAGCGGTGGAGTAGCCACGAATGGTCGAAGCCGCCAGGCCTTCTTCCAAACGGGCTTGCAAAAACTCCAATACTCGGACTAAATCCGCAGAAAAGGGATCTGCAATCCCCCTATCTGAACACCAGCGCCCATAGCTGGGGGGAGTAGCACGACATCTACGCGGAGATATCGTCTCCAGCGTGTCCCTCCGCCTCCAAGATCGAGGAGAGGTAGGCCTCATGGACCACGACCGCACCTGCTGCATAGCTCCGGTAGACCTCCTGGTGCCGTAGGTCCCGTGACGCGATGCCGTCCTGGGTGGGTACCAGGTCGAGGGCGCCGAACCGCCGAGGGCAAACGGTGGTGTTAAATGCCCTCATGCCCGAGCAGCCGGAGCTGCTCCGGAGGAAGCCGAGCCTCCCTCCAAGGCGACCGAGGTAAACACGCACTCATCCACCACTGGTACAGCGAACAGGGAATCCTCCCCCAGCTGGTACCTCCGGACAAGCTCAGGCAAGTCGAAACGGAGGCGAGACCCAGAAGGGAGGGGATCGACCACGTCGTGCACCAACGACGGCAGAATACGGAGCAGCGTCTGCGTAGGCTGCCGAGGGGCAAACGCCTCGCCTGGCAGGCGGACCTCAGACGAGTCCGAGCGGCTGGCAGGCACCGCGGCCTGGGGTAGGAACTCGGCAATGTGTTGCGGACCTCCCGCAAAGCCGAATTTTAAAACGGAAGCCACCCTCCTGCTCCTCAACCCCCCAGTATCCATGGACTCGGCGCTCGAGCCCGAAGTCCGAGGCTGGGTCTCCTCGCGAAGAGGACCCGAACCCCGACCCGGTGGGCGGCCTAGCACCAGGCACAGAAGAGAGGGAGGAGCAGACAGAGCGCCCCGCGTCAGCACCTGCCATCACGCATGGACCCGGTCCCGAGACGCTGGAGGCAGACCAGGCAGAACTGGTGCCTCCGCTCTCATGGGGCGGGACGGCGCAGGGACCGGAACCCCAGGAATCATCAACGGACCCTGCGCCAACTCCGAGAGGGGGACTGGGAGCGAAGCCTCCCCCTCCGGGGCAGCCGAGGCGTCCGGACCCTAAGCCAGAGGCAACGGATCTACAGACGCCTCAAGGCCAAGGGATCGAGCCGGGCTCGGCGATCCCACCCCCAGACTCTCCGCCCCCTGCTCAGAGTGGGCGAGGAACTCCTGCCGGAGCCCTCCAACCGACTCATGAACAAGGGACTTCACTGAGTCCATGTGCTGCTGGAACAACTGAGTAATGATAGACATATCAAAACCGCTACTAGGAGTGGGAGAAGGCGACTGGCTTCGCGACTTTTTGCCTTTACTGCGAGGCTTTTTCGCTTTGGACGGAGGGACCTGGGTCAATTCCCCTCCCGCCTCACGCATCTCTCTATAGAAGAGAAAATCCGCAGCCCTTCTCTTCTGGGCCCGGGGGGAGAAACCCATACAAATCTCACAGGTTTCCGAGATATGGTCAGTTTTCTCCAAGCACACGATACATTTATCATGGCGGTCGGCCCTGGGGATGCTTTGCCCACAGACCGAACAGGAGGAAAACGCCTGAAAGCAAACACGCAAGCATGTAGCTAACAGCGGACCAGCAGCTAATATACACGTAGAAAACATTGAAAAATACGTGAAGGCTACCACGGGAAGAAATAGTTGGTTCAATACGCAATATTACAACCACGTGGCACGCTAAAGTTCCCGCCATGGCAGAGCAACATGTGCGTAAACCACGGGAAAGTGAGCGTAAAATAATTAATACAAAGTCACAATAATGAAACAACCGACCGCGAAGCTTTACTGTTCCTTTGCAAGGACAAAATAAAGACCATACATACAGGTGGTGTTGTCTCAGACATAATTCTCTTGAGTTCTCTATTTGAAGAGTACAGCGCTGCTCTACACATTTACGTCTACACACGTGAGTGACAGCAGAAGGAATGATGATACGGGCCTAGGTGATTACCCAGTTGGTGCGCATGCGTAACGGGAGGTAACTCCACGAGGTGGGGGCCGTATAATAAATAAAAAGTTTATTTATTGTACAATCTTTTTATTCAAAAAACATTGATACAACTGTCACAGGACATTTTCAGCGTGGAAAATGCATGATATGTACCCCAAGGACGATCTCTATGAAGAAGAATGCCTCTGTTCACCCAGCAGAAAATGGGTACCCGGTAGGATAAATCAAATGTCTGTTAATATTCTAGCGCAGCTTGGGTTATCTGGGTAATAATGTCCATTAAGTTGTATGCGTTTGGAGCATGCCCGTGCGACAGGGAGTTCAAATGTATATAAGTGGCCTTATCATTATTATTATTATTATTATTATTATGTGGGCCTTAAGTTATCAAATCCCTGGACATAGGTATGGTACACACAAACCTAGAAACATAACAAGGGATGAAACAGGGTTCAAACCCACTAAAACACGTTTTTCACATATCTAAGGGAGATAACTCATCAGAGTCATGGCACTTAAGATTACTAGATCAACGAATGACTAAAGATTAAGAAACAAGATGATGGACTGTAACTTCACAATAGTCTTCCTGTGTAGATCAAGGTACAAGGCAGGGAAGACTTACGTATTTCCAGTTGGATAGGATGCCATGTTTCCATGTCGTGTTGATAGAGTCTTGGCAGGCCACGGAGGACAGGAAAGCCTGGAACATTTACAGTGATAGTTGAAGAAAGATATACCATCAGCAATTGTTCTTGTTTGTTCTGGGGCAGTGGGGTAGCCTAATGGTTAAAGCATTGGCTCGTCACGCCGAAGACCCGGGTTCGAATCCCCACAGGGTTACGATGTGTGAAGCCCATTACTGGTGTTCCCAGCTGTGATATTGCTGGAATAGGGCTAAAAATGGTGTTAAACCTAATTCACCCACTCACTCACGTTTGTTCTTTAAGGCTTCCTACAAAATTATTCTGCTACCATGGTACAATGACACACTCAACAAGTCAACAGACTTGATACATTTACTAGACTCTTACGACCAACAGGGTGGTGGGGTAGCCTTGTGGTTAAAGTGTTTACTCGTCACGTCGAAGACCTGGGTACAATGTGTGAAGCCCATGTCAGGTTTCCCCCGACATGAGATGTTAAACCATACTCAGTCCCTCACTCACTCACTGTGATAAGTCTATGTTACAGTATAGGAGCTACGACACTTGTAACGCTATGATAGCTTTGTGAAACGGAGGCCACGCTGAAATAATGGACCCATAATTCCCCTGAGGTTGGTTAAAGAGCGGAGTGAGTGGGTATGGTTTTACGCCGCTTTTAGCAATATTCCAACAATATCACGGCGGGGGACACATTGCACCCATGTGGGGAAGCGAACCCAGGGCCTTTTGCATGACGAGCGAAGGCTTTTACCACGAGGCTACCTCATCGCCCTGGTTGGTTGAAGCAGAGACCATATAACATATCATATGGTCTCTGGTTAAAGAGTATTGCTCAGTGACGTTGTTTCATCCACAGCAAGTACGAGTAGAGGTATCATGGTTACATATCATAACAACTTGTACAGACATTATCAAACAATGATATGCAGTCAAGCATTGTTACCACCTATTTCTGTTCATGTCACCTTTCACACATTTCAAATGAAATTGAACCATTTATACAGAACAAAATGTCTCAAATGTATATTTATTGCTAATAAGTAAATTTCCTTCCAAAATCTTCACTTCTTTCAGCTCCCCACAGCATTACAAAGCCCAAACTCGCCAAATCCCAAGATGGTTAGAAAGTCATTACTTTAGAATCCCAACAAGACAATATTATACGTGTGAGCCTCCACTCATTAAGACACTGTCCCACCTGATCATTGGCTGAGGCGGCCATTTGCAGACAGGACATCTTGCTCCAGATGAGGGACTTCCTCTCCACCAGCATCATGGCCTTGCTGGGGTCCACCAGATGGCACTCATCCAGCACCCACATTGCCAGCCTCTCGAACTTGCTGCAGAAAGTTGTGACACCATACAGAATATCATCAAATTGTCCTGGCCCCATTTCACAAAGTTCGCTACGACTGTCGTAACTCCTATACTGTAACATAGACTTACGACAGTCACAGCGCTACAATAGCTTTGTGAAACAGGGCCCTGGACAGTGGCTATCATCACACCCAGAATTTGCCCCTTGTAGAGGGTTTTTCAAGTTGTAAGAACTTGTCCCTATTCCTTTTCACTTTGAGAATAAAATATGTTTAAACTAATGCCATGTATAGTGACTGTCATCACACCCAGTTATATTACAGTTCATCAGCTTGATGGGGGGAAGATAGAGATACTGGACTTGGACAGTCCCAAATTTGGGGAAAACATGGGCACAGGAATGGTCACAGGATTTAAACCCTGATCATGTTTCTCGCATCCCCAAGGGAAGCAACTCAGCAGCTTCATGTCCAAACAAGGTTCATGATAACTTCTTTAAGTGGCCATTAGAAATTGGTTTGATGAAGAGGAACAATTTTTATAAACAGACAACTTCTCTAATGCAATAGATGCAAAGTTTCAGTGTAGATGCTAACACCATTATCAAGCAAGCATTTACACCGAAATGTCGCATCTATTTCAATAAAGAAGTTGTCTGTCCTCTAGGTCCAAGATTGCTAGACAATGCATTGCCTACAAGGTGTACAGCTGAATATATACAACAAACTAACATAATATAACTGTCACCTACACTTTCATCTTCAAAAAGTCTTCTCGGACCTTAGTTTGGTACTTGGGGATCTTCTTGAACATTCCTTGACAGATCCTGGTGATGGCAATGGCACTCGATATGGGTTCCTCGCCCATCTCCCAGAAGAACATGGCAAGGTCCACCCTGGAAGGAACACACAGTTTACACCATTATACCTCCACACTTCTAACTGCCACACACTGATCCTGGTGGTGGTGGGGTAGCCTAGTGGGTAAAGCGATTACTTAGCACGCCAAAGGCCTGGGTTTGATTCCCCACATGGGTGCAATGTGTGAAGCCCATTTCTGGTGTCCCCTGCCGTGATATTGCTGGAATATTGATGAAAGTGGCGTAACACCATACTCACTCACTCACTCACTCCTTGGAGTAGGCTAATAATGTCCTTACTGAAAGGGTACTTGGGTAGCCTACTGATTACAGCATTCTGTTCCCCATATGGGGTGTGTGTGTGTGTGTGTGTGTGTTTTGCCTAATGGTTAAAGCATCTGTTCGTCACACTGAAGACCTGGGTTCAATTCCCCACATGGGTACAATGTGTGAAGCCCATTTCTGGTGCCCCCGCCGTGATATTGCTGTAATATTGACAAAAGTGGCACAAAACCAGCAAAACCATACTCACTAACTCACTCTCTATTCCCCATATGGGTGCTATGTGTGAATCCCATATGGGGTGTTTTTCCACCATAATGTTACAGGAATATAGCTAAAAGCGGTCAGGGTGCCCAGCAGTTAAAGTGTTCGCTCATTACGTCCAAAGGCCTGGGTTCGATTCTCCATATGGGTACAATGTGTGAAGCCCATTTCTGGTGCTCCCCGCCGTGATATTGCTGGAATATTGCTAAAAGCAGCGTAAAACCCAACTCAAACACTATAAATATTACCTGGCTCTAAGAGGGCAACACCATGATTTGATACATCAGACTGGTCAATCAGAATCCAGCGATTTCTACATTGATCATAGATACATTACCAACCCTCAGTGTTACTAATGAATGTAACCAAAGAATAAACAACCTACCTGTTCATGAGAATAGCCCATATAAGCAACTGTTTGAATGGCCGCTTGAACTGGTCTTTTTCCTCAGTATCATCCGTGTCCGTTGACTCAAACGTCATCTTGGGTTTTCTGAGACTAGATGATTGGCTGATGACGGGCACATTCTGACCTTCAGCTTCCTGGAACTTCTCATCATCGTACTTGTCAAGAAGCTTCGTCAGGAAAGCACCAATGTCACTCAAGTTGAAATCTGGCTTCTTTGAAAACCGTGTCAACAGAGGACGGAGGTAGCCATGCTTGGGAATCTGTAAGTGCATAATGATATTGATATGATTTTGACTTCTCAAGTTTAGAAACAAAAAATCATGTTCCCTCTCTCCCTCCTTCTCCAGTCTACATCCAAGCATTCACCTTATTATAGAGACTCTCCAGTCTATATCCAGGTACTCACCTTGTTATAGAGACTCTCCAGTCTACATCCAGGTACTCACCTTGTTATAGATGTTCTCCAGTCTACATCCAGGTACTCACCTTGTTACAGAGACTCTCCAGACTACATCCAGGTACTCACCTTGTTATAGATGTTCTCGAGACTACATCCAGGTACTCACCTTGTTATAGATGTTCTCCAGACTACATCCAGGTACTCACCTTGTTACAGAGACTCTCCAGTCTATATCCCTGTACTCACCTTGTTACAGAGACTCTCCAGTCTATATCCCTGTACTCACCTTGTTACAGAGACTCTCCAGTCTATATCCCTGTACTCACCTTGTTACAGAGACTCTCCAGTCTATATCCCTGTACTCACCTTGTTACAGAGACTCTCCAGTCTATATCCCTGTACTCACCTTGTTACAGAGACTCTCCAGTCTATATCAAGGTACTCACCTTGTTATAGAGGCTCTCCAGTTTCTGTACAGTGAGGTACTCTCGCATGATGATGCCCTGATTGAGGATAAGTTTCACAAAGTCCACCTTATCCTCTTCTAGGGCCATGGTCATTGCTTCTATCAAATGTTCTGCAGTAGAATGAAAGAAAATACAATTACCACAATTCAGGGAATGATTTTCTCTTTCCAAATTTAAAAAAAATAAATTATGACAAACAGAGAATGTCATGAGAATGTCTTGAAATTTAGAATAAAATTACCAATATATCATCATGTTTCCACTTTGTTTGATTCATTTACAGTAATAAGTCTTGGGTGTAAAGAGTACAGCTAACCAGCTTCAGTATCAGAAAGATGATGTCATATTATGTCTGGCTGTATCTTCATGAGCATATAGGATCTCAAGCAACAGCCACAGCGACCTACATCGGACTGATGTCTGACATATTATGTCAGGCTGTAACTTCATGAGCATATTGGCCCTCAAACAACAGCCACAGCGACCTACATCGGACTGATGTCTGACATATTATGTCAGGCTGTAACTTCATGAGCATATTGGACCTCAAACAACAGCCACAGCGACCTACATCGGACTGATGTCTGACATATTATGTCAGGCTGTATCTTCATGAGCATATAGGACCTCAAACAACAGCCACAGCGACCTACATCGGACTGATGTCTGACATTATTATGTCAGGCTGTATCTTCATGAGCATATAGGATCTCAAACAGCAGCAACAGAGACCTACATCGGACTGATGTCTGACACATTATGTCAGGCTGTAACTTCATGAGCATATAGGATCTCAAACAACAGCAACAGAGACCTACATCGGACTGATGTCTGACATATTATGTCAGGCTGTATCTTCATGAGCATATAGGATCTCAAACAACAGCAACAGAGACCTACATCGGACTGATGTCTGACACATTATGTCAGGCTGTAACTTCATGAGCATATAGGATCTCAGACAACAGCAACAGAGACCTACATCGGACTGATGTCTGACGACACATTATGTCAGGCTGTATCTTCATGAGCATATAGGATCTCAAACAACAGCAACAGCGACGACCTACATCGGACTGATGTCTGACACATTATGTCAGGCTGTAACTTCATGAGCATATAGGATCTCAAACAACAGCCACAGAGACCTACATCGGACTGATGTCTGACACATTATGTCAGGCTGTATCTTCATGAGCATATAGGATCTCAAACAACAGCCACAGAGACCTACATCGGACTGATGTCTGACACATTATGTCAGGCTGTAACTTCATGAGCATATAGGATCTCAAACAACAGCAACACAGAGACCTACATCGGACTGATGTCTGACATATTATGTCAGGCTGTATCTTCATGAGCATATAGGATCTCAAACAACAGCCACAGCGACCTACATCGGACTGATGTCTGACACATTATGTCAGGCTGTAACTTCATGAGCATATAGGATCTCAGACAACAGCAACAGAGACCTACATCGGACTGATGTCTGACACATTATGTCAGGCTGTATCTTCATGAGCATATAGGATCTCAAACAACAGCCACAGCGACCTACATCGGACTGATGTCTGACATATTATGTCAGGCTGTAACTTCATGAGCATATAGGACCTCAAACAACAGCCACAGCGACCTACATCGGACTGATGTCTGACACATTATGTCAGGCTGTATCTTCATGAGCATGTAGGATCTCAAACAACAGCCACAGCGACCTACATCGGACTGATGTCTGACATATTATGTCAGGCTGTATCTTCATGAGCATATAGGATCTCAAACAACAGCCACAGCGACCTACATCGGACTGATGTCTGACATATTATGTCAGGCTGTAACTTCATGAGCATATTGGCCCTCAAACAACAGCCACAGCAACCTACATCAGACTGATGTCTGACACATTATGTTGAGCTGTATCTTCATGACTATATAGGACTTCAAACAACAGCCACAGCGACCTACATCGGACTGATGTCCACATACCTTGGTTCCAGTTGACGTCCTCCCGGAAGATCTCCTCCTGAGCTATGTCTGCCCTGTTCCAAGTCAAGGCCAGTTTCAGCTGGTTCAACCGGTCAAGCTTGTTGTCCCCTGCCTTAACTCCACCACCAGCTGCAAACACATGTCAGTGAGTGAGTGAGTGAGTACTGTAAATCACGAAACTTTTGAGAGCATGATATTTTCTGCGAAATTGCGAATGACTTGAGCTTGCAAAAATATCATGACGCAATTTGCTGGTCAAACTCAATAAACAATCAACAAATAACGTGTCTCGTTATCTTCATATAATCAACAGAGGTGGATCCAGGAATTTTGAAAGGGGTGGAGTTCAGCTCCTCAGCTCCGACAATGCAAAGATTAACTTCAATGTGATCTTAAGTCATTTTCAAAAGGGGGTGTTTGAACCCCTGAACCCCTCTAGATCCGCCAATGATCAACAACAGATCTAGACAATACATACAATGAAGCAATGACACAACTGTGGGAACACTAATTACCAGCATTACTGGTACTCACATGTCACATGTCAAACAAGGGATACTCGAACAAAAGATACTCAAACAGTACGTCTGATAGTCCAGACAGGCGCCAACCACACAACACAGATTCTTTGTCTTTAGAGACTGTTTGGTAGGCCGACACCATCCAATGGGCGAGGATAGGTTTCATCACACTTATCAGGAGGTTAACAGCTTTGGTGACAATTGTCATTGTCAACAATTTAATAGAGGCATTGCAATTAATATAATCCCTTTGAACTGTTTTCAGCTTATCTGACCTGTGTAGCGTGTGTTGTTTTAAGGAAAACATCACTGACAGCATACACACGAAAGTACTCTGCTGAGCTCAGTTCAATACTAGTGGCAACCTTTAATACATGTATGTGATTGCATTTACAGTAGGTAGAACTTTCAGTTGCAATCTATTTTTGAGAATTAGGCAAGTCGCAGAAAGATCATGATGCAAAAAAGTCTGTTGGTCACCACTCGCAAAAATATTGTGATGCAAAAAATTTGTGATTACAGTATATAGCCTATTATTGCATATATAGCAGCTAGGTGTTCGCTGCCTTACCTCCACCTGCAAACACAAGTGAGTGATGTTTGAGTGAGTGAGTGAGTGAGTGAGTGAGTGAGTGAGTGATATGATTGAGTGAGTGAGTGAGTGAGTGTGAGTGAGTGAGTGAGTGAGTGAGTGAGTGAGTGAGTGAGTGAGTGAGTGTGAGTGAGTGAGCCTATATAGCATTTTGATCAACAATATATCAGTTTGATGTTTGTAGTTCTGTTACTTTCTGTTACACCACAATAATTTTGTACTTTAGATATGTTAATGCTGATTGATTATTCTCAACTGAGTAGTCTGTGTTTGTGGGCACATGTAAGACAGTCAAGAGGGAATGAAATATTCAGTTATGTTACCTTTCAGAAGGACGGACAAAATGGCAAGATCAAGATCTTCATGCTTGTTGATAGGGAAGATTATGATCTGAAATGATACAATAATGATGATCATTGAACTACATAAACTAAATATAAGACATATCAAAATGCTCTAATTACAAGTATCACATGACTCTTAATCCATGCATATTTGACACAATAATTGCCTGAACAACCCACAAAGTTGGTCACAACTGAAGCTATAAATTCTCTTCAAAGGCAAAATGGCAGTTTTCAATAATGTGATATTTTACAATCGTATTCAAAACTTTAAAATAATTCAGAGTCAAGGGCTATTCCTCAGAAAATCTCCAGGCAATTCTTCAGAACATCCCTAGGACCCGGAAATTCTGTAGAAAATCCCTGGGATTTCTTGGAGAATGCCCATGAAACTGCCTGTAGAGGTTAACTGGGTCAAAGAAGAACCTTGCGAGACGATAGTGTGATGTCACTTGAGGTTTAACATAAATGATCAAAGTGGTTAACCCTGACATGATAAGTTTGTCATCTGTGGGACTACTTCAGATGCGCGATATATTATGGCATTGGAACATAAGAATATTTGAATTGCACAGATATCCCACAACCTACCCTCTCCTCGTACTGACAACATTCCATGACGATCTCCATGTATTTGACACTCTCAGTCTCAGCCTTCTTGCCCCATGACTTCCCAAACGCTTTGAACAGTTTGTGCTCCAGGACTCGCAAGTGTTTCTCTCTCATGTAACGTTCACCGCTGCTGAATAGAAGACAGATGGAACATGAGTAATGTATTGTGTTGTTGAAAATAATCATACTCATGAAGATCTAGGTTAGAATTGATCTTCAGCAACCCATACTTGCCGTACGAGGCGACTAATGGGATCAGGTAGTCGGGTTCACTGACTTGGTTGACACATGTCACGTATCCCAGTTGCGTAGATCGATGCTAGTGCTGTTGATTACTGGATTGTCTGGTCCAGTGTTGATTATTTACAGATCGTCACCATATAGCTGGAATATTGCTAAGTGCAACGTTGAACAACAAACAAAACAAAACAATAAGTAATCATGAGTGCCTTAAACATAGAGTAAATTCATATTGACTCACATGGGCACACTTATATATGGGTGCACAGCAACTCACCTGGTTGCCTTAAATGAGCAGATAAATGCAAAGAAATTCACATGGGTGCCTTAAATGTACAGGTAAATGGATAGAGATTCACATGGGTGCCTTAAATGAGCAGATAAATGCAAAGAAATTCACATGGGTGCCTTAAATGTACAGGTAAATGGATAGAGATTCACATGGGTGCCTTAAATGTACAGGTAAATGGATAGAGATTCACATGGGTGCCTTAAATGTACAGGTAAATGGATAGAGATTCACATGGGTGCCTTAAATGAGCAGATAAATGCAAAGAAATTCACATGGGTGCCTTAAATGTACAGGTAAATGCATAATGATTCACATGGGTGCCTTAAACGTACAGGTAAATGGATAGAGATTCACATGGGTGCCTTAAACGTACAGGTAAATGCATAATGATTCACATGGGTGCCTTAAATGAGCAGATAAATGCAAAGAAATTCACATGGGTGCCTTAAGCGTACAGGTAAATGCATAAATGGATAGAGATTCACATGGGTGCCTTAAAGCAGGTATATGGTACAAATGCATAAATGGATAGAGATTCACATGGGTGCCTTAAGCATAAGTGCCTTTACAGGTAAATGGATAGAGATTCACATGGGTGCCTTAAGCGTACAGGTAAATGCATAGAGATTCACATGGGTGCCTTAAATGATACAGGTAAATGCAAATGATTCACATGGGTGCCTTAAACGTACAGGTAAATGCAAAGAAATTCACATGGGTGCCTTAAACGTACAGGTAAATGCATAATGATTCACATGGGTGCCTTAAACGTACAGGTAAATGCATAGAGATTCACATGGGTGCCTTAAACGTACAGGTAAATGGATAGAGATTCACATGGGTGCCTTAAACGTACAGGTAAATGGATAGAGATTCACATGGGTGCCAGGTAAATAAGCGATTCCATGGGTGCCTTACGATATTGGTAAATGCATTAATGATTGTACAGGTACATAATGATTCACATGGGTGCCTTAAACGTACAGGTAAATGGATAGAGATTCACATGGGTGCCATGGATGCCTTAAATGTACAGGTAGATGCATAATGATTCACATGGGCCTTGCGTACAGGTAAATTAGAGATTCACATGGGTGCCTTAAATGAGCAGATTAATGCAAAGAATTCACATGGGTGCCTTAAATGAGCAGATAATGCAAAGAAATTCACATGGGTGCCTTAAACATAAGGTAAATGAAGCGATTCATGGGTGCCATACAGGTAAATGCATAGTGCCTTAAATGTACAGGTAAATACTCAGCTGGGGGCCTTAGACTCACCTTAAATATACTTCGGAACACAGAGCTACTTGCCTTAGATATATTGGCAAACACATAGCAACTCACATTGGTGTGTTGAGGGCATACAGCACCTTACTTTAAGTGTACCATATATTACCGTCTATAAGCCAAATTTTGAGGACCAAAAAAACCAGTCAAAAGAAGGGGGTCGTCTTATCCATGGGGTCGTCTTACAGACGGTAATATATGGTACAAGTACATGCATTGCAACCTACCTGGGTGATTTAACTGTGTGGGTAAAAGCATAGGCGAGAATATCCGCTGCTCTCCCGGTTCCAGCACACACCACCACAGGGATGCCCTGCTTCAAGGACGTGGCGGCATCCATGAGGGCATCCTGGCCACCCTCCACCACCACCAGCACCACAGGGATGCCCCTTGCTGGAAACAGATGCAAAACCATACAGGCAGTGAACAATGCAGAGGAATACTGATTCCATGACTCCATTAACCTTAGCAGAGTGAGTTGAGTATAGCTTTACACCGCTTTTAGCAATATTCCAGCAATATCACCGTGGGAAACACCAGAAATGGGCTTCACACATTGTACCCATGTAAGAATTGAACCCAGGTCTTCGGTGTGATGAGCGAATGCTTTAACCACTTGACCACCCCACTGTCCCTAAACCTTGCAGAGTAAGAACACATTGGTAGCACCAACTTCCCCTTTCAATCATAATCATCATATACAGTACACTACAGCTATAACTCACTCACTGACTGAGTTTAGATTTTACGCCGCTTTTAGCAATATTCCAGCAATATCACGACGGGGGACACCAGAAATGGGCTTCACACATTGTGCCCACTGTGGGGAATTGAACCTGGGTCTTCGGCATGACGAGCCAACGCTTTAACCACTAGGCTACCCACCGCCCCTCAAAGGGACCACTATTTTAGTTAGTTATAATCATAGTTGATCATAATCATTACATCTAAAATATACAAGTGTCTGGAAACAAAAAAATGGGTTCATCATCTGAGGCAACCAGTCCTTGATGAGAACCAGGCAGGGTTTAAAAAAAGTCACATATTTTTTTTGTCACTGAGGCATAAGTCCAACAATCCTGGACCAACAGAAAACTGCCACACACTCACAGGTTAATTGTTAATACAATAATTTTCAAAGAGATGAAAAAAACCCATTTAACCTCACCTTGCAACATACACCTTTAAAAGCAAATCTTTTTCCATCATGGGTTTAATCCAATATTTAGAGCACACTTCAGATTATATGGAAGAATCAAGAAACTCACACGACATGATGTTCTCCTCGAACTTGGCCCGAAAGTCTGCTACTCCTCCATACCTGTTCCTCATTCCATCATCCACAAATATAAAGTGGGTGTGGTCAGCATTGAGATGGACTGGCTGACCGTGGAGGATAGTGTTGCTTGTCCGGTAGTTGGCATTGAACTTACCCTGGTATAACACATAGACAGTTCTCAAACACTGTATGCTTATATCAGCCATATAGACAGCATAGATGACAAATTTGAAAATAATAATAATAATAATAATGCCAATTTTTGAGCCTAGAACCCAACACGATGCTGCTCTCTGGCATTACATTATTACCCTGACGGAATGATACTTTCAAAGCTGCTACTAAGCGCGACCGAATAGGTCCGTACATCCGCTTCTCAGGTACCCATTTAGAACAGCTGGGTGGACTGAGTGCAATGTGGATGAAGTGCTTTGCCCAAGGACAGAACACAGAATGAGACCTAGATCACAAATTTTGGTGTCTCCACCGGGATTCGAATGCATCCAGCATGCTAACCACTACATCACCGTGCTCCACACGGTTAAAGTTGACAAAAGACCGATACATTCCATAATCTGGGATACAATCAGCTGTTAATCAAACAAAGAGCAGTAACCTCAAATAGATTTGACACGGACAAGCAGCATAATATCTCAGTCTGGAGTGAGTGAGTTTGGTTTTACGCTGCTTTTAGCATTGTTCCAGCAATATCACAGCGGGGGACACCAGAAATGGGCTTCACATATTGTTCCCATGTGGGGAATCGAACCCAGGTCATCGGCATGACGGACGAACGCTTAAATGACTAGGATACCCCACCACCGAGTCTTGAAGTGTTATATCACTGATTGACTGGATGGACCATTCAATTGTTCAAGTCAGTTCTTAAGTAATTCTTGGGAATCAAGGAATCACACACTGACAAACCAATCATAAAAGTCAGCTCTTGAGATTTAGTCACCAATTCTGCTCCGTTATCCACAAAATTTGTTCACATTATTTTGTTTTCAATTGTGAAATATATCATTACCCTTCCATCAGAGCTTTCCAGGAAGTGTCTGCCCTTCACATAGCCCCACGGGGGCGATACCTATACAGCGCAGTACATGTGTCATCCTGTCGTTGTCCCACTGGAAGGTTTGCCCTTCGTGGACGGCCTGGCCCACAGCCTTCATCACACCCATGTTGAAGCCCGACGTGATCAGCCACGCAGACGTCGTCTTGGCAGCCTATAACAACAACAAAAACCTGACTTGCAAAGACATCATACCACACAAAGTAAGTTTACAAGTTTCCCTTACAAATCGAAATGAAGTTATTTTTATAGGTATAAACATGTCATATGTCATGGCCATAAAATGTATATTGAATTAATAGACACTGCTGTTATTTTTATTCACTTCATATCACGAGGGCTCCATGTCAAATGAAGACCTTATTGACACAGCAGGCAAGTTTTAAGAGTTGTCTGCCCTGTGATCTGGCTGTAAGTGCAGTGAGTATGGTTTTACGCCGCTGCCAACAATATCATGGCAGGGGACACCAGAAATGGGCTTCACACATTGTACCCATGTGAGGAATCAAACCTATGTTGTAGGTGTTATGAGCAAACCACTTTAACCACTAGGCTACCCCACTGCCAAATCCGACTGAAGCGCTGGAGGAATATCATACAATGATACTGTTCATATATTTCTGGATCTAAATGTGAAGGCTATATTGAAATTTATCGTGTCCTTCAACAGTTACGTTGTTGAATATTCCTAAAAGTAATTGTACTAAAAAAAATCACTGCAGCTTGACAACAAGGAAAGCTTGTTTACCTTGATAAGACCACTGTTAAAGGTGTCCCTCATTCTACCATCCAGTTTGAAGTTCTTGGCCCCACCTATGACGGAGATGACAAGTTTGGGAGGAACTGGTTCCAGTATTCTCCAGTACTTCAGCATCATCTCCATGACATGTATCTCAGAATCTGTGGAAGCCACTCGGATGTACTATAACAGAAAAAGGTTTACCATGAACATCAATCGTTAACAGTACTTGGTAATGTGTTGGAAAGAGTGAGCGATGTTAATAGCTGCACTTTGTACCTTGAATATTCAGACTATTTGGTTTCACAGACTAATTTATCAGAATAAAACAATAATGAATGCTCTAGGAAGTATTAAGCAGTATCAAGATATGCATACTGAAGTAGAAGAGTGACCCATATTGACTTTCACTCGACACCAGCAGATATTATCTAGTCTGGAAGTAGTTTTCAAGGAAATCTCATTTCAACAACTGTTGTAAATTGGTAAGTTTATTTTTTAATAGAAATTATCCACAAAATATGTTTCTGTATCATAGTATATCATAAAAGGATATATACAAAGAGGACACCCATGACTGTAATAATCTCTGAGAGAACACCCTAAAATTTAGCTAAACCTGTAGAGGTTTCCAATTCTTTGAAGAGAGTTGTCCTTGGGGTACATATATGCATTTTCTGCGGCTGAAAATGTCATGTGACAGTTGTATCAATGTTTTAATAAAATACTGTACAATAAATAAAAATCTTTTGTATCTATTATACGGCCCCTATCACGTGGAGTTACCTCCCTGCTACGCATGCACAGCCAACCAGGTAAGCACCTAGGCCCGTATCATCATTCCTTCTGCTTAATAAATCAGTGAACAGAATTGCGGGGGGGGTGCGAAAGTAAAAAAACCCGCCCACATCATGATCTATTAGAGAGCACCGTAAGGGGTAAAAACCAAATCAAAACAGACCATAATCTCCGGAGAGAATCGAAAGGAGTTGGATATGATACCAGCGGATATATCAATAATACGCAATTGAAAGCAGCGTCAACTAACCAGATAACCAAGACTCACTCGGTCAGGGTGGCAGGACACTGTCCACTGGAGAGAACAGAACTGCCAAACGCGCACGATCACGTGAATGTGTATCGAGCTGCTAGTGCCTGATAAAAGTGCTAGGCCTGCTCCAAATAGTGGCAGAGCATATCTCGTCAATGGGTAGTGCCGATCCAAAAGCCTTTGACGTGGCCACTGCCCTGACCAAGATAGGGTCTGTTTGCTAGCCGGCATCCCAGCCTTCCAGCCACCGTAACAGCAGAACAAATGGGTACCCGTACGGATCCTTTGTGTTCATGTGATATAGACCTTGAGAGTCTTACGGACAGCCAACGGGTGAGTGCTCGTTGCAGAGGTCCCCGAGCCAGAAACCTGAGAATTACCGGAAACCAGCTCTGTGACGGCCTTAGCGGTACCAGTAGCACAAGTAGGCGAGCTGGCTGGGTGGACAGCTGGGAGAGGACCTGGGGAATGAGTGGTAGTGGCGGGAACGCCCAGAGCACCTTGCCCGTCCAATCCAGCAGGAAGGCGTCGGAAGCCAACGCCCTCTGCTCCGGTATTCGAGAGCAGAACACGGGTATCTGATTCGTCCCGCCAGACGCAAACAGATCCACCTGGAACGATCCGTACAACTGGGAGATAACTCAAAATATCTGCCGGTTGAGCATCCACTCGTGCGGGGCCAGGATCCAGCGAGAGAGAGCGTCTGCTCGCACGTTCTCCAGCCCAGGGAGAGAAAGAGGAAGCACCTGACAGTCGCACTGGTCGCACCCGAGGAGAAATTCCCACGTCTCCCGAAGGAGCGCTAGGGACACCGTGCCGCCTTGCTTCAGGATGTATGTCATGGCCATACGGTTGTCCAACTGAAGACGAACCACCTGGCCCTGAACATGCTCCCCGAAGCGCTTGAAAACCAACCGCACAGCTCTCAGTTCCAAGACGTTGATATGAAGGCGGGCTACGGCTTCGGACCAGAGTCCGGACACCGACAGACTGCCCAGAACACCCCCCCAGCCCGTGAGGGACGCATCGGTTTGAACTGTAAGAGCTGGCGTCGGGATTTCCAAAGGGATCCCCTTGGAGAAATTCCCGACATTGGTCCACCAATGAAGGTGAGGAGACCACCCAGGGACTGTGAGACACTGCTCCAGATCCTCCGAGTGAGCCCACAGGACTCGCCAAAGCTTGCTGTATAGTGCGCATCCTCAACCGCGCCCGCCACACTACAGAGATAGTCGCCGCCATATGACCCAGTAGACGGAGCCAAGTCCGCGCTGGTGCCTGGGGCTGAGAGGAATGAAGACACCATCTCCCGTACTCTGGTGACCCGGTCGGGCGACAAAGAGACAAGACCCTTGTGAGTTGTGAACCGCGCCCTGAGAAAAACCAAGTCCTGGGTGGTTCCAGGTCGGATGTCTTGAGGTTTATGATCCATCCCAGTCGAACTAGAATGTCTATCACCGTGTGGGTAGAATCTAGGCACGCTGGCTGAGTGAGAGCGCTGAGCAACCAGTCGTATAGGTAAGGGTAACAACGCCTTCCTTGTGACCTTGCGAGGGTAGCTGGCACTAACATGAGCTTGGTGAACACCCTGGGGGCAGTTGATATGCCGAAGGGGAGCACCGTCTAGCATGCAAGGTTGAGAATGGGACGGAACCCGCCGTCCTTCTCCGGAACGAGGAAGTACGTGTAGAAAAAAAATCCCGCCTGTTCCTCGCCCGGTGGTATGCGCTCTATTGCGGACTTGTCCAGCAAAGCCTGAACTTCGTCTCGCAGGATACCCGCCTTGACCGGACATGACGGCACCAGAGTGCGACGTATGCCGGTGAACTCTGGCGGGCCTCGCTTCCACAGTGGTAGATGGCCGACACTGACGGTGGATAGCACCCAAGTGTTGCTGGTAGCCTTCTCCCACGCCGGCAGGAATAGAGAGAGGCGGCCCCCCACTGGGACGTGTGGTAAGAGGGCGTGGGTGGCCCCTTGCAGACGAACTGACTGGGACGGACCCACGGTGACAGCCTGCAGGTTTAACAGGAGGTCGGGACAGACACCCTGCGACCGCAAAAAGGCTGCTGGGAGCCAGACAAAGAGGCCTGCTCCTTGCCCTTACCTTTGGCGGGACGGCTCCTCCTCCAACCTCTGCCCAGTGGCCGAAGCCAGCCGGCAGACTCAGGCGTAGGCTGCGCCCCGGAGGAAGAACCCGCTACAGAACCCGAGAAGCCTACAGTTGCTCAAACAAGGCCTTAGAGTCCTTGAAGGAGGTAGCTGCTGCAGCAGCCTCCCGAATGACCTGCTGTGCCCCCATAAACAATGTCGCTCCCAGCCGGAGCGGAAGGGCCAGCAAGGTCTGCTATGTCGCTGCCGAGTAATGGAACGTAGACAGCCACAGCTTGCGCATCCCCATGACTGCGCACAGCACCGTAGACGCGGCAGACCGCAAAGAGTCTCTAGCCAGGTGGGCCTGCACTCCGGACAATTAGCGAAGATGAACAACATGCAGGGAAACGTCCCCAGTGCCCCCTTCCGCCTCCAGAGCCGACCTTTGAATAGAGGAAAGGTAGGCCTCATGGACCACTACCCACACCTGCTGCATGGCATTCCGGTAGACTTCCTCATAAGTCCGGTATGCCTGTTGCAGGGGGGCGCCCGCGAGGGCAAACGGTGGAACTAAACGCCCTTGCTTGGCAGCCGGGGCTGCACCTGAGGAAGCCGAGCCTCCCCTGAGGGCGACCGAAGTGAACACGCACTCGTCAACCACCGGCACAAAGAACAGAGAATATTCCCACAGCTGGTACCTCTTAACGAGTTTGGGTAAATCGAACCGAAGGCGTGTCCCAACCAGGAGGGATCCATCACGTCCGGCACCAGGGATGGCAAGCTACGGAGCAGTGTCTGCGAGGGTTGCCTAGGGGCAAACGCCTCGCCCGGCAGGCGGAACACAGCTGAGTCCGAGTGACATGTGGGTACCGCGGCTTGGGGCATATACTCGGCAATACGTTGCCTAACCTCCCGGAGAGCCGACGAGAAACGGAATGTGCCCTCCGGCTCCTCGACCTCCCTAACGTCCATAGACTCGGCTAGGGCTTCAACGAGTCCATTTTCTTGGACTCGAGTACTCGAGGGGTGAGACTCGACTCGGACCCGAGTACTCGAAATTCATACCTTTCAAACAAACGACATGACATGTGTTGCGACCACACAAGTGCACGCTTCTTTCCGACTTCATATCGTCGTGTGACTAACATTTCCTATTGGTCAGAATCAGTATTTGGATGTTTACTTGCCAAATGTTGTTTTTTCATCGTACTGGTTGTACTGCCTGCATAACGCAGTGATATACCGCATAGGCGGCATTTGGTTATTTTCTCTTTTCACTATCCAGATCAAGATCGCCCATACATTTGATTTTTATCGTTCTCCATGTCTGTTAAGATAGTTACCTAATTATTTTAGGAAGTGAAATCTCAAACGCTGTATAATAATTACTCTCATCTGCAGACTTTAACAACTAATACCATACAGCCACACCTTATGAGGAGTGAACTACTTAATCTAGGCGTTAATAAAATCATTATCAGATGGGTTAAAGAATTCAGGGTACAGAGAACTCAGTATGGCAGGGTCAATGGCTATCAATCTTCTTTCCTCTCAACCTCTACTGGAGCTCCACAGGACCGTGTTCTTTCATCCGTACTCTTCGTTTTGTATACCAATGACTGTTACTTGTCATTAAATGACTTGTTTACTGTGAAATTCTCAGATGACGCCACTGTTACTGGCCAAATTTCTGATTCTGAACCTTATTATCGTCAAGGCATTGACAAAACCGTAATGACAGTTTTCATCAAACCTTTATTCAAAGTGTTGACCTACAATTTTCTATGTTGGTATGGGGGTCCGTCTGATCGCAACAAAAACAAACTTTTCAAAATTGTTAATACTGCCAACAGAATTTCGAGTATATTCCCTTTATCTATGAGCCAGATTGTCAAAAAGGCAACTAAAATTAGATTTGATAGTTAACATATTTTACCTCACCATTTTGAAGTACTTCTTTCTGGACGCTGCTGTCGATTACCTTCCCTCAAAACAAACAGACCTCACAGTCTTTCATACCACCAAGTATTCGTGAATGCAACAAATATTTTGAATTATCACCATGTGATAACAACTAGAATTATGCAGCCTCTTTACCTATGTGGTTAATTGAATTATATCATGTCAGTTTTATTGTGTAAATAGCTTTCGTTTTATGCATGTAATTATGTATTGTGTATATTGTTGTGAATTGTGTACATATTCATTTTGAGACAGTTTGGATGTATGAGAATTTCCTCCGGGATAATAAAGTTATATCTTATCTTAATATTAGACGTTAACGGCCGCTCATGCTCAGCACATGGCAGACAGTCTGTCAATGTAACCCAATAATTTGAGTTATCTCCCCTTTTCGAGTCCTCGAGTCCTAGAAAATGGACTCGAGTCCAGCTAAACCCGACTCATCCTCGAGTACTCGAGTACCCGTGGAAGCCCTAGACTCGGCACCCGAGCCCGAGTCAGAATTCGGGTCTCCTCATGAAGAGGATCCGAACCCCGACCCGGTGGGAGGCCGAGCCCCAGACACCGAGGGAAGGGAATAGCCGATGGAGCTCCCCGGCCCGGCAACCGACACACTACTCAAACCCCAGTCCCAAGACACGGGAGGAAGACCGGGCAGAACCAACTCCTCCGCTCTCATGGGGCGGGGTGGCGCAGGGACAGGAACCCCAGGAATCCTCAACGGACCCTGCGCCAGCACCGAGAGGGGGACTGGGAGAGAACCCTCCCCCTCCAGGGTAGCCGAGGTGTCTGGACCCGAAGCCAAAGGCAAAGGATCGACAGTCGCCTCCAGGCTAAGGGATCGAGCCGGGCTCGGCGATCCCACCCCCTAACTCTCGGTCCCCTGTTCAGAGTGGGCAAGGAACTCCTGGTGGAGACCTCCAACGGACTGATGAACAAGGGACTTCACGGAGTCCATGTGCTGCTGAAACAATTGAGTGATTATTGACATATCAAAACCACTACATTGGGAATGCGACTTATGCGAAGACCTAGGTTTAGCTGGTTTGGCTGTTTTGGCTTTGGACGGGGGGACCACCTGGGTAAGTTCCCCTCCCGCCTCTCGCAATTCCTTATAGAAAAGGAAATCCGCCGCCCTTCTCTTCTGGGCCCAGGGGGAAAAGGCCATACAGATTTTGCAGACATCAGGGTTATGTCCCGCCTTCTCTAAGCAGCACAAGCATTTATCATGCTTGTCGGCTCTAGGGATAGTCTGCCCGCAGACAGAACACCCAGTAAACGCCTGAAAGCAAACACGCAAGCATGTAGCTAACACCGGAACCAGCAGCATAAATATACTTACAAAACATTGAAAATTACGTGAATGCGACCACGGGACATGAAATACTTGGTTAATAACGCAATATGACAACCACTTGGCACGCTAAACTTCCCGCCATGGAATAGCAACACGTGCGTAAACCACGGGAAAGCTAGCGTAAAAGTTTAATACAAAGTCAAATAAATGAGAAATAACAGACTGCAAAGTCAATTAAACTGTTCTTTTTCATTTCCAAGAACGAAATAAAGACCATACATACAGTTGTGTTGAAGTCTCAGACATTCTTCTACAAGAAGTAAATCAGCTTGTTACTCAGGTTGTAAATACGTGTGAACGCTTGAGTGACAGCAGAAGGAATGATGATATGGGCCTAGGTGCTTACCTGGTTGGCTGTGCATGCATAGCAGGGAGGTAACTCCACGTGGTGGGGGTCGTATAATAGATAAAAAAAGATTTTTATTTATTGTACAGTATTTTATTAAAACATTGATACAACTGTCACATGACATTTTCAGCCACAGAAAATGCATATATGTACTTCAAGGACAATCTCTATGAAAAAGAATTGATAGTCGTATATAAACTGAAACGTGGTGAGGTCATTTATACTCCAAGGTAAATGCAACTTTTTGTGTGCTTAATAGGCACTTTAAACGATATGTTGGAACATGCAGTGAAGCAACTTATTCAATATCCGTTGAGTTTGAGTGAAATGAAACATTGTTAAAAACAGCGAAAAAAAAATGATGCTGAAACACACCAGCACCATGTTTGATTCAAACGCCCAAACACAACAGCCTAGTGCATGTGGAAGACAGACTTCCCATGCAGCTTGTGGCAACTGGGCACAGGCAGTTGTGAATCAGTTCTGAAGGGCTTGGATCATAACATATCGGTCATCTGCCCTTGATGCTTTTCTGGAAAGTCTGTCTTCCGCAGTGAAGTACATCGATGGCCTAAACCAACTGAGACCATTTGTTATTCAGCAAGTAGATATTACATCCATGCACAGAGCTTTGGAAAAGTAGTTCCTGCTTGGATTCATCTGCATATTTATCATATCATTAAAACAAGTTTATCAGATAGGTTTATTGCATTGACAACACTATACACAACATCACTGGTAAAGACATAGGCGGATTCAGAGGGGGGATGCAGGGGTGCACACCCTACTTTTGTCCTGATGTTTATTAAATGACCATCGAAACTCTCGTGAAAATGGGTGAAATTGAAGTGTGCATCCCCCACTTCTCAAGAGTGTGCCCACCCCCTCTCCCTTTCTAGCTGTATCTGCCCCTTTAAAGATATTTCAATCAATCAGAAAGGTATTCAGCCAAATCTTGCAACTTATTTACGCCACCTAATACATTAACAATGAATTAATTGTGAGAACAAAATGTTAAAAAGGTTTTATTCAAGATGCATATATTATCACAATTTACCTTAGCTGGCTTCATGCCCCCAATCTGCTCTATGTCGAATGAAATCTTGCCAAAAGCATTTGTTGTAAATGTCTGAATGGCTTGGTCCGCAGACCATGACACTTTTGGCATCTCTTCCGGCGGCTTGGCTCGTTCATTCTTCACCATATCCACATACTCTGAAAACATAGGAAAAACATTTAATGCCTCCAAACATCAACTATGTCTTTGTGACTTTACTTTTACGTAAACAATGAGCCCAGGAATACTCTAATAAAGAGACTTGATTAACACTAAGAATGAGCCAAGCATAACACTAAGAATTATCAAAGCTTCCATAACACAAAGAATGAGTAAGGCATAACACTAAAAATGATCGAGGCTTCCATAACACTAAAAATGAGGCTTTTACATAACACAAAGAATGATCGAGGCTTCTATAACACTAAGAATGAGGCTAGCAAAACACTAAGAATGATCAAGGCTTCCATAACACTAAGAATGAGGCTAGCATAACACTAAGAATGATTGAGGCTTCCATAACACTAAGAATGAGGCTAACATAACACTAAGAATGATCGAGGCTTCCATAACACTAAGAATGAGGCTAACGTAACACTAAGAATGATCGAGGCTTCCATAACACTAAGAATGATCGAGGCTTCCATAACACTAAGAATGATCGAGGCTTCCATAACACTAAGAATTATCGAGGCTTTCATAACACTAAGAATGAGCCCAACACAATATAACATAGTAGTGACATCATTACCTGATGAAGAAGTAAGAATATACTTCGAAACGTCGTGACCCTTCACAATAAAGAAGTTGACATCCATAAAATTCTTGAAGTTATGTGTTTTCACATCTAAATGCCCTTCAAAGACTAAATAGAAATGTACATCACAACAGTGACAACTTACCTGCAGGTACAAGAAAGGAATGGGCAAACTCCAGGTCATTGGTCACCATGTTCTTGGGTCTGGTTGTTTTCCTCAAGCCAGCATGGTTGTACAAGATTTCCCCACAGTGACATCTGCACAGTGCAGACAATATCTTTACCGACATACTCATTGAAAGGTTTACTGCGCAGAATGTCAACTCCAAATAGAGGCAATTATGAAGATCTGGGAAAACTGAGCAATTATCATGGTCAGAACAAAAAGTAAAGTAAATTATAGTCTAACTTTCAGCTTTCATTAATAAAAAAAATAGCATTAGAATTTAGCACCAAAGTCCTAAGGTCTGTAAATATGGTAAACCTCCCATCTAAAACAAAGGGAGGAAAGGGAAACATGGCTTTAACATCATGTTCCAGATTATTGCGTATCTATAGCAACATGTATGAAAGTGTGTTTGTGTGGCTGCTTGTTAAGATTAATGCTGGGTTTACAGTGATACCACTGAGATAACATGCTTCATAATGACACATGGCTACCCCATTCAGAGTACACTGACACTTAGCCAGCCAGCCAGCCAGCCCTTGTTTGATCCCCTTAATGCTGAGAGTGAGTGAGTATGGTTTTACGCCGCTTTTAGCAATATTCCAGTAACATCACGGCAGGGGACACCATAAATGGGCTTCACACATTGTACCCATGTGGGGAATGGATCCCGGGTCTACGAGTTATCTCGTAGCTATATCAGTGGTATTTTAAAACAAGTTTCACATGCTGGCAAAATAGGCACAAGAAGCATTTGTCTCCGTGCAGTTACAAAGAATGCCAGGAGACGTTTGTTTCTTGTGCCTATTTTGCCAACATGTGAAACCTTCACGAGACCTTCTGTTGTTTAGTACTTCCGGTGACAAACATACCGGCTTTTTCAAATGGTCTTATGGTTGTCAATTGACAGTATTGAACCGATAATCCTTGCAGGAATGATAAATTTCTCATCTAACCATCCCCAAATTAGACAACTATTACAACTGTCAACAGCTGTGACAGCCAAGCATGGTTGTACACTTGGTCCGGTTTAGTAAGTCATATTTGGCAGTCACGCAATTTGGAACCAGAACTGGTTCTTGAATACACACTTGTCACCCGGAAATCTGGTACCGGAAGTAAGTTGGGCCCCGTCTCGCATATCGCAAGTTGTTCCGCGCAAGGGGAACCAGGAATTAACCAGCTTAGTACAGGAAGTAGCGCCTCGCGAGACTTACAGGCCCTACTGTGAGTAAATTCTGAGTTTTTAGTCAGCATGAGGGCTGTGTAGCATACAATCTGTGCCTGTTAGTCTACAAGCTCAAAGCTGGCTTTCAGTATCACTATTAGGAAAATCATTCTTATCATATGCACTGAGTTCCCAAGCATGGACAGAATGTTCAAAGGGTTGCATTGGTCAAGACTGAACATAGACATTTGCCCGTATACCATATGCAACCTATATACTAGGATATATAGCCAACAGACTGAAACTTTAGCAACTAGTCCAAAGCTAGAGCCAAGTAGTATTCTGTTTGGTCTAGTCAGCTCAGATGATCAAAGTTAATATGTTAACAATAATAATATATACTAGAAAAGATGCTGAGGGCCAAGTTAAAATCTTTTTGGCACAGACCGCGATAAACACATAATAGCTAATGATATTCTCACAATTAATTTATTATTTCCTCAAACAAAGGCATTCTTCTTCTTATGGTGTGAGACCCGTGAAGGTCCGGGTTAGAATATTGATCTTCAGTAACCCATGCTTGTCATAAGAGGTGACTAATGGGATCGGGTGGTCAGACTCTCTGACTTAGTTGACACATGTCACCGGTTCCCAACTGCGCAGATCGATGCTCATGCTGTTGATCATTGGATTGTCTGGTCCAGACTCGATTATTTACAGACCACAGCCATATAGCTGGAATATTCCTGAGTGCGGCATAAAACTAAACTCACTCACTCTTATGGTGTGACAGATCTCAATGATTTAGTAATTATTATCAACAGTATTACAAATTTCATGTTAAGCTGAGATTCATTTCCTAATTTACCAAAATTGAATAAACAATATAAAAAAACATTTGTAAAATGCATCTGTTTACAATTAGCATTTTACAATTTCTTCCAGTATCATCAACTGTTGAACATTAACTGATGCCAACACCAAATTCACTGTTCAGAAGTGTTTGTCCAAGAAACTGTTGTTTTAGCATTAAGTATATATGAAACAAGACATGCTGTATTAAGTGTGTTTTATAAAAATTCAACGACAGATATCTCAAGTCTCATTGGATATGATTACTGTAAATCATGAAAAATTAATGCAAGCATTTTATTAATGCGAAAAATGTGTCTGTACTCTTCTTGCATTATTATAATGATGCATTTCAGTGTGACCATGTCTACTTTTGAGAACTTAATAAAAGACAGAAAACGTAAATCTGTTGACACTACACATTACACCAATACAGGTCACTTCCTCATTACAGGTATCTCAAACCACATGAAATTATCACTGGTTACAATCACTGGTCATTGCTTAAAGTCACTCAAGCACATCAGCCAGACCAGACATTCTCCAGCCACGTGTTTGTTGTACCTTGGTAAGATGACTTGTGTCTTTCAAGTCGGATTACGTTTATAAATGTTGTCATAAGACAAGTAGTAGCAAGCAATCACGTGATCAAACATGGCAGTTTAATCAAAACATCGTCAGCTCATTTCCATTCGTTGCTTAATAAGCTGAATTTAGGTTATTTGGTAAACAAGTGTGAAAAGAAAATGAACAACATCAAAGATTCAGGGTGTCACATTTTATCATCAGATTCCCGAGCTCGCATTAATTTTGTGATGCATTTTAGACTAGACCCCGCACACTCGCATTAAAATGGTGACGTATTAATTTAATGATTTACAGTAAGCTATCTTCACAGCTACAGTCTACCGATTGTGTTGTTTCCACTTACTTCAGATCTTTCACAATTTTCACCTTCTGGTCTGGTTTTGGCACAAACTTCTTGCACTCTTTCATGTGGAAATGTCTCCTGATGAAATCTGTCTGTTCTTCCAACACCTGGAATAAAACTCATTCTGTCATCATGGTTACCACAATAGGACCCCTCTGCAAATATTTAAAGACTACTCAAACTCAAGTCAGGAAAAAAAACTATGTTTCTTAAAATCTCTCTATGCGACTCAGATAATAAAATATTCTTGGGGGAACTTGGTTTGGCACTATAGTTTCAGAATATACCAAAATAAATCATTTGGTCTCCAGTTAAACCAAACACTTGACACTGTGGTTAAAATAGTCTGGATCCTATCCCCAAAATAACTATGTCTGGAGAAAGGAGTGAAAGGAGAAATATTGTTTCTTGAAAACAGTACGTACTTGCTCATAACCATCTTGAAGAGTTGATGTTCGTGTCGGAAGCCTTGGAAGTCCAATCCGTTTACGAATGTCTGAGTATCTAGCGTCTTCAAGAGTCACATATGGTGCCAAAGGTTCTGGTGGTATATCGGACATACGAGACTGGAGCCCCCCTCCATAACCGTGGCCGCTGTGCTGTCATGTCCTCAGAGGGGTAGATTCGACGTCCTGTTGACGCCATCTTGTTTTGGTCAGATATCTGCCCTTAGTCCATCATTCTGTTTTTTTGTTTCAGTGGTATGACGGGTTATCTGTTGCACAGGAAACAAGTATCATGTCATATAGAGATTTTGCTGAATCAAATCATCTTTGAATATCCTATTTTCAATGTAAAAGTATAAATACTTGGGACTCATTCACTACCATTGCTTGTTCAAAGCCCAAGCTAAGTGAGTGAGTGAGTTTAGTTTTATGCTGCTTTGAGCAATATTCCAGCAATATCATGGTTGGGGACACCAGAAATGGGCTCCACACATTGTACCCATGTGGGGAATTGAACCCGGGTCTTTGGCATCGAAGTTAAGTGAAGCCTACAAGGTTGGACACCTTGTCCACATGACCAAAGAAGTTAACCGTATCAGAAGGCTGACAAGGTAAGGATGTCATCTGTGGGATGACTCCAGGATGTCATCTGTTGGATGACTCCATGGCCTGCTACAGAGGCATATCCAACTAACAAACTTTCTCTCTTAATATTCTGTGATAAGTTACAAAAATGGATCAGTACAGGTGATTCTGTCACTTCATAAATGGAGCTAGTTAAATGAATAGGTCTATAGTATCGAGACAATATTATTGAAGATTGTATCAAAAGCTTGTACAAAGGTGGCACATTACATTGAAATGTGACATTACATTTCCACAAAAACAATGAAAGTGAAAGAACTGAAACAAATCAGGATTTCTTTTTCAAATGAACTGTGGATAATGGAATAGATTTTTTTTAAATGAAACAGGCTGCATTCAAGTATTTTTGGACATGTAATCAAGTGTGCATTGATATATGCATTATCCGTTATATTAATTATAAATAAATATGTGCAGCTGTTCGCACGTATTATCATGATTATAACCCATTTGAAACATTAAAGAAGTGTCTCTACAGGCATGAATTTTGCTTGCGTTAACAAAACATTTTGGATGAAAATCATACATAGTTTCACATGTTGCATAATGATTACTCCCTAAGAGTCTGTACACAACGACTGGTCCATGGGCAGCGTGCGTCTGTGTAGGCCAAGGCAAAACCAACATGGAATAAAGTGTTCGTCTCCCACCACAGTTTCATGTTATCTGAGTCTTCCTAGGACATCTCCAGACATGACATATAACTTAACATGGTGTCAGAAGTGAGTACGTCTGACAAACTTTACAAATTATTGTGCATTACTGACTGAATATCTTTTGATTGAAAGAGCCGAGACGCACGTGGTTCAGTGTCACCTAATTTCGATAGTGGAGAGCATGCGGTGTTTTGTGTGACAATATTGAATCTGTGACTAACGGAGTTTCTGTGAATCGGATTATATTGCTAGTCGGAGTAATATATGGACAAGCTTAAACTACTGCTACTACTACTCAATCATGGCTGATGAAAGTGGAAATATTCCTTCACCACAAGTGATACACGCATTCTATGAACATTCCTTTGCCTCCTAAGCTTGATCTGAAGGGCGATTTGACGAGAAATTTCATAAAGTTCAAAACCTAATGTGGGGAAACTATGAGCTTGCTTTCTAACAAAGACAGATTCTGATGAATGCAGATCAGCTACGCTGTTAACTTGTATTGGTTCTGAGACTCTAGACATATTGGATGGGTTGCAGTTCGACAGTGAAAATGATAGGAGGAAAGTCGAGAAAATATTGGACAAACTAGAAGCTTACTGCATTGGATGCAGACCAATGAAACATGGGAACGGTTCAATTTCAACAAACGGAATCAAGAACACTTTGAATCTGTTGATACTTATGTAGCAACACTTAGGACTCTAGCTAAAACATGCAATTATGGAACGCTTGAAGATAGTCTCATCAGGGATCGAATGGTGATGGGCATTTGTGATAACTCCACTCGCGCAAGAGACTGCTGCAGTCTTCGAACCTATCACTGAAAGATTGTATTGACATCTGTAGGTCCCATGAGAGAGCAGCTGCTAGACTAAAATCTCTATCAAACACTGAGGATGTGCAAGCTATCAGTAAAACTAGAGGTTACAAAACCCAAAGGAAAGGAAACTAAACCTGATTGACTACCAGAAGTGATCAGTCTCTACAGTGCAAATTTTGTGTGGACGAGTCATGTGTTCGGCAGGAAGGAATGTCCAGCATGGGGAAGAATTTGCAACAAATGTAAACTCCACCAAATCATTTTGCTTATGTGTGCCAGTCGAGTCAAGCCAATGTTCAACTACTGAGTGATGAGGATACTGAGGATGAATATATTTTATCAGTGGATGTTGAAAATGTGAACAGTGTTCAATTACATGGTGAAAGTCAACAGTATTTACGGAAGATTTTTGCTGTCCTCCTCATCAAGGAAACTGAGGTCAAATTTCAGCTAGATTGTGGATCTACTGTCAATGTGTTGCCAGAGACTATCTACGCTAATGTGTTTCAGGATCCCCACCTGGAAAAGTTGGAAACACAGGTCAATACTACTCTTCGAATGTACAATGGAGTGAAATCTCAAACTGTTGGCAAGTGTGAAGTGACTGTCAAAAATCCCAGGAATCAGGGTGAATACACCATTGAATTCTTGATAACGAGGGACAGAGGCTCACCACCAATACTTGGTGCAATAGCTGTTCAACAAATGCAGCTAATCACTGTGAACTTTGAGAACATTTTCCAGATCTCAGGTAGTGGGGATGTTTCTACAGAGTTAGCAAGATTGGACCTTACGGACATAATCCATCGCTACAAGGATGTATTTGAGGGAGAGGGCACACTTGATGGCTTGTTGCGCTTTGAAGTAGATGAGACTGTGACACCAGTCCAGCTACCATGTCGTAAGGTTCCACTTGCCTTACAACAGAAACTCAAGGCTGAACTTGAAAGACTGGCTGATCTGAAGATCATCACCCCTGTGAATGTTCCTACTGACTGGATCTCTGCCCTTGTTGTGGTCAAGAAACAGGGTACTGACAAGATAAGGATTTGCATAGATCCTAAACCACTGAATCAAGCTCTCAAGAGGAATCATTATCCAATAAAGACAATTGATGACATTCTGCGGAATTATCAAACGCTAAGTGCTTTAATTTTAGCAGATGCTAAAATGGATTTTGGCATATCCAGCTTGAGGAGGAAAGCAGTTTCTTGACAACATTTGAAACACCTTGGGGCCAAGTTATCGCTGGCTCTTAATGCCATTCGGTTGTCACCAGCACCCTGAGGAGTTTCAGCGCCGTTTGAATGAGGCAATATGTGGTTTGGATGGAGTACGTGCTGTACATGATGATGTTCTGATCTATGGTGTTGGAGACACTTATGAAGTGGCTGAAGCTGATCATGATGAGAAGTTGTCCAAGTTCCTTGATCGATGCAGGAACAGAAATATCAAACTGAACAGATCCAAACTGAAACTGAAACTGACCGAGGTGCCTTATCTGGGACATGTCGTAACCTCGGATGGATTAAAGATTGATCACATGAAAGTTGAAGCAATCACAAACATGCCCACACCAACGGATAAGCAGGGTATTCAGCGATTTTAGGGATGGTGAACTTTGTTCAGAAATTTGTACCCAACTTGTCTGAAGTGACTGCACCTCTGAGGGATCTGTTGAAAAGTGATGTGAACTTCAGGTGGGATGAGCAAGTTCATGGCAAGTGTTTGGAAAAATCAAACATATTCTGTCGGAACCACCTGTACTGAAGTACTTTGACAATGACGCCGCAGACAAGCCTTCAGTGTGATGCATCACAAAATGGACTGGGCGTTTGTCTGATCCAAAATGGTCAGCCTGTAGCATATGCATCTCGATCTTTGACCAACACTGAGAAACAATATGCTCAGATAGAGAAAGAAATGTTGGCGATTGTCTTTGGCATGGAACGATTTGAACAGTATGTCTCACGGACGGAAGGTCGCCGGAATCGACCACAAGCCATTGGAGTCAATACCGCGCAAAAGTCTGTTGTGTGCTCGCCGCCTCCAACGCATGATGTTACGACTTCAGAAGTACGATTTTGAGGTCATCTACAAGAGGGGATCTCAAATGTTCTTTGCTGACACTCTGAGTAGAGCATATCTTCCACATGTGAAACATACTGAGACTGATGACGGAGATGTGTTTGCTGTTGATGTGCTGATGTCAGACAGCTTGACGTTGAATCCATCAACATGGTTGAGTATGTGCCAATATCTGAGGAACGCAATTGACCAGTTACAAAAAGCAACTGTGGAAGACAAATCAATGACGATACTGAAGGATCTGATTCAGGACGGCTGGCCAACGTCGTCAGATGATGTGCCATGGTGTGCCAGGGTCTTTTTCCCCTTTCGCGATGAGCTCTCTGTTCAAAACGGCATAGTGTTCAAGGGTGAACGTGTTGTTGTGCCAGTCAGTATCCGCCCTGGCATCATGGAAAGAATTCACTACAGTCACTTGGGGATACAAGGTTGTATCAGAAGAGCCAGAGAGTCTCGTGTATTGGCCCAATATGGCCGCTGACCTCACAGATTTCATCAGCAAGTGTGATACTTGCAACACGCTGCAACAGGATCAAAGACGAGCCATTGGTCAGTCATGAAATACCTAGTCGCCCATGGGAGAAACTAGGGTGTGATCTTTTGAGTTTGATCAAAAAGATTTTTTGATCACTGTTGACTACTACCGGACTATTTTGAGGTTGACAGACTGCATGATAAAAGGGCACCTGAAATCATTTAAAAGTTGAAATCCCATTTGGCGAGGCATGGACTTCCCAATCAGATTGTGTCAGACAATGGACCTCCCTTTAATTCTGAAGCTTTCCATACATTTGCAACAGAGTACGAAGTTTGATCATATCACTTCATCACCCAGGTACCCACAGTCGAATGGGAAAGTGGAGAGTGCTGTGAAGATCGCCAAGAGACTCATGAGTAAGTCTCAGCATGCACAGTCAGACCCCTTTCTGGCCCTATTGGACTTAAGAAATGTGCCGACTGACGGTGTAGGCAGCTTCGCCAGTTCAAAGGTTGTTTGGGCGCAGAACGAGAACGAAGCTACCAACGCCAAGTCGATTGCTGCAGCCGAAAACTATTGAAAACGCCCCTGCCGCACTTTCAAGCAAGAGGTCCAAACAAGCTTACTACTACAATCGCGGTGCAGCTGAACTTTCAGAACTGAGAGATGGAGATGTAGTTCGGTGAAGCCATTCAGTCGTGACAAAAGAAATGGAAGAAAGCTGTTGTAGAACAGCAAGTGGATGTCTGATCGTGATGACATAATGCATTACAGAAGATGGAAGATCTCTTCGAGAAATAGACGCCATCTAAGAAAATCTCAAGAGGCTGCCCCTGAGACTAAAGATGTCGAACTGGATTTGGAAGAGCAGAGAATGGATGAAAGGTCAATGAAAGAGTTTCAGTCAACTGTGAACTCCCCCTGGTAACACCTCCTGTGAAAACCCTGTGAAAACTCCTGTGAAATTTTTTGAAAACTCCTGTAGACTTTGATGTGAACACTCCTGTGAACACTCCTAGGATCATGGACAGTTCTGTTCATGGCACAGCACCTGGTCATGAGATCAGAGCGAGGAGAGGCAGGGTGGTCAGACCACCACCCGATACAGGGACTTTGTGCCTTAAAAAGAAAAAAAGGGAGGAAGATATGACGTGTGGTCCTGCTTATTAGCAAAGACTTTTAATTTCTCAAGAAAGAGATATAGACTTTAATTTGTTCATTTTAACTTGTTTAGCATTTGTTTAAACTGTTTGCTGGGATAGTGTGTTAATTGCTATCTTTACTTTTCTAAAGAAAGGGAGATGTTGCATAATGATTACTCCCTAAGAGTCTGTACACAACGACTGGTCCATGGGCAGCGTGCGTCTGTGTAGGCCAAGGCAAAACCAACATGGAATAAAGTGTTCGTCTCCACCACAGTTTCATCACAATTTCACTTCGAATGCAAGTTGGGACTAAATTTTCTTCAACAGTCAAGTAAAGGTAAAATTAATAACGTGGGGAATTAGAATATACTGAAAGCGTGGGTGGCTGTTCTTAGAACTGTGTTTCTTAACCAGTTCACGGCAGTTGGTAATTTAGCCTAAATTTAACCGGCCCAGTAAACCAGAAGACAGTTTACTTTGGCGTGTAGCTTTCTCTTTAACCAAATTGAAACACACATATATTTACAATAAAAGTCAGGCCACCTATATAGCATATACTGTCACCTTCAAATATGGACTACAGGTATGATGATCTTCCTCACAGGGGGGCTCCGAGGGTCGAAGCGGAAGTTTACAATGCTGCCATGGCAAAGGCATGCGCATTCCCAATGAGCACCGAAAGGAAGAATGTCACGTCCCAAAATTCAATAATTCATAATCATTGAGCGACAACTACATACGCAAAATAAATGTTGTGATAAATATTCATACAAGTGACACATTAGGCGCTTTTCATGAAGTGCAATAAAAACGATATTCGAAAGCGAAAAATCTATATTCGTTCGTACCTCAAAATAGCGCACCTGTTCGGAGACACTTCCGGTACATCCGGTTTCGGTTAAGATGTTGGCGGGACTTAGAGCAATTTCTTACGGTTAAATTGCATGTGTTTTTGTTGATAACATCGTGCATTTGTAATGATAAGTTCTTAAATAGCTGCAGACAATGTTAGAATTAAAAAGGAAACGTTCATTTACAGATGGCATATGCCGAGAAGTACAACCGGTGAGATCATTACGTTGAATATTTCATTATTTGCCCCACTTAGTCCTAAATCTAGTCATCAGCTTGTCACAAAGAGAAACCGTAACACTTTGCAACATTAGCTAAAATTAAATCTCTGTTTTGAGATGTTTGTGATAACGTTATGTCGCACACATTATGAATTACGCTCGCTATCTGTTCTAATTGTAATACAGGCGCTATAGAGGATGAGTTCCATGTCATGTTTGTATGCACCCAGTATCTAAGTTTGCGAAAAAAGTATATGCCATTTCTTTCACACACTGTTATAGATAAACATTCACTGTCAAATTTGTTAAATTCTAAGAATATTATGACCATTAAGTCTGTAGCAATGTATCTCAAACATGTTTTTACTGTGCGTAGCCATAAATGTAACCATGTATGAAACCATATGTTCACGTGACTTGCATAGTATTCTGTAGCAACAATTATTGTAATGTAGGCCTTAAGTCCAGAATTACTGAATAAACTGAATCTTGAATCTTGAATCTACGCTCGCTACAGTCGGTGTTCCTATTTTTTGCCAGCTGGTAACTAAACCTAACCATGCTAACCACCTGCCACTATTAATATAGGTTATGTTATCTTTTCTTTTCTATTTGTAACGTAGACACGTGTAAACTGCTAAAGATTAAGGATTGGCTAATAGACATAAGGAGTGAAAATACAGAGGCATCATTACCAAAGATAATATTCTTAGGATAGCAAACGTATTAAATTTATAATAATATACTCTTTTTCAGTTTTATATATTGACTTGAAATTCAAGTGTTTTCAGTGACAATATACAGTATAACCATAGACTCTATGACATATCAAAATTATAGAAATAAATTATGCCTGTAATTTTGATAGCTTTGAACAAGCCTAAGCAAGAATGAAATAGGGTAATGATATATTTGAGTGAGTGATTAATGTTTAGTCACATCAGCAATATTTCAGCCATATCGTGACGATATATGTGAACATGTTTGTATGATGGGATCACCTTTATCACAACTTTCCCTTTTTAGCTTTATTCAAGATTTAGTGTAATGAAAAATCCAAAAATCATTACAAATTCCCAACATAGAATTTTTAAGTTTGAAGAATTATGTTAATGTAGATGACAAGAAACTGTTTGATCATGTCGATCTCTGCTCTGTCCAAACTCAGGTACTCGCCATCATGCCTAATTCATATTGTATTTTTAGGAGAAGAAACTGTGTTATGGAATCTCAAATGAAATATCCACACTCTCACCAAACATCTCTGCTCATGAGAATCAGATTACAGCCTTAGATTTGTCCACAAGACCACGTGAAAGTGTCTGCGACACACGGCTGCACATTCATGAAAATTCAGCAGACATTCAGGTATGCATTGAAATTCTTAGACCATTTCTTCTGCTTCCTCTTAGAATTTGCTGTTCTTCTTGGTATAATTTTGTTGCAATTAATAATTACTGGAATGCACCTTGGCAGGAGATATACATTCTTGTGTCATTATTTTCTCAAATTAATAGTCATTGTGCCAAATTTCACGCAAATAATGTTGAGTTGGCATACTTTGTTGACGTAGTGCGAGATATAGTTTTAACAAAACTAACAATATGAACGAGTCTTTACAAATTACCATTCAAGTCATACACTGTAACTTGAATCTTGAACAGTAATCAGCACTAAACGTAATATCCCGATGTATCTATTGTCAAACTCAATGTTCAGGTTGCTTTTTTGTTAATTCATGAGTGAGCATAATCACATGACGACCTTTTCTAGGAGTGCTCAAATTGTGAGTTCATAAATTTGTTAAATATCATAAAACATGCTGTCCTTAGTTCAGAAAGGTGATGGCCCACTTTTTTAAATCGGTGGGCCAGTTGTTCCAGTTTGGGGAACCTGACCCTGCACAGCGTAACACCGGGTGTTCCCTGCACCCTCATTCTTGTTTTTAGGCGGTGGTTTAGCCTAGTGGTTAAAGTGTTCACTCATCATGCTAGGACCTGAGTTCAATTCCCCACATGGGTACAATGTGTGAAGCCCATTTCTGGTGTCCCTTGGTGATATTGCTGGAATATTGCCAAAAGTGTCGTAAATAAAACTAAACTCACTCACTCACTCACCATTCTCATTTTTGAAAGTACAGGGTGACCTGAGGCGATTTTTGTGCCAGTCAGTATGGAGAATATTTACATTTTCAGGTGAAACGGACCTGCAATGGCTGGACAACAATGGATGTTGACGGAATGCCATCAAGTGTTCCAACAGAGTCTAGTATGTTGTCCCGATGTGCTAAATGTGCAGCTGGACAAGGGGTAGGTACAAGGCACAGTTTCTTTAGAAATTCCAAACCTTGACACATAACAATCATATAATTAATGTGTCAATCAATGGCCAAGATTGCCATCCCCCTACCTTTGAATTTAGAATCTTGGTAATTCCTTCTTGCAGCAATGTGTTACCATGGTTACTGGCAGAACTCAAAAGCAAAGAGCCTTCAGAACCAATATTAATGTTTTAGCAAAATAATGAATTGATGCTAAAGATAGATAAGCACTACAGATAAAAAAGTTAACTTGTGCAAAAACATAATATGGGTCATTTATGTGTATGACACGTTTCCACTTACCTGACTTGACTAAGAACAATGTGATTTTAATATTCAATGTTGGTATTCGACTCGCATAATAAGAGTCATTTATGTGTATGACACATTTCCACTTATCTGATTTGACTAGAAACAATGTGATTTTAATATTCAATGCTGGTACTCGGCTTGTGCTAGTTCTGTTAATAGTCCTCTAAAAAACAACCCACATATTCCAACACTGCCTAGATAATATCTTTATCTAATTTCACATACTCCAGTCAAGTAATTTTGTTTCGCATAAATTCCAGGGCCACATTTCACATTTGTTGAGCTGAGCCATGGATCTTCAGCAACAGACTTGATTCACCAAGGGGGGACAACTCCTCATATAATGCTGTTGTGAGATGCAGCACTTGTGGAGCTACTGTCGTCATGGGGATAGAAGATCTCATGGCCTTGATAATTTTTATTATTAATAATGGATATTTATATAGCGCACATATCCACACACCAGTGCATGCTCAAGGCCCTGGTATTTTTCCCTCGATCATTGGATGTCAATCTCAACGGCACATCGTATTATCAATCTCTGCTCTCTGGGGATCATACAACTCTTGCTGCCACAAGGCGCACTGAGTTATTGCGGCTTTCCCATCCTTACGAGGTACCCATTCACAGCTGGGTGGACTGGGACACATTGTCACAGTACTTTGTCCAAGTTTACTGCACGTTGCTGTACCCGCAACTAGGTGTTTGCACGTATTCATGTGGCCACCATCTGGTCATATACCAACGGATTCGTGTTTTAGAGGTTGGTAAGTAACAGTGAAAGCCTTGACAGTGGTAAATATCTTCTTTATTTTGGATCTAAAACAAATAAAGAAGTTGTAATCTGCAAAAGTCACCCAACCTGATGACACAATCTGTAAGAAAATCTAAAGGGAGGAGTTCAAATTCAAACGGATGTAGCAGAACACATGTTTACTGATTTAGACAACAGCTAGCTGGTGTTTATGTTCCTGTATGTTTGTCAGGAAGTGATGTTTGTGTCATCCTCCATATCTCTGGATCCAGTGCTTCACACAATCTGTCAGCTCAAACCAAATAGAGCTCTGCATAACCAGCCTCTGATGCCTCCTCAAATTAATGTATCTCACTTTAATACAAATTTCACTAATCGAGCATTTGGTTGATACAAACTATGGCTAATCTGGACTAAGTTTTATCAAAACTCTAACCCTAGTCAGCCAAATCCCACTCTGGCTATGTGAGAGACCTCTTTTCACATCATCTGGCTAAGTGACAGGACACTGTTTGCAGTCCCCAATTATGGAACTCTACAACTTCTGAATATAGAAACACTAAATCTGAAGATAATTTCAAATTTTTCCTTTGTTCTGCTCAGCATTTCACTACTTCAGGATTGTTTGTATACACACGAGCATTGACTTGGTTTTAACTTTGACGTAGGGCAAGAAATTAGGCACTTAAGAAATCAATTATTATTAGTCCACTTTTAGCCTTGGTGATGTTGAGGATTTGTGTGCACTGAAGTAATGATGGGTGAAGTTAAAAAGAAGAGGAAACAGAACTCATCTCTTCTAGTTGTATTTCCACAACAGTGTTTCTGTGATCTCTCAGTTAAATCTGTAGCTGTTTTATAGAAGGTCACAGTATCATTTGGCTGTGGTTTTGTCAAACCGTTGTTTTACAATGATATATTGGTACAGTTTATGTACTTAAGTAACGATAGTTTTATGTATAAAAGTCAGTGTTTTTTTATACACAAGAATCTGTTAATGGTGCTATTAAAGCTAGTTTACCTTTTAGCATTCCATGTATTTAATATTTCAGTGAGTGTATTTTTCCTCTCTGCAAAAAGAAAGTTGCTCCTTTTTTTATGTAGCTTGTTACAAGTTTATCATTTCAACATCCAAATGTTTGTCATATTTTCCAACTGAAAGTAACCATTTTCGAGAATCGGGGCCTTTTGCATGTTTGAGTGTGTTGATATTTATACAGAAACACTTTGAAAACACGTACTAGAACATTTATAATATTTGACAAAATGACCTAAAATGATGGTGTGGTATTCAAACAAAACACATATTGGAAATCTTTGAATTTAATTTAGAAGTGATATTGATAAAGGCTTAATGAAGGAGTAAGAATATACTCTGAAACATTATGTTCCTCAAAATAAAGAAGTTGACAACCATAAATTCTTGCCTTCACATATTCGAATGTTTGTAATCGTTGACAGAATCAAATAAAACGATACGATTTTGTCACAACAGTCCATGTCATGCAGGTTATTTATTTACAGCTCAAGTCATTTTCTTGTCTTTTGAGCTACAAATTATCATGCATTTCCATACTTTCATGATGCATATACATTGAATATTTCAGTTTCTTTATCAATGTTTAAAAGGTCTAGATGTCAATAGTATTATGTGCTACATTAGGCCAAATAAAAAAATTGTGGTTCGGTTTACACCACTTTAAAATTTAGGGTAGGTAGGTAGGAAGTAATTATTTTTTTAAAATTTGTTTTAGAAGTAAAGTACAAACGTATAACACATTTATCAATGAGTAATTGTTTATCCAATCAAGCTTGTGGCCATCATGTCGACTTTCTCTATCAGAATGCCCGATGTCAGTTGGTGCAGGGGAAAAACAATGATATCTGAAAACTTATTTTCTTCATACCTCGTAAAAAAACAACTAGGGTCGGCACCAGAATTCAAGGGTCAGTCGGGTAATCGGAACCATAACTTTTTTATTTTTTCAGACCTCAGCATGGTGAAGAAATGTTTTATCATTCTGAAGTTGTAGGTTTTGGATTTTATGCTTCAACACTTAGGTGGATTAGGAAAATGTGAGGAAAGGAAAGCCAACATCAGTGTGCAAATGAGTGAATAGTAGCTATGGGGTTGCACATAAAATTATTTTTCGTCTTAACTGTAATTATTGTGTAAGCATTGTTCCAGGTATAAGACAGCGGTCTCAGTAATGGAGACACTCCACACTTCTGTATTGAATGAGAAACATGGCTTTGTTGAAAGGTTCTGTTGTGGGTTTTGAAGATTTGTCTTGCAAGATGTCTGGCATTTGAATCATGTGAACAGTTTCCATCTAACCTGTTTAAATGGATATAATAGTTGTTTTGTGTTCAAGGAAGTGTTTACATCAAATGTCAGTATCATGTATGTGCCATAGTCATTGTTCCTGTCCAGGTAGGTAGAGGTAATAAATGTTGTCCAGGGCCCCGTTCCTCAAAGTGATCGTAACCCTAAGTGATCGTAACTCCCATACTTTAACATAGACTTACGACAGGCATAACACTATGATCGCTTTGAGGAATGGGGCCTAGACTTCCAGTTTGCTTCTCGAAGGTTCATTCAATATTCATATCATGTTTATATTTGTTTTTGTTAATAAAATTTGAAAAATCAAATGCTTCTGTTTTGTCTGATACACTGAAATGTGCCTGAAATCGACACTCTGGCTGACATGCAGGGTGAAAGACACCTATGTAAAACTTAGGGCTGGGACGGATACTGGAACGGGAGGGTAATGAGTTGGACCAGGTACCCGTCTCTATACCCATTATGGTCATGTGTATAATAGATTAAACAATGTAATAGGTTATTCTTTCATTATTAAAAGGTTGTATTGTCTCAGAAGATTTAGAACATAACTGTGCAGTCACCCGTTTTGAATATAATACATGGTTCAGATATTGAATAAACTCGAAATTGTGGCATGGGAGCTTAGGAATATACTGCCATTTATTGAATTTGATGTCAGGAATTAACATCATGGGGTAGGGTAGGGTAATAGGGGGTGGGGTATCTGGGTAGAAAATTTGGACCGGACCCAGCCATAGTAAAACTGTCAGAGTATACTACAGGGACATTAATAAGTCTAATCTGGCAGTAGGTGATATGATTGACACGTGAGATGTGTACACTGACACTGACATGTTGGTGTACCTGATGTTAGACTAGCAATTAGTCTTTGAAAACATTTCTTTAGAGGAATTTCAATGTAATTTTTAAGTAAAATTGATATTTTTATACTTATCCTGACTCATGATCTTTTGCTTATCTCCCTTTCCTTTCGAATGGTACTGGAACAAGTGAATCCCTGGAAGTTCCCGATGCGGGCGTAAAAATACACTCACCCACGAGTTACCTCCCTTTTGCCCTTTTCCCGCGCAAACAGTCATGGCCAGCCTTACTTGTCACTCTCTCCTGATTTTCTGCCCATGCACTTGGATCTGCTGTGAAATCCAAAGTGTCTCCAGCGGGGAGGTTGGGAGGGCTTCTCGTCATGAGTCAGGATAAGTATTAAAATATCAATTTTACTTGAAAAATTACATATTTTTTCTTATCCTGACTCATGATCTTTTGCTTTTAGAATCCGACGGATTGGTGGTGGGTCAAGCCACTACGTGGATTCATCAGCTGTCCTTAGATACGTCCTGTACCCCCCTGTGTCTGACTTCCAAAAGCAGCCCTCGATAATTGCTGGTATACAGCAATTTCCGTGCAGAGCCAGTGTTGACGCCAGTGCTCTGACTTCGTGTGGGTTGGAAGCTCTGGGAGGTTTAGTCCTGCTGCTTTATAGGCTCTCAATATGAGGGCTCTCATTCAGAACGATATGGTCGTTCTTGAGACTTCTGTTGATAATGGGATGAACAGGCGCTTGAATTTTTGTCTTCTTGTCTCAGTCTTTTGAAGATATATCTTCAGGGCTCTGACCGGACACAAGGATAGGTCTTCTATATCCTCTGGTCCGAGGATTGTAGATAGCGCTGGTAAGTTGAACTGTCTATCTGGCTGACCAGGTAGTTGGTTCTTGGCAATGAAGTCCCATCTAAGTCCTAGATGAACTGCCGCATGTTGCCCCCTGTCGAATCTGGACCAAAGTCCAGCACAGGTATCTCTGATATTCAAGCTGCCGTGGCTAGCGCAAGCAGGAACAGAGTCTTCTGTGTCAGCAGCTCGAGGGTAGTCTGGTCTAGAGATTCGTAGGCATCACTCGTAAGATGACGTAGAATTACATTCAGATCCCAGGCTGGAGTTCTGAACTTCTTTTGCTGGTCCTCCAGTTTAAAAGATCTCAGCAGAGCAAGTAATTCTGGTACTGTCATCAACTTGATGCCTGTTTCATGGTAATCACTGTACTGATGGCGGTGAGGTATGTAGATATTGTCGAACCTTTCAGATGTCTGGTCTGTCTAAGGTGACACAGATATTCCGCCACTTGAGTATGAGTAGCTTTCATCGCAGTGAAGCCTTTCCGCCTTGCATAAGTCTCAAACTTCAGCCATTTGTCATCATACAGGTTACGCCCTGGCGGAATATCCTCTCTTCTTCAAACATGTTTTGATACGGTCCACACATGTAGCTGGAACACTGTCGGGTTTCCGTGGACTTGCTTGGTGTGCGGATGTATGAGTAGGTTTGGCCAATCTGGTAACTTGATTGCTGGACTTCCGAGATCTTCTATTAGGTCTAGGAACCATACTCTCGCTGTCAGTATGGTGCGACCAAAGTCAGTTGTAGCACCTGTGTACTTCCGGAAGTAATATCGGGGGTGGAAACGGGTAAGCGTTTAGTACTTCCCAAGATATGCTCAGTGCATCTGTTGCCCAGGCTTGAGGATCTGGAACTGGTGAGACAAACGTCTGTAGTTGTTTGTTGAACCTCGTGGCAAACAGGTCTATGCAAGGGGATCCTATTTCCCTTATGATGAGCCGGAACGCTTCTGGATGGAGCATCCATTCCGTAGGTGACGGGTGCAGTGGTCGGGAGAGAGCGTCTGCAAGTACGTTCTTGGCTCCGGGTATGTGACTCGCCTTTATCCAGATGTTTGCTTCCTTTGTGATCTGGAACAACTGGAATGTGAGCTGTAGGAGGCTTGGAGACCTTGTGGATCCTTGCCGATTTATGGAGAATGCCACTGTAGAGTTGTCCGTGTGGACCATCAGCATTCTGTTGTTCAGCGAGCTCGGCCATAGTTGCAGGCGTTGATCACGGCTTTCATCTCCAGCAGATTGATGTGAAGATGCTGCTCTATTTTGGACCACCTTCCTGATGCAACTTGATTGTTGAGATGCGCACCCCAGCCCTGCATCGAAGCGTCTACGTAGAGATGTGTGTCGAAGGCCGGCTCTTGTAAATAGGTCCCTCCGCAAACATTCGACCTGTGCGTCCACCACCTTAGATACCTCTTGAGGTTGTCTGGCAGCAAGATAGGGTCGACGCTGTCTAGATGTTTTGTCAGGAACTGTTGCAGCGGTCTTAGTTGTAACCTTCCTGTGCGTGTCTAGTCCTGCGCCGAGGTTAGTAGACCGAGTAGAACTTGCCATGATCGAGTGTTAATGGAGAGATGACTGCTGGTGGAATCATGGCTTGTATCTTGACCCAACGATCTTCTGTGACGACAATACGATTCTGTGTTGTGATAAACCTTAGCCCCAGAAATTGCAGATCTTGTTTTGGTTCCAACTCATAAGGTTCACCAGCCATCCTAGTTGAGTGAGCAACTTGATCGTGAAGTTCAGCTGTAGTCTGAGTTGACTGGCATCTTGGTGAACCTGAATTCCGTCGTCCAAGTAGAAGGAATTGCATAGACCTCAATGATGTAGATATGCTACTATAGGCTTGGTTACTCGTGTGAATAGCCACGGAGCCGAAGATATTTCAAACGGTAGGACGTTCCATTGGAAGTGCTGCCCTCTGAATAGGAATCGTAGATACTTTCTTGATTCCCGGATGTATGGGGATGTGTAGATACGCATCCTGCAGGTCTATGCTGGCCATGTAATCTGCTGGACGGACGAGTAGTCTGAGTTCAGGTAGGTGGATCATTCTGAACCTCTCTGGTTTTAGTAGATAGTCTTTGTTGAATTTGCGCATGTTGTAAATCAGTCTGAACTTCTCCTTGGAGTTCTTCTTGGGAAATAGAAAAATTGGGGAATAGAAGCCTGGAGTGAGATGATGTTGATCTATTATCTCTACCGCCTCCTTCATAAGTAGTGAGTCGATGGCTTCTTGTAGTTTGTCTGCCTGTTCCTCTGCAGAGTCAAAGACCATCGGGCTGAGGGTTAGCGGAGGTGTGGCCTTGAGTTGTACTCTGTATCCTTAGTAGTCGTCCTCTAGTATTCTCCAATTTTTCCAGTACCTTTGTAGACGCCATCCCCCTGTCGACAGTTTTACATGATCGGCTGGGGATGGAAAACGTCTACTTCATGTGGAGGTAATATCTCTTCGTTGAAGGATTTTTGCTGCGTTGACTTACTAGCACGCGTAGATTTACCCTCCGATCTGGCAACAGATGCTTTCTTCTGCGATATAGAAGAAGATGACGTCTTTTTCTTAGCCTGAGACGGAGTCAACTGCATTGTAGTCAATCTCTTCTTGGCCCCCTTACCAGCAGACTGCCCCTGCAACGCACTAAACATAGCACCAGTATTATGAACTTCAGCAGTAGCACTGGGGGTGAGGATCAGCCACGGATAACCTGTGCCTGCAAACACTGCAAGATTTCATGAAATGTAAACAAAGTTACATAACGATGAAATAAAGACACAAATACAAATAATTTTTACAATTTTTTTACATATAATAATACATAGTAGTTATTGCCAAATCCATATACAGCGTAATTTTGAAGAATAGGCCCTAAATTAAAAGGATATAATGCCGTATAAGGGACTCCAGTGCTCGCCCAACCATCCGCTTGGACGAAAAGGGAGAGAGTGACAAGTAAGGCTGGTCACATGACTGTTTGCGCGGGGAAAGGGAGGTAACTCGTGGGTGAGTGTATTTTACGTCCGCTTCGGGAACTTCAAGGGATTCACTTGTTCCACTACCATTCGAAAAGGAAAGGGAGATAAGCAAAAGATGAGTCAGGATAAGAAAACGAATCTTTCCGCCTCTGCTGTTTTCATATGTTGAATCAAGAACACGACATGGTTGTGTTTCATCTAGATTTGCTTTGGCTTTGACTCGGGGTCACTCTGTCAAGCGGTGCTGCCATTTTCATCTGACTGACAGGCTTCAGGATGTCCCGTGTATAAGGATAGGGCAATTACTATTATATCATCATAATGGACCATGTATTAGTTATTAGCATCACGCTGTTTCTAAATGGTCGCGAATGTTATCTGCCGGACAAGTCAGTCTAGTTGCGGCCGCCAGGAAGATGTTTGGACAGGTGGTCAGTTGAGTGTGTGAGTTAAGATTTACACCGCTTTTAGTAATATCTCAGCAATATCACGGCGGGGGACACAAGAAATGGGCTTCAAACATTGAACCCATGTGGGGAATCGAACTTCGTCGTGACAAGCGAACGCTATAACTACTAGACTACCCCACGGTTCGTTATATAATAAAGTTTAAAAATGGGAGTTAAATCGTGTTTAACTTGAGATACAGCGTAGTAGGCCAAGGCCTTGACCTTTTTTTGCTTTCATATTTTACTTTTCTTTTGTTTCGGTATAAATATGTGACTGTCTATTTTTTTATCTAGAATCCGGTCGATGGGTCTAAAGTCTACATTGTATCTTCATGGGTATCTGTGTTATTCGGTCAATGTGGCTTTGTGGACCAAAGATCGTACTTGGTCTGATATCTGAGGGGGGAAAAACTCAAGTTGTCAAAGTTCACCGCAATTGCTGATATTGCTAAAAGCGGCCGGGGGCCATTCACACTCAACACCACACTCGCCATTCACTCACAAACTTCACTCACCCTTTCACCTACCCACCAACCGTCTTGACACCAAACCCCCATCCCAAACCCGACCCCCACCCAAAAACAACAACAACAAACAAACACCCAAAACAAACAATCAGTCAAAAGAAGTTTAAATGGACAAATTACAGAAAGGAAAGTTTTCTGTCGGGTTTTAGTTAGACACTGCTGCAATATTCCAGCTATATGACGGAAATATCGACTCTTCACTAGACAAGCCAGTGATGGATATTATGAGCGAAAATCCAAACCGTACCTAACATGACATCGTAATCAACAAATACCCAAGCCTGATCCGAACCAGCCATGGTCCCCTCTTTGGAGAAGCATGGCTTGACCATCCGTAACTCGTGATCTCCAAGGGAAAAGACACTGCTGCACATCCAAAATTATGATGAGTGACCAGCGAAGTTACAGAGAATATCACACCTGTTTCAGGTTTAGGAACCGTTCATAATTTATGGCTTTGTAAACGAATGTTTAAAATTATGCTTAGAATTTTTTAATTTTTTTTATTAATTATTTATTTTTATTTATTTTTTTTATTTTTTTTATTATTTATTTATTTTATTTATTTATTTATTTAATTTTTTTTTTTATTTATTTTTTATTTTTTTTTTTTTTTTTTTTTTTTTATTTTTTTTATTTTTTTTTTGGGGCAATTGATTTTGTACATGGCATGGGGGTCACTAATTTTGTACATAAATATGGGGAGGGTCATTCACATTGTACATGCTTCTCCATAAAAATCATCATGTGTACGGATATGGTGCTCTTTGGACCATCCCCACATGGGCACATTGTGTGAAGCCCATTTCTGGTGTCCCTGCCGTGATATTGCTGGAATATTGCTAAAAGCGGCGTAAAACCATACTCACTCACTCTTTGGACCAAGTTTCATAATCATGGCTACAATGGGTTCAGATATTGCGAATGAAGCATACCGTGCTCCCACCCATCGTATGTTACCGTGAGCATACGGGAGTCCTCGTCTGTTTCCGTGAACTCACCCGTGAAGATTCGGGTTAGAATTGGTCTTCAGCAAACCATGTTTATGGTAAGAGGCGATTAACACGATCGGGTGGTCAGGCTCGTCATCGTATCCCAGTTGTGTAGATCGATGCTGATTATGCCAATCACTGGATCAATTATTTACAGACCCCGTCAATTGGTTGGAATATTGCTGAGTGCGGCCTTAAACAACAAACAAACAAATTCTGTGAGCTCAACCCACCACTTCAAATCACTGCATGGTTTCCATAACGGTGAGGAGAGGTGAAATTGGGTTTTACGTCGTGCTTGAGAATATTTCGCTCATATGACGACGTGCATGCGCGTGTTTGTGTATGTGCGGTGCTTGTACTAGCCCAGACTAATGCTGGTTTAATAGTGCTAGCCCACTGAGATACCATGCCGCAGTGAAGCATGAATACCCCACTCAGACACATTATACTGACTCCGAGCCGACCAGTCCTTGTTGTACCCATTAATGCCGAGCGCCAGGCAGGGACCAACAAGTACCATATTTTAACGTCTTTTGGTATGACGCGGTCGGGGATCGAACCTGCGACCTTCCGCTCTCCGGGCGGACGCTCTAACCACTACACCACGGTAGTACCATATTTTGTTTCCATAACGACACGTCTAACTTTCTGACAAGGGTAGCACATGTACATATTTACTTGTAAATGGAATGTACAATTGATCAACAGATATTTCCATAACTAATACTCAAACAACTGCAAATCACTGCATGGTTTCCATAACGACACGTCTAACTTTCTAGCAAGGGTAGCACGTGTACATATTTACTTGTAAATGGAATGTACAACTGAGTAACATATTTTCCATAACCAAAACTCAAACAACGACCAACTTCTAAAGCTTGATATAAAATCGAGTTTGGCAAACCTCCCCTTCCAATAACTGCAGCGCGTGCACATGATGAGATTTCAGTGTGTTTGTAATACGCCCAAGAGTTGAAAATAGCAGTTAAATTTGTTTCCATATTGACTTTCATTTGTTGCTATGGCAATGCGCGGCTACATGTGATTCTCGCACTAATCAGAGGACTGAAACTATCCCTGCTGACTTGAACCTGTGCTGCAAATATTCCTAATATTGATTGCTTTTCCATACAATACAAAGGCCGTCCTGGAATGGCGGTATCGGGTGGTCGGGCTTGCTGACTTCTTGGGGCGGCGGGGTAGCTTAGTGGTTAAAGTGTTCGCTCGTCACGCTGAAGACCCTGGTTCGATTCCCCACATGGGTACAATGTGTGAAGCCCATTTCAGGTGTGCCCCGCTGTGATATTGCTGGAATATTGCTAAAAGCGGCATAAAACTAAACTCACTCACTGCTGACTTGTTGATGTACGCCATAGTATCCCAGTTACGAATATAGATGCTCATTATGTTAATCACTGGATTGTCTGTTCCAGACCAAATTATTTACAAACTGCCGCAGTATAGCCGGAATACTGCTGATTGGTTAAACTCAGGAAGAATATATATTTTTACTAAAGTGGGCATGCTTAATGCTACATGCAATCTTTCTGTAGTGAGTGAGTGAGGTTTTCTTACGCCGCTTTCAGCAATATCACACATTGTACCCATGTTGGGAATCGCACCCGGGTCTTCGGCGTGACGGACGAACGCTTTAACCACTAGGCTACCCCACCGCCCCTTTCTATAGTGAAACCTGGTTAATCTGGAATGAGGCTTAGGGGAATCCGGGGTAGAACTGGTCTTCAGTAACTCTTGCTTGTCGCGAGAGTGGAGGAAAATGGGTGAATGGTCGGGCTCTGCGACTGATTGCATCTCATGGGAACAATGATTAGATCGCTCAAGTCATTTGTTTTCCTTGTCTAGCGGCATCAAACAACATTCACTCAAGCACTAATACACTGTCATCATACATGAAGTTCTCGTCCACAACACGGGGCCTACTGATGAATAGGGTCACGTATATCAGGCGCGGGCGTTGGGGTAGATGAGGTGGATGGGAGGACGAGGGGGAGATGAGAAGGTTTTGTTGGTAACCTCCCAAAACTTAGCCACCTATATCTTAGACGCTTTAAAACAACCTTTATTTGTTTGTTTAACGCCGCACTCAGCAATATGGCGGCAGTCTGTAAATAATCGAGTCTGAACCAGACGATCCAGTGATCAATATCATAAGCATCCATCTTTGCAACTGGGATACGATGACATGTGTCAACCAAGTCAGCGAGCCGCACCACCCGATCCCGTTAGGCGTCTCTTACGACAAGCATGAATTGCTGAAGAGGTAATTCTAGCTCGGATCTTCACGGGTCAAGATGGCAGAGGTGGGTGAAGGGGGTATGATTGAGGTGGATGATAGCATTGATTGAAACCATGTTGTCCTACGACCGTCGTTATAATGTTAGAAACGATTGCGTGACTGTCAATCTGTGAGGACACCGTGAACAACGCCCATGGCAAGAATATTCCCCAACAGCGGGGTGATGCCATGTTAATCGTACGGCAAGCACCAACCGGAACGGTGTAGATCGATACACGGGCTGTTAGACACAGACAGGCACCGGAACAGATCTGACTTGCAGGCTGCCCCGATATAAAGCCAAGATATGAATGCCTCTTTGAGAGCATTTCCTTCCCTCTAACAACATTTCAACCCTTGTAAACTGCATTTCCCATGTAGTGATTGCTTATGCTAAAATTTCACGTGCCATACACAACTTTTCTGCCATGTGTGTTATTCTGGTATTGTCCTAGCAAAAAGGCAATTTTTGAGCCCATACAATTTCTCTCAGCAAGGTGCAAGAGTTGCTATACTATAAATATTTTATCGACATATGCCCTTATGTGCATTTATTCCCAAGGACCATGGAACCGCTCTTTCCGTTTAACAAGCACTCACGTGCTACTGGGTTTCATCAAACCAGTAAACTCCGCGGAGCATCATTTCGGGTTTTCATCCCACATCAAGTTGATACACAGCTAGTTAACCAATATGATGTTCAAAGCTCACTCACTCACTAACTCTGAAATCACTCACTCACTCTGAAATCACACTCTTCATTGACAAAGTGTGGGTTTCACCAAGCAGTGAAAGTTCAAGTGACCCGGGTTTGATTCCCCACATGAATACAATGTGTGAAGCCCATTTCTGGAGTCCCGTGATATTGCTGGAATACTGAAAACCCACTCTCTCCCTCACTCACTCAAGCCTAGCGTCACTCAGTGCTCGCTCACTCACCCTGAAATCACTCACTCACTCTGAAATCACACTCTTCATTGACCAAGTGTGGGTTTCACCAAGCAGTAAAAGTTCAAGTGACCCGGGTTCGATTCCCCACATGAGTACAATGTGTGAAGCCCATTTCTGGTGTCCCGTGATATTGCTGGAATACACTCACTCACTCACTCACTCACGCACTCACTCACTCACTCACTCTCACTCACTCACTCACTCACTCACTCACTCACTCACTCACTCACTCTTTGGACCAAGTTTCATAATCATGGCTACAATGGGTTCAGATATTGCGAATGAAGCATACCGTGCTCCCACCCGTCGTATGTTACCGTGAGCATACGGGAGTCCTCGTCTGTTTCCGTGAACTCACCCGTGAAGATTCGGGTTAGAATTGGTCTTCAGCAAACCATGTTTATGGTAAGAGGCGATTATGACGATCGGGTGGTCAGGCTCGTCATCGTATCCCAATTGTGTAGATCGATGCTGATTATGCCAATCACTGGATCAATTATTTACAGACCCCGTCAATTGGTTGGAATATTGCTGAGTGCGGCCTTGAACAACAAACAAACAAATTCTGTGAGCTCAACCCACCACTTCAAATCACTGCATGGTTTCCATAACGGTGAGGTGAGGTGAAACTGGGTTTTACGTCGTGCTTGAGAATATTTCGCTCATATGACGACGTGCATGCGCGTGTTTGTGTATGTGCGGTGCTTGTACTAGCCCAGACTAATGCTGGTTTTATAGTGCTAGCCCACTGAGATACCATGCCGCAGTGAAGCATGAATACCCCACTCAGACACATTATACTGACTCCGAGCCGACCAGTCCTTGTTGTACCCATTAATGCCGAGCGCCAGGCAGGGACCAGCAAGTACCATATTTTGTTTCCATAACGACACGTCTAACTTTCTGACAAGGGTAGCACATGTACATATTTACTTGTAAATGGAATGTACAATTGATCAACAGATATTTCCATAACTAATACTCAAACAACTGCAAATCACTGCATGGTTTCCATAACGACACGTCTAACTTTCTAACAAGGGTAGCACGTGTACATATTTACTTGTAAATGGAATATACAACTGAGTAACATATTTCCATAACCAAAACTCAAACAACGACCAACTTCTAAAGCTTGATATAAAATCGAGCTTGGCAAACCTCCCCTTCCAATAACTGCAGCGCGTGCACATGATGAGATTTCAGTGTGTTTGTGATACGCCCAAGAGTTGAAAATAGCAGTTAAATTTGTTTCCATATTGACTTTCATTTGTTGCTATGGCAATGCGCGGCTACATGTGATTCTCGCACTAATCAGAGGACTGAAACTATCCCTGCTGACTTGAACCTGTGCTGCAAATATTCCTAATATTGATTGCTTTTCCATACAATACAAAGGCCGTCCTGGAATTGCGGTATCGGGTGGTCGGGCTTGCTGACTTCTTGGGGCGGTGGGGTAGCCTAGTGGTAAAAGTGTTCGCTCGTCACGCTGAAAACCCTGGTTCGATTCCCCACATGGGTGCAATGTGTGAAGCCCATTTCAGGTGTGCCCCGCTGTGATATTGCTGGAATATTGCTAAAAGCGGCATAAAACTAAACTCACTCACTGCTGACTTGTTGATGTATGCCATAGTATCCCAGTTACGAATATAGATGCTCATTATGTTAATCACTGGATTGTCTGTTCCAGACCAAATTATTTACACACTGCCGCAGTATAGCCGGAATACTGCTGATTGGTTAAAGGAAGAATATATATTTTTACTAAAGTGGGCATGCTTAATGCTACATGCAATCTTTCTGTAGTGAGTGAGTGAGGTTTTCTTACGCCGCTTTTAGCAATATCACACATTGTACCCATGTTGGGAATCAAACCCGGGTCTTCGGCGTGACGAGCGAACGCTTTAACCACTAGGCTACCCCACCGCTCCTTTCTATAGTGAAACCTGGTTAATCTTGAATGAGTCTTAGGGGAATCCGGGGTAGAACTGGTCTTCAGTACCTCTTGCTGAAAATGGGTGGGTGGTTGGGCTCTGCGACTGAGGGTATCTCATGGGAACAATGATTAGATGCACAAGTCATTTGTTTTCCTTGTCTAGCGGCATCAAACAACATTCACACAAGTACTAATACACTGTCATCATACATAAAGTTCCCGGCCACAACACGGGGCCTACTGATGAATAGGGTCACGTGTATCAGGCGCGGGCATTGGGGTAGATGACTGACTGACTGACTGAGTTTGGTTTTACGCCGCTTTTAGTAATATTCCAGCAACATCACGGCGGGGGACACCAGAAATGGGCTTTACACATTGTACCCATGTGGGGATTCGAACCCGGGTCTTCGGCGTGACGAGCCAACGCTTTAACCATTAGGCTACCCCACCGACCCTTGGGGTAGATGAGGTGGATGGGAGGACGAGGGGGAGATGAAAAGGTTTTGTTGGTAACCTCCCAAAACTTAACCACCTATATCTTAGACGCTTTAAAACAACCTTTATTTGTTTATTTAACGCCGCACTCAGCAATATGGCGGCAGTCTGTAAATAATCGAGTCTGAACCAGACGATCCAGTGATCAATATCATAAGCATCCATCTTTGCAACTGGGATACGATGACATGTGTCAACCAAGTCAGCGAGCCGCACCACCCGATCCCGTTAGGCGTCTCTTACGACAAGCACGAATTGCTGAAGAGGTAATTCTAGCTCGGATCTTCACGGGTCAAGATGGCAGGGGTGGGTGAAGGGGATATGATTAAGGTGGATGATAGCATTGATGTCACATTATGTAGCTTTTGTTATGCTGGTTATTGTCGATGAGTCTGTGTGTCAAACGGAAACCATGTTGTCCTACGACCGTCGTTGTAATGTTAGAAACGATTGCGTGACTGTCAATCTGTGAGGACACCGTGAACAACGCCCATGGCAAGAATATTCCCCCACAGCGGGGTGATGCCATGTTAATCGTACGGCAAGCACCAACCGGAACGGTGTAGATCGATACACGGGCTGTTAGACACAGACAGGCACCGGAACAGATCTGACTTGCAGGCTGCCCCGATATAAAGCCAAGATATGAATGCCGCTTTGAGAGCATTTCCTTCCCTCTAACAACATTTCAACCCTTTTAAACTGCATTTCCCATGTAGTGATTGCTTATGCTAAAATTTCACGTGCCATACACAACTTTACTGCCATGTGTGTTATTCTGGTATTGTCCAAGCAAAAAGGCAATGTTTGAGCCCATACAATTTCTCTCAGCAAGGTGCAAGAGTTGCTATACTATAAATATTTTATCGACATATTCCCTTATGTGCATTTATTCCCAAGGACCATGGAACCGCTCTTTCCGTTTAACAAGCACTCACGTGCTACTGGGTTTCATCAAACCAGTAAACTCCGCGGAGCATCATTTCGGGTTTTCATCCCACATCAAGTTGATACACAGCTAGTTAACCAATATGATGTTCAAAGCTCACTCACTCACTAACTCTGAAATCACTCACTCACTCTGAAATCACACTCTCCATTGACAAAGTGTGGGTTTCACTAAGCAGTGAAAGTTCCAGTGACCCGGGTTTGATTCCCCACATGAATACAATGTGTGAAGCCCATTTCTGAAGTCCCGTGATATTGCTGGAATACTAAAACCCACTCACTCATGAACTACACATGAGTACAATGTGTGAAGCCCATTTCTGGTGTCCCGTGATATTGCTGGAATACTAAAACTCACTCACTCACGCACGCACGCACGCACGCACTCACTCACTCACTCACTCACTCTGGACTGGCGTGACTTCGGGCTTTCTTCCCACATGATGACCAACATGGCGTTACACTCAAAGCTCGCTCACTCACCCTGAAATCACTCACTCATTCTGAAATCACACTCTTCATTGACCAAGTGTGGGTTTCACCAAGCAATGAAAGTTCAAGTGACCCGGGTTCGATTCCCCACATGAGTACAATGTGTGAAGCCCATTTCTGAAGTCCCGTGATATTGCTGGAATACTAAAACCCACCCACTCCGCACGCACGCACGCACACTTTTGCACTCACGTCACTCACTCACATGAGAATACTGAAAACTGGTGTCCCGTGATATCCACCCACTCACGCACGCACGCACGCACGCACGCACTCACTCACTCTGGACTGGCGTGACTTCGGGCTTTCTTCCCACATGATGACCAACATGGCGTTACACTCAACACAGAGAGACTCTACAACATACAGACATGCCGTGTAATTTGTCAATCAACCATTTTCCCAGTGCCTGTAATCAGCCATCTTGCCGCGTGGTTACAAATATTAGTATCAAATTGAAAATAACAGCACTCGACCCTTAAAGCAGTAAACTATCGATCAACTCAAACAATTTGAATAATAATGTTCCTCAAAGAACGAAAGGCCTTCTTCAGTCCACAATCAATATATATTTCAAGCAGTAACCAGGGTGTTGAGCATGAATATCGCATTGACCTATGTATTGACCAAAGAACTTCAGTCGTTAAAGGAATACAGTCTAATCACAGGCAGACACTGGCTGGCCGGCAGTGTCGAGATACCCAGATAAGTGGGTTATCAACCCACGAGAATTTATCTCGGTGCAGACACGACATTGTCCGTCATCATGATTTATATGCTAGTGGCGAAATCGTACCACAATCCGACAAGCCACAAGCACGGCAATTATTTTTCACTCGATCTATTTAAAGTTTCCAAGCGTGATCATTAAATAAATGTGGCTGCTGTGGCGGCCATATTGAAAAGCACATACGAACAATTTGAGAAAGTGGGGTTTCAGCACAGACATTAACAAGCATGTGAAGTTTCATCTTTATTTGTTTACTGGGTCAAATATGCATTTTAAAGGAATTAAATTGCAAATAGAGACGCAAAGGTCAAAACAAGGACAATCTCTGTTGATTCCAACATCCATGTTGAGTCCCACAACTAAGAAAAGCCAAATTTCGGTACTTGCTGAGTAATAAGAAAGTTGTTACATATAGTAATCGTGACGGGCCTAGTAAAAATAATTCTAACCTTGAACAAATGAGCTGTCATCAGTTCTGAGCACCAGATAATATGTGAAGTTTTATCTGTAATGCTCCAGTAGTTTCGAAGATGTCCAATGCTGGACGGTGGACACCGGTCAATCACTTGATTCCAAAAATTGCATTGTTTTCTCTTCCGCCCAACCATTTCTGCAAATCAAATGCCCTAAAGGAAGCAAGTCTAGATTTCCACAGGTTCTGAATCTCCATGCTCACTGGGGCTCCTTTTCATTTTATATGTCATTTTTGTTATGATCTTATTTTCCAGAGTCTAGGCGTTAGACTACCGCATGCCTTTCTGTCAGGTTGTCAAATTACCATTTTGTAAGGAATGTGGAAATAACAGCGACCATGTATTGAAGGAAAAGTTGTAAATTTAGATTGCGAACACGTTCGCAAGTGACATGCACTATAAAGTGGGTTAATAAAACACTGCATAAATGGCATTAAATTAGAAGCATTTATTGCTAGATAGCATAGTCGTTTCTTTCGTCAACAAAGCGTGTCGTTAATGCCCGTGCATGTTTAGTAGTGTGTATACATTGCTATAGCATCTTGAGACACTGCGTTGTGAAGCCAGACACGATCTAGTTACGTATATTGTGTCAATATTTACTCATGTACTTATCTGATGAATTGTATCCATCGGTTGCCATGTACTCACTGGTACATTTGATCTTACAGCCCTTGTATATATCAGTTTATGAACTGTTCATTCCAGGTCAAGGTACAACCAGCCGAGGGACTGATGTTATCACTGATTTTGACCTCATCATTTGAACCGTCATATTGTCAGACGTAGACTAACGCTTAGTCTCTGAATATATATTATATAATTTTTAAAGGAACAAATAATTCGATTTAATTTGAAAAGGAGCTCCAGTAACGTGAGGAAAACCTAGACTTGCTGGGCTTCTGTATTGTACAAAGGAAATGGTGAAAAGGAAAATGCTATGGCTCTGGGACTGTGAGACACTCTGTGACAGACATTACATTGTACAATATCACTTATAGCTATGGGCCAGGGACTCCTTTCACGAAGCAACCTTTCCTAGGGTTAGACTGAACTCCCATTCTTTAACATTGCACTAAGGTTACCTTAATGACCCTAGTACTTTGTGAAAGGAGGCCTAAGTTGTTTCTACACATGATATACCTTTAGTCCTTTGGCTTAGCATACTTGCAACAGAAACGTAAAATGAAGTCTTAAGTTTGTTTGTTTGTTGTTTAACGCCGCACTCGGCAATATTCAGCTATATGGCGGCGGTCTGTAAATAATTGGACCAGACAATGCAGTGATCAACAGCATGGGCATCGATCTAGTCAGGTAGGTTTGACGTCGAGGTCAAGATAATTGCTCGTACAGCGACTTCTGTAAATTCCACCATCCGGGCGTTTAGTCAGAAATGATTCTTATTGATTGTGGGTGTGAATTTACGCCGCTTATTCCAACACCCCAGCAATATCACGGTGGGATACACCAGAAATTGGCTTCATATAATGTTTCCATGTGGGGAATCGAGCCAAGATCTTCGTCGAGACGAGCAAACACTTTAACCACTTGGTCTTTGATGCATCAGTGACACAAATGATGTCCAATGCAATTCCCAATTCCCGAATTATTTCAGGTGAAAATTGACGAGACTTAGCATATGTTCAGACGGGTGCCACCGGTCGGGCAGGTCGGGACACATGCTGTCATCATATCGCACAAACAAATCCATGCTCATGATATAATCAGAACTGTACAGTGGAGGCTGCTTTTATCAGAGATTTCTTATGGATGTGGAAAGGATTTTGTCGCTTCTAGTCGAATGGCAGGTCGATGGCAAATGTGTTCGTAGTAAGCCATGTGTGTACATGGTAAAAGTGTGTGTGTGTGTTTAGATTTTGTGGACTGTAATTCGCGATTGGAATGGTTCGGATGATGGAACGCCATGCGTTAAGGTTGTAAGTCACATGTGTGGACTGTAATTCGCGATTTGAATAGTTAGGCACATGGTACATCATGTGTTCAGTTGTAAATCACGTGTGTTGGACTGTAATTAGCGAGTTTGGATGGTAAACCGTGCCTATAAATGGCAAGTCGTGAGGGACGATGGTACGTCATGTGTTTAGATGGTGAGTCGAGAGTGTACATGGTAGTTCCTGTTGATGTTACGTGAATATGTGTAGATGAGACACCTTCTGTGAAGTGATGCAATTTGTGAACACTTGAGTTTAGAATGATGCCCAGCGTCAATCTGATGGGAGAAAAACACATCCTGATAACGAGAAGAAACTTAAAACAGTCTTTATGACGCACAAAATCTTTAATTTTGGTAAGCATCAGTTATAAAAAAAAATACTTCAGTAGAAAATCTAAATACAACCAACTTAAAATGAACAGCAATACAAGAAATAAGACATCATTTGTAGACAGGGTTAGTCGTGATATATCATAAAATATCATCCATTTAATATCATCCTCATTCCTTGTACTGTTGTGTTAATCTCTTTCATGGGATGTCTGTCGTCTTCAAGAATACATGCATTGCTTACTTCTGGTTCTATCCCAGTTACAAACCTATTGGATTGATTGGTGAGGGAGTGATTTTGGTATAACACTGTTTTGATAATTATTTCAGTCATATCACCAGTTGTCGACTTCGTTTGGGAAACAACGCACTGTAGAGCAGGTCAGAGGTACAACCACTTTGATGAATCCGAACAATAGTGGTGATGTACTTAAATACAACATGGTAACTGGGGCAAACCTGGGATTCGAACTCGGTACAACGGCGACAACGGTACATTTGGTTTGTTTCAATTCTTAAAAAGATCATTTCTAAATATTTGCTTAGAATAATTGTTTACATGCTTTATTATTTTCTATTTTACAAACTGCATGGACTGGAATGTATCCGGGGAAAATATAAATAACAAAAGATTATCGGGCACGGTAAAAACATAATGCACTGCGGAAATATAGTACACATAATGCTCACTATAATACTACACAATTAAAAATTTACATAACAAAATATAAGTGCTTGCATTGCTGTTGCATTATCACAGTTCTTATACAATATTCAAAACCGTTTTCTCACCGGGTTTCTAAAATGTTGCATGCACACCGCGTTTATGACTGTACAAACATACTCAACTAATACACATACACAACTAGATGTCTGCACTGGCCAGTAACGACCAATAACGACCTATAATGACCAATTAAGGCCAAGCACCCCGTTTTAATTAACGCAAACACGTGATGGCAATGAAAGAGAATTTTCTATCCGACAATGATGATCAAAATATTCGAAAATACATAAAATAGCCATAACATTTAAAAATACCTAAAAAAAGATGTACATGGTCATGAGAGACTAGTTCTCGTTGACAGACATCCAACAAAATTGGGCACATTTAGTTTAGTCATTGCTTGCAGTCATTTCTTTCTGAAAATACGATTTGTAATTTAGCACTTGTTTTCAAAATGCATAACCAAGACATATCACGAAATTCATAATACATACTAGTAATACGTATGACATATGTAGATTCGTGTATTGGAAATAGCGATAACTTCTTGATGGGAAAATTCAGTTTCCATTGCTTTGATTCACTCCTCGGAGTATAACACAAATCGATTTTTCACCTACTGAAACGAATTTTCTCATAGTTTCACAAAAATCAATATAAATGGTACCGCAAACGTTAATAACGCAATATTTACAAAACTAACGTGGGAAAATGACGATAATTGTTCAGTGGTGAGTGTAGATATCAAATAACGTTTTTGACTTCTATGTGCATTACAGGACTAGATCGAATACTGATTTACTGGTGGTGGGAAACGCCGCTCCAGTTTTTTAAGGTCAAACTTATTATCAATATCGAACATAAATTCAATAAAAAATCCTCGCATAACTACATTCTGAAAGATTTGTTCCAACATGGATTCGTGTGTGATTCCGTCAGAAATCCAGTGTGCTATTCAAATATGGCATCCATACAACAACGAGATGACTTAAACTTGGGAGAACAAAAATGCTCACAAAAATGATACTAGCTTCCTACTCTTGGACAATATAACAACAAATACACCAACAATTAATCACCTTTACCCTAATTAAGGAACATAAATTGAATGAGAAAAATAGGATGTCCATAAATGACACCAATCATCAGGTCAGCATATATCACTTAGTTCACTAATCCCCAAAGATGACATTCACAACTAATTTCGACACTTTCAAATGTCTTTCCCGTAAGTTACTGAAGTCCAACAAAGTGAGTGATTGGTGGGGCGTTCACCATCAGTTCCTCATACTTGTCTATGAAGAGACTCAGTCGGCTCGAGTAGGTTTCTTCGTTGTAAGGGAGCCCACTTTCCTTCAGGAATTTGGAAACCAGGGGTTTGATCTTGAAGCACATGTTGTCCGACAGTCTTGGGAAGAGGTGATGTTCTACATGGCAGCTGATGATACCGTGCCCAAAACAATAATCAAGAATCGGGTTCCTGTTCAGATTCAGCACCCCTGTAGCCATCTGGTAAATCCTCTTGGGTCTGTCTTTGTTTGAATACATAGGTAAGCCAATGTGCTGGAAAATGTTGACATGGATGTATGGAATTGAGAGGGTAGCACGGCTGGCAAATGTGCATATTACTGCGCCAAGCAGAGAAAATCCCGAAAATGTCATTAAAAGGTAAAAGTGGAGGGCAAGGCCTAACGAAACGACAATGACAGCTCGAAGCAGCTTCATCCATTGACCAAAAAGGTTTGAAAATCCAACAAACGGTGTTGCTAGGGGAAGCAGAATAGGAGCCACAAACATGTAAATGTACGAGGGGAGCATGGGCATCTTCCATGTGCTTGAGTCACCGAGTCCGATAATGTTTGTGTGAGGATGGTGATACTTGATGTGTATATCGATCGCAGCCTCCGATGAAAACGAACCAACAAACTCGACAAAAAACACAGTCCAGAATTTGTTCCAAGCAGGCGACTGACAAACTGATCCATGCGCAGAGAGGTGGCCTCCCTTTGTTGCGAGAACAGAGTGGCAGCACCCCATTAACAACCCTCCAACAACAAGTGTAAATATCGAGTCAGATTTCAGCAACCATAAACTGAAAGCTATCCCTGCAATACCTGTCAGATGGACCATCCAGTCGATCCCATACAATTCCATCCATGATGTTCTTTTCAGTAAATCATTTACCTTGTCGCTGAGATCCCCGAACTCTGGCAGTTGTTTCAGCTTAACATAGTCGTATACTTCTCCGTGCTCCTTTACCTCACGTTTGGAGATTTTGCCCATCTTTCTGTCGTCTGCTTCCATGACGCTGTCTGGACTTTGTAACCGTCGATAGAAGATATTGGTTCACGAAAATACAGCAACTTAGAACATACAAACGATGAAAGGTGTGTGTGAACTTTGTTCCAGTTTCAAGGACAACACACACTCAATATCGAGTTTCCAGTTATGCTTGCCAAGCACGAGTACTGCAGATTTATAACACTGCACTCGGCGTTCTTCGGACCGAGATAAATTGTATGCGTGAACTTTGACCCGTGGGGACCAGTCATTGTAGGGACATAATTTTGACGACGTCTGTAGAAAATGAAGCATAGCCATTGTTTTTGTCATTTGCAGGCATGTTGATAATGTGCTTACAATAACAAATTGAGGTACTGTGTTATAAAAGCCCTTGGTAATACACAGTTACCCTTGATTCAATATCTTAGTAGTAATGATTCACTAACCGGTCCATGATCTTGACTTGGCAGGTGCTCGTCTTGACAGCACCTGTCAGCATTATGTCACAGAGAAACAGTTGATTGCTGGGAAATCAGAAGATGTTAAATTCACAAAACTTCAGAAAACCGTTTCTCAGCGCTAGGCAGAGAAAATATTCAAGTCTTGCACACATATTTAATAGCATTACGGACACTTGAAATATTTTTCAAATGATAGCGATAGATCGTGTTATCCTTTTAACTGTTCTATATATGCACACTTTACTTTTAGAGATCAGGGAAACACGAAATACAGTTAACGACGTAGTCTGTACAGTCTATTACCGACGCTGAAGGGGTCGTTTGTTACCAGGGAGCACAGGTATCCCTGGTACAGGTATGTACCCCAGGTATGTTTCTGTATACAGACATGTACCCTAAACAAAGACAAACTACAGAAACGTACGGGGTCCGGTTCCCTAAACGACGGACGAGTCCATATTCCGCAACCCAAAACCGAAACCGTATGTAGTTGTTCCCGTTCAGCTGATTGCGAGTGGTGTACGTTGTGCACCGTGAAATATTCGTTACTGTGTATGCTCTATATAACGATATAAAATGCATCTAATACAACAGTATGACAGTTCCGATCAAGAAAACCCCACAGTGCAGAATGGAATCGTCCAAAGATACGTTTCTGTATTCTGATTTTGGCTACGGTACATTACTGTATACAGAAACGTACCTGGGGTGCACATCTGTAGTACCCGTGCCGACAACGACCCCTTCAGCGTTACCGACCGCAACGATCAATTAATATATGGGTTCGAATTCCAGCTTTGCTCTCTGAAACCAAAGAGGTTGTACATGCAATTAGTTCAAGTAAACCGTTGTCAAAACTAAAGTCAACGGATATACAACCTACACTGACGATTGTATGTTTGTATTGTATGTGATGCAATGTATGGATGGTTGTGCATTCTGAAACCAAAGAGGTTATACATGCAATCAGTTCAAGTAAACCGTTGTTTAAACTTAAGTCAACGGATATACAACATCCACTGACGATTGTATGTATGTATGTATGTATGTATGTATGTATGTATGTGTGTGTGTGTGTGTGTGTGTGTGTGTGTGTGTGTGTGTGTGTGTGTGTGTGTGTGTGTGTGCGCGCGCGCGTGTATATGTGGATGGTTTTGTATGTGTGTGTTTGTATGTACGTATGTGTTTATGTAAGTGTGTATGTATGTAAATGTGTGTGTATGTATGCATATGAAGGTGTGTGTGTATGTAGGTATGTATGTATGGTTGCATTGGATGCCAGTTAAATTGACCCAGCTACAAAATGACCCAGCAAATTTATGGTTGTATTCATTTTTTTCATTCATTCAGTTTTATTACTGATATAATGTATAATGTGTTATGAATTTTACAGTGTCCCATACTATGTTATACTATGTGTGTGTGTGTGTCTCTCTCATTGTATCTGAATATATATTGTTGCGTAATATCATCGAACGCCAATGACATAACCATCACACGTGCAGACACAGCACAGCAAAGACTGTGCTGGATGCAGCTTGAGAAAGGAGGCTCATGTATTGATTTCCTTGCTGTAGGCGATTGGAGCGGCCCTGGCTAATTTCAACTACTGAATGTGTTTGGCAATGTAGTTTCTCCATACAGTACACCTGTTGTGCTTGGAGAATTTTTAAAGTTACTGGTGACTTTGTGCCTATTGATTGCGGTCTTGGTTGTAGTGATAATTAAACATAAGTGTCATGGAGACCCTTTCATATTCACTTAATGTTGAAATAATAATAAGAGGAAATATAATAATACTATAACGGAGGTGGTGATGATGATACTTTTAAGAAATAAGACAGTGTTAAGAAGTGATGATAAAATTGATGTTTTAGGCCATGATGATTTGTTTAACACCGCACTCAGCAATATTCCTGTCTGTAAATAATCGAGTCTGGACGAGACAATCCAGTGATCAACAGCATGAGCATCGATCCACACAATTGGGATACGATGATATGTGTCAATCAAGTCAGCGACCCTGACCACCCGATCCCGTTAGTCGCCTCTTACGACAAGCATGGGTTACTGAAGACCAAATCTAACCCAGATCTTCACGGGTCCAGACGGTGATGATATCTTCGATTGTTATTAATGTTGTTGTTACGATGATACTATTATATTAGGAACCGTTCATAAATTATGGCTAGGGGGGTGATGATGATGATTTTGTGGGGCACCCATTTTGTTCTCTGGGGAGCTAAGGGGTTATCAATTTTGTGCACATGTACCGGGGTCATCAATTTTGTACATAAAAATATTTTAAAATCACGCTTAGAAATTATTGGGGGTGGGGGGGTGGTGGTGTAATTGTTTTTGTACATAACATGCAGGGGGTCACTTATTTATTTTGTACATAAATTTTAGGGGGGTCATCCACATTGTACATGCTTCTCAGTAAAAATCATCATCAACCCCCACCCCACCCCACCATAAATTATGAACGGTCCCTTACTGCATACAACCAATCAAAGGTTAGTGTGATATTTCTTTCTTGTCCAGTCTTCTATGTCACATATATCTTTTTTATAAGAAGACGCAAGAGTGCAAATGAATTTTCACAAACTCTCCGAGATATGTTAATAATTCGACAGACAGAATCGCTAATCAGCATAAGTTTCACAAGTCTTTTTGTAAACAATGTATTTTCAAATTTATGCAGAAGTTATATTTTAGGACTGCCTGTTCTGTTATCAAATTATGTATTTCTGTCGGCGCTAAATGGGATATGTTTCACATTTATAAGAACGTCATTAGAACCAGAGACCATATAGATTATATGGTCTCTGTTGGAACTAACAATTACGATGATACTATTATATTAGGAACCGTTCATGAATTATGGCTAGGGGATATGGGGTGTGTGTGTGTGTGTGTGTGTGTGTGTGTGATGATGACGTGTGTGTGTGTGTGTGTGTGTGTGTGTGTTTTTTTTTTGTGTTGTGTGTGTCACCCATTTTGTTCTGGGGAGCTGGGGTGGGGTTATCAATTTTGTGCACATGTACCGGGGGTCATCAATTTTGTACATAAAAATATTTTAAAATCATGCTTAGAAATTATTGGGGTGGGGGTGGTGTAATTGATTTTGTACATGACATACAGGGGGTCACTTATTTATTTTGTACATAAATTTTAGGGGGTCATCCACACTGTACATGCTTCTGATTAAAAAATCATCATCAACCCCCACCCCACCCCACCATAAATTATGAACGGTCCCTTACTGCATACAACCAATCAAAGGTAAGTGTGATATTTCTTTCTTGTCCAGTCTTCTATGTCATATAGATCTATATCTTTTTATAAGAAGACGCAAGAGTGCAAATGAATTTTCACAAACTCTCCGAGATATGTTAATGATTCGACAGACAGAATCGCTAATCAGCATAAGTTTCACAAGTCTTTTTGTAAACAATGTATTTTCAAATTTATGCAGAAGTTATATTTTAGGACTGCCTGTTCTGTTATCAAATTATGTATTTCTATCGGCGCTAAATGGGATATGTTTCACATTTATAAGAACGTCATTAGAACCAGAGACCACATAGATTATATGGTCTCTGTTGGAACTAACAATGTTTATAGCTAAAACACATGGAATTATCATGAAACGGCCCTCCTATATTATCAGAAATTTGCGGGCCGCTGCAAATGATATTGGACCGCTCAACCGTAACGACGGGCCACTGTCAGTTCTGTTGTCAAGTGACGTCATAGTGAGTGCGTCGGCTCATTCGACATTGGCTTTGGACTGGCAGATAGTCTGAGTCAAACAAGTCAAAGCAACCCGAATTCCCGCTTTAAATAACTGTAATATTGGCTTTCCTTCTGGTGCTAACCTTAACAATTGCACTATTAACGTTGTTGTTGGACCAAAACCGAACACTGACATAGTTTGACATGTTGCAGACTATGGTCTTGTTAAAGGCCAAGGTCGAATATCGTCACTTTCTGTTGTGACGTCACTTGAATTGTTCGATGACGTAATTGCATGCGGGCACATTCGTCACCACTCGGCCCTTTCCGTAATTCGGCTTGTCCCGGAATAACACGAATTGGTCACGGATGCATTCGGGCAGTCAACCCCGTCAGAAGTTGGTTTTGAGTTTACTTACAGTCAAATTCCTTCATTGTTTCCTTTTTCTTTTCAACACAAATTCCATGTATTTTAGCAATATTACCGGTAATGTTAATGGAAGAAGCTAGCCCTCGGGGCCCTCCTTCTGCAAATGATAATGCCCTCAAAAATTGCATTACCCTTATAACATTGTTAAATTAAGTAAATTAGTGACCACTGTTTATGCTATTTTAACCACTCGCGAAAGTGTCGTCACGATTTCAATACCCACGTACTAAGCATATTAATGTGACCTCGTTCATTATTTTTAAAATGTTCTTTACCACGAACGTATTGAAACAGATATTGCCAGAAGCAGCTATAAAAGAATCGCAAGCACTACTACATGCAGTTGTCTTTTCCTGGTTAGTTAAAGGTCATGGTCGTGGTCTGAAAAATGGAGGCCTGTGCTGCAGTGGAACGGGAAATCGACAGAGTTTTGTCAAAATTCACATCCCTCCATAACCACAGCCAGCGAACTGTTGAAGAACTAAGCACTTCCATTGAAAGTTTACGTCGAGAACTTAATGAGGGTAAGATTTGAAACAAGAAAACATTATTTTCAGCCTTGTGTTTTCGGCCTTATCTGTTCTTTGTTTGTAAACAAACTTGGTATTTTGAGATTTCATGTCAAGCAAAGACCAGCTGGTACTGTATCTTGCTGTGAATAGAGTTGGTATTGGTTGTTGATAATATTTTATGGGGGTTTAGGAGAACTGTTACCACGCAATAGTGATTCAGCAATAGTGAAATGATAAACATGATGATTATCATACTTACACCAAAGTTCATTTCCTGGGCCTAGATTTTCGAGCTCTCTTAGCGCTAAGATAGTCGTAGGTGCCATACATTAACATTAACTTACGACTATCTTAGCGCTAAGAGAGCTTCGAAAATCTAGGCCCTGCTACTTATATTTCCAACCAGCACAGGCTACTGCTTATGGGGATACATGCAGATCAGTGGCTTGAACAAACTACTCACGTGGCCAGTTTGAAGAATCTCTAGATGAATTAGTTAATTAGCCAACACTTTACTTCACTTACACTGCCACTGGTACTAACAAAAACAATGTATGTTTATTTTTATGGATAGCAGCACATTTGTGTGTATACCCAGTAACCACTCCTTCTGTCAAACTCAGATCTGAATAAAAATTTCCACATTTTCTTCAGAAGTTATTGGGATAATTTGTTCAAAGAATTGAATTGCCACACATATCGATAACCATGATAAGTATGTCTGGGAATGCTGAGAAAGAATCATGTGAGATCAGTGAAGTGAAAACCTCACCAAGAGAAGCTGCATTGAAAATACCTCTATGCTGCTTCTTGATACATGATCCAAATCTGTACCACATATACGCTTCAGCAAAGTGCATGCAAATATGATAATGTATCATTGTATATTTTGGAAAGATGCAACAATATTGTAAGGGTAATGCTATTTTTGAGGGCATTATCATTTGCAGAAGCCCTATGTCTTCCATTAACTACTGACGAAGGAGGGCAGTTGAAACAGACCGAGGGCTTCTGCAAATGATAATGCCCTCAAAAATAGCATTACCGTTATTATTGCTAAAATACATGGAATTTGTGTTAAAAAATTCGTGTTTACTCAAAACCAACATCTGATGGGGTTGACTGATGGAATGCAATTACGTCATCGAACAATTCAAATGACGTCACAACAGAACGTGACGATATTCGACCTTGGCCTTTGACAAGACCATAGCCTGCCACATGTCAAACTATGTCAGACACAACTTCAGTTTTCAGTGTTCGATTTGGTCCAACAACACTGTTAATAGTGCAATTGTTAAGGATAGCACCAGCAAGAAAGTCAATATTACCGCTATTTAAACTTTAAAGCGGGAATTCGGGTTGCTTTGACTTGTTTGCCCCAGAATATCTGCCAGTCCAAAGCCAACGTTGAATGAATTGTAAGCCCACTCACCCACTATGACTCCACTTGACAACAGAACTGATAGTGGCCCGTCGTTAAGGTTGAGCGGTCCAATATCATTTGCAGCAGCCCGCAAATTTCCGATAATATGAGGGACGTTTCATGATAATTCCATGTATTTTAGCTATAAATTTAATTATCAATTTGGTAACCAGACTGGTAAACATGGTGAATATTTTTCATTTGCCGTCATGCTCAGCTATCTGAGTAAGCAGGAGCGGGATCATCACCAAAAATAAAATTACATTTTCATAACTTGAGACCTCCCAGATGAGTTGACCATGTATCGTAACAAGTGATATCTAACCGATGAACCAGAAATGAATTCCTTCAGTTTTTCCCAAGCATTGTATAAGAAAGAAAATATTGTGACACAATATATGCGAGGTTGCCCTATATGCGCCGCTATACAGTATACAACAAACAATGAAGACTTTTTATTAATGAACATTGTGTCACTGTATGAGTGATGAGTACTATTGACAGAGCAGAACACCCCACCATTTTTGTGAACACCTGGTGTCATGACTTATTTTTACTGATCTATTCAGATGAGTTTCAGCACCATGTTGCTTTTTATGCCCATTGGATTCAGTTTCGAAACATAATTGAGACTGATTGTCCTCTGGTGGTGACATTTGAAATTATCATTAATGATGTTGACGCACTTTACCAATTAAATGATGTTGCACTTCACACTGTAAACATGATGAATAACATGCTATTACAGTGGTTACAAGTGAGTTTAGTGTTAAGCCACTTTTAGCACTATCACGGCAGGGGACACCAGAAATGGGCTTCACACATTGTACCCACATGGGGAATCGAACCCAGGTTTTCGGCATGATGTGCGAACACTTAAACTACTAACCACAAGGCTACCCCACCACCCCACCATGGTTATGAAAATGACAAAGTTACATTTCAAATCTGTTTTCATTTGTCCCTTCCCTAGTTACAGAGGACCATGAACTGACTCACACACAGTCCATGATCCTGTCACAGAGCGTCAAGAGGATCCGAGATGCCGTGTCAAGACTCAGCACAGAGCACAAGGACCTGCACGGAACTGTCTCCAAAGTGGGGAAAGCTATAGATCGGGTGAGACATCTGGATCATTACTATTATTGATGTTTTAACTATCTGTTATCATGATTATGTACATGTATACAGAACAAAAAAAGTTCGATATCGTGAATGTTTGGAGGGACATATTCATGAAATTGAGTGATCAGTTTTCATAACAGAAAAGTTCCCCCAAAGTGTTCATGATCCCTGTTTGTGCTTACAGACCAAATATACATGATCATGATGATATTTATGATATTGCTGCAGGAATATCGTGTCCATCATAAATAGATTCATAATTATGATCAGTAGATATGTTTGTTATTTTAATGATTTTGATAGAATCGATACATGTAATAATAAAGGTTGCTGTTATTTCGTCCTCTATTGCATTATTGTCATTTTCACTATTTGGGAATGTTTTGGTCATAATTGACTCATATTTGTGAGGTCGATTTTATATCGGTTATTATCATGATTAACCAACCTTGATCAGCCTGTGTACTAGTGTGTTACATAGTTACATCTTTTGATCTAGAGTTTGAAATATTATATGTAACATTAGTCCATTATATCCAAACTGAAACCTTTCTGTTTTGAACAGTGCATCACTATTTCACATCCTTGGATGATTTTACAAGAATTATAGAATGGGGGGAGTCATTTGGGTTTGTCATTAGTCATAATGTCAGTTTTACTCACAACTGAACATGTAACAGGCAACTAACGGGATCGGGTGGTCAGGCTCGCAGACTTGGTTGACACATGTCATTGTATCCCAATTGATGCTCATGCTGTTGATCACTGGATTGTCTGGTCCAGACTCTATTATTTACAAACCACCGCCAGTTGGAATATTGCTGAGTGTGGTGTTAAACAAACAAACAATTGAACCACATTACACACATTTTAGGATTAATCATTTTCAGTATAATAAGGACTATGGCATGTTTTGTTATTCTATGCACATATCTAAAATAGTGGTGGAGCACGTTGACTTCTTATGATAATAAAATGGAGACTGTATAAATGAAGATCATGATTAACCAACTGGACCAACAATGCCAAAAGATTTATCTTTCAAAAACTAGAGCATAATTTCATCATTTCCTGATTTCTACTCTTGATAACACAAGGTAATGTGTCTTGACTTGCGTCTTGGGTGTAATGTTGAGAACTTTTTCAGAACTTTGTGTCCGACTTCTCTGCGATAACCACTGAGGGAGCTTTTGATGGTGAGGACAAGCAGAAGCTTCTGAATGAGGTCGTGTGTGAGCACTTCCTGCGACAAGGCATGCTGGACATTGCTGAAGCTCTCAATGAGGTAACTCTATTGTCTGGCATTGTGAATCAGTACTGTTGAAATTAGTGTTCACAGGGATTGATGCTGACCAAAATTTACTGCCCAAAGACCACAGACCACATCACCACCATTTGTTATATTTTTCTGGTCCCTAAGACCAGCATAGCAATGTTAGTGTTAAACACTGCAGCATAGGTTCGTAATCAGGGTTTGTAATTACTATAGGTGTGCACATCAGGATTCAGGAAGGGCTAGAGACATTTTCTTTTGAACTACAGCTTTTCAAGAGGTAGATTGTAGCTAAATTAACTGGTGAGGACAGGAATTTCCCACTGATATGATATTTTTCTGAAAATCAGCTGGATAAGGGGCTACAATGTGTGACTATGGAGATGCTTTGAACAGCAGGAATCTCAAATCTTGATGTCGGTTGGTAGGGTTCAGACAGTTTCTCACATTACAGACCAAAACATGGAACAAAGTGCACTTTTTGTCTCTTCTGTGGTTACATTACTTCAGGTGGGGTGAGGTGAAATGGTGTTTAGCATGGCATTGAAACCTATCACACTTAAATAGCCAGGCGCATGCATATATGTGTGTGTATATGGCTGCTTGTAATATACCAGACTGAGACAGGTTTTATGGTGTTAGCCTATTTAGACACTCAGACACATCATATTGACTCAGATACAACCAGTTCTTGTTTTACCCCCCAAATGCTGAGTGCCTGGCAGGTACCAACAAGTGTGATGCATCCTAGAATCAAAACACCAGCATTCAAACTCTGGGTAGATGCAAAATTTATGAGGTCACATTACTTAAGGCTGTATAAAACTAAAAGGGAGCTGAACAGTTCAGTGTTCATTTTCTAATTTGGTCTGGATACTGTAACTTATACAATTTTGTGAATCTTATGACAATCTCTTTCTAATTTAGGCTATAGTTTAATGCTTAACTTGCATTCCTCGTGGTGTTTGAACTAGCAGACCAAGAAGCTGCCAGGAATGTAAATCAAATTTGCTGAAAGATCCAGTTCCACTTTATGTATGTTAGAGATGAAGCATTTTGTTGTTTCACATATAAAAAAATGGAGTTTGAATATTGAATTGGAGGGAATTTTCAGAAGTCTCTTCTGGCCATTGAAGATTTGATGACCTTGAGCTTTGTGTGGTCACTTGTAACATATCTCTGGTTTGATTCTTTAATCATGGCCACAGTGTGCTGGGCCCATTTATGAAGATCAGATTAAGAGAAGTAAAAGTATTATCACCATGGTTACAAGGATGTATGAATCTTGTGACAGGACGCAGCGCTTCAGCTTGATGGAGACAGGAAGGAACCATTTCTGGAGCTGCATAGAATTCTTGGAGCCCTTAAGCTGAGAGATCTACGACCAGCTCTTGGGTAAGAACATGAAACATCACTACCGATCGGTACCGTTGTACAAACGACCTTAGTGCAAAGACTGTCGTAAGTAGGAATGTTAAGGAATGGGAGTTATGATCATAAGAGCACTAATATTGTTGTGCACAAAAGCACTCTATTTTATTGACAATATAAAATGCACTCTTGGAAGAAAGTTATGATCGCCAAAATTTACTATTGACAATATATGCACATGTTTTCACTGTCTTCATCTGCATTGTGTTCCAGCTGGGCGGAGGCTAATCGAGACCGTCTGCTCCAGAAGAACAGCTCCCTGGAGTTCAAGCTGCACCGTCTGCAGTTCATTGACCTCCTCCGACAGGGCCCGGAACGCCAGAAGGAGGCTTTGTGGTATACACGCAACTTCTCACCGTTTGCACATCAACATGCAAGAGGTCAGTAGAAATTTAGAGTTACTTCCCTTGATCAACAACTGGTTTTTGTCAATAGCTTCCTTTACTTTATCCCCAAACTTTTCTTATTGTTTGGTCTTACTCTTAATTTCTGAGGTCTATTTGATACCATGGGGTATTCTTTTTAATCAGCAAGAGAACTCCCTGTGTCAATTCTGCCTCGGCCCAAATGGGTAGTCTCTTGTACATATATTTGATTCTGTGAGCATGATGCAGTGTTCTCTATATTCAGCAAGGATTTTCCTGAAATGCAATCACCTGGTTTTGTTGTGACAGAGTTACAGGCCCTGATGGGAAGTCTCCTGTACCTGAGACAAGGAGTGGAGAACTCTCCATACTCTTCCCTGCTGGACCCCATCTACTGGGAGGAAATCTGTGACGTCTTCACACGTGATGCATGTTCCCTCATGGGGCTGTCTGTTGAAAGCCCTCTCAGTGTCAGGTACAGTAAACTTTCTGTGTGGAAGGCATGGTGAGGTATGCTAGTGGTCCACTCATCTCAATGAAGACCCTGGTTCAATACCTCACAATGCCTGAAGCCCATTCAGGCCCTGATTTCTCGGAAAAACTTAAGTTTTTACTCAAATTTCAAACTGAGTTTGACAATTTGAAACAGCTGATTTCTTAACTCAACTGCATGTTTTAAGATAAAAAGGCCCAAACAACTTAAGTAGCCTATCTACCCAACTCAAATTGTCAACTATGTTTGAGTGTAATATCGATTTCAGTTCATTCTGGAAAATGCATTTTCCTGCTTTTTCTCAAATTTGAGTAAAAACTCTTACTTAAGTCAAAACTCAGACTTAAGTTTGTTTCGAGAAATCGGGGCAAGGTATTCCATGCTGTGGAATGGCTGAAATGGCAAAAACATTTTTACTCACTTCCTCCATAATGGCATGGCTTATTATCCATGATGTCAGTTAGTTCTTTATTAACTTAATTGAAACTTTGTGTTGTTGATAATGATTTAAACTTCTTTTTTGCACCATAGCTTGTACTCAACTTTGTCCATTGTTAATAAGGTTGCTGAAATGTAAAAGTTAGCTGACCAGTAAAGTTTGTTTAAGTTTGAAATTGACTTCATGTGTAATGAGAGCTTTTATGTGGATTCCAGTATTCGAGCCGGCTGCAAGTCACTGCCTCCCCTGTTGAGTATACGACAAGTTATGCAACAGAGACAGGTCAGTTGGATAACAAGCATGACAGTAGCATCATACTCACAGGTCACTGGGGTTTGGACTAACATTAGTAACAAGGATGAGTTGCCGGTAAGTAGCATCATACTCACAGGTCATGGACTAACTAGGATGACAGTAGTCACTGGGGTTTGGACTAACATTAGTAACAAGGATGAGTTGCCGGTAAGTAGCATCATACTCACAGGTGGACTAACATTAGTAACAAGGGGTTTTAGGACGGGTTTGGACTAACAAGGATGAGTTGCCGGTAAGTAGCATCATACTCACAGGTAACTGGGGTTTGGACTAACAAGGATGAGTTGCCAGTAAGTAGCATCCGACTCACAATATGGTGTATGGATATGCAAAGTGATGAAAGGGAGATAACTCTAAACGCGGTCTTGGCTAATTGCCAACTCTGGTACTCCTTATTATAATCCGATACCTGTGCTTCAAACACTTCAAAATTAACATTGAGGTGTTCGGTAAGATAAACATGTTGTTCACTGGTCCCTGAGGGCCCATGGATTGATGTACCCTCTATGTTTGTTTATGTAGAGGGTACATCAACCCATGTCCCCCTCATGACCATAAACAACTTAATATGTTTCCAGAGTCTGGATTAAACAGGATGAGTTGCCAGTAAGTTGTCATGTACTATGCCCAAGTGAATTCCTAACATGTCACCCCAGATATTTTTGAGCATGAATTACTCATGGTTTACTTTCCATAGGAAAAATAAAATTATGCAACGGAATATTTGTATTTCACATTTGCAGGTTGAGATAGACTTGGGTCCTGAGTACAGGTACCACTCCATTTTTGCCTGCCCCATCCTTCGCCAACAAGCTACGGAAAACAACCCCCCAGTCAGGCTGGTGTGTGGCCACGTGATCTCACGTGACGCCCTCAACAAACTCTCCAATGGAAACAAGTATGTATTTATAGAAAACCTGTCAAGTCAGTTGCCAATCATGGTGTTAACGTTTAGATGTACATTAAATCATTAAACTGTCATATTGATATGAAAGAAGTACTGTGCTGATGCCTTTTATGTTTACAGAGATTATGACCTCCTAACAATTTAGATAATTCATGACATTGCAAAATAACTAACCTTCTTACTTTCCATAAAATCAGTAGGTATGGAGTTTGGCAACTGAGGATGAGAATAGTGGTTTTTAGAAGAAGTTCTTTTGAGATATGTGTTTTAAAATTCTAATAGAAGTCATACCTTATGAATGACAGTGTGCTTTATTCCAGAGTGAAGTGTCCATACTGTCCGATTGAGCAGCTGCCTGCCGAAGCCAAGAGTATTTTCTTTTGATCTCATTGTTTGGTTGTACCATAACCTACGGAGTTGTCTCCCCTGTACAATTAGATGTAGAGTAATCTCCCCTGATCCCAGCAGCAGCAGCAGCACCTCACAGTGTTAACATATTGGCAGTTGGGGATAAAAAGGCCCACCTTTATCAGCAGCAGAAGTCTGATATTCAGATAACTTAATCTTAAGTGCAGTAAAACATTCTGTTGCTCCACTCTGACAACGTATGTACAAGTTTCAAAACATTTATTTGATCAGGCTTTGAGAAATATGTTTTTTCAGGTAGGTAGTGTTATATATAATTACATATGTACATAAAATTTTGAAAAATTGCTAGACAACTGCAAAACATTAAAGATTGCTTTTGCAGATATTCTGTCAATTTCTGTACCTGTATTCTATTCACGATAAAATATTTTACTGACCTCATGTTGACTTCAAGGCAAGCAGACCACAACATTATAATATTACTAGTCCTGATCAACATTTGATGGCATTTGCCTGGTGAACAAGACGGTTAGCATTTTTCTCTTTTGCCCCCAAACATCTTTGGCTAAAAATAATGAATGGTTCCTATACACATTCAATTGAGAACAATAACATCCTGGCAAAGAGTTTGTTTTGTTAAACATGAGGTTGTTATTAACTGGATGGGTTCAAATCAAATATTTTCTGAAAGTGTTCTTTCTGTAATAACTGTCAGTTTGGGTGCTCCAGATGTGCAGAGAGAGTTACGTCCCTTAGCTATGAGTCGCTAAACATTGGCTTCAACAAAGTGTGATAAATCAATAACAGCCTGAGTCACTTTAGAATATCCTCCCATATGAGGCATTGTGTAGAATGATGCTCATGGCGTTGATCACTGGATTGTCTGGTCCAGACTCAATTATTTACTGATTGCCACCATATATATAAATGGAATATTGCTGAGTGCGGCGTAAACAACAATCCAACCAACCAACCCATATGTCTGACAAATGTCTGACATACATCCCAAACTTGACTATCTGGCTGCACAGCAAATCACTATTTAAATGGGTGCTTAACAATAATTACAAGAGCGTATTAATAACATACTTAACAACATCATTACAATGTATTAACAACAAAATTGATATCACAACAACAATGTATTGACATCAAACTTCACAATCATCACATCCTTGACCTCGAGTGCAACAAATTTCCTATACATTTTACGTGGGTGGTGACTCTTTATATTGTTAACTAAAGTGTATCTTTTGTTGAATGTTTGGTGTGAATTTGAGTATCATTCGTAATATTTTATATTTTGTCATGTTAATGATGGAGTTATGCTAACAGGTTTTCGTTACAAATCATTTGTACATTTGTAGTGTATGTTGTTTTCAATGAGTTGACTGGACAGTAGCATATTTAAAATATTTTTTTGTGGTTTAATTATTTGGCTTAATTTTGACATGGCAATATCATGGTCATAAATTATTTAAGAGATTGAATGTATGAATCAGTGAAAGGGTTGATTGAGAATCATCACAAAGGCTTTGGATTTCTTCAGTAGTTAAGTCAATGTGAAAAGTTAATACCTTTTTCAATGTGAACAAAGGGAAGTAACTGTGTATGATGCATACAAGATGCAAGAAGCTTGTGGAGTTACGGAACATGTGCAAGTAAAGTCAATCCCGGGGGAAGAGCCATTGCTGATACTAAGAGGCAGCAGAATTAATGAGGTGGTGAGGTTCGGTAACTAAGGTGACTTTGTGTCGTTCAACTCTGGCAGTGTGATCACTCCTCACATGTTAATCATGGATTGTTATTAAGGGGTGGGTGGGTAGCAGGGGGTGGTTAATGCATTTGAACTCTGCACTAGTGACCCGGGTTTGATTTCCTACATTGGTATATATGTGAAACCCATTTCTGGTGTCCCCCGCCATGATATTGCTGGAATATTGCTAAAGCGACATAATCCCAAACAAATTCATTAACTTGCTGCTAACAGGCTTCAATTATTTGACCCTGGTTTGATTCCCTACAGGGGACAATGTGTGAAGCCCATTTCTGCTGTGCCCTGCTGCGATAGTGCTGGAATATTGCTAAAAGCGGCATAAGCCCAAACAAACACACTCACTTGCTACTAACAGGCTGCAATTATATAGCTGGAATATTGCTGCGTACAACATTAAACAAAATAACGCCATACAAACAAAGAAAATAGTGTTAACGATTATGAACTTTGTTTGAATTCTAGCAGTGCTTCCAGGACATAATAAATGTAAACTTATCTAATCCATTATTCCACTAGTAATGGCATATATCTATGTAGATAGTAGTTTGTGTCATTCTTCAACCTTGTTGATTGGTTCCCAGTGATTGAATCCCTGTGAATGCTCCAGCCAGGAAAGATTGAAGTACGCAGTACGACAGATGTGCTGTATTCTTTGTGTGTAATTTGAACAATCATAATCATAATAATAAAGGAAACAATGAAGGATCATATCGTTGATAAAACTAGTCATTTTATATCCTTTTTGAACTGTTCAGTGATAACCGTTTTATTGAGATATACGTTAACACAAACATACTTTTAATAATATACATTCTTCTTCAAGTTTAGTTGTGGTTTGTGTATGGCATTTCTGAAGAAAGGAAAATATTATGTGGATTCGATATGCAGTTCCTACACATTACTTGTGACATAACTATTAGGAATATATTTCATTGCAGCCGTCAAGGGAAAGATTTGCGTTAGAAATAATCCCATTGGTTTTGGGTAGCTCAAGTTAGCTTTGGTTTGTTATATGTTAGTTTTAGATATGTTTAGCCATTGTGAGAGCTCAAAGGAAAAGATTATGTGTTTTAAATCTAAAATACTGTATCCACATGTGATATATTGTAAGTTTCAATTTCTTTGTGTTTAAAGTAATTAAGTTCACAATATTTAGCCTACCCTGCTATGTACAGACAACAGACATGATTTATTAGGATCTGGTTTTGTACAGCAAAATGGCCCTCGGGTGGCCCAGTAGGGGGAGCTGTTTCAGTGGTGGATCCACAGGGGGGGTTCAGGGGGTTCGAAACACACACACACACTTGAAAATGACTAAAGACTAGATTGAACCCCAACCCCAACCCCCAACCCCCAACCCCTTTTGAAAATTTCTGGATCCACCTCTGTGTTTGCTGTGCTGTGTTGCATACATGGCTGTGCCAGGATCCAGTTGTCATTAGTTTAAGTGCAAGATTCACAGTGAACAGTGTTGGTTTGTCAGAACAATACCCCTGGGTTTTTACAAGGGTCGGAAATATTTCACAACTGCATCACCTCAGGCATTCCTCCTGCACGAAGTGGTGGTTCGGTAGCCCAGTGGTTAAAGCGGTCGATTGTCAAAGCAAAGGCCTGTGTTCGATTCCCCACATGGGTGCAGTGTGTGAAGAACATTTCTGGTGTCCCCCGCCATGATATTGCTGGAATATTGCTTAAAGCGTCATAAAACCAAACTCATTCACTCATGCATGAAGGTGAGAAGAAATGATAGAAACGAAATATTGTTCGAAGCTGCAGTAAAAAAAATCAGTTCTCTCTCTCACACACACTCACGGACACACAGCTAAATTGAAGAAGATAATTTGTTTGATGAGGAGTCCAGGTTGTGTACATATATTTAAAAAGACAAAAAAAATACCCAAGTACATTTCCAATTTTGTATTTTATAAAGTTGTGATTGGTGAATATTAATATGACCTATTTATTTGTGCAGCTGTAATGGCTATTCCTGTGTATATATGTAAATATTACTAATATATTATTGCCAACAGATCTGGTGTATGGTAGTGTTAGTCGTACTCCTCTGTAGTCTGTCACCATGAAGGTCCGATTCCATGTTTGTACCTACTGTGTCAGTCTTTGTGCCATTGCATTTGGAAGGTGAATATCTTGGAATAAAAGTTGAAAAATAGGATTCTTGTGTCTTTGATTCAAGTCTGCCTGGGTGTGAAGCTCATTACTGGTGTCCCCCGCTGTGATGTTCTGAATATTGCTAAAAGCGGCGTAAAACCAAACTCAGTCAGTCAGTCAGTCATGTCTGCCTGGCTGTCAACCACCCAATATTCCCGGCACCATACATAGTGTACTTGTCTCAACCAGTCTTGTTTCACACAGAAGACATAGACTGTCGGAGATGGCAGTGGTCCACCTTGCTTGCAGTTTGTTATTTGCCAGCTCTGTCCAAAATTATATAGCATACATAGTCAGTGTGCATATCTCATCCAGCCTTGTTTCACACAGAAGACATAAACAGTCTGAGATAGCAGTGGTCATTTTCCATCTGTCTAAAATAATATTGCATAATTAATCAGTGTACTTGTCTCATAATATATTTGTAATATGACCATCCTTTATACCCATCTTCTTCATCTAGTCTATGATGTGACTTCAATATTAGTTGAAGTGTCATCCATAAGTTCATTGCTGCTTCAATTGTGCAGATCGATGCTCATGCTGTTGATCACTGGATTGTCTGATCCAGACTCGATTATGTACAGACTGCTGCCATATAGCTGGAATATTGCTGAATGCGGCATAAAACTAAACTCACTCACTCATTGCTGCTTAGTATTAGGTAATGTTATCAGAAACCAATTTGGTTTGATACTCAAAAGTTTGACCGCCTCCGTGGTGTAGTGGTTAGAGCGTCCGCCCGGAGAGCGGAAGGTCGCGGGTTCGATCCCCGACCGCGTCATACCAAAAGACGTTAAAATATGGTACTTGTTGGTCCCTGCCTGGCGCTCGGCATTAATGGGTACAACAAGGACTGGTCGGCTCGGAGTCAGTATAATGTGTCTGAGTGGGGTATTCATGCTTCACTGCGGCATGGTATCTCAGTGGGCTAGCACTATCAAACCAGCTTTAGTCTGGGCTAGTACAAGCAGCCGCACATACACATACACATGCATGCACGTCGTCATATGAGCGAAATATTCTCAAGCACGACGTTAAACCCAATTTCACCTCACCACCTCACCTCAAAAGTTTCTTCATAAATGACACACTCGTGAAGATAAATGTTAGAATTAGTCATTTGTAACTCGCCTGTGTTGTAAGAGATGACTAAACAGATCAGGTGATCAAGCTTGCTGACTTCATTGACAGATCATGACATCCCAACTGCAAAGATTGCTGCTCATGCTGTTGGTCACTGGATTGTTTGGTACAGACACAATTATTTACAGATTGCCGCCATATTGCTGGAAAATTTCTGAGTGCGGCGTAAAACAACTACAGTGGAATCTGTCTATAACAGACAGGCCTGGGACCGACTCATTTGTCAGAATTGTAAAGCAGTCTGGTTAGACAACTTTTGTCCATTACTGTATGGGTTATCTTGTGGTCTGAGTTGGACTCCAACAGAAGTAACGATATATATTCAACAGACTGTTATTTTAGTGAGCTAAGTCCGAATTACATGGCATTGTTCTCATATCAAGTTGATTGTTGGGACTGTTATTTTAGTCCGCAATCCATAATTGACAGAGATTATAAAGCAAGCTTTTAATGATAAATTAGGAACAAATTTGCCAGGACTCAGAGAGTAGTCCGGATTATGGAGAACACCAGATTACACAGAGTCCACTGTAGTGAAGACGCAGTCATAAATGACAACAAGCATGATGAGTCAAATTTGATGTAACGTTTCACGTTATGTCCCCATACAAAATTGCTGACACAACAGATACAGTAAACCACATTCACAGAGAAAACACAAATAACAAACTAAAGTACTGTCGGAAATAGAAAAAAACTGTATTTTCTCATTTATCTCTACAATTTATGTAGTTGATATGCACAAGTGTGAAATATCAGTTAAACTAAGTTCGGCCTACCTACAGTCTCAGTGGTAGGGAAATAGGAAACGTAGAAAAAGGACTTTACTGAGGAGAGATTAGTGCAGAAATGAGCAATGTGGGTTTTTTCTAAGTCCAAAACGATTTATTTGGAACAGACCATGGCTTTATGCAAATTAGTGTGCGACGATATTGTATTGCAAAGGACACTTTTTAAATGCCCAATTTGAAATTAGATGTAGCTGCATTATAAACGATAGCTGGCATAAAAAATAATAACTTTCATGCTGAAACTATTAAAGATGTAGCTACCATGGAGTCTCACTGTCACTATAAAAAGAAACAGATAGGAGGGGTCGTCTCAAAAGCAAAACCTGGACGGGTGTCAGGGACGATCGTTGGGGTCGGGCTGGGGGATAGAGATATCAGCTAAGATGAGATAATTATACTGGGGAAGTACACGGCATCTTATAGCAATTTACAAATAATATCCAGTCCTGTCGATCTTCGCGATCGGGTGGTCATGCCACCTATATATTGAGACATTTAATACGATGCGTTTCTATGGTTATCAGATATCATACTCTTTTACATATCTCAACATAAACTTTGTAAAAGAAAGACACGTAAGATGTCAATCAATAGATGAGGCATAGTCAACACACATGAAAAAGCACAAAATATCTTTAAGATGACCCCTTGTGCCTGTAGGCAGCACATGCATTTCATGCCAGGTGAGTCGACGGTCTGTCATCATACCTGGCTGAGCGACCTAATTGCCATCTATAGTCTGATCTATTGTTTTCAGCAGCTATTCGTATTTTTTCTAAGTTTTGCCAAATTTTAAGAGTGAACATGCTTTTCTGGATATCCTATTACGCATCCCACTGAATGCCAAGTTAGTCCAAAGAGGGTTATTTCGACATATGCTATTTGCAGTTGTGCAAACTTAGGGATACAGAGTAACAGCCTAAAAACAGGTTTTTTTCTATTTCCGACAATACTTTAACAGATATAACTACTAAGGGAGGGGGAGGAAGAGATGATGGGGGTCACCCATTTTGTTCTGGTGGAGGAGGGGGCAGTACACATGGACTAGGGAGGTCAGCAATTTTTACATAAAATATCTTAAAATTATGGGGGGGTAGTTGTAATATATTTTGCACTTGACATGAAGGGGGGTCACTTTGTACATAAATTTTAGGGGGGTCATTAACATTGTACATGCTTCCCCATAAAAATCATCACCCCCCTAGCCATAAATTATGAACGGTCCCTAATGTCCCTTTGAATTTGTTACAATCATAGTTTACTATATGTAGGATGAATTAACAGTAAAATATGGAAATAACACAGCACACAAAGGTTTGTCTATCGTTTATTCCCATGAAAAAACCATGTAAATCTATCATAGAGCATCAGTTGCACAAAATCTGTTTATCTAGTTCTGTCATGGAAACAAAATGATGCTAACTTGATGTAAAAGCTAAAGGGAAACAAACAATGCTTAATGGTAGGACAGTGAATATGCACAGTTCATTTTCATTAATGGCCATATAATAAACTTTCAGGACAAAAAAAAAAAAGACATTTCAGATACCAGGGATATCTTTCTGGTTGAGAAAAGAAATCTTGTGATTAAGACACTTTCACCCTCAACTATTTTTAGAATTTAGAAACTTCAACTTCAACACAGTCAATATTTATCAGTCTCAAAGACCGAGACAAGTCAGATATGACTGAGAAAGAAATAAGAGCAGTGTATGAAATAAGCCAGAAACCAGGCCCAACAATCCAAAGAAAATAACTCAATCTTTAGTTACAATGAATAATTTCATGTCAACCCAGTGCTTTGAGCTTGCGATATGAATGTGCAATGTTCAAACAAAAATTGTCAAGTCTAAATGTAACGCTCAATTTGAAAAATAGATTTTAAGATATGGTGGATTTACTCAGGTGTATGGAATATGTTATCTACAATTTTTACCAGACTATCAGACTGGCAAGCTGTACATTTAGACTGTCCGTCAGGCAGTAGCATGTCTCAGGCAGTCGGATGGGCCTTATTTCATACACTAATAAGAGTCACATCTGTTTGCTAACAGACAATGTTTCATCTTTTCTAAAACACATATAATTTCTCATATACTAAAATGTATATGAAATGAACTATTCAAATCTAAATGTTTTGACAAAATCAGCTGTTCTGGTCCACAAAAGGTAACAATTCAAAGGACATTCTAAAACATTTTTACATGAAGGGTCTTCAAACAACTTTCATTGATACTGATAAAGTAATAAACTCTGATATATTCATCTGATCACAGTTAGCAGAACACAGAGGCATCTCAGGGTACAATACAGTACATTACACCCTGTACAAAGGCACAATATTTACCTGACAACTAACCTCAGTGTGAGGTGTGGCCAAGTGCTGTAAGCATTATGCTAAATTAGAAACAAATTAAAACAATAAGTTAAATATTTTGCCAAATTGGTACAAAGGGCATCCTGTTCTGTCATTTTATACCTATGCAATCATTCATTGAGTCTAGAATATCGAGCTACTTAAAGCCACTATCATAATAATTTGTTTTTAATTTCATTATATTTCAATTAACTTGTTTGACCTGAAAATTAGGTACTCTACTGATATTATCATATACAACTGATGATTTGAGACATTTTTACTATTTCAATAGTTAAAACACTTCTGATACTTGGGCACATCTCCATCAGTTCTATACTACTCAACTTTTGACAAGGATACCAATCTACTTCACCCTACTACATCTACATAGTATGAGTAAGACAAGTCAATAAAATACAAGGAAATCCCTATCAAAAGTTGAATAGTATATTACATTCCCACTATATAACTACATGGAAGTAAATAAGAACCTCAATGTAGAAAATAACAATGCTGTAAAATTGCTAACGGGTATTTATTTCCTGACAACAAAAACATTTGTGTTTATAAACTGATGCACTTCAATTGAAACAAAGAAACTGAAATCAGTTATGTAATGTAAAAATGTATAACTGTTCCATGGTAATCGTTATAAGTCTACTAAATTTGAGCACCCTGTCCACTACCTCCTCGAGACAAAGCCTAACTGTATTGGCCATGTCTTGGATTCAGCAAGCAATAAGAGAGGGGACATACATTGATTATATTTTATAGAGAGAGAGAGCGATGTATTTGCATATGAGGCCATACGACCTACAGTACAAAATAGTACATAATATAGTTATTGAGTTACCAAATGTGTACATAGTATGGATCGAAGAAACAAGTTTGCTAACAATGTTTCGTAAAATAAACGTATATCAAATATTTCACAGAGTTGTTGATGATATTAATATCAGATGATGTACAGAGACTTTGAATGGAGAGTAATGCCCACTTGATGTCTTTATATATAATATTTCACAGAGTTGTTGATGATATTAATATCAGATGATGTACAGAGACTTTGAATGGAGACGTAATGCCCACTTGATGTCTTTGGGCATATTTGCATATAGACCATACGACCTACAATACAAAATAATACATAGTATGGTTCTTGAGTTACCAAATGAGTACATAGTACTTTATATATACTTATGATAACGTTCTGAATATATACCCATGTCTCTACAAACAAACAAAGTGTATGTTATCAAAAGCAAATTACAAATCCAATGAGTACAACACTTTGCTATGTCTATCAACACTATCAACACTGATGCTGTTTAGATATTACTGATATCATGCACTGATATTAATTATTCATATTATAAGTATTCCATGAACCAACATGTGGCCATCTGGTCCCTATTACGATCCGTGAGATCAACCGCGTGATTCAGAGACGTTAGTAGTCACGTGTTACATGACATGCTATGCGGCTTAGATACCCCAACTCGCCTGCACTTCTTGTCTTTAACCCCCTGGTAATTGGGCATGAGTGAGTGAGTGAGTTGGGTTTTATGCCGCTTTTAGCAATATTCCAGCAATATCATCGAGGGGGACACCAGAAATGGGCTTCACACATGTACCCATGTGGGAATCGAACCCGGGTCTTCAGCATGACGAGGGGACGCTTTAACCACCGGGCTACCCCACCGCCCCAATAGGGCATGAAGACCTTGTATCGAGCTGCTGCCATGATACATGTTGCTACTGGTACATATTCCCATCTAGATCACTCGACTATGAGTCTGACAGTGGATGTTTGTCCCATAGCGTGTCCAATGCAGGGGCGGATACAGCTTTTTGAGAAGGGGGGGTTGGGGTTGCACTTCATTTCCACGAGAGTTTCAGTGGTCATTTAGTAAACTTTCAAAACAAAATGGGGTGCACACTTCATTTTCACGAGAGTTTCAATGGTCATTTAATAAACTTTCAAAACAAAAGGGGGTGCGCACTTCATTTTCACGAGAGTTTCAATGGTCATTTAATAAACTTTCAGGACAAAATGGGGGGGTGCGCACCCCTGCACCCCTCTGAATCCGCCTATGCAATGTCACATGGTCATGGAGCAGAGAAGTGAGTGAGTGAGTGAATATAGATTAACGCCGCATCAGCAATGTTGCAGCTATTCGCGGCAAATGGAGCAGATGAGGAACTCTAGTCTTGCAAATACATTGATAGTGGGACATACTGTTACACATGTCACCCTGCAGATAGCTGTTCAATTCAATCCATGCAACAAGAAACATTACCATAACATAATGCGCAACAATGTCAACAGAACAACTCAACACAATGGGTAGCTCTGACATTTGATTCAAATTGAACTGAACCGACATATACTCCCTAAGCCACAAATATTTCAGAAAAGATTCATAGCACAAATCTTACAAAATTTTTATACCACATACATTACAGAATTTTTTTATACCACATACATTACAGAAAAGATTCATACCACATATATTACAGAAAAGATTCATACCACAAATATTACAGAAAAGATTCATACCACAAATATTACAGAAAAGATTCATACCACAAATATTACAGAAAAGATTCATACCACAAATATTACAGAAAAGATTCATACCACATACATTACAGAAAAGATTCATACCACAAATATTACAGAAAAGATTCATACCACAAATATTACAGAAAAGATTCATACCACAAATATTACAGAAAAGATTCATACCACAAATATTACAGAAAAGATTCATACCACATACATTACAGAAAAGATTCATACCACAAATATTACAGAAAAGATTCATACCACATACACAGAAAAGATTCATACCACAAATATTACAGAAAGATTCATACCACAAATATTACAGAAAAGATTCATAGCCACAAATATTACAGAAAAGATTCATACCACAAATATTACAGAAAAGATTCATACCACATACATTACAGAAAAGATTCATACCACAAATATTACAGAAAAGATTCATACCACATACATTACAGAAAAGATTCATACCACAAATATTACAGAAAAGATTCATACCACATACATTACAGAAAAGATTCATACCACAAATATTACAGAAAAGATTCATACCACAAATATTACAGAAAAGATTCATACCACATACATTACAGAAAAGATTCATACCACAAATATTACAGAAAAGATTCATACCACATACATTACAGAAAATATTCATACCACATATATTACCAAAATAGAATCATACCAAATATAATACACAAAAGATTCATACTACATATATTACAGAAAAAGTTCATAGCACTTTTATTACACAAAAGATTCATAGCACATATGAACATTATAAAAAAATATTTCATCAACAGCCAAACTCCGCTTCAATGTAAGATGACAATTTAATATTTCTGGATGATGATGTATTGGCTACACAGTATCTGTATGATACTCTCAATAAATGAAACTCTCAATAAGGATTTCTGAACAAAGCAAAATACATAACTTAACATAATTCCCAAGCAGAGCAAATTCATGTGAAAAGTAATCCTTGGGATTCTCCAGCAGAGCAATTTGAAGGGATAACTGTACCCTCACAAACAAAGCAATGTGAATGTACAATTAGATCCTCTCTTCTAGATCTGACCGCCTCCGTGGTGTAGAGTGGAAGGTCGCGGGTTCGATCCCCGACTGAATCATACCAAAAGACGTTAATATATGGTACTTGTTGGTCCCTGCCTGGCGCTCGGCATTAATGGGTACAAGGACTGGTCGGCTCGGAGTCAGTATAATGTGTCTGAGTGGGGTATTCATGCTTCACTGCGGCATGGTATCTCAGTGGGCTAGCACTATAAAACCAGCTTCAGTCTGGGCTAGTACAAGCAGCCGCACATACACATACACGCATGCACTTCGTCATATGAGCGAAATATTCTCAAGCACAACGTTAAATCCAATTTTACCTCACCTCATCTCTTCTAGATCTGCCAATGTCCATCTCTCCCCTGAGTCTCAAGAAGACCAGTGAAAGTGAAGTAATTCTAATCACCAACAATTATCATTGGCCAACCACACAAGGAATATATTCTATGTCATGAGTGAGAACATTGATCATTCTAGCAATAACAAATAGATAACAAGAGTCATCAGAAGATGACATATCCCCCCGGCCCCCACATCTTTGAAAGAACAAATCATCTGACAGTTACTTAAAGTCCAGCTTGATTTTAGACTAAGTGCAAATCGTTTCCATGGAAATCATGAAAAAAATAAATGACAAAAATCTGCAAATAGCAAAAGGCACCACTTCAAGATCTGTCTCACATATCTGCCACGTTTTACTGAAAGATATTAAGAACTTTTTGAGTTGTGCTCCGGAAACGAAACCTACCCCGCCCTTTTGAGACTCGTTTCCATGGAAACCAAGAAAAATAAAAATGACAAAAATCTGCAAATAGCAAAAGGCACTACATTGGGATCTGCCTCACATATCTGCCAAGTTTTGCTGAAAGATATTAAGTAGTTTTAGCGTTGTGCTCCGGAAACAAAACCTACCCCTCCCTTTTGAGACTAAGTCCGAATTGTTTACATGGAAACTGAGAAAATAATAAATCACAAAAATCTGCAAATAGCAAAAGGCACCACTTCAAGATCTGCCTGACATATCTGCCAAGTTTTGCTGAAAGATATTGAGAAGTTTTCGAGTTGTGCTCCGGAAACGAAGCCCACCCCTAACTTTTGGGACTAAGTCTGAATCGTTTCCATGGAAACCGGGGAAAAATAAAAATGCCAAAAATCTGCTAATAGCAAAAGGCACCACTTAAGGTTCTGTTTGATATATCTACCAAGTATTGTTGAAAAATATTGAGCGGTTTTTGAGTTATGCTCTGGAAACGAAGCCCACCCCTCTTTAAGACTAGGTCCAAAACGTTTCCATGGAAACGACAAAAATAAAACTGACAATAATCTGTAAATAGCAAAAAGCACCACCTTAGGTTATGTTTGACATATCTGACAATTTTTGTTGAAAAATATCTAACGGTCTTTGAGTTATGCTCCGGAAACAAAATTATTGCGGACAGACAGACGGACGAGGCAACAAAGAAACAGTGAACAAACAAGATTAAAAATCTGTTTACTGATTTACGCTTAGATTTCATCTCCACACAAAAGCATATGTATGTATGATTTACTGTGTGCACATAAATCTTATTTTCTTAAACCATTATAAGTTGTTCACTGGTCGCAAGGGGGGCATGGGTTGATGTACCCTCGATGTTTGTTTATGTTCCCTGAGCCCGAACAAACATCTAGGGTACAACCCATGGGCCCCGAGGGACCAGTGAACAACGTATTTATCTTACCGAACACCTTAATGTTAATTTTGAATTGTTTGAAGCACGGGTACAAATCTTTTTGTAGCCATCGTTAGATTTTGCTGACAAGAAAAACAGATTTAGAGTTATCTCCCTTTCATCAATTTGCATTCGCAAAACATCGGTAATTTCCATACATCATAAGTGATTCAATGTTATTCGAGATAAAGAATTACTACCACGAAGTACCAAATGAGTTGCCATTGACAGCGGGGTACATTGAAATGTAACTCGCTTGTAAGGGGGTAAATTGAAAATAATAGAAGAGCGCTCAGCCAATCAGAAAGCGACATTTATGTGTGAGGTAAGATAAATATATATATCCTGTTATTCTTCATTCAGCAGAAAGAAGAACCTTGTACACGGATACAATGTATTAATCCAGCAATCAAACTGACATAGATCTAAATATTTAAAGACACAGCAAAATATTTGTTTCCTACATCCCATTTCACAAAAATATATACTCTCTTGATTAAATAATTATATTACTTTATGTACATATGCAAAGTGTATTCAAATAAAATTCATTACAGATTTGATGTATGCGTATCATCCCTACGAGGGGATAAATTAATATCCCATACTACAGTCAATACCCTACAAGGAGCTCATATGGCAACAAAATATGAACAACAAGAGTCATCAGAAGATGACATATCCCCGGCCCCCATATCTTTGAAAGAACAAATCATCTGACAGTTACTTAAAGTCCAGCTTGATTTTTAGACTAAGTGCAAATCGTTTCCATGGAAATCATGAAAAAATAAATGACAAAAATCTGCAAATAGCAAAGGCACCACTTTGGGATCTGCCTCACATATCTGCCAAGTTTTGCTGAAAGATATTAAGAAGTTTTCGGGTTGTGCTCCGAAACAAAACCTACCCCTCCCTTTTGAGACTAAGTCCAAATTGTTTTCATGGAAACTGAGAAAATAATAAATTACAAATATCTGCAAATAGCAAAAGGCACCACTTTGGCATCTGCCTGACATATCTGCCAAGTTTTGCTGAAAGATATTAAGAAGTTTTCCAGTTGTGTTCGGAAGCAGAAACCCATCCCTTCCTTTTTGAGACTAAGTCCGAATCATTTCCATGGAAACCGAGAAAGTAATAAATCACAAAATATCTGCAAATAGCAAAGGCACCACTTCAAGATCTGCCTCACATATCTGCCAAGTTTTGCTGAAAGATATAGAGAGGTTTTGAGTTGTGCTCCGAAAGCGAAGCCCACCCCTCACTTTTGGGATTAAGTCCGAATCGTTTCCATGGAAACCAGGAAAAAAATTAAAATGCCAAAATCTGTAAATAGCAAAGGCACAACTTTAGGATCTGTTTGATATATCTACCAAGTTTTGTTGAAAAATATTATCACGGTTTTGAGTTGTGCTCGAGGAAGCGAAAGCAATCCTTACTTTTTGAGACTAAGTCCAAAATGTTTCCATGGAAACCGGGAAAAATAAAAATGACAAAAATCTGCAAATAGCAAAAGGCACCACTTAAGGTTCTGTTTCATACATCTACCAAGTTTTGTTGAAAAATATTGAACGGTTCTTGAGTTATGCTCCGGAAACGAAGCCCACCCCTCACTTTTGGGATTAAGTCCGAATCGTTTCCATGGAAACCGGGAAAAATAAAAATACCAAAAATCTGCAAATAGCAAAAGGCACCACTTAAGGTTCTGTTTGATATATCTACCAAGTCTTGTTGAAAAATATTGAACGGTTCTTGAGTTATGCTCGAGGAAAGCGAAGCCCACCCCTCACTTTTGGGATTAAGTCGAATCATTTCCATGGAAACCGGGGAAAAATAAAATGCAAAAATCTGTAAATAGCAAAGGCACAACTTTAGGATCTGTTTGATATATCTACCAAGTTTTGTTGAAAAATATTATCACGTTTTTGAGTTGTGCTCCGGAAGCGAAAGCAATCCTTACTTTTTGAGACTAAGTCCAAAATGTTTCCATGGAAACCAAGAAAAATAAAATGCCAAAAATCTGCAAATAGTAAAAGGCACAACTTTAGGATCTGTTTGATATATCTACCAAGTTTTGTTGAAAAATATTGAATGGTTCTTGAGTTATGCTCAGGAAAGCGAAGCCCACCCTTCTTTAAGACTAAGTCCAAAACGTTTCCATGGAAACCGAGAAAAATAAAATGACAATTATCTGTAAATAGCAAAAGGCACCACCTTAGGTTATGTTTGACATATCTACCAATTTTGGTTAAAAATATCAAGCGGTCTTTGAGTTATGGTCGAAACAAAATGATTACGGACGGACCGGATGGATGGCGTGGTGACGGACGGACGGACGGACAGACGGACGAGGGCGATGACTATATCCCCACCGCATTATATGCGGTGGGATAAAAAAAGCAGTCAAAGGTTACCACAATATTGGTTTTGATGACAATCATGTCCAGAATACACACTATATGCATGAGATCATTGCCATAACTGGTTATTGAACGAAGGGATTTATTGTACATTTCATATTCCCATACCCTGGAACACAACTATTTAGATTATTTGAAATTGTATATAATATTTCTTCAGTAAAAGAAGATTGTATTCATCATAAATAGTAATTTCAGTATACACATATTTAGATAACTAATCATGATTATACCGGTGTATGAAAAATGTTGAAAAACACTTCTGAATAACAGGTGTTATTAATAATGTGCTTAATATGTTATTTAAAAAAAACAGCCAGTTATTAACAAGACTATCATATGTATCACAGGCCAAAACAGTTTTGTTGATTATACACTCAGTAACAAATATTGAAGCCCCCTGTAAACAAATAAAAAACATATGTATCTGTTAATCAAGATTGACCCACAAAGTTTTGTATAACATCACTATGAACAGTATTCCAGTTATCAAAGAATTCTGGTATGCATAAGGGAGGTAACTCTACACAGCAATGGCTATGACAACTTGACCATCAAAGCTCCCATATAAACAGTAACAATGTCATGGCTACTCATGGCTATTTCACTTATTTCAGGAATTTATCTTATATACTAAACTATGTTCATTTTGCAAGCAAATTGGTGAACAATCACTATTTTGTGCACAATTGGGATTTCCATAAGTTCTTATTTTCCAACAGTTGATATGTCGATATTGGATACATGAACATTGTATTTGATGCAGTAATGTAAAACAAAACATAAAATCTTTTTCCTGCCTTGTCATCAGTGAAATACATGTCATCTCAACAGCTCAATCAGATTAGTTATGATTAAACAAGTTTAACATGGAAGCAGAACAGCTCTGTTCTCAATCAGGGATTATTTCCTGTCATTTGTGGCAAACTTGGCTGTTCATGAACCTGACCCGGTGAATGTATTCATGAAATCAAAACAGCTCTACATCCCTTCTCCAACAACTAACATGGAAACAAATAGATCTCCATAACATCATGAAACTCCAATCCATTAAAGACAGGGTTGGAAAAAGATTGGTCCTTGCGGTTTTCAACTATAATAATTTAATCTTGGGAAGAAATGTTAACTTACAGCATGAGGGTTATGACAAGCCCCCTTGACTTCCATGCTTAATTCTGCACACTGCATGGCTCACCATAGCTTAGAGCATGACTGGTGTTTGGAATCTTTCTGCATGTATTGAACTCCTGATCAACGCTCACATCTCAGAGATTCTGTTGCTGAGAGATTCTAACTATTGCTGAGAGATTCAGACTGTCAGTTATGCAGCATACAACTTTATTTATAACAACTTCTTGTTTATTGCAAAGAGCAACATTTTGGTGTAGATTCTTTTAGCTTGATAACACGAAATGTGACTCTATGCAATAATGCCCATCAAACAAATATTCAGACTTTGGCTCAGAGATTCTGACTGCCGCTCTTGGACAGATATGCCGACACGGACTTCCACAGCGCCTTGATGTTACCAAAACCGAACCCTGATGCTCCACATCGCTGGATGATTTCTAGGAATAAGGTGTCTCGGTCAAACAGCGGCTGGGAGAACTTCTGCATCAGGTATCTGGAACACAGTGAGTGAGTTCAGTTTTGCGCCACATTCAGCAATATTCCAGCTATATGTCTGTAAATAATCGATTCAGGACCAGACAATCTAGTGATCAACAGCATGAGCAACGATCTATGCAATTGGGATACGATGACCACCCGATCCGTTAGTCACCTCTTACGGCAAGCATGGGTTACTGAAGATCAATTCTAACCCGGATCTTCATGGGTTCTGAAAAACAATATGGTCAGTGTGAATGTGTGGAACACAGTTACACTGGGTGTCTAGGTCACACAGAGTGCAAGATCCTCCAGGAACCACAATATTTTTCCTTCCCCCAAGCCAGACCCATGAAAATCTGGGTTAGAATTTAAGCCTACCAAAGAAAACTTTCCCACTGTGCAGAAAAACGCAGAAAAGACCACATTAATCGTGGAAATAGCAACATAAACATAATACCTTGCTACTGAAACAGTAAAAACGGCAACTTTAAAAACGAACAATCGCTAAAACTGGATAAAAAAGTCTCGACCGCATGTTGACATTTTCCAGCAGTTTCATTAGTTGCAGTTACAATGTTGCAGTTTCATAGTCTTTCGTTGCCGTTTTTACTGTTTCAGTATCGAGGTAATATGTTTATGTTGCTATTTCCACGATGAATGTGGGCTTTTCTGCATTTTTCTGCGCCAATGGGAAAGTTTTCTTTGGTAGGCCTGGAATTGATCTTTAGTAATCCATGCTTGTCGTAAGAGGCAACTAATGGGATCGGGTGGTCAGGCTCGCTGACTTGGTTGACATGTCATCATATCCCAGTTGCGTAGATCGATGCTCATGATGTTGATCACTTGACTGTCTGGTCCAGACTTGAATATTTACAGACTGCCGCCATATAGCTGGAATACTGCTGAATGCGGTGTTAAACAACAAACAAACAAATCAACTCTGCTTTTCCTGCAATACAAAGTCCCTAAATGAAGCAAGTCTAGATTGTTCTCACAGGAGCGCCTTTTCAATTTATATGGAGTTATATGTTTCTGTCCGTGGCTAAGCATCGAAGAAAGGCATCTCTTACCTGTGTGTGTCTTCACTGTCTGTAGCATCTGCATCCGCCTCCATGTCAATCAGTATCCCCTGAGACTTGAGCAGCTCGGGCTTCAACCCAATTTTCTGTATCTCATCCAGCTTCCCTTCCTGTCACCATGGAGATTAGAAAACCAAATTATTTCAGATTTTGATTATTATTATTAATTATTTCAAACCTGACCAACTTCAGACCTATGCTGTGTGTGGGTATAATGATTAACACTGAAAGTTTAGCTTCCTGAGTGAGTGCAGAGTTTTACCACATGTAAAGTATTACATACTAGATGCATAAATATGCAGGGGTGGTGTGATAGCCTAGTGGTTAAAGCGTTCGCACTGAAGACTGAAGACCCGGGTTCAATTTCCCACATGGGCAAAATGTGTGAAGTCCATTTCAGGTGTTCCCCACTGTGATATTGCTGGAATATTGCTAAAAGCGGCGTAAACCAATACTTGCTCACTCACTGGAAGGATGCAAATATATTTTAAGGCTGGAAACCCTAAACATAACTGAGCATCACACAGACAAACAAATATAAAGTCCCAGTGAATGATTGTGTGTGTAAAGTTTTTATGCTTATTTTAGCAATATCCAACCAGGATGGGATTCACACATTGGACCCATTCTTGCATATCAAACAAAGGTCTGTACCATGAGTTACGCTTTAAGCACTAGACCAACACAACATTGGGGCCTAAGATCAATTCTAGCTTAAAGCCATCAACTTCATCATAGTCATGGTAACAGTCAACACAGAGATGGAGACCTGGCCCCGTTTCACGAAGCTCTTGTAAGCTTAAGTTCTCGTAACTTTTCTCGTAGCATCGTACCTCCTATGTTACAGTATAGGAGGTACGAATGCTACGAGGAAAGTTACGAGATCTTAGACTTACGAGAGCTTTGTGAAACAGGGCCCAGAACCTTTGGCAAACACCTTACCTACCAAGCTAATAGTCTAAACAATGGACAGCATTATTAATCAAAAACAGAACATGGAGAAAATATCAAATACTTCAGTTTTTATTATCTCTTTGGTTAGCGGTATGTTTTGGAATAATCTCCTGAAAGACCAAGTAACATCATGCTTGTTTGGAGTCTGTCACAGTATTTGTGGGATATTTACAGGGAGTTATTGTTACCTCATAATAATAATTGGGAGGTGGCTCGGCAAACTTGACCCCCTTCTGTCTGAGCCCGGTGATGGTGGAGATGATGTCCGGTGTGTGTAGAGCTATATGTTGCAGCCCAGGGCCATTGTGCTGCTGGAGGAATGTGTCCACCTGATTTGGCCCTGAAATAACACAAAGTGAAGAACTGAATTGAACTTAAACCTTCGATTGTTTCATTTTCAAGCCAAAGCTGGAGTATCCCTGGACCCTGCCTTGGTTCCAATGTTTACAATCACATAACAATATTTCACATGAAACTGAAAGGCCATATTTCTTTGGTAAAAGGAAGCAGATTTTGTCATTGAGGCCAAGAACTGGATTGCATGAATCTGATTTGTCAGGAGCAGTCTCTCGCTTTCACAGGGCCAATCCCACAAAGTGTAAGGTGCAGCTTTCACCTTGGTTTAACAGAAAACACAGAACTAATATCTACCTGATAAAAATTGGTCTTATTTTGAAACAGCAAAAAACCGGAAGGATGATTTTGATATTTTAAAAGCCTCACAAAAGCAAAGCAAAAATTATAAGGATCCTAAAATACCCATACTAAATTGAAATATGTTTTTTTTAAAAGTTATTAAATATCTTTTAATACACATCATACATACGAGAGTATTTCCTACTTTTCCGAATCCTGATTTCATCATCTGATAATAAAGCTGCTTGATTTCTTTCCTATTTTGTTTCATAAAAACACAAGCATTCCACAGTAACTGTGCAGTACTGAGTTTTTTAAGTACTGCCCAAACTCAAACAGTTATCACACTGGGTACCTATTCTGACCAACTTGCATTGTACAATACAGCACCAGCACTTAGCACTAAGAATGTCATAAGTGTATGTTAAGGTATGGGAGTCACTGTAGTGCTCAAGATCATCTTGTACAACATCTCTTAGAACGATTGTTACCTTGACTAGGCAAAGACTCTGCCAGTACGAATGTTATGCGATCCTGATTCTGGCTAGGTGCTACCAGTCCCACCTCGGCACACTTCCAGTACTCAAAGGCCACCATCCTCAACCCGATATTATCCCCCTTGATCACCATACCCTCCTTTTCATCCTCATCCCTGAAAGAAGAAGAAACACACCAATCAGTTGAATATGTGCAACTTCAAATTAGGACTTAACCAGTATGCTGGATTAGAATTATGTGAAGGGTTAATATTGATTTATGCTGTTGTATGCAACATCAATAAAGTGAAGTGGTGGTGGTGGTGGAATTGGGTTTAACATCGTGCTTGAGAATATTTCGCTCATATGACAAAGTGCATGCGTGTGTATGTGTATGTGCGGCTGCTTGTACTAGCCCAGACTGAAGCTGGTTTTATAGTGCTAGCCCACTGAGATACCATGCCGCAGTGAAGCATGAATACCCCACTCAGACACATTATACTGACTCCGAGCCGACTAGTCCTTGATGTACCCATTAATGCTGAGCGCCAGGCAGGGACCAACAAATACCATATTTTAATGTCTTTTGGTATGATGCAGTCAGGGATCGAACCCGTGACCTTCCGCACTCTGGGCGGATGCTCTAACCACTACACCATGGAGGCGGTAATAAAGTGAAGTAACATTGATGCTACCAATACTGACAAATAAAAGAATCAGTATCAAGAGGTACACTCACAAATAAGAAGAAGTTGTTATCCATACATTTGTCAGTATTGTACATCCCAACTAAAATGCCAATCAAAGACATTATCGATGCTATCAATTTTCTGGGAAGATACATTATTATTGATCAAGATCGATGTCCATTGTTTCAGCTGGTTGCTATTCTTATCAGGTAGACCCAGTGGTTAAAGTGCTCGTTCATCACAATGAAGACATGGGTACAATGAGTGAAGACCATTTCTGGTGTCCCCACTAGTGCTGGGAATTGGTCAAAATCTCATAATTGATGATTGGTTCATTACAACCGATCAATCATCGAAAATAATTGGTTAGCGTCATTTATGAAATTGTCCTGATTATTTTTGTTAATGGACAAAAAAAATAAAGAAAAAACCCTGTAGTTCTTTGGTGTTTTTGCAAATTGCACAAAAGGCATTTGCAAATTTCACATCTTTAAAGGATGACTAGTAGGTTAGGAACATAAATTTCTTGGAGTCTTTAAGATAAATTCAATCATGACTTGGAACGAGCTTGTAGTGGTCATGAAATGTAACAGACAAAACCAACCTTGTGAAAAATATTGTTAATGCAAACAAGTGTTCCAGAATTGTTTGTGTTCGATTATGAGAAAACATGATCGATTGCTTGGTCGTTTAGTCACTGCGACCAATCTTCGATTATTTCAATTAATCGGACCACCACTAGTCCCCACCAGTGATATTGCTGGACTATTCTTAAAAGCAATGTTAAACCATAATCACTTATGAATGTTATTCCTATTATTCTTAAACAATTCAATTTAGAAAACATGGAAGCAAACACTGGTTCATGGTTTTTAACACACATCACATTCCTGGGCAGCATGGTATATGGTGATTAGCTCCCATCCACTATCAGGTGATATGGACTCTAATACTCACAGCTGACATTTTCAGAGTTGAAAGTCCATTATCACCGTGACCAGAGATCCAACCCAGTACAGATTTGAGATGAATTATAATACACTAAAAACTCAAAAAATATTTACCCAAAATGTGGTATCTCCTGACAAACTGGCAGTAAGCAGTAACTCTTGATCAAATAATTTTTCACCAAATTTTTGGAACCAGATGCAACTACAGGACATAGGATTTTTATTGTGATTTTGAATGTATATTCATGGAAAAACTTATCACAATACCCATTATTTTTAACCCTAGCAATTTATATTCATATCATAATCATGTTTGTTTGTCTGATTATTTTGAATCTTTGGTAACATACCAATACTATGAAAAATATGGGGTGTTGCAATACAATTTCCATGTGCACGCATGGGACACCAGAAGTGTATACCTAGGTTTTAAAGATTTACACAAAATAGATAGGTTTATGAAATAATGTTTGCAAAAAGTACAAAATAAAGATGTTATACAGCATATCAAAGCAGTTTCTCCTGGGCCCTTGTAATTACAACATGAAAGTACCAACCAGACCATAAACAGCATGGTAGTTACCCTGTTTGAACCAGTATCGGAGAACAAACAGTAATAGACATGATACATGCTCCCATATTGCAATATTAATTTTTGTACTATTAAAATAAGGCTCACTGCATGTACAGCTACTGTTGTCCAACAAAGAACCAGTTTGCTTTAATCATGGTAATCACATCCATCATCTTATTCTGAACTGAAGAGATCAGTCGAACAACGAAAACCAAACAATCCCAGGGACAATATTCTGGGTCAAAGGTTTCCATTTGGAAATCACTTAAACACTATTTCAGAAACTTGTAACTACTCACCACCTGAAGTGAGTGAGTGAGTGAGTTGGGTTTGACACAGCTTTTAGCAATATTCCAGCAATATCACTGCAGGGGACACCAGAAATGGGCTTCACGCAATGTACCCATGTGAGGATTCGAACCCAGGTCTTCGGGGGGACACCAGAAATGGACCTCACACATTGTACCCATGTGGGGAATCGAACCTGGGCCTTTGGCATGACGAGCAAACGCTTTAACCACTGGGCTACCCCACTGCCATCCACCACCAAAAGTGTTCTGTATGTGTTTACTGTTAATACCCCTACCTTCAATGTTCATGTATGAAGCAGGGAGAAATACATATGTTATGAATTTGAAATGTTAGTGGTTATGGAAATGATTCTGTGACAAATGTTCATGACATGATACATATTGTTATTGCCCGACCACCAAGTTGATTACATCCTCATGAGCCACTTGTAATAAAAACTGACACTGCTCAGCACTTAATGTTCATATATAGATATCAGAAATACCGCATTCACTGTATTAAGTGCCCTGTTTTAATAACCACAAATCTGCAAGTATTCACTTTTAGAGCTACATATTAGGTCTGAAAATGTACATGACAGTCTATAGTTCCTTGTCTATATTGCAGACTTTTCAACAGAAAACAGATGCATATCCCATTTTTATAAACCTATCTCCGATTTTTTCTGCAGTAAAGTAGGTTCCCTCCAGAATCGGGTAGACCTCTGTCGTGACTTTGCACCGATCATTTCTAAGCCCAGGTTTTGAAGTACACGTTTCGAAACCTCATATCAGGTTAAATTGCGACCATTTCATTACCAAACTTAACCTGATATGAGGTTTTGAAATGACCCTTATTTATGATTGATACAACTTTGTCTTGCTATGACTGATCGTAAAATATCTCATTATTGAAAACTTCCAATATATAGTGGCGATAACTGGTTTCGAACCCGCAACTCTTCGCTCTCTAGCTTGGTGGTTTTATCCACTAGGCTACGATTCGTAACGAAGGATCGCTGTGAAGAATGAGATTGTTTGTCAGTATGAACCATGCGTTCCTCACAAGACGGTACTTTCGGGGCAGCACATGCAGGACACAGGTGGCGCTTTTGCAGAGCACGTGCATTGCGCGTGCGAGGCAAAGTGTTGGCTGCCAGTCGCATCCCAGTTGACACATGATGTTCGATCATTTGCAGGCTGTTCCATCAATGTTATTCTGATCAGTACATGCACAAATTGAAAATAATACATATTTGTGTTTTACATTCATGACGGTTCATAAGTCTGATAAAACACTCTCCCTCGGTCTTGGTCAGGGTTGTAAAACCCTGCTCTCTGGTTTTACAATATCGACCAAGACCTCGGAGTCGTGTTTTATCCTTTACATAACATACATGCAGTTATTTTCCCATATTCAGTCATATTACCTCTGGCATGTAAACACAGGGATTTGCACAGGTTTCCCTTTCCATTCATTTATTTGTCAGTATGAAACAGCAGTCCTGTTACGATTCAGTTGTACTCGGTGAATCGAACCATATCCTTTTATGAATTCCTTCATTATTCATGGTTACTACTGTAGCAGGGTGTGGAGTCATCCCACAGATGAAATCCTTACCTTGTCAGCTTGCTGATGGGGTTAACCTCTTTTGGTCATGTGGACAAGGCATCCAACTTCAGATAAGAAGGTCCATGGTTCGAATCCCAGCACGGGACTTGGAAATTTTATGGCCGCTACATTGGCACCCAACGTGGGGCTGAGCACATTCATATCAAAATTTGAGCAAAATAAATCTCAGTACCCAACTATGCGGCTCGGGACGTGCCTTCTGTTGACTGGGGAGTATGTAGCAGGGCGTGGAGTCATCCCACAGATGACATCCTTACCTTGTCAGCTTGCTGACGGGGTTAACCTCTTTGGTTACGTGAACAAGACGTCTGACTTCGGATCAGAAGGTCTGTGGTTCAAATCCCAGTACGGGACTCGGAAATTTTATGGCCGCTACACTACAATCGAATATTTACGAATATGTGTAAGAGAGTGTTTTTACTTACTAGGTTTTACTGTTTGTACTTTACTTTATCTAAGTGAATGGAATGCAAAATGGAATATATCCAAGCCATGCAATAGCGTAACTTGAGTTATTTAAAGAGTGCCCCTTGTGTCACGGACACAGATATAAGCGGCATTGTTCGCAATGTATTTCTTTTTTTATCTTATAGAAAATATCCTTTAGATGTTTCAACTTTAGCAATTACATGACATGCTGGTTATTCTTTTTCCTAGATATTAACCATAAACTATTCATGAATAAATATTCATATTCGTTATTATATATTTGCAAAAATATTGTGTTCAACTCATAGTGTATTCATTGCAGCCCCATCAGTTACCAGTCAAACTGACCTGTACACAAATGTTATACTGTGTTAGAGAGTCTACATGTCACAAAAAAACACTACTGGATTAATTCTGATAGCTTACATAAAAATATTACCAATATTTAAATACATTGTCTCATAACCTAACACTGCTGCATAATCATATCAGAGATTGTACAGGAGAGACAAACCTACCTGGGTTAATTCAGGTTGCTTACATCAAATTTTACCGAAATATATTTCAAATTGCCTAGGGGATTTATTATGTTAAATAAGGTATGTGCTGACAGAGAACTGCTACCGATGTATAGAAGTTGTATCTGCTAGTGTGTCATGAAATCAACATCTGCTTGACCTGATGACTAGTGTTGATGACTTCATCAGTTGTTGATAAAAGCCATTCAGTCTCCAACTGATCATGGTACCCGACATCTGACTGATAATCACAATCATATTGAACAGTATGTCCATCCATTTAAATGAATGTATTTGAAATATTGTATTTTGTTACAAGTGTAAATAATTATTGGCAAAGCTCTCATGAAATATGTGATCTTGTCTATCAATTGTCAGACTTCCACTTTTTTGGAAGCTGCGCAGTGGCTGAATGGGTTATGTTGCTGACTTTGTGTGCTTGTGATTAGGTGCTTGTGATTAGGTGCTTGCGATTAGGTGCCTTAGGTGTTCAAATCCCGGATGGTACACAACTCCAAAACAGTATCAGAATCTGTATGGAGAAAGTGTAATCCAAAATATAACATATGCTGAAAAAGCTGATCAGTTGATATTTATGTAACATAGATCCAGACACCAATCCAGTCATTCTTGGGAACACCATTTATGCCAATGGCTGACAACCATTAGTTTTGACTGAATTTATATAATTCAGTATAAGTATCACTCAATGCACGTACATTAATTCTAAAACAGATGGGTTTGTTTGTTTGTTGTTTAACACCACTCTCAACAATATCCCAGCTATATGGCAGCAGTCTGTTAATAATCAAGCTTGGACAAATACAATCCAGTGATCAACAACATGAGCATTGATTGAAGCAATTAGGATACGATGACATGTGTCAAGTCTTACGACAAGCATTGGCTGCTGAAGACCAATTCTAACCTGGATCTTCACAGTTGGGAGTGATTAATGCAGTTAAGGAAGTTGAAGTTAAGCAACGTCGAGCTCAGACAGTCCTTGGATTGGTGACCATGTTTTGCAGCTTGACACCTGAGAGTTTCTAGGACTTTAGTCCTGCCCCACAACGAAGCACATCTGATATATGTGGTCTCACCTTAGGCAAGTGAGTTGGTTCAAAATTGCCTCTGTTCACCCAGCAGAAAATGGGTACCCGGATGGATAAAGTCATGTGACTATAACCTTCTTAAAGCGCCTAACACTAATAGGCAGCTTGGGTTACCCGGAGTAATGATAATTAGATTCTGATTAAGTGCTGTGAGCAATCACTTGTTGTTTGGAGACTGTGCACTGTAGAAGATGACTTAATATTATTAGTATTACTAATATTAGTAGTAGTAAAGTAAGCACCTACTGAATATTGGATAATATAATTACCTACCTGTTAACCATGAACCTGACCATTCCAAAGTGTTGTTGATACCAGCTGATCACGTCAAGGAGTGTCCCCATTTCACACACAAATGTCACATGGTCAACGTGGGTTAATTCTACATTGTTTACATTTTGGGAACCGTTAACTGAAGTTTCATTCCCCCGCATCATCTGGGGTCACAGGGACAAAGCCTGGCATAAACAATCCCCGATAACCATTACTCTGTACAAGGGTGTGTTTCACGTTCCCAACGCATGACACGATGGTGGCAGTCTTCACGTCTCCTTGATCGCTCGTATGACATTGAATCGGCCTGAAACATTCGACTCCGGAGTCGATCAATTTCTTTAGACACTTTTCAATGTCTTCGACTTGAATTGCGACATCAAAAGCTGTATCGTAATTCAACTTGCTGTTTCTCTCTCTTTCCGATCCACTAGTGCCAATTCTGTTCCGATCAAACCATATTTTGACGTACGGGTCTGCGATAATTTCTTCATATACGTCGGATGTAATTTCTGTTAGAAGAAATCTTGCCCGGCCGGTCGACAGCACCCACTGTTTCGCAACTGCAGAGGTTCTGGTAGCGATTAGTTTGAAACAATACTGAGAAATTAATTTCTGGGCGACTTTAGAACCATCTTTTACACCAAATTCGATGTGATGAAGGCAGCACTGATCCATTTTGTCGGGTTCACCCCTAAACTACCACACGTGCCTTTCAGCGGTCAGAACAGCAGACAGCTATCGCAATCTCTCGACGACGCTTGTCCAAGCTTATATAGTGTTTTGGTATGCAATGAAGCGAGCCCACTGACATTGCGCGGAGGTAAACATAGATACCGAGCTCCAAACAGCGTTACATTCCAACTATGACTTCTCGTACAAAATGTAGCACGCGGTGTCGCTGAGTGTAAATGGATTATGAAATAACGATATTTGTTACATGATCAGGTTGACACAAGATGGGATAAATTCTGCAGAAATAAATTCAGAAATGAAAGTAGATTTCTCTCTATGTATTCACTACCGACCGCCAACATAACGTTGTATCAGGTGACCGAACAGGAAATAACAATCTGGTCAATGAAAATGTTAAATTTGTGATAAAAAATAACATGATTTACAGTTGATTGTATTTCTTGTTTTGCGAATCATTGTTGTTGTTTTTTTATATAGAGATTAAGATTAATGTGTGTAATTGACTAATCTAATTATCGGAAATAGCAATCAGCTTTAGGCGCACTTCATCCAATATCTATACCGGCGAATCAGTGAAAAAAAATGGTCAATATTGATATTTTGAAACAGTATTTATGATAATGACGAGTGTGACTTGAAATATGAACTGTACAATGATTGACTGGTAGAGTATGTTTTATCGCCGCTTCGAACACTATTCCAGTTATATCAAGGCTTTTCAGCTTGATGTAGGAGGAAAGCCTGACTTTGGCACAGAGAACCGTCGATAACCCAGGAATTTGTGCCAAATGGCATAATCCGAGAAGCCAGTGTTTTGCAATGGAACATAATTCTGCCATCGAAAAGCGGAACCTTGCAGTTATACATCTTGGATTAAAACACGACATGTGTCACTGCGCCAGAAAACATATATGAGAATGTCTTTCTTTAACGACAGAAACTATTCCTTTTTAAATGCCTCATTACTGCATAATAAGCTATTGTATATTTGTAATATCGTATTTGTGGTATGAATTCGAAACACCATGGTGAAGGAGACAAACAACTGATCAGGGACCCCACAAGACAACCAATCAACATTAAAGTAGAGTTGAATTAGCCAACAACTCAACAGAAATCAAATATTTCTCTGAAAATCGTATTATGATAATTATTATTATTTATGGCACAACCAACAAATAAACTTAAGGATAATAATTTAAGTGCTTCGGACAAGCCAGAGACCCCAACTTTCCCTTTGGGTCAGATATGCCAGTGTTCCATCATTGAGATTTTTTAGACTTTTTATGTTTCATAACCAGGATACATTCTGAGTGTATCATTTGAAATAATTTGAACCTTTCTGATGCATTTTGATGTGGTGGACTTGGTCTATATTTGTTTGGACCGACTGGACTGTTAAGGATCAACTTGATATATGCAAACATACCCCCTGTTGTGTCTTCCGTATGACAGTGTTTAGGAGAAACATTTTCGGATTTCTGTCTGTAACGTTAAAACACATCTTTTAGACGTTCTGCGTTTAGTTGCATTATTTGGTCCATGGATCAATCGTTAAATATCAGGAATGTGAAATAAAAACAAACTCCCATTCAGATAAGGACGCTTAAGAATATAAAGACCACCACAAGTTGTTTCCATCAGACCATTAGAAGCTGCACCCTTTCAAAAGCCCGTGATTATTTGTTCAAATAACAACCAAATGTAACCTCCATAGGTACTACAGGCAACGTATGGTACCGACAGAGACTATATACAGTGTATATACCGATATAACGTATAAACACTTTTCAACACTCTTGTCACATTCCTCAAAATGTCACAAGGAAAATAGAGAATTTGAATTATTTTTTAATGTCGACACTATATTCTCACTGAAAGAGTAAAGAATCTTAATAACTGCAATTTTATTTTTATTTCAACCCCTACGTAACCACTTCCTTTGCGAGAAAACGTTGAAGTACGGAATATTGGAACGCACATTTTGGCTCGTCGCATGCCCCTTACATAAAAGAGCAAAACGTATAAAAATGAACCAAAGCTCGACAATACGATATATTTTGACCTTAAAACATGTCGCGTTGTCGCACTATCGCCCTCTGGTAAAATACAAAATACATCGTAAGACCAGAAATTATTGAGAATTTTAGGAATATGTTTAATTGGATTTGTAGTATAAACAACCTTGACCAGCTATCAAGTGCTTGGTTTCATTCAAGAGAGACAACTCTGTTAATCCTTTTTCATTAGTTTGTGAAGAGTTATCCCCCTTTGTTTACTTGCTAGCAGACGACAATTTCAGTGATCCTCAGTATGGATGATTTAGAGAAGAGGAAGTTGATTTTAGAGTATTATAACAAGGACATCAGATCAGCTAAAGTGATTTCAAGTAGAACAGGCATCCCCTTTTGGCCACTGTTTATCGTGTTTTGAAAAAAAATGCAAATGGATATGGCATTGAGCACCAGGGAGGCGCAGGTAGGCCCAGAAAATTGACTGTCGGTGACAGGAGGCGGCTTGGTATTCTTGTTTCTAAAAACAAACCAAGGAGTTTAGGAGACTTAAGGCTGGGTATGATTGATAGAGGAACTGTGGCTGTCTGTAAGGAGACAATTAGAACTGAGCTGCATGCAATGGGTTGGCAGAAAAGTCGAGGAATTCCATCACCGATCATGAAACCTGAACAAAAGGATCGAAGATTGAACTGGTGCTTACAGCATAGAAATTTTAACTGGGACAATGTGATTTTCTCAGATGAAAGTTCTGGGTGGCTGTTTCCTAATACACTAAAATTCTGGACCAAACAAACTGAAAAACCTTTGTATCAGCGCCCAAAGTACAGTCCGAAATTTAACGTGTGGGGTGGCATATCTGTGTTAGGGGCAACGCCCCTCTGTGTATTTGAAGGGAATATGAACAGTGAGTGGTACACAGATATTCTCGAGGGATATTTACTTCCATCTGCTCACGTGTTCTATGGAAATGTTTTGATTTTCCAGCAGGACAAGGACCCAAAACATCGTTCAAAGCATTCACAGGCCTGGTTTCGGACCCAAAATATGACATTATTTGATTGGCCAAGCTATAGCCCTGACCTAAATCCAATAGAAAATGTTTGGGGACTTATGAAGGAGAGTGTCAATAAGAAAAATCTGACAAATATTGCTGAAATGAAAGAAGAGGTGGTCCGATATTGGGACAGCATTGACCACGACTTTCTAACTTCTTTGATCAGTAGTATGTCCCGCCGCATTGAAACCTGCATTGCTGCCCACGGTGACTTCAAAATACTAACTGTTCACCTGTCTTTGAATCTGGAGTTATGTCCTGCTAATATTCACATTTAATACGTGAGTAATGGGTGAATGTTTTTTTAAAAATTACAATCTTTAAATTCTCAATAAATTCTGGTTGTACTGTAAGTCAATGCGGACAATGCGACAACTCGATAAATGGGCAAAATGTCACGTTATTGTAATGTAGCATAGTCTCGCTCTGGTTAATCTCCACGTAAGGGCGACAATGTCTTAGTATCGTATTACATAGTAAATTGATAAAACTCGAAACTTAATGTAATGAACAGTGAACGTATGTCGTGTCTGGTGGCGTGGATCGGACTGGATCATGGTTACAGTGACTGGGTCGCTTGTCAGGCTCTGACTCAATGTCTAGACAATGAATACCGCTGGACAACGGCTGGCTCGGCTGAATAACGTTCTCACTCAGTAGGTCACGCCTATCAAAGAAACTACTGATGCGGCCTTAAATATATTAATTTATAATTTCTTTTTGAATTTTAATAGCAGTTTTTGTGATGAATATTAACACATTTTTCTTGTTTTGCAAATTAGTGTACAAGTTTCTTTTTCGAAAAGTGTTTCGGTCGAGATGAAAGCTATTTATTTCACATTTTATGCATACCACATAAAACTGTTATCGTCATGGACTGAAAATCGCAATGTCCGGGTATGAATTAAAACAATTGGGGATTGGAGTTATCAGTTCAATAAACCCGATCTAAAACATCTGTGTTTTTAACTCGCTACCAGATGGACATTTCATCATTTCATGTTTTCCTAGAGGGAATTGTGTCAGTGTGTAGATGCTTATGAATAAAAAAAACCCAAACAATGCCAATTGACAAATTACAAAGAAGTGAGTGAGTGAATTTAGTTTTAAGCCGCACTCAGCAATATGGCAGCTGTCTGTAAATAATCGAGTCTGGACCAAACAATCCAGTGATCAGCAGCATGAGCATCGACATACGCATTTGGGATACGATGACACGTGTCAACGAAGTCAGCAAGCCTGACCACCCGATCCCGTTAGTCGCTTCTCACGACAAGCATGGGTTACTGAAGACCAATTCTAACCCGGATCTTCACGGGTTTATATTACACGGTAAACATGAAGTGTAGGGGGTTGTTGTAGAACTGAATGAGTCGACTGAGGGGCGTGGATGTGCGTGAGGGGAGGGTGAAAGGGGTGGACCCGGAGTGGAAATGGACCCAGCGTGAGGAGTGGAACGGAGGAGCGGGGTGAACGTGAGAGGAAGGGGTGGATGTGAGAGCCAGAGGGCACGTGGAGGGTGAGAGTGGAGGGACGTGGACCTGAGGGAGGAGGGTGGACGTGGAGCAGAGAGGGGTGGACCCGAGAGGGTGGATGGAACGAGGGGAGGGGTGGACGGAGGCAGGTGTGGAGGGGTGGACCTGTGGAGAGATGAGGAGTGGAGGGTGGATGGGACGGGAGGGGTGGAGAGATGGAGGGGTGGAGGAGGGGTGGACCAGTGGAGAGGGAGTGGACCGGAGAGTGGACCTGGAGGGGTGGATGGAGTGGGTGGACCAGGGGAGAGATGGTGGAGGGGTGGACCTGGAGGAGGAGGAGGATGGAGGAGAGCCCACCAGTGGAATGGACCCGGAGAGGAAGGAGTGGAGGGGTGGAGGTGGAGCCCGATGGAGGGGTGGACCTGGAGTGGAGGAGGAGGAGGGTGGATCTGGAGGGAGAGGGGTGGACCTGGAGGACAATGGAAGTGGTGGATGTGGAGGGAGGGGGACGGGAATGGAAGGGGGTGGAGAGTGGAGGGGTGGGAGGGAGGGAGGAGGGATGTGGAGAGAGAGGGCGTGAATGGAGGGAGAGGAGTGGAGGGGGTGGACCTGAGGGAGAGGTGGAGAGTGGCGTGGATGGATGGAGGGAGAGACGCAGTGGAGTGGGGTGGACCGGACCAGAGGAGAGACGTAGTGGAGGGGCGGAATGGAATGAGGGAGACGTGACGGCGACGACGACCTGGAACGACGAACGACGTAGTGAGCCACGCGGGACCCTGAAGGAACGGAGACGGACTGACGGGGCGTGGACACAGAGGAGAGAGGAACGGTAGGAAGGGCGTGGACCTGAGGGAGAGGAGTGAGGGGGGTGGACATGAGGGAGAGACGTAGTGAGGGGCGTGGACCTGAGGGAGAGACGTAGGTGAGGGCGCGGACCTGAGGGAGACGGAGGTAGTGGAGGCCGTGGACCACGAGGGAGAGACGTAGTGAGGGGCGGACCTGAGGGAGAGAGGAGGAGGGGCGTGGACCAGAGGGAGAGACTAGTTAGTGGCGTGGGCCTGAGGGAGAGACGTAGTGAGTGGCGTGGACCTGAGGGAGGGAGGAGTGAGGGGCGTGGACCTGAGGGAGAGACGTAGTGAGGGGCGTGGACCTGAGAGAGAGAGGGGTGAGAGGCGTGGACCAGAAAGAGAGAGGAGTGAGGGGCGTGGACCTGAGAGAGAGAGGGGTGAGAGGCGTGGACCAGAAAGAGAGAGGAGTGAGGGGCGTGGACCTGAGGGAGAGAGGAGTGAGGAGCGAGGACCTGAGGGAGAGATGAGTGAGTGGCGTGGATCTGAGGGAGAGACGTAGTGAGTGGCGTGGACCTGATGGAGAGACGTAGTGAGTGGCGTGGACCTAAAGGAGAGACGTAATGAGTGGCGTGGACCTGAGGGAGAAAGGAGTGAGGGGCGTGGACCAGAGGGAGAGAGGAGTGAGGGGCGTAGACCAGAGGGAGAGAGGAGTGAGGGGTGTGGACCTGAGGGAGAGAGGAGTGAGGGGCGTGGACCAGAGGAGAGAGAGGAGTGAGGGGCGTGGACCTGAGGGAGAGGAGTGAGGGGCGTGGACCTGAGGGAGAGAGGAGTGAGGGGTGTGGACCTGAGGGAGAGACGAAGTGAGGGACGTGGACCAGAGGGAGAGACGTAGTGAGGGGCGTGGACCTGAGGGGAGACGTAGTGAGTGGCGTGAACCTGAGGGAGAGACGTAGTGAGGGGCGTGGACCTGAGGGAGAGAGGAGTGAGGGGTGTGGACCTGAGGGAGAGACGTAGTTAGGGGTGTGGACCTGAGGGAGAGACGTAGTGAGGGGCCTGGATCAGAGGGAGAGAGGAGTGAGGGGCGTGGACCTGAGGGAGAGACGTAGTGAGGGGCGTGGACCTGAGGAGAGGCGTAGTGAGTGGCGTGGACCTGATAGAGAGAGGGGTGAGAGGCGTGGACCAGGGGAAGAGAGGACTGAGGGGCGTGGATGTGAGTGTAGAGAAGGTCTTGAGTTGATATTTCAAGCTCGCATTCTTTTCACACACACACACACACACACACACACACGGCGTATGAACATAGAAATTAAACCTAGATTTTTTCAAACCGTTTGATAATATGTTGTTATATGGAATGAATGGAAAGAAAGAAACAGAAATATAAGAAACTTCGCGTTCACGAATATTTTCGATGTCAAAAGCATAGCAAACCCAAACTGAAAGAAGCGGAGGTATAATCTGCAGTTAGGAAGTTAAAACTGGACCGTCCGAGTTGCACAGCATTGACCGACGAGATCCTTTTAGCAGAGTGTAGATCATAGATGGTAGAGTCTTATGTTGTGGAACACTGAATTATGAGGAAATCTTGTGCTTTTACGATTTCCACATCAGATTTCAGTAATACATAGAGTATGAAAACGCATTTATAGAACATGAATAAACGTGAAACGTTGGCATCTGGCATTATATATTATGAACTTATAAGAAAGCGACATCTGAAGAATGTGGCACACTGTTCCTTTTGATGAAGCTTGGTTTACTGAATCACACAGACCGCAAACTACCGGAATACACCTTCTGTATTCCCTTTACTAAATCAACAAACATCAGAACACGCTCTGAACTACATGTATAATGACATGCTAACGGAAGAGTAGAACATGTCCAAATAGGTCTTCATCTAAAGCACGAGGTATGGTCAGGGCCTGTTCAGGTCCATATGATCTGCAAAAATTAAAAAAGACGAGTAAAACATTCAGGACTTTTTTGTATGTATATACAGTACAACCAGAAATTATTGAGAATTTAATTTAATGTATTTTTGTATTTTTTTCACTCATTACTCACGTATTAAATGTGAATATTAGCAGAACATAACTCCAGATTCAAAGACAGGTGAACAGTTAGTATTTTGTCAAGTCACCATGGGCAGCAATGCAGGCTTCAATGCGGCGGGGCATACTACTGATCAAAGAAGTTAGAAAGTCGTGGTCCATGCTGTCCCAATATCGGACCACCTCTTCTTTCATTTCAGCAATATTTGTCAGATTTTTCTTATTGACATTTTCTATTGGATTTAGGTCAGGGCTATAGCTTGGCCAATCTAATAATGTCATATTTTGGGTCCGAAACCAGGCCTGTGAATGCTTTGAACGATGTATTGGGTCGTTGTCCTGCTGGAAAATCCAAAAATATCCATAGAACAAGTGAGCAGATGGAAGTAAATGTCCCTCGAGAATATCTGTGTACCGCTCATTGTTCATATTCCCTTCGAATACACAGAGGGGCGTTGCCCCTAACACAGATATGCCACCCCACACGTTAAATTTCGGACTGACTGTACTTTGGGCGCTGATACAAAGGTTTTTCAGTTTGTTTGGTCCAGAATTTCAGTGTATTAGAAACAGCCACACAGAACTTTCATCTGAGAAAATCACATTGTCCCAGTTAAAATTTCTATGCTGTAAGCACCAGTTCAACCTTCGCTCCTTTTGTTCAGGTTTCATGATCGGTGATGGAATTCCTCGACTTTTCTGCAAACCCATTGCATGCAGCTCAGTTCTAATTGTCTCCTTACAGACAGCCACAGTTCTCAATCAATCATATCCAGCCTTAAGTTTTCTAAACTCCTTCGTTTGTTTTTAGAAACAAGAATACCAAGCCGCCTCCTGTCACCGACAGTCAATTTTCTGGGCCTACCTGCGCCTCCCTGGTGCTTAATGCCAGTGTATGAAATAACCCATTAACGAAGTTTTCATCCCATTTAAGAAATGTAGACTAAAAAGACATTTAGAAGTTGGAGCAGTAGGGAAGGATAACAACTTCGCTCACACTGTAATAAAGAATAAGTTCATCCATATATTGTTACACTTCCATATTGAACAGAGGAGCTCTTGTTCACAATTGTACTTTCTCTTGAAGTTGGTAAAATCTGTCTGTTCGCATTTTGTATCCATTCTTCTGTAGTCCAAAATGCCGAAAGTAAAATCATTCAAGTGTGAGACATAAACTAGCTTGATGTTAATCATTAGATCGTATCTGAAAATATTTATAACATGTTCGCACAGGTTTTCGTCACTTTAAAATATTGAGGTTTCAGTTGTGCCAGGACGCGTAACCTCCTTTGCGCTTGGACCAGTGATCATCTGGGTTAGAATGTGCCTTCAGTAACCCATGCTTGTCGTAAGAGGCGACTAACGGGATCGGATAGTCAGGCTCGCTGACTTGGTTGACACATGTCATCCCAATTGCCTATATCGATGTTCATGCTGTTGATCACTGGATTGTCTGGTCCAGACTGGATTATTTACAGACCGCGGCCATACAACTGGAATATTGCTGAGTGCGGCGTAAAACAACGACCAACCAACCAACCTTTACGCGTGATAAATACAGCACAATTAAAACCGATGATTTGGATACGGGCGAGTAATATTTTCAAATTACATCATAATGCAAGTTATAACGGCTGTTAATTGTAATTTTAATAATTTGGACATATTAAATCCCTAAAACAGGTATTTTGAATTCAATTTTCGTAATAATTTCCTGTCCTCACATCCTGAGCTGGTGGACCTTCAAAGGTATTGCGCCTAACAACGCCCTTCGCCCACCCACACTCTATGGTAATAACAGGCCATTCATCAATGCTATTTAATCTTTGACGACCCAAACAAATCCACTGATGGCAATGTCAGTGCGCTGGGTCAGGGAAAATTGGTATTATTTGGCTGTACAAGTATTTCCCCAATCACCACGCAGTGTTTTATATGTCAGCCACATTTCATAATACTCATTTGACTAAATGCCAAAAGGTTATACTGATACTTTTAATGATATTCAACCACAAATCCATGTTGTGAAAATATCTGTAATCATCTTCATTATTTATTTTTGAGGTTTTAGTACGAATTTTATATATGATGTTACGTTTTTAAAGCATTGTTATATATAAGCATTTCAGATTTTAAAAATTCTACGAATAACCTTAAGGAAAGCATTTAAGAGAAATTGCATAGAGAATGTTACAAAGTGATTGTTTCTTCTTCTTCTTCTATACCCGTGAAGGTCCGGGTTAGAATATTGATCTTCAGTAGCCCATGCTTGTCGTAAGAGGCGACTAACGGGATCGGGTGGTCAGGCTCGCTGACTTGGTTGACACATGTCATCGGTTCCCACTTGCACAGATCGATGCTCATGCTGTTGATCACTGCATTGTCTGGTCCAGACTGGATTATTTACAGACCGCCGCCATATAGCTGGAATATTGCTGAGTGGTCACTCACTCACTCTTTTTCTTCTACATACCAAGTTTCGCTATTCTGTATTCCCTTCTGCATGGTTCCAACTGATGAGGAACTGGTTGAAAAGCATGGCTCTCATTACAACTGAAGATCCGACGAAAGCATCTCGGCGCGTGAATAAATTGTCAAAGCTATTGTTGTCTGTAGATCAAATTCATTTCAAAACTACCCTTACCCTGATTCACACTTGAACAACCGGTTTCAGTTTAAGCTAAACAGTTAGAAAGTTGATATTTTACGTTGTCCATATTTTAGCTAAACTAGTCTGTGAACAACACTCGTATGAAGTAAAACAATATATCAAACACCACATACTCTATATGACTGACTGACTGAGTTTGGTTTTACGCCGCTTTTAGCAATATTCCAGCAATATCACGGCGGGGACACCAGAAATGGGCTTCACTCATTGTACCCATGTGGGGATTCGAACCCGGGTCTTCGGCGTGACGAGCCAACGCTTTAACCACTAGACTACCCCACCGCCCCTTCTCTATATGAACAAGACAGAAGCATGTAAACCACATCGACACGAAAATATAGATCTATTGTACATGTACGTATCGTATACTAAAACGCGTTGGTCGATATAGGTAAAATATAGATCTATTGTACATGTATGTATCGTATACTAAAACGCGTTGGTCGATATAGGTAAAATATAAAACGTCTCTAGAAATACAGAAGTATACTCAACCATACAGTATATTTACGACATTGTTTACCCGAACACGACCGATAACATTATAATATACATGTATGGTAAATGCCTTTGGAACATATTCTATATGGAATAAAATATAAAACAGAGAAACGTAAAATAAATGCAAAACAAGAATATACGACAGTGTGTTGGTCACATTAACTTTAAAACTAACAAAACAGGTGAAACTATAACTTGGAACTATGATAGGTGTATTATTTCGTTAGGGAAAAGGTACACGCTACACATTTACTTAATGTGTGTATAATATGCACTTTACGGTACTTTAAGGCCACTTTAAGCGACCACAGCTGCGTGTGCAATATGTCTAATGGTTAACTTGATGATCGTGATTATGAAGTCTTTGATGTTGCCATTTATCGATTTCTCAACGCTGCGTTCAGACCGCTAGACCGTGTGACCTAGTCTGTTTTCATTTCATTTCATGACTGCGGTGCGTCGATTAGTTAAATTTATATATTTATGTATATACCTAAAACAGAGACATCACCTTCATCACCATCACCTTCCATAATCATCAACATTAAATACGACTACAGCAACATGGACAATCACCATCTAAATAAAAGCAAAAATAAGTATATAAGATATGTCTGTAAAGAATCCACTGTAACTCTTGTGTTATTATTATTGTGACAATATCCACCACTGTAGAAAACAACTAAAAGTATGTCTTGCAGAAAAAACACCTTGTTGACCAATCATTAGCACCATCAACCATCACCAACCAACATCAACATTGTCCACCAAGAACAGTTCCAGTCCCTAGCAACACCAAGAACAGTTCCAGTCCCCTAGCAACACTGTCCACCGCCAACCAACATCAGCCTTGTCCACCAAGAACAGTTCTAGTCCCTAGCAACACTGTCCACCATCAACCACCATGTACACCAACCAACATCAGCCTTGTACACCAAGAACAGCACCAAGAACATGTACCCTAGCAACACTGTCCACCATCAACCAACATCATCAAGAAAGTTCCATTCCCTAGCAACACTGTCCACCATCAACCAACATCAGCCTTGTACACCAAGAACAGTTCTAGTCCCTAGCAACACTGTCCACCATCAACCAACATCAACATTGTCCACCAAGAACAGTTCCAGTCCCTAGCAACACTGTCCACCATCAACCAACACCAGCCTTGTACACCAAGAACAGTTCTAGTCCCTAGCAACACTGTCCACCATCAACCAACATCAGCCTTGTACACCAAGAACAGTTCTAGTCCCTAGCAACACTGTCCACCATCAACCAACATCAGCCTTGTACACCAAGAACAGTTCCATTCCCTAGCAACTTTGTCCACCATCAACCTACATCAGCCTTGTACACCAAGAACAGTTCTAGTCCCTAGCAACAGTGTCCACCATCAACCAACATCAGCCTTGTACACCAAGAACAGTCCCTGTCCCTGGCAACAGTGTCCAACATCAACCAACATCAACATTGTCCACCAAGAACAGTTCCTGTACATGGCAACACTGTCCACCATCAACCAACATCAGCCTTGTACACCAAGAACAGTTCCATTCCCTAGCAACACTGTCCACCATCAACCAACATCAGCCTTGTACACCAAGAACAGTTCCAGTCCCTAGCAACACTAGCAACAGTTCCATTCCCTATTGTCCACCATCAACCAACATCCAACATCAGAACCTTAGCAACACTGTCCACCATCAACCAACATCAGCCTTGTACACCAAGAACATTTCCTAGCAACACTGTCCACCATCAACCTACATCAGCCTTGTACACCAAGAACAGTTCTAGTCCCTAGCAACACTGTCCACCATCAACCAACATCAGCCTTGTACACCAAGAACAGTCCCTGTCCCTGGCAACAGTGTCCAACATCAACCAACATCAACATTGCGCACCAAGAACAGTTCCTGTACATGGCAACACTGTCCACCATCAACCAACACCAACCAACATCAACATTGTGCACCAAGAACAGTTCCTGTACATGGCAACAGTGTCCACCATCAACCAACACCAACCAACATCAACATTGTGCACCAAGAACAGTTCCTGTACATGGCAACAGTGTCCACCATCAACCAACACCAACCAACATCAACATTGTGCACCAAGAACCGTTCCAGTCCCTAGCAATACTGTCCACCATCAACCAACACCAACCAACATCAACATTGTCCACCAAGAACAGTTTCTGTCCCTGGCAACACTGTCCACCATCAACCAACACCAACCAACATCAACATTGTCCACCAAGAACAGTTCCTGTCCCTGGCAACACTGTCCACCATCAACCAACACCAACCAACATCAACATTGTCCACCAAGAACAGTTTCTGTCCCTGGCAACACTGTCCACCATCAACCAACACTAACCAACATCAACATTGTCCACCAAGAACAGTTCCTGTCCCTGGCAACACTGTCCACCATCAACCAACACCAACCAACATCAACATTGTCCACCAAGAACAGTTCCTGTCCCTGGCAACCCTGTCCACCATCAACCAACACCAACCAACATCAACATAGTCCACCAAGAACAGTGCCTGTCCCTGGCAACAATGTCCACCATCAACCAACACCAACCAACATCAACATTGTCCACCAAGAACAGTTTCTGTCCCTGGCAACACTGTCCACCATCAACCAACACTAACCAACATCAACATTGTCCACCAAGAACAGTTCCTGTCCCTGGCAACACTGTCCACTATCAACCAACACCAACCAACATCAACATTGTCCACCAAGAACAGTTCCTGTCCCTGGCAACCCTGTCCACTACAACCAACACCAACCAACATCAACATAGTCCACCAAGAACAGTGCCTGTCCCTGGCAACAATGTCCACCATCAACCAACACCAACCAACATCAAACATTGTCCACCAAGAACCGTTCCAATCCAGATCATGGCGCACCATCAACAGCCAGACACGGTTATTTTCAGGCTACTGCCATACAGCTAGCATACTCCATGAAGAACAGACAAATCAGCAACATAAGCAAAGTCAACAAATACTCATTCTCAGCAACAGCAACAGCAACAACGGCATTCATCACAAATGAAGCAAAAACAGGATGGCGTCACCAGCAACAGCAGCAGCTTCAGCTGACGCCACAGTCTACAACAACTCCTCGTGCCTACACACCAAGGAGCGCCTGATTGTCAATGGCAACTACCGATGACACACCGATACGCCAGGGTCAGATGAAATGTGAAAAGTGTGTGGACGAAATAAGTGCATGGAAAGATCAGGGAGTAAATTACTTGGAATTGGCGCAGGGAGAGCAACTGTGTCGCCGTATGGAATTACAGTAAGTGGGTTTTAATTGCCCAATTGAACTTCATCTCACTCATATAAGACAGATTCCCGTTCCAACAACTGGCAGTAACACAAGACAGTGGATAACAAGCTGACATGACTGGTTTAATCTGTGGGATCCTTCTGTCATGGGCTGCACTGTGTGGTAGGTACTGATTGTAGTTCTTTCAAAATCTGTTTTGTTAGTACATGGAAGCTTACCCAACAGCAGATGTTCTCCGGACAGCTTGACTGACTGACTGAGTTTGGTTTTACGCCGCTTTTAGCAATATTCCAGCAACATCGCGGCGGGGGACACCAGAAATGGGCTTCACACATTGTACCCATGTGGGGATTCGAACCCGGGTCTTCGGCGTGACGAGCCAACGCTTTAACCACTAGGCTATGTTGCTAGTTTTATGTAAGTCAATGGTTACATGGTGCCTTTTTAAGATTTTTATATATAAATGTGGATTAAAGAACTTCATTATATGTGTGGTTGATTAAGTGAAAGGGAGGCAGTATCAAGGCTCCAGAAATGGGCTTCACACATTGTTCCCACACTGGGAATCGAACCCGGGCATTCGAACCGGAAAGAGAGCGCTTGATTACCGCACTCCTATAAATGGCATGCTGTTGTACACATAGTTTTAGGTTTCTGGAGGGGAGCCCCGTTTCACAAAAAGCCCGCTACTATCACCGAAACTCCAATACTTTAACACAGATTTACGACACTCGTGCCGTGCCGCTTTGTGACCTCTTCGCCGACTGAATGGGGATCGTTTGGACTAGATGACTGCTACACCTTGACAAGACTCGTTTGACAAACCTTGTTTGACGATATACGTTGTCCAAAATGTGACATTAAGGAGTAATATTTTCTTGTATGAGTAAATACTACATTATTTAGAATGGCGTATTGTTAATTCTCCCACGATTTCCACCGAAGAGTGAGTGAGTGAGTGAGTATGGTTTTACGCCGCTTTTAGCAATATTCCAGCAATATCACGGCAGGGAACACCAGAAATGGGCTTCACACATTGTACCCATGTGGGGAATCGAACCCGGGTCTTCGGCGTGACGAGCGAACGCTTTAACTACTAGGCTTCCCCACCGCCCCTCCACCGAAGAAGATTACATTCATAGTAAAGTATATATTTTCAATCCGTAGGCATTTAAAAATAATGAAATCAGAATAACAGGTCACAGAGTACAGTGATGGTAACTACAATATACAAGGCGTGTGTTGCCCACGCGACTAAATCTCCAGCTCACAGTATAAATTGTACGACAAATATATCCAGCTGACCAGGAAATAGGCTTATTTATCATTATTCTGACTATTGGAGAGGTACTAATTTGCGTATTAACTGTAACGATGTAACAAAAGCTGTTAACCCGTTACCGATTGGAGGCTGCAGTTAAGAATGCATGTATTGTACTCTAGGACGATAGATATATAACTTGTTTCATGTATATCTCACAGTTACACTCGAGGTCACACGACATGATTGTACAGCTGGTACCCCCATTAATTCTGATTAAGCATTTTTTTTAGCAACTGCATGTCAGTTAATGTTTGCCTCTTGTCCTCGAGAGTATAAGAACCCGTGAAGATCCAAGTTAGAATTGATCTTCAGTAACCCATGCTTGTCGTAAAAGGCCACTAACGGGATCGGGTGGTCAGGCTCGCTGACTTGGTTGACACATGTCATTGTATCCCAATTGCATAGATCGATGCTCATGCTGTTGATCACTGGATTGCCTGGTCCAGACTCGATTACATCCAGACCGCCGCCATATAGCTGGAATATTGCTGAGTGTGGAGGATTTCTTCAAAAACTGGTTCTTCATTTCAGCTGTGGAAATTAACTATTGCTTATAATAGATAAAATACGCTCCTATTCAAAACCGCGAAGACTTGACAGCGTCGATATGTTTTTGTTTCTCATGAAGCAAGTAATAGTTAGTTTTGGCCTAATCAAACTGAATGTATCGTATTTACACAGCATGGGATTCCATTATTATGAACGAATTACATAGATCATCGTAAAGTGAATATGTCAGGACGGGATAATTTGGCACCCACGTTGATGAGTGTTCCGATAGTAGACCAAGCTTTCCCCCTCACGACTCCTCTTTAATCAAATAAGGAATATGAATTATTTTGTTAAAACTATAACAATATAATATGAGTGTTATTTAAAACGCAATTTCAAGAAAATTACCAGTCTCCAAAAGAAACCCGGTAATGCGAACTGAACCACCCACAGTACCAGCACACGTCACACTAATGCACTGGGACGTGACACATTGGCACTAACATTCCCCCATATACAACACTATCATTACACTATACCAACAAACATAGATTTACAACAACACCCAAACAACACTATCACCGCCATACCAACAAACATACATTTACAACAACACACAAACAACACTATCACCGCCATGCCAACAAACATACATTTACAACACTATCACCGCTATACTAACAAACATACATTTACAACAACACACAAACAACACCATCACCGCCATACCAACAAACATACATTTACAACAACACACAAACAACACTATCACCGCTATACCAACAAACATACATTTACAACCACACACAAACAATACTGACAACATTTTAATAAGATTCATTTACAACCACACACAAACAACACTATACTAACAAACATACATTAACCAACCACACACAAACAACACTAACAACACTATACAAACATACATTTACAACAACACACAAACAACACTATACTAACAAACATACATTTACAACAACACACAAACAACACTATCACCGCTATACCAACAAACATACATTTACAACAACAACACTATCACCGCTATACCAACAAACATACATTTACAACCACACACAAACAACACTATCACCGCTATACCAACAAACATACATTTACAACAACAACACTATCACCGCTATACCAACAAACATACATTTACAACAGCACACAAACAACACTATACTAACAAACATACATTTACAACAACACACAAACAACACTATCACCGCTATACCAACAAACATACATTTACAACAACACACAAACAACACTATACTAACAAACATACATTTACAACAACACACAAACAACACTATCACCGCTATACCAACAAACATACATTTACAACAACACACAAACAACACTAACTAACAAACTATACTAACAAACGCTACATTTACACAACAACACACAAACAACACTATCACCGCTATACCAACAAACATACATTTACAACAACACACAAACAACACTATACTAACAAACATACATTTACAACAACACACAAACAACACTATCACCGCCATACCAACAAACATACATTTACAACAACAACAAACAACACTATACTACCAACAAACATACATTTACAACCACACACAAACAACACTACATCAACACCATACCAACAAACATACATTTACAACAACACACAAACAACACTATCACCGCTATACCAACAAACATACATTTACAACAACAACACTATCACCGCTATACCAACAAACATACATTTACAACCACACACAAACAACACTATCACCGCCATACCAACAAACATACATTTACAACAACAACACTATCACCGCTATACCAACAAACATACAACAAACATACAACAACACACACAAACAACACTATCACCGCCCAAACAACCAACATTTACAAATACCCAACAAACATACATTTACAACCACACACAAACAACACTATCACCGCCATACCAACAAACATACATTTACAACCACACACAAACAACACTACCAACAAACATACATTTACAAACAAACACACTATTAACAACAACAACCACACACAAACAACACTATCACCGCTATACCAACAAACATACATTTATAACAACAACACTATCACCGCTATACCAACAAACATACATTTACAACCACACACAAACAACACTATCACCGCTATACCAACAAACATACATTTACAACAACACTATCACCGACGTACCAACAAACATACATTTACAACCACACACAAACAACACTATACTAACAAACATACATTTACAACCACACACAAACAAAACTATCACTACGCTATACCAACAAACACACATGTACAAGCACAGACCAACAACACCACAACACAACACTATACCAGCAAACATATACTGACAACACGCGCGCGCACACACACACACACACACTCTCTCTCTTTATATATATATATGTATCTGTGTGTGCACACACTGAGATCACACACAAGTAACCCTGACACAAACACATACTGACAACCCAAAGAAACACGCCAAACTCCCAATTCACGAAAGGGGTATACGTCTGAGGTCCGTTTTACTCGGTGCTCTTTGTCACACATTATGTAGATTATTCTTACACGCCGTTATATAACTTGAATACACTTCAAAGCGACGTTAAACCACTCACTCACTCACTCACTCTGTTTCAGCAAGCAGTCCCTCCTTCCTGGCTCGACGGCAGGCGTTTGCCGGAGGCTGTGATCAAGCGACCATCATGACGTCACAACAAAGTTGCTACGGCTCCCTAATGAATGTAAGCCAAATGCAGCCTCCAAGCGGGGACAATGTGTTTGATAACATCGAGGAGTCGTGCAGGTAACGTTTACAGAATATTGTCAAACAAAACACTGTGGTGTTTTATAACACGAAAGCTTATTGGTGTCATTTGAGTGACAAAAATAAGTTTTTAAAACTGAAATGTCTTTTTATCTCGACATTTTTAAAAACAGCATAATAATACAACGATGAAATACTTACGAGGATATTATCCAAATAAAGAGAAAAAAGCCGAATTGTCGAAAAATAACAAAAAAACTGAAATAACGAAAAATTCGCTTTATATAGTAAGTGTGAGTGAGGGTAGTTTTACGACGCCATTTGCAATATCCAGCAATGGTGCGGCCGGGATTCGAACCCCGAACTTATGCCTTCAAAGCGGACGCGCTATCCGCTACGGAGTCGATCATTGATTTGGCATAGAATACCTGCATGCCTCGATCGAGACCAAGGAATTACACCATGACACCCGAGTGTTCGATTTAGAATAGTCCCCAGCAACCTATACTTGTCAAAGGCGGCTACGTGACCTACAGTGAGACCTGTGTATTTTCTACATCCATGCTTCCAGAGATGTTGCAGTAGCTAACAGTTGTTTCAAAGACGAGATGAGGAAATGTGGAGAGGGCGGAGAAATATTGGCGACTATGATGGCCAACACTTTTGACTATGTGTGTGGCGAGGGTCTTGAAAGTAAGTTTTCGAAGAAACTTCATATATTAAAAACTAACTGTATACCAAGAAAAAGGTTGTAATTAATTTACGAGCACCACATAGAGTCACATCTCATTCCCTCACCTTATACAGTCATGTTTCACCCCTCCCCATATACAGTCATATCTCACCCCTCACCATATAGTCATATCTCACCCCTCCCCACATAGTCATATCTCACCCCTCACCATATAGCCATATCTCACCCCCTTCCCCATATACAGTCATATCTCACCCCTCACTATATAGTCATATCTCACACACACCCCATATACAGTCATATCTCACTCACTCCCCATATACAATATACAGTCATATCTCACTCTGTCACCATATATAGTCATATCTCACTCCCTCACCACATACAGTCATAACTCACCATATTCAGTCATTTCTCACCATATACAGTCATATCTCACCATATACAGTCATATCTCACCATATACAGTCATCACCATATACAGTCATATCTCACCATATACAGTCATCATATCTCACCATATACAGTCATCACTCAGTCATATCCATATACAGTCAGTCAGTCATATCTCACCATATACAGTCATATCTCACCATATACAGTCATATCTCACCATATACAGTCATATCTCATACAGTCACCTCACCATATACAGTCATATCTCACCATATACAGTCATATCTCACCATATACAGTCATATCTCACCATATACAGTCATATCTCACCATATACAGTCATATCTCACCATATACAGTCATATCTCACCATATACAGTCATAGCTCACCACATACAGTCATATCTCACCACATGCAGTCATATTTCACCATATACAGTCATATCTCACCATATACAGTCATATCTCACTCCATCACCATATACAGTCATATCTCACCATATACAGTCATATATCACCACAAAGTCATATAATCACCATATACAGTCATATCTCACCATATACAGTCATATCTCACCATATACAGTCATCACCATATACAGTCATATCTCACCATATACAGTCATATCTCAGTCCCTCAACACATGCAGTCATATCTCACCATATACAGTCATATCTCACCATATACAGTCATATATCGCCATATAAAGTCATATATCACCACATACAGTCATATAATCACCATATACAGTCATATCTCACCATATACAGTCATACCTCACCATATACAGTCATCACCATATACAGTCATATCTCACCATATACAGTCATATCTCACTCCCTCACCACATACAGTCATATCTCACCATATACAGTCATATCTCACCATATACAGTCATATCTCACCATATACAGTCATATCTCACCATATACAGTCATCACCATATACAGTCATATCTCACCATATACAGTCATATAATCACCATATACAGTCATATCTCACCATATACAGTCATCACCATATATATGCAGTAATGTCTCTGTCCAGTCATGCTGTCGGAGTCCGACTGCTGGGCCCACGAAGATTTCACCTCGGATATTCTAGGGTGTTCGGAGATCATGGAAGCAGAATTTGCCAGAATGGGCTATAACGGCTTTTGTAGGTAAGTACCCCAAAACGGTGACATCACCCATGTATGTAGACACATCAAGTGTAAGGGTTTCAGATATTTGCATTTCAGATTTATACTCGTCATCAGTTTTCAATGCTCTTTGGTCAGTCGAATCCACATTATCACGGGGCTTCATTGTCGAGACCAATACAACATGACGTCGTACATTGTACATGACGTCAGAGATTGATGTCATACGTCATCTCAACAGGAGGGTATATATGGGAGTGGGGGTGGGAAGGGGGGAGGGTGTTCTCTGTAGATATTGTAGCATGTACAGTAATTGACGCCTATACAACCATGCCTCCCTCACGGTAATGTCCCTTTGCCATATTACTATACACCATTCACTATATAACTACTAGATATTACACACGTTTCTTTCACTAAAGTGAGTGCTATATGGATTAATCTTCTCGAGGGTGACGTTCACCGATTACTCCATTCATCACCTGTGAGCGTTATTCCGAAATTCTTTGTAGCTGGCTGGGTATTTCCTTATTCGCGTCGACTATGAAGGACACGTGCTCATTTAATCCAGCCCGGTTCGTGAAGATTCGGGTTTCAGTTGTCCTAGCGCATAGCATGTTTGTTGTAATAAGCGACTACGGGGTCATGAAGCTTCGTTAATGCATCTTATGGTATTCCAATTGAGTAGATCGGTGTTCATTATGTTAACCACTGGATTGACTGATCAAGATTCGACTGTTTACAGACTGCCGTCACATGGCTGGAATATTGCTGGATGACAACGTAAAACAACAAACCACATAAAGCGCGTGTATCGAATTAAAAGACAGTAGGACTGACTGACTGACTGAGTTTAGTTTTACGCCGCTTTTAGCAATATTCCAGCAATTTCACGGCGGGGGACACCAGAAATGGGCTTAACACATTGTGCCCATGTGGGGAATCGAACCCGGGTCTTCGGCGTGACGAGCCAACGCTTTAACCACTAGGCCACCCCACCGCCCCAAAGACAGTAGGAGTATGAATCTAGTTTCTGGAGTCCACGCAGAAGCCTACCTTGTATATCAACTCAGTTCGCAAATAAATGATGAAACATAAATACAGAGACTATGACAGAGATAACAGGGCTCGATTAAGTGCTTTGTTACTTGCACTGGTGCAATCCCAATATTGCAAAATGCAACCTAGTTTTTAGTCTAACTTGCACCAGGTTAATTTTTGAGTGGGTAAAACTCTGAATAAAACACCTAAATAATTCAATAGCATATTTCTTTCATTACAAATCACAATAAAAGCAGTGCAACATGAATTTGGTCAGTGCAACTAGTCTTTCATCTCAGGTTGCACCTGGTGCAAGTAGGTGAACATCTCTTAAATCGAGCCCTGGATTAACATCGGTGCCAATGTAAGTTATCTGAGTGTCTGTACCAAGAGAGGTTTCAGCAAATAATTCTTCATTTGACTTTTTTGTCTGTTTACAAAGAGTGGAAATGTGTGAGATCACGTTTTTTATCTCGTCAACAATTCAAGAAAGGATTTTTGTTTACAGAAGGATTCGCTGTATACTGTGGTACATATTGAATAACTAGTAAATTTGGTCGATTTTCTCTCATTTCCTAACCTATATACAATCCTTCCCGATATTTTTCACCATTATTGTTATAAAATAATGTTGTTGTCAACTCTTCATTAACCTTTTTCAAACTTCATACCCAGCCTAGACAGTTAAAAGGGTCAGTTAATTGTAAAATAATCTGCAACTACGCAATTAAAAGACATGTTTAGGAAGGTAAAGTATATTATAAATCAATAAGTATCCGGGGGTTTTAAACTGGGGGTGGGGGGTGTGTTTTAAACTAGGTAAAAGTAACGCTTTTGTTAACTGTTTACCTGAAGAGGGACGTCAGCTATTAGGGATATACAGGATATGCCTTGTTTTTTCTCACAGCGTCACCAACGACTTCATTCGGTGTATCGGTGACAGAATAAAAAGCAAAACTGTCTGCTCAGAGGACGCCGCGTGGTTTATGCAGGAGTTATTCAGGAGAAGCATTCGGCCCGCAGCAGACATGATGGGATGTCACCTTCACACTAGAGCCATACGTAAGTCGCTAACTTTAGGCACAGCAGTAACGTCTCAGAAAGTAGAAATCTGTTACAAAGTAGAAATCTCTCAGAAAGCTGAAATCTCTCAGAAAGTAGAAATCTATCAGAAAGCTGAAACGTATCAGAAATAGAAATCTGCCCGTAAGCTGCAAATCTATCAGAAAGTAGAAATCTCTCAGAAAGTAGCCTAGCAATCTATCAAAAAGCAATCTATCAGAAAGCAGAAAACTGTCAGAAAATTTATACCTTAAAGATAGTTAAAATCTGTTAGAAAGCGGACATATGTCAGAATTACCGCTGGACATAATTATGCAATGTCACGACCGAATGTATGAACCGAATATGTAAAGTGAATCTAGTTTGCAGAAACTGCATGATTACAGTATTTGAGGATGTCTTCCAGTCTCTTTGACAGTCTCTTTGACAGTCTCTTTGAAAAGTGTTTCAGCTACATTGCCACCCAAATCGCAATATATTTAATTTATCATTCACCATAAATCATATGTTGACTAATGACATAATTTTGTTCATTTTCTAGGAGCTATTGTCGACGTGCTACGAAGAAAGTAACACCCTGAATGGGATCTCCATCAACCCGAGTTCAGAATTACTGCAATATTGTATTCACTATTCAGAAAAAACTTCTATATTTCATATATTAAAGCCTTTTGTCATTTTCTATCACGGTGCTAGTTTTCGTTTGTTCGTTGTTTGACATCCCTGTCAGCAATACCCTAACGGCGGACAGTAAATACTGTATTTTCTCTAATAAGCGCCGGACCCTCTAAAAAGGCCCGGGGTTAAAGCAGCTCACTAACAATTATGGTAATTATACCAACTAAACGGAAAACGTACCGGGCCTCTAATGAGCGCCGGGTCTGGAAGTCCGTTGAAAAAATACGCGCCCGGGCGCTTATTGGAGGAAATACGGTACTCGAGTCTCTCGAACAGGCAAACCAGTGGTTGATGTTATGACGAACAATCCACGTCGCCAGGGCACGATGACACGCAGTTAACCTAGTCACCATTACTAACCTCCATGTCGCTCTATATATGCATAAAGATTTAGAGTGACAAACGCTCCACATGGCTGTACGAGTTATGACCCCAAGTTACCTGTATGTATCGATATACATGGGTAAGAGTGAGTGAGTGAATTTAGTTTTACGCTGCTTTTGGAAATATTCTAACAATATCACGACGGGTGACACCACAGATAGATTCACACATTGTTCCCATGTGGGGAATCGAACCTGGGTCTTCGGCGTGACGAGCGAACGCTTTAACTACCAGGCTACCCGTAGGCAAGAACGAAACGCTGCACTCAGCATCCTGTTGCTCTCCTGGGATCGGAGAAGTATTTACTCTGGATTTGTTCAACTATGACACCGTTATCGCACTCAGAACCCGCAGTGGCCTTTTGTCTACGACGAGAGGTAGTATTCAATAGACTGGATGGTATGATTAGTAAATTTTGCCAATTATATTCTTTGATACCAGTATTCAATAAACGTCAGGTTATACTTGAAGCCGTGAGTTCCATCCTGTTAACATTTGAATGCTGTGATCTGCTTTTAGTTTTTGTCAGTAATATATCCCTATCATCGTTATTATACCAAGAGGTGTCAGTATATAGGTTGTAGTATGTAGGCGTGGAATTTCCAACAGAAATACATGTATTTGATGAATACAGTTCGGACTATTCAATAACATGAACAACGACCCATGAAAACAGTACAACAGCAGAACGCAAAGAAACATCATCAGCAACAACCAGATCAAACATCATCGTCAATTACATCAAACCACTAGTAACATCTACTGGGTAAAACATCCCTATCAGCTGAATCATACAAAAGTAATTATAACATCAACTGGATCAAATATCATTAGTAACATCAACTTGGTCAAACATCAGTAGTAACATCAACCGGGTGAAACATCTACAGTTATACCAACTGAACCAAATATCACTCAAAACATCAACTGGATCAAACATCAGTAGTAACATTAACCGGGTGAAACATCTACAGTTATACCAACTGAACCAAATATCACCCATAACATCAACCGGATCAAACATCACTAGTAACATCAACCGAGTGAAACATCTCCAGTTATACCAACTGAACCAAATATCACTCATAACACCAACTGAACCAAATATCACTCATAACATCAACTGGATCAAACATCACCAGTAACATCAACCAGGTGAAACATCTACAGTTATACCAACTGAACCAAATATCACTCATAACACCAACTGGATCAAACATCACTTGTAACATCAGCCGGGTGAAACATCTCCAATTATATCACTGACTGACTGAGTTTGGTTTTACGCCGCTTTTAGCAATATTCCAGCAACATCACGGCGGGGGACACCAGAAATGGGCTTTACACATTGTACCCATGTGGGGATTCGACCCGGGTCATTCGGCGTGACGAGCCAACGCTATAACCATTTGGCTACCCCACCGCCCTCCAATTATATCAACTGAACCAAGTATCACTCATAACATCAACTGCATCAAACATCACCAGTAACATCAACTGGATCAAACATCGCTAGTAACATCAGCCGGGTGAAACATCTCCAGTAATATCAACTGAACCAAATATCACTCATAACATCAACTGGATCAAACATCGCTAGTAACATCAGCTAGGTGAAACATCTCCAGTAATATCAACTGAACCAAATATCACTCATAACATCAACTGGATCAAACATCACTAGTAACATCAACTAGGTGAAACATCTCCAGTAATATCAACTGAACCAAATATCACTCATAACATCAACTGGATCAAACATCACAAGTAACATCAGCTAGGTGAAACATCTACAGTTATACCAACTGAACCAAATATCACTCATAACATCAACTGGATCAAACATCACAAGTAACATCAGCCGGGTGAAACATCTCCAGTTATACCAACTGAACCAAATATCACTCATAACATCAACTGGATCAAACATCACTAGTAACATCAACTAGGTGAAACATCTCCAGTAATATCAACTGAACCAAATATCACTCATAACATCAACTGGATCAAACATCACCAGTAACATCAACTAGGTGAAACATCTCCAGTAATATCAACTGAACCAAATATCACTCATAACATCAACTGGATCAAACATCACAAGTAACATCAGCCGGGTGAAACATCTCCAGTTATACCAACTGAACCAAATATCACTCATAACATCAACTGGATCAAACATCACAAGTAACATCAGCCGGGTGAAACATCTCCAGTTATACCAACTGAACCAAATATCACTCATAACATCAACTGGATCAAACGTCACTAGTAACATCAACTAGGTGAAACATCTCCAGTAATATCAACTGAACCAAATATCACTCATAACATCAACTGGATCAAACATCACAAGTAACATCAGCCGGGTGAAACATCTCCAGTTATACCAACTGAACCAAATATCACTCATAACATCAACTGGATCAAATATCACTCATAACATCAACTGGATCAAACGTCACTAGTAACATCAACTAGGTGAAACATCTCCAGTAATATCAACTGAACCAAATATCACTCATAACATCAACTGGATCAAACATCACAAGTAACATCAACCGGGTGAAAGATCTCCAGTTATACCAACTGAACCAAATATCACTCATAACATCAACTGGATCAAGCATCACAAGTAACATCAGCCGGGTGAAACATCTACAGTAATATCAACTGAACCAAATATCACTCATAACATCAACTGGATCAAACATCACTAGTAACATCAACTAGGTGAAACATCTCCAGTAATATCAACTGAACCAAATATCACTCATAACATCAACTGGATCAAACATCACAAGTAACATCAACCGGGTGAAACATCTCCAGTAATATCAACTGAACCAAATATCACTCATAACATCAACTGGATCAAACATCACAAGTAACATCAGCCGGGTGAAACATCTCCAGTTATACCAACTGAACCAAATATCACTCATAACACCAACTGGATCAAGCATCACAAGTAACATCAGCCGGGTCATTCGGCGTGACGAGCCAACGCTATAACCATTAGGCTACCCCACCGCCCCTCCAATTATATCAACTGAACCAAGTATCACTCATAACATCAACTGCATCAAACATCACCAGTAACATCAACCAGGTGAAACATCTCCAGTTATACCAACTGAACCAAATATCACTCATAACATCAACTGGAGCAAACACCATTAGTAACATCAACCAGGTGAAACATCTACAGTTATACCAACTGAACCAAATATCACTCATAACATCAACTGGATCAAATATCACTCATAACATCAACTGGATCAAACATCACTAGTAACATCAGCCGGGTGAAACATCTCCAGTAATATCAACTGAACCAAATATCACTCATAACATCAACTGGATCAAACATCGCTAGTAACATCAACTAGGTGAAACATCTTCAGTAATATCAACTGAACCAAATATCACTCATAACATCAACTGGATCAAACATCACAAGTAACATCAGCCGGGTGAAACATCTCCAGTTATACCAACTGAACCAAATATCACTCATAACATCAACTGGATCAAACGTCACTAGTAACATCAACTAGGTAAAACATCTACAGTAATATCAACTGAACCAAATATCACTCATAACATCAACTGGATCAAACATCACTTGTAACATCAGCCGGGTGAAACATCTCCAGTTATACCAATTGAACCAAATATCACTCATAACATCAACTAGATCAAACATCGCTAGTAACATCAACTAGGTGAAACATCTCCAGTAATATCAACTGAACCAAATATCACTCATAACATCAACTGGATCAAACATCACTAGTAACATCAACTAGGTGAAACATCTACAGTAATATCAACTGAACCAAATATCACTCATAACCTCAACTGGATCAAACATCACAAGTAACATCAGCCGGGTGAAACATCTCCAGTTATACCAACTGAACCAAATATCACTCATAACATCAACTGGATCAAGCATCACAAGTAACATCAGCCGGGTGAAACATCTACAGTAATATCAACTGAACCAAATATCACTCATAACATCAACTGGATCAAACACCATTAGTAACATCAGCCGGGTGAAACATCTCCAATTATATCACTGACTGACTGAGTTTGGTTTTACGCCGCTTTTAGCAGTATTCCAGCAACATCACGGCGGGGGACACCAGAAATGGGCTTTACACATTGTACCCATGTGGGGATTCGACCCGGGTCATTCGGCGTGACGAGCCAACGCTATAACCATTAGGCTACCCCACCGCCCCTCCAATTATATCAACTGAACCAAGTATCACTCATAACATCAACTGCATCAAACATCACCAGTAACATCAACCAGGTGAAACATCTCCAGTTATACCAACTGAACCAAATATCACTCATAACATCAACTGGATCAAACACCATTAGTAACATCAACCAAGTGAAATATCTACAGTTATACCAACTGAACCAAATATCACTCATAACATCAACTGGGTCAAACATCAGTAGTAACATCAACCAGGTGAAACATCTCCAGTTATACCAACTGAACCAAATGTCACTCATAACATCAACTGGATCAAATATCACTCATAACATCAACTGGATCAAACATCGCTAGTAACATCAGCCAGGTGAAATATCTCCAGTAATATCAACTGAACCAAATATCACTCATAACATCAACTGGATCAAACATCGCTAGTAACATCAGCCGGGTGAAACAGCTCCAATAATATCAACTGAACCAAATATCACTCATAACATCAACTGGATCAAACATCACAAGTAACATCAACTAGGTGAAACATCTACAGTAATATCAACTGAACCAAATATCACTCATAACATCAACTGGATCAAACATCGGTAGTAACATCAACTAGGTGAAACATCTCCAGTAATATCAACTGAACCAAATATCACTCATAACATCAACTGGATCAAACATCACAAGTAACATCAGCTGGGTGAAACATCTCCAGTTATACCAACTGAACCAAATATCACTCATAACATCAACTGGATAAAACGTCACTAGTAACATCAACTAGGTTAAACATCTCCAGTAATATCAACTGAACCAAATATCACTCATAACATCAACTGGATCAAACATCACAAGTAACATCAGCCGGGTGAAACATCTCCAGTAATATCAACTGAACCAAATATCACTCATAACATCAACTGGATCAAACATCACAAGTAACATCAACCGGGTGAAACATCTCCAGTTATACCAACTGAACCAAATAACACTCATAACACCAACTGGATCAAGCATCACAAGTAACATCAGCCGGGTGAAACATCTACAGTAATATCAACTGAACCAAATATCACTCATAACATCAACTGGATCAAACATCACAAGTAACATCAGCCGGGTGAAACATCTCCAGTTATACCAACTGAACCAAATATCACTCATAACATCAACTGGATCAAACGTCACTAGTAACATCAACTAGGTGAAACATCTCCAGTAATATCAACTGAACCAAATATCACTCATAACACCAACTGGATCAAGCGTCACAAGTAACATCAACCGGGTGAAACATCTCCAGCTATATCAACTGAACCAAATATCACTCATAACATCAACTGGATCAAACATCACTAGTAACATCAACCGGGTGAAACATCTCCAGTTATACCAACTGAACCAAATAACACTCATAACACCAACTGGATCAAGCATCACAAGTAACATCAGCCGGGTGAAACATCTACAGTAATATCAACTGAACCAAATATCACTCATAACATCAACTGGATCAAACATCACAAGTAACATCAGCCGGGTGAAACATCTCCAGTTATACCAACTGAACCAAATATCACCCATAACATCAACTGGATCAAACGTCACTAGTAACATCAACTAGGTGAAACATCTCCAGTAATATCAACTGAACCAAATATCACTCATAACACCAACTGGATCAAGCGTCACAAGTAACATCAGCCGGGTGAAACATCTCCAGTTATCAACTGAACTCATAACATCCACTGGATCAAACATCAGCAGTAACATCATCTGTATTAATGTATTTATTGCTGTAATAGTTACACGGAAACAGAGCAACCATTGTTACTTTTGTCAAAAGAAACAATCGGGGAATATAATATGTCAGACACATCAACGGGGATCGTAGCTAAGAAACTCATCAGACAATGCTGGCATGTTACGATGGTTGGTTTCATAAACACTAAAATAAACTTCTAAAGTTGCAGTGATCATGTGTTGAGTTGATGAACTGGGTTATAATAGTATCAAGGAATTAATTATGTGAACAGGGCCCCTTTCTACGATCGCTTTGTGGAACACAGCCTAATCGTACGTCATTGATCAGTGCACCACGTCATCAAACAAATGACGTCACAGAATACAGTCACTGGCCATGAATCAACTTTCCAAGTGTAGATACTGCAGCAATGTTACACTTGCGTTACAGTAATACTGCCGACTACGGCTATCAATCCATCAAAGAGAACGGTCAGCACTTCAGCTTGGCCGAGAGTGTCTCTGGGTTGACTGTCCGGATAATGAAGGCCGCCAGGTTGTATGGGCATCTCTTCATGGTCCAGTCACCCATGCAGGCCCACACAAAGTCGTCCAGGGAGCTGCAACATGGACGACGCCATTTACCACGACAATCACAAGCATTTCACAAATGACCTAACGTCAATCATGGATATTCCGTATTTCCTGTAATAAGCGCCGGATCTATAATAAGCTCAGGGGGTAAGGCAGCTCACTAACAATTATTAATGATACCCAGTAAGCACAAAAGCGCGGGGCCTCTAATAAGCGCCGGGCCTGGAAGCCCGTTAAAAAAATAATTATTAGGGGATATAAGGCATTTATATTACAAATCCATTTTATCTTAGGATAGCAATACAGTCGTGAAATAGGGACAGCATCGGCAGTACTCGGATCCGAATGAAGACTTTGAAAGTATATAGTTATTGAATGATGGTTGTTTTGCTTCCATATTATTCTGTTTTGTTTCTTTCGTGTTCAGAACCGGGTGCTTGATTGATGACGTCAGGAATTCGATCTCAAGTATACGTGTGTGATACCTTTTTGTCGAGGAATCCTACTCAGGTCACGCTGACCTCAATGTGAAGGTTTCAATGGTGACGTTAATTGTTAGATTAATACAGTCTGTGTCACGAAAAGGACATGTAATAGATATATAACATCCTACTAGCTCACTTCTATCTGATATATTAACTGGAATTCTACGAAGTGTCCTCATGCTACATATGAATAGGAAATTATAAATATGTCGCAGGCTCCTTACTTGCAGAACGCGTACGAATCGGTGATGTTGTCTTTGTGAACGCTGGCGGCGATGTTGTCGACGTTGTGTTTGGCCTTACAGTGACGTAACCGGGCAGCAACGTTGTTGTCCAGCCAACAGGACGACCCGGAAATCAAATCTAAAAGAAATCAGAGGGAGTAGAAACCATTTGATCATATTAGCCGAAACGTTACCGCTGTTGCATGTACAATATAAACTTAAATAGAAGTGTACAAATATTAGCATCGTTTAACGCTGCTTTTAGATTTAGTCAAGTTACACTGCGAGTAAATGAAATGAGGAAGTAAAGAATACAGGTCTTATTTCAAATACGTTGTGATTCGAACCAGTGCCTTCAGTGCAAGCTCAACACCAGCTGTCAAGTCACCATTATTAATGTTTCATCGGTTGTCTCCCATTTGTTACACATGCCAGTTGTTACAAACTCTGATATTGCCGGTACCTATGGAACCACCACCAGACCAGAGGACCACGCACTAACAACAATCTCGAGGGCTTCCACAACAAACTAAACCGGACCTTGCCACACGAGGTAACCGGACAAAATCCACCCGGACAAAATCCACTCCCAAAATTGCCGCCCCGGACAAAATCCACCTCTTCTTAACAGAAAAAATGGACAAAATCCACCCTTTTCAAATTGCTGTAGTTAAAAGTTTTAGTGTGTCCTGATCTTTGATCAAGATGTTTTTCTCAAGCATTGCAAGCATTGTTTTGATAGCATTTACGTTTTCCTAATTGGCTGTTGTTCCTAGATGTGATGCATGAATGATTCATAAGGAATAATAACAAGAAATATGTTTCATTATGTGTGAAATATATGCTATTGTCATATTTACATATGCATTGATGCATGAATAATTCATAAATGTGAAATGTGAAAATGTGCTATTGTCATATTTTGTTTTTGTTATCGATTATGAATGACTGATATGAATAAAATTCATTTCTGTGACTAAACATGTCATTAGGTTTTTTTTCTTATGGTGGAATTTATTAGAGGTGGATTTTTTCCGGGTGGATTTTGTCCTAGGTTGCAATTTTGGGGTGGATTTTGTCCGGGTGGACTTTGTCCGGGTGGATTTTGTCCTGGATTCGCCACACGACCATCCGAATATCTACAGGTTCACCACCGTCATCCGCAAGATCGAGTCCGCAGACCGAGCCAAGCTGTCGCAGATCGTCTTCGGTGCAGCTCCTCTTACCAGAAAGCGTGTGTACGGGGAGTTGGAGAACAGAACCCAGAGACTGGAGGACCAGCTTCACCAGGGTACCAGGACACCACATGACTTCCTTGATGCCATCGGACATTTGATTAAGCTTGGTTGAGACTCTTGTTATGTGAAATCTATGTGCTGAGTTGAATCAGTGGTTTAGAAATAAATGATAAAAGACATCGAAGAATGATGAACTTCATATACATGGATTTGCAAACAAATGCATATAAAATGCAATAAAATTATATGAAGTGCTAATCAATTGTGTTGCGTTGTTCTATCTATGTCTGTAACGAGTATGGACTATCCCATTCTTCACTAATAGGTAATTAGTGTGTGCAGTGGTCTGTGACCTTATGTGTATTTGGGGGTGTAACAACTGGCATGTGTAACAAATGGGAGGATACCGTTTCATCCAGTTTCTTCAATGACGATGTAAAATGTTAGAGTGCCTGATTGTTACTTTGATGATACCGACATCTGTGTTTCACACGGTAATTTCTTGCTAATCATTGCACATGTTGTTAATTAGGTGCAATTTTGCTCTCCATTGCGGTGATAACCAGACATGCTCCTAATCATCTTTACAATTACAATTATGTCATTGTCATATTTGATAATTATACTAATTAGCATGGGTCAGTTTGATGTATACTCTCGTAATTAACATGCATTAAAGTGTTACTGTCAGTGTTCTCAACTTGACAACTGCTTGAGGGGGTCTTGGGTCCTGAGAATCAGTTGACATAGGTGGCAGGGATATAAAGCAAATACATACGACACACAAAACATACACACATAAACAACACACAATACACAAACATAAACAACTCACAAAACACACACAAAATACACACAAACAACATACAAAATGCACACACAAAACACGCAAATACACACACACCAAACACATACAACAAATACAACGTACACACACACACACAGACACACGACACACACATCCACATACCCATATTAACACACACCCGTTCACGCACCTTTCCTTCCTTCACCACACACATAGGACAGCATCCCAGCTCTGTCCTCTACCCCGCCCGTCTTCACGTGACCCTTGCAGTCATCTAGTTGGTTGTACACACAGTTCAAACTTCTGTGGGCCTTTCTGTTGAATACAAACATAATAGCCAAAGATCAGTCCATGGTCTTTATCAACTCTAAACAAAGTACCAGAAAGTGAAGGCAAGCACCTAACCGTATGCTCTTATCACACACCGTACCTGCAGAATTTCTTTACAACAGAATGTGGGTCACCGAAGTCTTCAGGATTCTTGGATTCGATCATTGGAATCTGCAGATTAGATATGGCTTTCGCGCATCGGCGGAATCTCTTGTGATGACATTGGTTGTCATGGGAACCAAATACTTGACCTGTAGAATGTATGGACTTGTCATTAGAATCTGGATGCAAGCATAATCATCATGACGCCTTTCAGGAACAAATATGTGCTACTCTTGGGGGACTACGACAATCTTTTGGCCAAAAATGCCAAAACGTACTATATTCTGAAGAAATTGAAAATAGATCATTGTTTCTTTACCCCCCAAATGCCAAATAAGCATGGTTTGCCTGAGATGCTATATGTTTTGTAAAACCTGTTGTGAAGTTGTATTTGTATATATAGTGTTCAGCTTCTTCTTCCACAATATCGAGTCAGTATAATGTGTCTGAGTGGGGTGCTGCGGCATGGAAGCAGTGAAAGAATATCCGTCGTCTCAAGCACGACTAACAAATCTCCAGAACAAATACTACAACCCATTGTCGAACAACCTATCGTCGATGTCCTCCCGCTGACCAACACACGTTTTGCCAGCATGTTGCGCTACATATCCTAACGTGGTCGTATATTAATGCAGTTTCAGTTCAAGCAGAGGCCTTTGTGCGATTCCAACCGTGAGATTTTGTTTATGAATCAATATAACATGGATGTGATACCAATTGTTCGCGTATTTGTGAGCATATTCTGCCCCACCGGCGGCACCGTCCCAAACACACGCAAAGGCAAGTCAATTGTCTACCTGTAGAACACGTGGTAATCTAGGTAGTTGTGCTGGAAATGAAAGATTTGTTCCTTGTATTTCCTGGGACATTCTTGAGACAGTTTTTACTACTGACTGGCACACATTCAAGGGAGGTAATCCGGTGCATTATTCTGAGTTAGGGAACAGCCATGATCCGGTTGTACGAAGCAGTAATGGTGAGTGAGTGAGTTAAGTTGACGCCGCTTTTAGCAATATTCCAGCAATATCACGGCGGGGGACACCAGAAATGAGCTTCACACAATGTGCCCAAGTGGGGAATCGAACCCGGGTCTTCGGCGTGACGAGCGAACGCCTTAACCACTAGGCTACCCCACCGCCCCCGAAGCAGTAATGACACATTAGTGCGTAATTAAACGTCTTTACTCATTACGTATTCATCCATTAACTATTCATTTATTCCAATTGTACTAACGATGTCGTTCATCTCTCATTAGCTCCACACTAACCTATCGGATGTTTGTGACATCATAGGCAGGTCATTAAGAACAAACATGGCTGCCAACATCATGTTGGAAGGCTGACGGTAAGGTCGTGTTTACAGACAGCAATCGCAGTGCACTGGATCCATGGCAGCAAAGTCGACTTCGGTGTGTGTGACGTCACAGCATCAGAAACGGCTGGACCAATGAAGCTGAAACTTGACAAGCTTGTTCCAGCCCGCCTTTTGTAGTTGTTGAAGAAAGTTCGAATCCCATTTCTCTTACAAACAATGTGTCGAATATTTGATATTATATGGCAAGTCTAGGTTTCCACAGTTTCAAGAAAATGAAGAAAGTCTCTGGGCTCCTTTCTGTTATATTTTATGATTATAATTTAGGAACCTATTTTTCAGTAAAATAAGTTCTTTTCAGTGACTAGATGTGAGTCCAGGGGAGGCGGTGAATTAGAGTATAGATATCTAGATACATTTTCCGCTACAAGCCTCAACATTATTTATTATATTTTTTCCGCCAGATTAAAGGATAATTATATTCAAAATGCGACAACGTAACCTGTCCAACAATCACGTTGTCGCGCTTTGGTCAAGTTTGGATTGCCTTGTTTCAACAGAATCAGTACATGCGCTAACAGGATTTCTCTTGGATGTCAATCCTCTAGTTGTGTAGTATGTTAACTGTCTCCGTCACAGGGCACTGCTGTGGGGTGTCAGGCAACCGGTACAGCGGGTCACGCTTTAACCTTTCCCGTCGTGCCATCACCGACTTTCAGTTATCTGTTCGTATTTACACCGCTAATTGCCTTTAACGCCCAGTGGTATGTGTTTGGACGGATGATCGAGACTGGATGGTCTCTGTGAGTGAGAGTGACACCGCGACAAAACAGCATTGTCCTTTCTAGAATTTCATAATACGTTTGGGAAGTGCAGTGTGAGTGAGACGACGATTACCGTGTAGTGTAATCATTGTTGGGATGCTTTGCGGATTAGAGTGGAATGTTCAAATCGTGTACTTTAAATGAAGGTTGTTTTATCTCATGCCGGATCTATGTGAGTTCATGCAACAAATTATGTACTTGGTTTTGTTCGTTTGAACATTTTATTCATTTTTTTATATCATCACCATCCTTATCATAATCAATATTATTATCAATATTATTCTAATTCTACTGATATAACCCGTGAAGTTACGTTTTGAAACTGATCTTCAGCAACCCATGCTTGTCGTAAGAGGTGACTAACGGGATCGGGTAGACCGGCACGCTGACTTGGTTGACGCATGTCATCGTATCCCAATTGCGTAGATTGATGCTCATGATGTGAATCACTGGATTGTCTGGTCCAGACACGATTATTTACATACCACCGTCATATAGCTGTAGTAGCAATGTAGTTATTAGAAAATTACTGACATCCAAAATAAAGTACACAACTGGTGTTTTGGTATTAGTGTATACTTTCTTTTGTACTTCAGTTTAGTTCGGTCCTAATATGAAAGATTATCGCTACTTCGGCCATGAACCGTTTCATGGTAGTGAATGAAACAAGAATGGTTTTACGATAGCGATGTATTCGATACGAGTGTCATAGAATAGCTTGGGAACTTATGTTTGAATCACTTCCTGGTAATGTTTTAATAACGTTTGTAATTCTAGCGTCACATACGAGTATCAATTGTACTATATTTTGTCGTTACGTTGCATTTAGAATTGATACACATAAGGAAGGGGGTTTTATGGAAGTCAACAAACGTTGTGTTCCACGTAATAAAGACGTTGGCATCCATAAAACTCACTATTTTGCCCGCCAGTTCAGCTGACAATACCTGTGCATTACACCTTTTTAAAGAAACTTTACAATCGCTATAATTGACTACAATTGATTCAACTATCCAAACGGCGACAGGAACCAGACATTATATTGCGATTGGAACAGACTTATACGTATCATAATTATAAAACCTCACTGCTTTTCTGCATCTAATCATAGAATACTAAACAAATTATATAAAACACGGTTAGAGAGTTGTGATCAATCTTCCGTTCCTCCTGAGTTGATAGTTGACTATTTATGAGTAAATGACGAAATGACTGGAACCAGACTCGCTGTCACCACAACCATTGGACATTCGTTTATCTCAACTATAATTATTTTATTCTAAATTGTGAATAGAAACAATAAATCATTTGAAACGAAAAATGCTTTTTAACGAATTCATAATTTGAGGGATTGATCACTATGTCTTTTAACCGCAGAAATTGTCCTTAATCAAATATACTTAATTTAATTGAAATCAGTTGGGTGGAAATAATTATCGTGTTTTGTAGACGCCGTTGATTTACTATTGTTTACCGAAACAGAAATACCAGTTGCTTAATGTGAATTATTCATAATTAGACAAACAATTATACAATAACTTGTCAGAATCTGAATATTCCCACGTACTTCAACACAACTATGTACACAATGGAAACATTAAAGTTTGATTTACACGACTTACCCAAATACACCAACACCCCAACGGACAGTATAAAGCACGGCTTCATAATGGCGGCCATGAAATAAAAAGTGTTAGCCTGTAAATCGGACAGAAATGTAGATATTGCGATGACTGTGCAATGTTAATGACAGTGGGGCCTACTTGAGGTAAATGTCAGCCGAGTCATTACTGTACAAATGAATAGCTTCCGCTGAGCCAATAGTCAAGCTGTAGTTGATCGTGGATGTTGACAAGCACTCGGCTGGTCCAAAATGTTAAAGTTATTCTGCCGGGAAGTAACCGATTTAAACAAGCTTAGTTTACAAAACACTGAGTTGATTTACATGCTGCGTGACGATGTTTCACACTTTCAGTTTTGATCCAGTGATTAGGTGAATAATGTACGATATGTACCCTTTTTGTAATTCCTCTGGTTCATAAATACAGTCAAATCCCGATGAGTCGAATGCCGGTGTCTCGAATATTATGCATAACTGGAAGTCCCTGTCAGTCCCGACCATTCCCTGTAATAGTTGTCATCATTTGAATACCGGTTACACGAATTCGTCTCATAAATACACACGATGACTCGAAAAGGAAATTTGGTCCCATGAGATTCAAACAACAGCAATCTTGTATACATAAGCCGAAGTCAGTCAATGAGAAGTTGATTGGTGTAGCAAACTGATCCAATTAACAAACCAGCGCGGCTCACACCTTTCCGCCATTTTACGGAAATCACTGTCTGTGCTAATCAGACTGGAACTAATAAGGTGCCCCTATTAGTGATATGGAAATCATTAGATAAACAAATGCTTAGGCCGAGGAATTAGGACTGGATCATCTTTTTTTTCTACCCTGATAGACATACCTATGTCTCGAATACATGGATAAGTCGAATTTATGTATATGGATGGTAAATGTGTTCAGGTTATAATGTTTTACATTATCTTACATATACGTGTAATTAACGTTTGTTTCAGCGCTTTACTATACACTGTCCTCTGTCCCTTCTATCTGACATAAGTTACCGAAAAGGGAATCGAGTGGCCAAAATGTCCGTTCAGTATGGCGAGAATCACCTGCCCTACGTTCTACGGTGATGGAGGGCGGTGGGGTAGCCTGGTGGTTAAAGCGTTCGCTCGTCACGCAGAAGACCCGGGTTCGATTCCCCACATCGATACAACGTGTGAAGTCCATTTCTGGTGTCCCCCAATGTGACATTGCTGAAATGTTGCTAAAAGCGGCGTAAAACCATACATAATACCATACTCACTCACTCAGCCACTCACTCACTCACTCTATTGTGATAGGTATCGGTAGCTGTAGTAAAGATGTTTGATTGCTCATTATAAGTCCGCACTGGTTTAAACTACTTTAAGTGTCGTTCTAGTGTAACTGGAAGCAGTTTTTGGATCTGGACGAGTGAGGTCACACCCTGAGCTTCAGACAGTGCCCTCTGCCATCAAATATAAAGCAATTATGACCAGTCATACGTTTTCAACACACGCATATCACACCCACCTGGAACTGCACAAACTCTGTCCAGTGTTGAAGCGACCCCTCTTTGGAAGTAAGTCATTAAGGTCAGGCGAACCTTTGGCCGAGGTAAAAAATCTCGCTTTGTCATCGGAGTGGGAATACAGTCTAAACCATTAGCTAATGAGTCCTTGACCTTATCATAACTGACATGTATACTCTCCCACAAAAGAAACGCATATAGGAATCTCAGCTGTATTTTTATGTTTATTTTGAAACATCTTGAAGGCTTTATGAGTCAATGAAATATATCGAATATGCACACTGGGAATGCAGACTTATCCGTCTTTGGCACCAACTCGAGGAAAGTCAGTTTGAGTGTCACATGGAGACGTGTGGTGGCGCTGAAGTCAATACCTCGTGTGACCACCGTGGGCATCCAGAACTGCACGGCATCGCCTCGGCATCGAACGAATAAGTCTCAGAATCTCGTGTTGCCCAATCGCAGCCCACTCTGCCTGTAGTGCCTGTGCGAGTTGCTGAAGTGTCTGGGGCTGAGGGTTACGGCGTCGCACCCGTCTGTCCAGGGCATCCCACAGATGTTCGATCGGGTTTAAGTCCGGTGATCTTGAGGGCCAGGGGAGCACATTGATGTTGTGGTTCTGGAGGAACTCTGTAGTGTGACGTGCTGTGTGGGGCCTGGCATTGTCCTGTTGAAACAACTCCCTCTGGCGATCAATGATTGGAAGGAGGTGTGGGCGTAGGATTTCGTCACAGTACCGTTGAGCTGTCAGGTTGCCCTGGATCATCACCAAATCACTTCTCCTACGGCAAGCTCCCCACATCATAACACTGTCCCGGCCGAATCTGTCCACCTGGGGAACGCAAGCGTCGGCGAAACGTTCACGTCAACGTCTGTACACCCGCATTCTCCCATCGCGTCGTTCCAATAGAAATCGTGATTCATCACTGAACCAGATTCTACGCCAATTCGGCAGGTTCCAGGCCTGAACGTTGGTGCACCATTGAACTCGATGTTGACGATGTTGTTGTCGAAGCACAGGGCCAAAATAAGGTCTTCTGGCACGTAAACCAGCCTCTCTCAACCTGTTCCTGACGGTCTGTGCAGAAAGCCTCCTCAATCCGGGTATTTGTCGAGCGGTACTGGTCGCCGTATCTGTTCGATGACGCAGGTGATGTACCCGGATGTAGCGATCCTGCTCCGCAGTTGTCGCTCAAGGTCACCCACTACGAGGGGCATCTGCTACCAAATTCTGCCGGCGATATCTCTCCTAGAGCCGTGAAATAGTGCTTTGGTGAACATTCATGCGTCTGGCAACTGCACGTTGAGACTGGCCAGCTTCAAGCAAACCAATGGCGATATGACGGTTGGCTTCACTTAGACGTGGCATTTTGCGTTCGTCAACAATATTCCAAATACAGTGAATAATCGACAGACAGCAATCAACCTTTTATACCCATCATTGAGACCATCTGATCCCCATCTTTCACGTGCATTGCATGTGAATTGTGTATTCTGTGACACTACACGCCGAAATTGAAAATCATGCTGTTAAATACGGGTATTTTACGGATGGTGCGTTTTGTTGTGATGCTTCAAAACATAAACACCATAGGACTCATAAACAGAGCAAAACCTTTTGTAAAATGAATCACGTTTTAATTAATTGCTACTTGAAATTGCTATTTTCATGATGCGTTTCTTTTTTGGGAGAGTATATATTCTTAGTTCAGTTATAATTGCGTTGTAACAGTAGGTATTGTCTATTCAATCATGGGACGATGGGGTAGACTAATGGTTGAAGCCATCGCGCATCACACCGAAGACCCGGGTTCGATTCTCCACATGGGTACAATGTGTGAAGCCCATTTCTGGTGTCCCCCGGGGCGGTGGGGTACGTAGCCTAATGGTTAAAGCGTTCGCTCGTCACGCCGAAGGCTCGGGTTCGATTCCCCACATGGGTACAATGTGTGAAGCCCATTTCTGGTGCCCCCCGGAGCGGTGGGGTAGCCTAGTGGTTAAAGCGTTCGCTCGTCACGCCGAAGGCTCGGGTTCGATTCCCCACATGGGTACAATGTGTAAAGCCCATTTCTAGTGTCCCCCGCCGTGATGTTGCTGGAATACTGCTGAAAGCGGCGTAAAACCATACTCACTCACTCTGGTGTCCCCCGCCTTGATATTGCTGGAATATTGCTGAATACTGGTTAAAATCACTCGATCACATGGATCACCAGGTCATCTGTGTGACAATTCAGTGACCCATGCATTTTAATCTATATATTTAATCTTACGCCCTGAGGGATCGTTGTCGACAGATATTCGTGACTGATGATTCCCTGCGTTGATCAGGGAATTGTCACAATTAATCAAAATATCCTCTGTGGAAACTGGGTAAATTGGAGTGTTACAAATGAGGTGTGTACCTAATGGGAATGGAACTGTATACGTGTTATAACAGTCAGACACTAGTGTCCACTGTTCGGATATCCACCATTTCCGCTATAAGGCACAATGTCCCCTTTCTGTAATATATACTAGGCAGCAAAAGAAACGTCAGTTTGGAATCTTCCTTCGCAGAAACGGATAACTGTAAACTCATTTAACGTTTTGATTGTATAGTTTTGACAACATTTCCAAATCTACCTGAGCAAAGACATTTCTTTCCCAAACCCAGGAAATGGTCTCAAAAACGCAAACCAGTCTCGGAGATGGTACGGTGTTCTCCATGTTTTTCATGCAACTCATGCTGCACGTGCTGTTCACAAGGACCAGCCCTGTAAAATGCACCCCCAAACCTGGTTGAAACATTCACATTACAACGTCAGCAGGATGCCACGACTCACGACAGCTCAGAGGAACCAGGCGCTAGGAAGACTTGAAGCTGGCCACACTGCACAAACCGTTGCCAATCACTTCCAGGTCAACGTTCGGACCATCTACAGGCTGCAGCAACGTTTCCGGGCCACCAACACCACAAATGATCGCCCCCATACTGGCAGACCAAGGGTGACCACAAGACGACAAGACCGCCATGTTGTGCGACATCATGTACAGAATCCCTTCATGCAGGCATCCGAAACAGCACGCCAGACAGTGGGGACACACGGAAGACCTTACCGTGGACCTATCCTCACCTCTCGTCATCGGCGTGAACGTCTACAGTTTGCCCTACAACACCAAAACTGGCGATACAGGCAATGGAGAACTGTTCTGTTCACAGATGAGAGTCGGTACTGCGTATCAACTGCAGATGGCAAAGCAAGAATATGGCGACGATGTGGCCAGCGTTACTCAGACCAATGTGTTATGGAAAGAGACTCATGGGGAGGTGCAAGCATCATGGTATGGGGTGGAATAGGCCTGAACCAGAGAGTGGGTCTTGTGTTGTTCCAGAACCTTGGTCCAGTGAGCGGAGGCGGCATCACAGCGGTGCGCTACATCGACCAAGCTCGCAGACCCCACGTCATACCACATTTCGCACTTCACCGGAACAACATTTTCCAGCATGATAACGCCCAGACCCATACTGCCAGAGCTACACGGGACATCCTACAGCAGAACGGTGTCAACATTATGCAGTGGCCAGCACTTGGTCCTGATTTAAACAGAGGAGAGTGAATAATGTCATACTAAGGCCGAACACAGCCGATTTATTGCGCCAGGCCTTTTCCAGAGTGCAGTTCAAGGTGCCAATGGCCTTCATCAATCGATTGGTGCACCCCATGCATAGACACTGTGCTGCAGTTATTGCCGCTCGTGGTGGTCGCACTAGATACTGAAGTCAAGGGTCTGAATGGACTGCAAACGTTCACGTAATGTCTTGGAATTGTGCTGAGTTATTCATTGATGTGTCAAGATATTGTACACAAAAAATGTTTTTGATCCGCTTTTTATGTCCATTTCTGTAATGATTTGATTACAGTGCCTATCTAATTTTAAATTCGTACTGACTTTCTTTTTTGCTGCTGAGTATATATCCCATTTCGTGTTTTACAATCTTCAGCGTCGTTCAAATCAAAATGATACAAGCGTCCGTAAAATCTTCACTTACTAGTTGCAATACGCATGTGTACACGTTGGAATATTCTTTCTTTGAGTGCAAATTCTGTTTGGCACATAGTTCACAACTTTTTGGGGTGGTCGTGGTCACAAGGATTCGAATCAATGTTTGGACAATAATTTTTAAAAACAAAAATCTAGACTTTTGCAATCGTATATTGTATTATATGTAATGTGTGTAGCGGTAGAATTTTCTTTAATATCAATTTCTTCACCGATCTCGTTCAAATTTGAAATATAGGTTAATCATAACGTATAAACACAATATACGATTGCAAAAGTCTGGATTTTTATTTTCAAAAATTATTGTCCAAACAGTGATTCGAACCCCTGTGTTCGTGGTGGTGGTTTACGTGATAAAGTAATTTTTTGCGGCATTTAGGCTCTTTACTAAGTATCTGTTTTTCTACTCATTAACAAAGTGACTATTTTCAATTTTAATCTTCAGATTTGTCATATCAAGCTGTATCTCAGTGGGCAAGTACTGAGCATGAGTTGGGGTAGCTGTCCCAGACACGTATTTAGGCATAGGGGCGTGTGTCGCTTAGAAACAGCATTAGAAAGACATATAGGTGTATAGACCCAACCATATTACTATATAAAAGGATAGTAAGGGACCGTTCATAATTTATGGCTGGGGGTGGGGGTTGGGGGTGATGATGATGATTTTTAAGGGGGGTTATCCATTTTGTTCTTGGGAGGTAGGTGTCAGCAATTTTGTACAAAAATTGCAGGGGTGTCACTTACTTTGTACATAAATATTTTATTTTATTTATTTATTTTTTTAAATTTTTTTTTTTTTTTTTTTGGGGGGGTCATTCACATTGTACTTGTATGCTTCTCCATAAAAATCATCATCACCCCCCAAGCCATAAATTATGAACGGTCCCTAATAGGGTAGGGTCTATACACCTATATGTCTTTCTAACGCTGTTTCTAAGCGAGACACGCCCATATGTATATAGGTAACTCCCAAGTACAACCATGTTGTCGATGTCAAACCCCCGGTCGCAACACCTCACCTAATAATTTGATGTATATTCAAGTTTATAGTCTGCTGAGGTTTAACTGTCATATAGTCGACGACGGTTTTCACATTAAAGTCTACTCAATCAATCTAAATATATTTACCAATACCAACACCAAAGGTTATTCATTAATTTCGCAGGAAATGGAACTGACCGAAGGATATGTTAAATGTCCTGTTTTCGGAGTTCCATGGAACCGGCCATGTGACTGAGTGACCATAAACATATCTGCTTTGCAATTACATACAAACATACACAAAACAGAATGAAATTAAAATAATTGGTGATAGCGGATATTTGCTATGTACAACGAGGTTGTACGGGCTGTGTCGAGCCAAAAATCCCGTAAATCCCTCGAACTTTGGCCTCGTGATGTAAAGACCCATTCCACTCGCTAGTTCACTTGTACCCCATACATGTATATCACAACACTTTATTGCACTTAGCAACGTTTTGATGTAGATTCGCATTCAGCGCCAATCGACCAGGTCATACAACTATGGGGGCGGTGGGGTAGCCTAGTGGTTAAAGCGTTCGCTCGTCACACAGAAGACCTGGGTTCGATTCCCAACATGGGCACAATGTGTGAAACCCATTTCAAGTGAACTCCCGCCGTGATATTGCTGGAATATTGCTAAACGCGGCGTAAAAGTAAACTCACTCACTCAAATTCATACAACTATGAAAAACTAAAATCCTAGTAAACGATGAATGAATTAATGTTTATTTAATCTCCTCATTTCTGTTTACATTTTACTTGATAAAGGACTGTATTAATGGACACGCTATGATTATATTTCTTTAAACTTTACTATATCTTTATCTGCGTATGTTCCATATTGTGGTGAGTGAGAAACTATTCACTGTGAAGTCAAATAACACGGTAGCGAAATACAATGCCGGTTATGTCTATGAAATAATTGGGAACAATAACTCGGGATACTTTTCTCCATTTCCCCTCCTTCTCTAGGGAGTCCATGAGGGGCTCCAGTCGATCCTTGTATTCATCCACCTCTCTCAGGAACACTTCACGCATTACAATGCATATAATTCCGCCTGGAAAAGAAAGAGTTCCTTGCAATAAATCTGCCATTTCCTATAACCTTAGATTTATCAATCAATGGGTATTGTTTTATCCACACAAACGGAAGAGTTTAAGATAGAAACGGCTTAAAGCTACAACAAGCTTTTATTTAAAAAGGTGGATGGCCTCTTGAAACGCTCAACTAAGGGACTTAACTGAAACAAAGAAATCACAAAATACGGAAACCCATGAAGTACATTCAAACACTATTTCTATATTGAATAATGCCATACTTATGGGTTTCATACTTCCAGAGTTACTCAAATCTCCCTAAACCTCTGAAGGGTTTCATACTTCCAGGGTTACACAAATCTCCCTAAACCTCTGAAGGGTTTCATACTTCCAGGGTTACTCAAATCTCCCTAAACCTCTGAAGGGTTTCATACTTCCAGGGTTACTCAAATCTCCCTAAACCTCTGAAGGGTTTGATACTTCCAGAGTTACTCAAATTTCCCTAAACCTCTGAAGGGTTTGATACTTCCAGGGTTACTCAAATCTCCCTAAACCTCTGAAGGGTTTGATACTTCCAGGGTTACTCAAATCTCCCTAAACCTCTGAAGGGTTTGATACTTCCAGAGTTACTCAAATTTCCCTAAACCTCTGAAGGGTTTGATACTTCCAGAGTTACTCAAATTTCCCTAAACCTCTGAAGGGTTTGATACTTCCAGAGATACTCAAATTTCCCTAAACCTCTGAAGGGTTTGATACTTCCAGGGTTACTCAAATCTCCCTAAACCTCTGAAGGGTTTGATATTTCCAGAGTTACTCAAATTTCCCTAAACCTCTGAAGGGTTTCATACTTCCAGAGTTACTCAAATCTCCCTAAACCTCTGAAGACCCACCAAGATTGACAATGCTATTCCACTTCACTCCGGAGCATGTCAACTATTATTGTAACACTTAACATGTACAAAACCATCATTTACACTGTTAATCCAAGGATTGAGACAACTAATAGATCCACACATTGATGTGCGATTTTATATTAATTATTATGTTTAAAGGCCAATATTAGGTCCTATGTGGAATACCAAGAATTGCAACAATACCGAGTCTACGTCCAAGTTATAGAAAATACTTTTTGCACCAATCTATTTACAACCTGAGAAAAGCATGCTAATATAGAGGTATCAAACTTGCTCTGTGTGGCTCCAAAACACGACCAGAACAAGAATTACGTGACCAACACGAAGTGCAAATCACAACGCGATCTTAGCACTAAGGTGATCGGAACTCCCATCCTTTAATATAGACTTACGATCGTCGTACGACCTCTATTATATGTTTCTTACGTAACTAAATGTGTTAAATGTTGGGCCAAAATAATCAACATGAATAACGACAGATTACCGAAGCAAATCATCTAATACTATATGGATTAGACGTCAACAGATCTTCGGCCACAAAATCAAACATAGCGCTTAAGGATTGTACGCTTGGAGTTATGCAAGATATTGGACATATTGATACTTTCATGTCTCGTTCAAACAAAGAGTGTTTACAACATCATAGACTTACGATCGTCGTAGCGCTGGAAACAAAAGTGATCCGGAACTCCCACAGCTTATTCGTTTAATGCATCCCATCCTTTAACCAGCTAATGATCGAAATACATCGAGAACCGTTTATGTAGATGCCTTCGATATAATATCCAGCTTGTCGAAATCGCCGTTGTCTGCTGTGCTATAGGTATAAATACTATAGTAAACCCCTCATTTGGAACATTTGTTCGACTTATGTCTTCAAATCATAAACTTACCTCTGTGAATTTGTCTAAATACATATATTTTGCTTTGAAATTGTATGAATCTTACGATTTCGCAATCGCAATATTGATCGGGCCTGTGGCCTAGAAAAACGTAAATAAAACGACATACGATCGTCGTAGTTCTGAGATCGCTTTGTGGGACGGGGACCTGGTATTTACCTGGTTTTACGATCCGGATCAGCTCCAGAATTCCGGAACAAGGAATGTGTCCCTCTCCCATGCCGCCGCTGGTGACGGCGCAGTCGTATGTATCTGTAAGGTTATTCAGAGCCCATTTCAAATTTAAACATCACTGCCAAATACCCAGCGTCTCGTAATGTCATTTTCAGAGCTAAACACACAAAAATAGAAATATCACAGACATAATAGAATCAATAGATAGCAAGCATTCTTCTCTAACTTAGACTTTCAAAAGCGATAGCAAGAGAATAATAATGTTTAGTCAATTGCATTGAAAAGAAATCAATAGACAAAACCAAACGCACTCTTCTCTAAATTAGACATTTCAAAAGCATATAGCATAAAGAGAATAATTACAGTTAGTAAAATACATCGAACACAACCCTCGACAAACATGTTGATATCCCAAAGATTTTCAGACCTAGCTGAAACGCTCTTGACTACATAAAGTTCGCAATAATAGATGGTATCTGGCATTTGATCTTCAGACAAGGTTAAAAACAACAACATATTAACATATTTAGCCTCTCCGCTTCACATGCCTATTCAAATGAGGACCACCTTACCATTGGGGATGGCCAGGGGAACCTGAGACAGATACTCGTTATAACACTCCTCGTACAAGCCCTTCTTCTGGGCTCTCAGTAGCATCCTGCTGGAGGGCTCCAGTGCATCAATGTGGACAAACCCATGGGACTTCAGCTGCAACAAAAGCTATGCTTAATATGTCTTGTTGAACATCAGTTACATGGTGAGCACAGGTTTCTTACAGGTCTGTTCCATATCTCCCAACAAAAACTCCGCAGGATTACTAAAGGAAATATATTTGATAGTTTATACTTGAAATGGGTACTCGGTCGGATAAGTGGTGTGACTATAACCTTCTAGCGCCTCACAGGCAGCTCGGGTTATCCGGGTAAAAATGAACTGTCTGTTTGTATGCGCTTCGAGCATGCATGCACTTGGTGTATGGAATTTAGCGCTGTAGAAGTACACAATATTATAATATTATATTATATGTCTGCATGCATTTAGAACCAATGTGTGGTTTTGATGAAATTCTGGCATAATCTCAGGCGATTCCCCATTGACGTTGAGCCCCTGTATTATCCTCCCAGATTCAGTAAGCTCACCTGTTCAGCTACGAAGCCAGTTCCTGCACCAATGTCTAGAATCTTCTTCTTCTCCCTGTTGCTTTCAAAGTAATCAGCAACTGCCTTGCCTGCAATCATGGGTCCGTTGTACCGACCTGGACACATATCCTGAAATACATCGGCTTAATAGAAACCAATTAAGGCACTGCAGCTGACCTGCCGTTTCTGGAAATATTGGTTAAATGGTAAAAACCTGAAAACGTGTTTGCAAAGAGGGTAATACAAAACTTAAAAGCCGGGTCGACAGAGGAAATACATCCACATCATGTTCCCACATACCAACAGATATCGCTCGTAAAATATTCTCAGCGGTGGAGCAAAATAATATCATATGAATGACATGTTTCCCACTAAATCCCAACTTCGGATCTGAGACAACATGCCCGAGATTACATAGACAAAAGTTTAGCTTCATAACGTCATAGGTTTCGAGTGAGTGAGTTAAGTAATGACTTAAAACACTCCTGCCAAACTGTAACAAATTAGAATGTTTTATTATCATTATTCCTGTGTTTTGTGTTTGTTGTTGTTGTTGTTGTTTTGTTGGTTTTTTTGGGTTTTTTGTTTTGTTTTTTTTGTTTTGGTTTTGGTTTGGTTTTTTTTTGGGGGTTGTTTTGGGGGTTTTGTTTTTGTCTGACCTTACACTTAGATAGAATTGTATGAGTGGTGGGGTACTACGATTTGGACATTTATCAGTGAAAATCAGTGATGGCACCAAGTGTTCAAGGTTAAACATATCCTGCCCTATAGTTAACGTCCTGTCCATAAGAAAGACACAAATGTAAATTACTTTGATTGTCTACCATTAAATCTACGAACTGACTTGACGAGGGTTTTGATGGTGAAGCCAGTGCTGTAAACCAAAAGGTGTGGCTCCATGGAATTAAAATAAAAATAAAAACATTCAGACTCTGAAGTACGTAACCAGCTGGGAAATGTAGACTTTATATGCTGGAACAATTGAATTCAGCCTCTTGTCATATAATTCATATATCCATCAGAAACCAACCACATACCTCTTTGAACCTATGTCCAGTTTGTTACATAAACTGCAACAAAAGAGAAATGTTCTAACTTTGAAAGGATCTATCTGCTCCACACCAGAAAAACTTGAGTCGGAAACTACAGTACTGACACATTCGGTTAATATGATGCCAGGACATAGCAGAGAGGTCTTGATGCCGGCAGCAAGCAGTCGACCCATCACTGTGCTCCTGCTAATGTTGTGACCCAATGCTGTTGATACTGATGACGTCACTGTGAGCATCCGGTTGCGCAGATGGAGGATGCGTAGGTGACCTTGCGGGGTGGTCACTCACGGTCGTCTCGGTCTGGGACTGTCTGGCCAGTTTGGTTGTGGCGTATCATTGACAATTTGACCGGTATGTAAACAGCATCAGATCATCGACATATCATATCCCTATTATTTTGAAAAGATAGACAATGAAGGTTTTGAAGCTGAGGTTGTGGCTTTATGAAAATCTTGAGCAAATGTATCTAACATCAGTGATGGGACCACGCAGGCTTGAGCCTCACTAGTCCATTGAGATGAGGGAGTGAGTAGACTTACATGGGCTGCTTTGAGTATAGCTTTTTCAGGGTCTGTATGACAGACTAGATCGCGAGCCCAGCGCGTATATTCGCGTCACGATCGCGATCAAGGGAACGCGTGAAGATGTTTGCTCGCGTACTGATCACGACGGGGGCGCGAAACGGTAAGGGGGTTGTAGTGAGTGAGTATGGTTTAAAGCCGCTTTTAGCAATATTCCAGCAATATCGCGGCGGGGGACACCAGAAATGGGAGTCGAACCCCTTGGCTGCCACACCGCCCCCACTGGCAGTTCGGAAGATGCAGAGCCTACATCACAATATGAGATACCATGAAGCCTCACGCAACACATGTTTCTCATAAATGTAATGCATCAAAAGGTTTCCTATTTCATTAATATTGAAACGTCCTGGAACTAATTGAATCATCAAACAAATGCAAATCAGAAAGACAATTCATCTTTTATATATTATGTATTAATAGATAAATACGTACGTAAAAATAAAGTAGCTTTTGAATAGGCAAATTTGCTTCCAGGTGTACATTATTTCTGCATCATATGTAACAATAACCAAAACATCGTCCAGTCTGCATAAATGTATAAGTGTTCCTGTTGTTTTAGACTAACAACTAGTCTCTGAAATGAAAATAGTTTACAGAAAAGAGCTCATAATCAAAAACATAAAATATCATGAAAAGGAGCCCTGAGACTTTCTTCTGAAGCTGTGGAAATCTAGACTTGACACATTTTCTAGACTTGCATGGGCTTTCTGGGATATATTTGCTTCAGGGTCTGTATGAGAGACTACTGTTGTTTCTCAGATGAGTGTATTTCTTTTTAAAGAGCGAAACTGTCCCTTGGTGGTGGTGGTGATGGTGGTGATGATGATGATGATGATGATAGTTTAAATTTATGGACAAAGTAATCTGTCCTGATTCAATTCAATGTAGTCGCTATGTGGCTGAAATAACCGATTATATACCGGGGGGATAAAAATCACCGTAACACCCCAGAGATGTCGTGTGCGACGACATTCGACAGCCAAACGACAAGATATGATCTAAGCCCTCCCAAGGAGAATGACGATGGACATCATCCAGGTGACAACATCAGAGTCGACGTGACTCTTTCTGTGCGCTTGAAACTATTTCCGTGTCTTGTAGAGGGCGTGGTCAAACACGCTATTGCTGTGTGCTTCGACGTACATTGTAATAACGTGGTAAAATGTAATATACTGCGGTAAATTGTAATAGTGCGGTAATTTCTCTTAGAACTTGAGAAATTTCTTATGGGTGCTTGTATTAGCTACTACACCTCAATTCAGTGGAACCGTCATGCCAGAATCGGTTCCTGTTTGTCTGTGATAAATGTTGACATTTTGTTGTGATTTTAATGTTTTCAACATATTTTACTTCATGCATCTCTATCGTTTGTGGTTTTTAAAGTAAATTGATTTTAAAACAGTTGTAAGGTTTCTTTGGCCGTCAGTTTAGGTAATATGTTTATTATTAAGTTTGCCGATGTGGAATATGAGTGAGTTTGGATTTACGCCGCTTTGAGCAATATTCCGGCAATATCACATGGCCATCATGTGAGGACAGAAATACATATAAGATGCCGACGCTTCGAAATTGATCACACTTAAGACAGTTTCCTTCAGGTTTGAAGACAGATTTGTTTTTCGATTCCCCGCTTGAAGAAATCAAAATGACCTTAACGTCAAAGACATGTCCATTCAAGTTCTAGGTCCCCTGATTTCTGAAAAGAGCTTTTGTTTTCACCAATACTTTGCACGGGGTAGTTAGAAGTCGTTCAATGGATATATGCCTGACTGTGGCCAAACACAAGTAAAACTGGATAATGTACTGGGCGCCATGAAGACGTTCTGTTTCCCTGATTCTGAACAAAATAGCCTTTGTTGCAACCAATCGGGTACTAGAAGACCGGGCTTAGTTGTGTTATAGGGACTAATTCAGGACAGCCATCGTCCAAATATTTAAAAACTAAAAACTATGTACTCAAGACATGTGAGACTTTATTGTAATATATATATGACGCTAAGCTGTATTTTTAATCACTACTGTACATCCTTATCACTACCGCATTGTACATTGACTTGTCAGACCATTAATTATTGTATAAGTCATTTATAACCTTTATTGGTCATCCCCCTTGGCCGTGTCTGCCATCACATCAACTAGTCAAGGAAGTGCTATTGTTTTTTCTATCTGTCCATTGATGAGTCGTCGCCTGTCCATTGTTGTCAAAAACTGTATATATACTTAGTATGCTCACATCTAGACTCAGAAGGAGTACGAGTTCGGTATTTGGACTGTCCGTTGGGACGACCACGAGCAGGATAATGCCGCTCGTAGGAAACGCCCTGGGGTTGAGCATGAACTCTGCTCACCTAAGTTATGTCTTGTGTATTTGTTTGTCATGTAACTAAAGAAGTTTGAGCTCAACGTATTCCTTCGTCTTGTCAACGTATTCTACGTACATTTCGTCTTAATTCCGAGCTAATGCCCCAGTCGACGCATATATCCACGCGTTGACAGTTGTAATAATGCTGACTGTGATCTAAAACCAATAGAACTGGATAACTTACAGAGCGTCATGAATAGTCCTAATTCCATGGTGACCCCGTTTCCAATTGGAATGTCTTCGCTATAAACAATTATCAGGCTGAAAGTTATTAAATTTATCTGGCACATTATGTTAGCTTTATTTACCAGCACCTGTGTTTAATGCATCTTGAATATTTGATCATATATGGACCAAAAGTGATTAATTATACTATATCGGGTAGTGGTACACCTGACATCGTCGGGACCGCCTCCGTGGTGTAGTGGTTAGAGCGTCCGCCCGGAGCGGAAGGTCGCGGGTTCGATCCCCGACCGCGTCATATCAAAAGAAGTTAAAATATGGTACTTGTTGGTCCCTGCCTGGCGCTCGGCATTAATGGGTACAACAAGGACTGGTCGGCTTGTATCAGTATAATGTGTATGAGTGGGGTATTCGTGCTTTGCTGCGGCATGGTTTCTCAGTGGCTAGCACTATAAAACCAGCTCAAGTCTGGTCTATAGTCTGTTTGCAGTGAAAACGTACCGATGAATTTCGCTTTAAACAAAAAAAAGTAAATCAAATAAAGTGAAATTAAGATTGCGAATCCTCTTAATTTTACCTTGCCAATTGAACATTTAAATCTCAGAACTTTATTCATCTTAAGATAAAAGGTGTTTAACAAACGATCATAGATTCAAATTGCTATTATTGGTTTGTATTACAAGGGGGTAAGCGTAGTAGTTGGAACAGTGAAACAAATGCACGTGCGATATGTGATGAGAGTTAACTTGGACCAACCATACTTGTTCTAGTGTTTCTTCTAATGTGCATACCCCTTGTAATACAAACCAATAATAGCGGTTTGACACCATGATCGTTTGTTAAACAACTTTTATCCTAAGTTGAATAAAATTCTGAGATTTAAATGTTCAATTGGCAAGGTAAAATTATGAGGATTCGCAATCTTATTTTCACTTTTTTTTCTATTTACTTTTTTGTTTAAAGTGAAATTCATCGGTACGTTTCACTGCAAACAGACTATAGTACAACCAGCCGCACCTACACATACACACGCATGCACGTCGTCATATGAGCGAAATATTCTCAAGCACGACATTAAACCCAATTTCACCTCACCTCACCTGACATCGTGAGTATTTACTATAGTGGTTCGTAAACACATGTTCATAACACTGTGGAAATTGCACAGACTCTGCTATTACCAGATATTTTGTACGAATACAGCCGCGTAGGAAGACATTTTTTTTCGCGTAAACCCGATAGGTTGCAAAGCTTTATGTTTAGATAGTATACGGGATTTACCTAACCTTTTTAGCAACAACCATGTGTAAGCCCGGGCGTTTTGTATAATGGTAGCTACGCCCCTGGAATATGGAAAATGTTTTGTTGCTTATATTAATGCCCAATGTTTGATAGTCATTCGTCGGCGTCAGCTGCTAACAAAATTGTACGTTCCTACCTTCTCATATTTCGTACTCCAGGTTGCATAACATTCAACAGCCTGCGCATGAATTATGCCCTTCCTGTACACAAGACGTGACTCCCTCGAAGTCCTCTTCGTCCCAGACGTGGACAGCACCAGCGGGGATGTTACCTCACATATGTTAGATACAAGACTAGCTTCCTCTTTGTTCGTAAATTGCAGTAATCATCGACGTTAATGGAAATGAACGGCCTTTCATTAACAATAGTCCGTTACACCAAGCCATGCTCCGGATCAAGTTTCATAATTAATAATTGTAGTACATGTAGTACATATACGTTTTCTGATGTACACTTTGGGATGAAATGTAAATTGATTTCAGAAAAAGATGCAAATGTACTGATTAGCTTTCTAAAATACCTCATACAGTTCCATTTTAGAAAAGCTCTTTGGCAACCATGCTTGTCGTTAAAGACGATAACGGGATCGGAATATTGCTAAGAATGGCGTCATGCAAAAAACGATCAAATCCAATCGTTTGCTAGTATTCGACACCTCGCTTGTGGAACTTTGACCTCACAGTCTCAGTGATGGGTTCTGGAACCAGCAAGGTGTCAAGTTTCTGAAACGATTTTGCTGCAATTTCTACACCCTCTATTTTGCTGACATAGAGCTTATGCATGTACAGAGTACATACATGTATATGTACAGAGTATATACATTTATATCTACAGAGTATATACATGTATATGTACAGAGTATATACATGTATATGTACAGAGTACATACATGTATATGTACAAAGCTGAAACTTGTACCTATGTTATCTAGTTACATCCCGTGGTACACTGTTGTAGGGATGGCATACACTAAACGCCAAAAGAAACGTTACCCTCCTACATTTACGAATTACTTAAAAACTATCAAAGATATGTTAGCAGGTATTAGTTTACAAGAAAGCTGAACAACAAAGCTTTATGCAAATCACGAAAAATGGTTCTGAAATGCATTCATATTTAGGTGAAATGCATCTTTTTCAGTAGAGCTAAATGGTCCTATTTTCGTCCATGCCGAAATAAACCAATAACAGTGATTTAAAGGTTGAAATACAAATCTTGTTTGAGACAGAGATAAACCATTTAAAGTCACCATTTTTCAACTATTAAAACAAGAAACAACTGTTGTAGAGTGCGCAAAATTGTCAAATAATCAGTCCTATGATTTCAGTCCTTTAAAACATTTTCTGCTGATTTGCATTAGTGAAAACAAGTAAAACGTGTCTGGGATGTTGTGAAAGATGTTTGGGAACATCTGAAATTTTCTTTTGGTAACATTTTTGCTTGCAAAGTAATATTTTTCCATTTCTGTTTACACATAGCAATATAAATCGCCAAAACGCAGCAATATTCAAGCAGTATTTGCATCCATTTCACATGTAGAATGATTCTGTAGGGTATAAAGAGATCCTAGAAGACATGATCTGAAACACAAGTACGAGAAATATGCCACGATTAACAGCTGAAGAGAGAGAAAGAGCCATTGTAATGGTGCAGATGGGGTCGACATACAATGCCGTTGCCAACGCCCTCGGATGCCATCGTATCACATTTATAAGACTTATTCAGGGCTTCAGACAGACTGGGGTCCCCGTAGACAGACCAAGAAGTGGACGTCCACGCATCACAACGCCAGCTGAAGATTGGTACCCCCGGCATTAAGGAAGGAGGGTAACGTTTCTTTTGGCGTTTAGTGTATTCTAGTCTATAAATGATTCTCGTCGTAATTTGACGTCAAAGTTGAACCAGTGCATTGTCGTTGACGTTAATGCTATAGCGGGAGTTTTCCACATTCCTTAACTGAAGGTAATCTGTCGTCCAAGACAAAATATAAATAACAGAACCGGACTATCCTTAACTTGTTTTTAGTAGTATAGATATAAATGGTAATGTTAACATGTCAGCTATGTAATAACTGATTAGGGACATGTCTAATGCGATGGTTATGGTCCTTGTGTTGTCGGAACTATACCGGTGCTTGTGTATGAGTGGCTCAGTCATTGGAGAGTAAGTGGAATACTGTTCCAAGCAGCGTTTAAACCTCTAGACTTCACCAAACTGTAACTGGTTTTAATCTAGCCATTCAGGTCCGTCAAACCTGTCACCACATTAAGTACAATGGTCTGGCAGTAAAGTTACTTCTCCAAATAAAATCTCACATACAGGACCAAGTTGATATTAATATACAAACACCGGCCGACGTATTTTGGCGTTGTTGACTTGAGAGAATGCATAGTAACATGTTTGTATTGCTGATTCTAAAAAGTGTTTAAATTAATTGATACAAATGACTATACACTATTAACCATCAGACATTCCACATGTTATAAATAACTTAAAAACGACTGAATGTTAATTGAAAATGATCGTGATATCAACAGACGCTCACTCACTCACAATTTTTCACTAGCATTTGTTTGCTCTGTCAAACAGCTTTGCTTTTATATTACTATTTACTAAATACACTCTTCTAAAAAAGAAACGCATAGTCCGAAAATAAGGAATTGTATTAAACGTATTTAAGTGTATATTGGTCGATTAAGTTTGAACATAGATGAAGGAAATTCGACACACGGATGACCACATGTATTGTTGTCATTGTTAGAATTAATTCAGTTCACTCACTGCGCATGTGTGGACACAAGGGGGCGTTCAGGTCAGTACCTGATGACACCATCCCTTGCAGCCGTCACTGCTCAATACCGCATTGGAAGGGATTGCACAAGTGGTCGGATTTTTGCTTTGGAAATTCTTTGCCATACCTCCTGCAACGCGCTGGCAAGTCCTCAAAGTGCCTGTGGACGATGGTGACGTTTACGGACGCGTCGATCAAAATCGTCCCATAGATGCTTGATCGGGTTCAGATCAGACGATTAGGAAAGCCAGGGAAGATCACTGACGTTTGCATTGCCGCGATAGGCACTTGCCACACGAGCTGTGTCAGGTCGAGCGTTGTCGTGTTGAAACAGCTCCCTCTGGCGGTTAAAAAGTGGGAGGAGATGAGGTCGCAGGATTTTGTCCATGTAGCGATTCGAACCACCACTAGCTTTGATCTACCCGTGTAGGACATGGCTCCCCACACCATGACGCTTTCTCCACCAAATATGTCCACCTGTCGACAGCAATTCGGCGCAAAACGTTCGTGTTGGCGTTGATAGACACGATGTCTCCCATCCCGTCGTTCCTAATGTCTGTAACATGTTGCACCATTGGACACCAGTTGTGCCAGGACAGGTCCAACTTTTGGTCGATATGCTCGAATTCCCACTTCGCTCATACAATTTCTGATGGTTTGGTCGGAAATTCTTCGAAGACCAGGAACCTGTCCTGCAGTGTCCGCTGCTATAGCAAACCGGTGACGGAGGTGAAATACCCGGATGAATCGGTACTGAGCAGGAGTGGCCACTCTTGGTCTTCCACTTCTGGGACGATCTTGGGTCGAATTGAAGCGTGTATAATCGAGATGTGGTGCTGTGGTGGGCGTTGAAGTGTCTTGCAACGGCAGAGTGGGACTCCCCTGCTTCATAATGCCCAAGACCGCCTCCGTGGTGTAGTGGTTAGAGCGTCCACACGGAGAGCGGAAGGTCGCGGGTTCAATCCCCGACCGCGTCATATCAAAAGACGTTAAAATATGGTACTTGTTGGTCCCTGCCTGGCGCTCGGCATTAATGGGTACAACAAGGACTGGTCGGCTCGGAGTCAGTATAATGTGTCTGAGTTGGGTATTCATGCTTCACTGCGGCATGGTATCTCAGTGGGCTAGCACTATAAAACCAGCTTAAGTCTGGGCTAGTACAAGCAGCCACACATACACACATACACGCATGCACGTCGTCATATGAGCGAAATATTCTCAAGCACGACGTTAAGCCCAATTTCACCTCACCTCACCTCACCTCACCTCACCTCACCTCACCTAATGCCCAATGGCCATACTTCGGTCAGTAGTATTCAATCTTGGCATTTTTCATCTTCGTCTACGTCGTAAGTTTCGTAATGAAATGATGTATTTGGTTTGGCCTTTTATAGTCAATTTCTCTACTCATGTCCGACACATTGCAGGTGCATTACATGGAAAACATTTTCTGCTTGCACTTATCATGTATCGTTTTCGTTTTCAAACACATTCTGGGATGTGTTTGCGTGCAATCCACAACAACCACGACCTGATTAACGGGATTCAAACATAGGAATTGTCTTAATGACGATTGCTGTCAAAATATATCGAAATGAACGGCTGAAAACAAAATGCGTTTCTTTCTTTTTTAAGAGTGTATACCAATTTGCTTCCACAAGAGGAATATTGTATCTGATTTACGGTGTGTACGAGACGCCAATGTTGTGTTGATCATATGTTAAAAAACAACTAGATATCAAGGCGAGGCCTACTTCCAAGCTTAGCCAATGTTGTTGCTGCAAGATGAATATTATTTTTACTGAATATATTCCTTACCACTACTCTTATAGTCTTTAGCGCCACCGTAATTGTTCTCGCGCTGAATGCTGCATGTATTGTGTACTCTAGTATGTATGTCATGTTACACCCAGTTGCAATAGTACTCCCCGCTCAGAAGCTGGAAGTATTGCTGTAAGCTATAAAAGTCGACTGAAAAATTTATAGGGGTTCTCACCTTCTCCTGTTTCTGATCATCTACTCAGATGTCAAAGTTGAACATAGATTTCCTGGATTTCGTCTTCTGTTTTATTCTTTTATACTATTGTAAAAAGATGAAATCCAGGAAATTCTTTACCTTCATCAAATAACATCTTCTAAAATGCCAATCAAAGAAAAAATAGTGTTGTAGGTTATAAAGGTCGACTGAAACATTAATAGTTTTCACCTACTCCTGTTTCTGATCATCATCCCCCCAGTTGGAATAATACTCAATAGATGTAAGTAGTGCTGTAGGATAGAAAACTCGACTGAAACATTGATAGTTCTCACATTCTCATTCTTCCGATAATCATCCACCCATTTTTGGTATAATACTCAATAGATGTAAGAAGTGCTGTAGGTTATAAAACTCGACTGAAACATTGATAGTTCTCACCTTCTCATGCTTCTGATCATCATCCACCCATTTGGAATAATATTCATTATCTTTAACTATTGCTGTAGGTTATAAAAGTCGACTGAAACATTGATAGTTCTCACCTTCTCATGCTTTTGATCATCATCCACCCATTTGGAATAATATTCCTTATCTTTAAGTATTGCTGTAGGTTATAAAAGTCGACTGAAACATGAATAGGAGTTCTCACCTCATACTTCTGATCATCATCCATCCAGTAGGAATAATGATCAGTAGATGTAATAGTGCTGTAGGTTATAAAGGTCGACTGAAAACTTAATATGTGTTCTCACCTTCTCATACTTCTGATCATCAACCGTTCAGTAGCTGGAATAATATTCCTTATCTTTAAGTATTGCTGTAGGTTATAAAAGTCGACTGAAACATGAATAGGAGTTCTCACCTTCTCATACTTCTGATCATAATCCACCCAGTTAGAATAATACGCAGTAGCTTCAGCTGGTGTTATCCCCTTCCTGAACGAATTATCAACTTCTCTGTTAGCCTCTGCATCACCATCACCCCAGACCCTGGGACCATCAGCATGACTCGGAGTTTCACTCATCGCAATGCCAGACTATCTGTTCTCGGTTTAACTGCTCACACGCAAGTAAAGCTGTTCTATTAGTACAGTGGTTGACAGATCATGAAATACTATTTTATTCACAGACAAATGCAACATGACGTTATCATCTATATTGCCATCTGGTGTTAATTGGTCCAGTGCACTTTGATTGATACGATCAGTGTGTACCCGATGTCCCCGAGGCAACTATAGCGCGAAAAGAATATCCGTTCATGGATGAAATCAAACTGAAAGAACATGTTGAGAATGTTTTAGACATCAGGATATGTGAGAGCGATTATTACTTGGGTTTAAAATGTTTGATCAAATCTCCCTTTGTTTTAGACATCAAGATATGGGAGAGCGATTATTACTTGGGTTTAAAATGTTTGATCAAATCTCCCTTTGTTTTAGACATCAGGATATGGGAGAGCGATTATTGTTTGGGTTTATAATGTTTGATCAAATCCCCCTTTGTTTTAGACATCAGGATATGAGAGAGCGATTATTGTTTCGGTTTATAATGTTTGATCAAATCCCCCTTTGTTTTAGACATCAGAATATTGGGGAGAGATTATTATATGGGTTTATAATGTTTGATCAAATCTCCCTTTGTTTTAGGCATCAGGATATGGGAGAGCGATTATAATTTGGGTTTGTAATGTTTGATCAAACTCTCTTTGTTGTTTAACGTCACACGGCGCAAAGGACGCTGAAGACCAATTCAAACGTAACTAACGTGGGTTGCTGAAGACTAGTTTTAACTCGAATCTTCATGACTTTACGAACAGGGGATGTTGAACATCAGCAAGGATACGAATCTTCCCCGAATGTTCACGGTTCCACTCCGGTGATGTGTGGTATCATCATGGTGCTACATGTACCCCGGGTGGTGTGTGGTATCATCATGGTGCTACATGTACCACAGGTGGTGTGTGGTATCATCATGGTGCTACATGTACCCCGGGTGGTGTGTGGTAACATCATGGTGCTACATGTACCACAGATGGTGTGTGGTATCATCATGGTGCTACATGGTGATTACCACACACCACCCGGGATACATCACCATGATGATACCACATACCACCTGGGGTACATCACCATGATGATACCACACATCACCCGGGGTACATTACCATGATGATACCAAACACCACCTTGGGTACATGTAGCACCATGATGATACCACACACCACCCGGGGTACATGTAGCACCATGATGATACCACACACAACCCGGGATACATCACCATGATGATACCACACACCACCCGGGGTACATGTAGCACCATGGTGATACCACACATCACCCGGGCTACATGTAGCACCATTATGATACCACACACCACCCGGGGTACATGTAGCACCATGATGATACCACACATCACCCGGGGTACATATAGCACCAGGATGATACCACACACCACCTGTGGTACATGTAGCACCATGATGATACCACACATCTCCCGGGGTACATGTAGCACCATGATGATACCACACACCACCCGGGGTACATCACCATGATGATACCACACATCACCCGGGGTACATGTATCACAAGTGTTACCTTTATCAACGAGTGTTGATATAATTGATATCAGTAGACATGAGGGTGAGAGTCTATTTATCATCAAAAATCATTCTTCATGTAGTTTTCAATGAAAAATGTACATCTCTCAGCACTGTACTACCATTAGACTTACAGTACAGCGATGTCATAGCATTGTGACGTCATTAAGTTCATGACGTCATAGCATTGTCAGGGCATTGTACAAAATCTACTGTCAAAACGATATCTCCTAGGAGATATCATATGATCTCAAACAAGCGATATCTCCTGTGGAACACAGTTATGGATGATAAATATGGATCTGCTTGATAAGACAACCACTGAGTGTTAATCCAGGCAGGTTGGTCATGGCTTTACTATCGAGCAGATGAAATCATACGATTCATAATACAGACTGCACACTTACCGGGGTGCATGTAGCACCATGGTGATATCACACATCACCCCGGTACATGTAGTACCAGGATGTTACTGTGGCGGATATATAATAATGTATTTTTACAGTCATGTACATATTAGTTTTAATATTATTAATTTTATGAATGTTAACAGTTACATTGCAGTTTCAGGGATATCGTTTCATATTAGGATATTTATGGATATGTGTATATTAACAGTCACTTTGCATTGCAGGTATAATATTTCTTATTTATAGTAATGAATGTTTTTTATCAACAGGTCAGTTTAATCTTTTATATCAATTAATCAGTGTGTATACCTTTAAATGTTATATTGTTAATGCTTATGTGTAAATATAAACTGTAACTTGTGTGTAAGTGTAAAAGTTAGGTTTAGCTTGTTAGGGTCACTAAGCTAAATTGCAATCCAATAATCTTTTAGTATCCAAATAAATGATTCAGTTCATTAAAGTGTTTTCTCTATCTTATGAGTGAATGGTTATATATTTGCACGTTTGACGGATTGATTTTATAAATGAGAGAAAGTATAGTGTGTATGTGAATGTAAATATGACTGCGATATAAGTTTGAACTGCTTATATTATATCCTAGGTGTTTGAAATGATAGAATATATACATATAGTTTAAGCTATTGCAGCTTTAACGTTGTACATTGTTTATACAGATTGTACGTACGCTTGACTGGCTTGGCGGCTTGACAGGGCTGTACTCTGCACCCTAGTGCCATACACCGGGTAGGCATTACATTGTGCTTGATTCTATGTATTTATGTAGCATTGTATATACATACTTTATATTTTCTATCTGGGCATGTTTATAGGATTTATATGCCTCTACCTTAACTATATTTGTCATTAACATGTAATCAGTAAATCAAGGAGTGATCGCCCCTTGTAGTCTATTTGTCTAGAATGTGTGTCATAGTAGTATTTCATCTAAAGGATGTGTGACGGATTTTAAATCTTATGTATATATTATGACTTTGTATTTATTGAACCGTGTATTGTTTCAGGGTGTTGTTAATATTGGAATAAAAGGTCTCACCCCCGTAACCAGTGTCCTGGATAATTTTGTTGACATCCGCTCACTATCCCGGTTACATTACCACACATCTCCCGGGTTACGTGTAGCACCATGGTGATACCACACATCACTCGGGGTACATCACAATGATGATATACATCACTCATCACCCGGGGTACATCACCATGATGATACCACACATCACCCGGGGTACATGTAGCACCATGATGATACCACACATCACCCGGGGTACATCACCATGATGATACCACACATCACCCGGGGTACATGTAGCACCATGATGATACCACACATCACCCGGGGTACATGTAGCACCATGATGATACCACACATCTCCCGGGGTACATGTAGCACCATGATGATACCACACATCACCCGGGGTACATGTAGCACCATGATGATACCACACATCACCCGGGGTACATGTAGCACCATGATGATACCACACATCACCCGGGGTACATGTAGCACCATGATGATACCACACATCTCCCGGGGTACATGTAGCACCATGATGATACCACACATCACCCGGGGTACATGTAGCACCATGATGATACCACACATCACCCGGGGTACGGGTAGCACCATGATGATGATACCACACATCACCGGGGTACATGTAGCACCATGATGATACCCGGGGGTACATCACCATGATGATACCACACATCACCCGGGGTACATGTAGCACCATGATGATACCACACATCACCCGGGGTACATGTAGCACCATGATGATACCACACATCACCCGGGGTACATGTAGCACCATGATGATACCACACATCACCCGGGGTACATGTAGCACCATGATGATACCACACATCACCCGGGGTACATGTAGCACCATGATGATACCACACATCACCCGGGGTACATGTAGCACCATGATGATACCACACATCACCCGGGGTAGCACCATGATGATACCACACATCACCCCGGGTACATGTAGCACCATGATGATACCCACACATCACCCGGGGTACATGTAGCACCATGATGATACCACACACCCCCGTGGTACATGTAGCACCATGATGATACCACACATCACCCGGGGTACATGTAGCACCATGATGATACCACACATCACCCGGGGTACATGTAGCACCATGATGATACCACACATCACCCGGGGTACATGTAGCACCATGATGATACCACACATCACCCGGGGTACATGTAGCACCATGATGCATGTAGCCATGATGATACCACACATCACCCGGGGTACATGTAGCACCATGATGATACCACACACCACCCGGGGTACATGTAGCACCATGATGATACCACACACCACCCGGGGTACATGTAGCACCATGATGATACCACACATCACCCGGGGTACATGTAGCACCATGATGATACCACACATCACCCCGGGGTACATGTAGCACCATGATGATACCACACACCACCCGGGGTACATGTAGCACCATGGTGATACCACACATCACCCGGGGTACATCACAATGATGATACCACACATCACCCGGGTACATGTAGCACCATGATGATACCACACATCACCCGGGGTACATGTAGCACCATGATGATACCACACATCACCCGGGGTACATGTAGCACCATGATGATACCACCACACATCACCCGGGGTACATGTAGCACCATGATGATACCACACATCACCCGGGGTACATGTAGCACCATGATGATACCACACATCACCCGGGGTACATGTAGCACCATGATGATACCACACATCACCCGGGGTACATGTAGCACCATGATGATACCACACATCACCCGTGGTACATGTAGCACCATGATGATACCACACATCACCCGGGGTACATGTAGCACCATGATGATACCACACATCACCCGGGGTACATGTAGCACCATGATGATACCACACACCACCCGGGATGATACCCACACATGTAGCACCATGATGATATGGATGAACCGGGGAACATTCGTATCCTTGCTGATGTTCAACATCATCCCTGTTCGTAAACTCATGAACCATGATCGGGTTAAACTGGTCTCCCGGGGGAACCCATGATGATACCACACATCCACCCGGGGTACATGTAGCACCATGATGATACCACACATGTGACGGGGTACAACAAAGACATATGATGATGTCACATACCCGGGGTAGTAGCACCATGATGATACCACACAGCACCCGGGGTACAAAGCACCATGATGATACCTCACATATCCTGATGTACATGTACCATTCTCATGATGATTCACACATCACCTCCGGGGTACATCCACCATGATGGATATTCTTTTCACGCTCACCTCGGGGTACATCGGGTACACCATGATGATACCACATCAACCATGATGGTACACTGCACCATGATGATACACATCCACTCATCATCAATTAACCCAGATGGGATATCGATAATACCACATGTTGCACCATGTAGATGATATTTCACATCTGTCAACCACCATGGTACTATAGAACAGGGGTATGATGATGTGACAGTTAAACCCCGGGGTACATGTAGCACCATGATGATACCACACATCTCCCGGGGTACATGTAGCACCATGATGATACCACACATCACCCGGGGTACATGTAGCACCATGATGATACCACACACCACCCGGGGTACATGTAGCACCATGATGATACCACACACCACCCGGGGTACATCACCGTGATGATACCACACATCTCCCGGAGTACATGTAGCACCATGATGTTACCACACACTACTCGGGGTACATGTAGCACCATGATGTTACCACCCACTGCCCGGGGTACATGTAGCACCAGGATGTTACCACACACTACCCGGGGTACATGTAGCACCATGATGTTACCACACACCACCTGGGGTACATGTAGCACCGTGATGTTACCACACACCACCTGTGGTACATGTAGCACCATGATGTTACCACACACCACCTGTGGTACATGTAGCACCGTGATGATACCACACACCTCCTGTGGTACATGTAGCACCATGATGTTACCACACACCACCTGTGGTACATGTAGCACCGTGATGATACCACACACCAAGGCGTGGAACCGTGAACATTCGGGGAAGATTCGTATCCTTGCTGATGTTCAACATCCCCTGTTCGTAAACTCATGAAGATTCGGGTTAAACTAGTCTTCAGGAACCCACGTTAGTTAAGCGTTTGAAATTGGTCTTCAACGTCCTTTGCTTGTATAGGCTTGAATATTGCGCCGTGTGACGTTAAACAACAAAGACATATCCTGATGTCTAATACAAAGGGAGATTTGATCAAGCATAAACCCAAATAATAATCGCTCTCACATATCCTGATGTCTAAACCATTCTCAACATGTTCTTTCAGTTTCAATTCATCCATTAACGGATATTCTTTTCACGCTATAGTTGCCTCGGGGACATCGGGTACACACTGATCGTATCAATCAAAGTGCACTGCACCATGTACACATCCTCACTCAATCATATCAATTAACACCAGATGGCAATATCGATAATAACGTCATGTTGCATTTGTCTGCGAAAAAAATAGTATTTCATGATCTGTCAACCACAGTACTAATAGAACAGCTTTACTTGCGTGTGAGCAGTTAAACCGAGAACAGATAGTCTGGCATTGCGATGAGTGAAAGTCCGAGTCACGCTGATGGTCCCCGGGTCTGGGGTGATGGTGATGTGGAGGCTAACAGAGAAGTTGATAATTCGTTCAGGAAGGGGATAACACCAGCTGAAGCTACTGCGTATTATTCTAATTGGGTGGATGATGATCAGAAGTATGAGAAGGTGAGAACACATATTAAATTTTAGGTCGACCTTTATAACCTACAGCACTATTACATCTACTGAGCATTATCCCTACTGGGTGCATGATGATCAGAAGTATGAGAAGGTGAGAACTCCTATTAATGTTTCAGTCGACTTCTATAACCTACAGCAATACTTAAAGATAATGAATATTATTCCAAATGGGTGGATGATGATTATCAGAAGTATGAGAAGGTGAGAACTCCTATTAATGTTTCAGTCGACTTTTATAGCCTACAGCAATACTTAAAGATAATGAATATTATTCCAAATGGGTGGATGATGATCAGAAGTATGAGAAGGTGAGAACTCCTATTAATGTTTCAGTCGACTTTTATAACCTACAGCAATACTTAAAGATAATGAATATTATTCCAAATGGGTGGATGATGATCATCAATGAGTATGAGAAGGTGAGAATCTATTGAGTATTATCCAATGTTTCAGTCGAGTAGGTTTATCAACCTACAACCTACAGCACTTCTTACATCTACTGAGTATTATTCCAACTGGGGGGATGATGATCAGAAACAGGAGTAGGTGAAAACTATCAATGTTTCAGTCGACCTTTATAACCTACAACACTATTTTATCTTTGATTGGCATTTTAGAAGATGCTATTTGATGAAGGTAAAGAATTTCCTGTACTTCATCTTCTTTTTACAATAGTATAAAAGAATAAAACAGAAGACGAAATCCAGGAAATCTATGTTCAACTATGACATCTGAGTAGATGATCAGAAACAGGAGAAGGTGAGAACCCCTATAAATTTTTCAGTCGACTTTTATAGCTTACAGCAAACTTCCAGCTACTGAGCGGGGAGTACTATTGCAACTGGGTGTAACATGACATACATACTAGAGTACACAATACAGTGCAGCATTCAGCGCGAGGACAATTACGGTGGTACTAAAGACTATAAGAGTAGTGGTAAAAGAAATACATTCAGTAAAAATAATATTCCCCTTGCAGCAACAACATTGGCCAAGCTTGGAAATAGGCCTTGCCTTGATATCCAGTTGTTGTTTTTTAACATATGATCAACACAACATTGGCGTCTCGTACACACCGTAAATCAGATACAATATTCCTCTTGTGGAAGCAAATTGATATAAACTCTTAAAAAAGAAAGAAACGCATGGCGTTTTCAGCAGTTCATTTCGATATATTTTGGCAGCAATCGTCATTAAAACAATTCCTATGTTTGAATCCCGTTAATCATGTCGTGGTTGTTGTGTATTGCACGCAAACGCATCCCAGAATGTGTTTGAAGACGAAAACGATACATGATAAGTGCATGCGGAAAATGTTTTCCACGTAATACACCTGCAATGTGTCGGACATGAGTAGAGAAATCGACTATAAAAGGCCAAACCAAATACACCATTTCATTACGAAACTTACGACGTAGACGAAGATGAAAAATGCCAAGATTGAATACTACTGACCGAAGTATGGGCATTAGGTGAGGTGAGGTGAGGTGAGGTGAGGTAAAATTGGGCTTAACGTCGTGCTTGAGAATATTTCGCTCATATGACGACGTGCATGCGTGTGTATGTGTGCATGTGCGGCTGCTTGTACTAGCCCAGACTGAAGCTGGTTTTATAGTGCTAGCCCACTGAGATACCATGCCGCAGTGAAGCATGAATACCCCACTCAGACACATTATACTGACTCCGAGCCGACCAGTCCTTGTTGTACCCATTAATGCCGAGCGCCAGGCAGGGACCAACAAGTACCATATTTTAATGTCTTTTGGTATGACGCAGTCGAGGATTGAACCTGCGACCTTCCGCTCTCCGTGTGGACGCTCTAACCACTACACCACGGAGGCGGTCTTGGGCATTAGGAAGCAGGGGAGTCCCACTCTGCCGTTGCAAGACACTTCAATTTCCACCACAGCACCACATCTCGATTATACACGCTTCAATTCGACCCAAGATCGTCCCAGAAGTGGAAGACCAAGAGTGGCCACTCCTGCTCAGTACCGATTCATCCGGGTATTTCACCTCCGTCACCGGTTTGCTATAGCAGCGGACACTGCAGGACAGGTTCCTGGTCTTCGAAGAATTTCCGACCAAACCATCAGAAATTGTATGAGCGAAGTGGGAATTCGAGCATATCGACCAAAAGTTGGACCTGTCCTGGCACAACTGGTGCCCAATGGCGCAACAGGTTACAAGCATTAGGAACGACGGGATGGGAGACATCGTGTCTATCAACGCCAACACGAACGTTTTGCGCCGAATTGCGTTCGACAGGTGGACAGATTTGGTGGAGTAAGCGTCATGGTGTGGAGAGCCATGTCCTACACGGGTAGATCAAAGCTAGTAGTGGTTCAAATCGCTACATCGACAAAATCCTGCGACCTCATCTTCTCCCACTTTTTAACCGCCAGAGGGAGCTGTTTCAACACGACAACGCTCGACCCGACACAGCTCGTGTGGCAAGTGCCTATCGCGGCAATGCAAACGTCAGTGATCTTCCCTGGCTTTCCAAATCGCCTGATCTGAATCCGATCAAGCATCTATGGGACGATCTTGATCGACGCGTCCGTAAACGTCACCATCGTCCACAGACACTTGGAGGACTTGCCAGCTCGATGCAGGAGGTATGGCAAAGAATTTCCAAAGCAAAAAATCAGACCACTTGTGCAATCCCTTCCAAGGCGGTATTGAGCAGTGACGGCTGCAAGGGATGGTGTCATCAGGTACTGACCTGAACGCCCCCTTGTGTCCACACATGCGCAGTGAGTGAACTGAATTAATGCTGACAATGACAACAATACATATGCTCATCCGTGTGTGGAATTTCCTTCATCTATGTTCAAACTTAATCGACCAATATACACTTAAATACGTTTAATATATTTCCTTATTTTCGGACTATGCGTTTCTTTTTTAGAAGAGTGTATTTAGTAAATAGTAATATTAAAAAAAGCTGTTTGACAGAGCAAACAAGTGCTGGTGAAAACTACCTAGTGAGCATCTGTTGATATCACGATCATTTTCAATTAACATTCAGTCGTTTTTAAGTTATTTATAACATGTGGAATGTCTGATGGTTAATAGTGTATAGTCATTTGTATCAATGAATTTAAACACTTTTTAGAATCAGCAATACAAACATGTTACTATGCATTCTCTAAAGTCAACAACGCCAAACTACGTCGGCCTGTGTTTGGATATTAATATGAACTTGGTCCTGTATGTGAGATTTTATTTGAAGAAGTAACTTTACTGCCAGACCATTGTACTTAATGTGGTGACAGGTTTGACGGACCTGAATGGCTAGATTAAAACCAGTTACAGTTTGGTGAAGTCTAGAGGTTTAAACGCTGCTTGGAACAGTATTCCACTTACTCTCCAATGACTGAACCACTCACTCACACACAAGCACCGGTATAGTTCCGACAACACAAGGACCGTAACCATCGCATTAGACGCATCCCTAATCAGTTATTACATAGCTGACATGTTAACATTACCATTTATAGCTATACTACTAAAAATAAGTTAAGGAGAGTCCGGTTCTGTTATTTCTATTTTGTCTTGGAATGACAGATTACCTACAGTTAAGGGAATGTGGAAAACTCCCGCTATAGCATTAACGTCAACGACAATGCACGGGTTCAACTTTGACGTCAAATTACGACGAGAATCATTTATAGACTAGAATACACTAAACGCCAAAAGAAACGTTACCCTCCTTCCTTAATGACGGGGGTACCAATCTTCAGCTGGCGTTGTGATGCGTGGACGTCCACTTCTTGGTCTGTCTACGGTCTAAATAAGTCTTATAACCGTGATACGGTGGCATCCGAGGGCGTTGGCAACGGCATTGTATGTCGACCCCATCTGCACCATTACAATGGCTCTTTCTCTCTCTTCAGCTGTTAATCGTGGCATATTTCTCGTACTTGTGTATCAGATCATGTCTTCTAGGATCTCTTTATACCCTACAGAATCATTCTACATGTGAAATTGATGCAAATACTGCTTGAATATTGCTGCGTTTTGGCGGTTTATATTGCTATGTGTAAACAGAAAATGGAAAAATATTACTTTGCAAGCAAAAATGTTACCAAAGAAAATGTCAGATGTTCCCAAACATTTTTTCACAACATCCCAGACACGTTTTACTTGTTTTCACTAATGCTAATCAGCAGAAAATGTTTTAAAAGACTGAAATCGTAGGAATGATTACTTGACAATTTTACACACTCTACAACAGTTGTTTCTTGTTTTAATAGTTGAAAAGTGGTGACTTTAAATGGTTTATCTTTGTCTCAAACAAGATTTGTATTTCAACCTTTCTTTGGGACATCTAAATCACTGTTATTGGTTTATTTGGGCGTGGACGAAAATAGGACAATTTAACTCTTCTGAAAAAGATGCATTTCACCTAAATATGAATGCATTTGAGAACTATTATTCGTGATTTGCATAAAGCTGTGTTGTTCAGTTTTCTTGTAAACTAATACCTTCTAACATATCTTTGATAGTTTTTAAGTAATTCGTAAATGTAGGAGGGTAACGTTTCTTTTGGCGTTTAGTGTATGCCATCCCTTCAACAGTGTACCACGGGATGTAACTAGATAACATAGTTTACCAGTTTCAGCTCTGTACATATACATGTATATACTCTGTACATAACCTCTATGTCAGCAAAATAGAAGGTGTAAAGAAATGCAGCCAGATCGTTTCAGAAACTTGACACCTTGCTGGTTCCAGAACCCATCACTGAGACTGTGAGGTCAAAGTTCCACAAGCGAGGTGTCGAATACTAGCAAACGATTGGATTTGATCGTTTTTTGCATAACGCCATTCTTAGCAATATTCCGATCCTGTTATCGTCTTTTACGACAAGCATGGTTGCCAAAGAGCATTTCTAAAATGGAATTTCAAAGGTATTGCACTGTATGAGTTTTTAAGAAAGCTAATCAGCACATTTGCATCTTTTTCTGAAATCAATTTACATTTCATCCCAAAGTGTATATCAGAAAACGTATATGTACTACATGTACGAGAATATTAATTATGAAACTTGATCCGGAACATGGCTTGGTGTAAAGGACTATTGTCAATGAAAGGCCGTTCATTTCCATTAACGTCGATGATTACTGCAATTTACGAACAAAGAGGAACCTAGTGTTGTATCTAACATGTGTGAGGATAACATCCCCGTTGGTGCTGTCCACGTCTGGGACGAAGAGGACTCCGAGGCTGAGAGGGAGTCACGTCTTGTGTACAGGAAGGGCATAACACATGCGCAGGCTGTTGAATGTTATGCAACCTGGAGTACGAAATATGAGAAGGTAGGAACGTACAATGTTTGTTAGCAGCTGACGCCAACGAATGACTACAAACATTGGGCATTTTCCATATTCCAGGAGCGCAGCTAGCATTATAAAAAAAAGCCCGGGCTTACACATGATTGTTGCTAAAAAGGTTAGGTAAATTACCAATACTATCTAAATATATAGCTTTGCAACCTATCGGGTTTACACGAAAAAATTTGTTTTGCTACGCGGCTGTATTCGTACAAAATATCTGGTAATAGCAGAGTCGACTGTGTAATTTCCAGAGTGCCATGGACATGTATCTACGAACCACTAGTAAATACTCACGATGTCAGGTGAGGTGAGGTGAGGTGAGGTGAGGTGAGGTGAAATTGGGTTTAACGTCGTGCTTGAGAATATTTCGCTCATATGACGACGTGCATGCATGCGTGTGTATGTGTATGTGCACCTGCTTGTACTAGCCCAGACTCAAGCTTGTTTTATAGTGCTAGCCCACTGGGATACCACGCCGCAGTGAAGCATGAATACCCCACTCAGACACATTATACTGACTCCGAGCCGACCAGTCCTTGTTGTACCCATTAATGCCTAGCGCCAGGCAGGGACCAACAAGTACCATATTTTAACGTCTTTTGGTATGACGCGGTCGGTGATCGAACCCGCGACCTTCCGCTCTCCGGGCGGACGCTCTAACCACTACACCACGGAGGCGGTCCCGACGATGTCAGGTGTACCACTACCTGATATAGTATAATTAATCACTTTTGGACCATATATGATCAAATATTCAAGATGCATTAAACACAGGTGCTGGTGAATAAAGCTAACATAATGTGCCAGAGAAATTTAATAACTTTCAGCCTGAAAATTGTTTATAGCGAAGACATACCAATTGGAATCGGGGTCACCATGGAATTAGGACTATTCAAGACGCCCTGTAAGTTACCCAGTTATATTGGTTTTAGATCACAGTCAGCATTATTACAACTAAGCCCGGTCTTCTAGTACCCGATTGGTTGCAACAAAGGCTATTTTTTCAGAATCAGGGAAACAGAACGCCTTCATGGCGCCCAGTACATTATCCAGTTTTACTTGTGTTTGGCCACATTGAACGAACACGACTTCTAACTACCCCGAGCAAAGTATTGGTGAAAACAAAAGCTCTTTTCAGAAATCAGGGGACCTAGAACTGGAATGGACATGTCTTTGACATAAAGGTCATTTTGATTTTTTCAAGCAGGGAATCGAAAACCAGATCTGTCTTCAAAACCTGAAGGAAACTGTCTTAAGTGGGATCAATTTCGAAGCGTCGGCATCTTATATGTATTTCTTTCCTCACATGATGGCCACGTGATATTGCCGGAATATTGCTCAAAGCGGCGTAAATCCAAACTCACTCATATTCCACATCGGCAAACTTAATAATACACATATTACCAAAACGTACGGCCAAAGAAACCTTACAACTGGTTTTAAATCAATTTACTTTAAAAAGCACAAACGATAGAGATGCATGAAGTAAAATATGTTGAAAACATTAAGATCACAACAAAATCTCAACATTTATGAAAGACAAACAGGAACCGATTCTGGCATGACGGTTCCACTGAATTGAGGTGTAGTAGCTAATACAAGCACCCATCAGAAATTGCTCCAGTTCTAAGACAAATTACCGCACTATTACAATTTACCGCAGTATATTACATTTTACCACGGTATTACAATATACGTCGAAGCACACACCAATAGCGTGTTTGACCACGCCCTCTACAAGACACGGAAATAGTTTCAAGCGCACAGAAAGAGTCCCGCCGACTCTGATGCTGTCACCTGGATGATGTCCATCGTTATTCTCCTTGGGAGGGCTTAGATCATATCTTGTCGTTTGGCTGTCGAATGTCGTCGCACACGACCTCTCGGGGGTGTTTCGGTGATTTTTATCCCCCCGGCATATAATCGGTTATTTTAACCATATAGCAACTACATTGAATTGAATCAGGACAGACTACTTTGTCCATAAATTTAAACTATCATCATCATCATCATCATCACCACCATCACCACCACCACCAAGGGACAGTTTCGCTCTTTAAAAAGAAATACACTCATCTGAGAAACAACAGTAGTCTCTCATACAGACCCTGAAGCAAATATATCCCAGAAAGCCCATGCAAGTCTAGAAAATGTGTCAAGTCTAGATTTCCACAGCTTCAGAAGAAAGTCTCAGGGCTCCTTTTCATGATATTTTATGTTTTTAATTATGAGCTCTTTTCTGTAAAATATTTTCATTTCAGAGACTAGTTGTTAGTCTAAAACAGCAGGAACACTTATACATTTATGCAGACTGGACGATGTTTTGGTTATTGTTACATATGATGCAGAAATAATGTACACCTGGAAGCAAATTTGCCTATTCAAAAGCTACTTTATATTTACGTACGTATTAATCTATCAATACATAATATATAAAAAGATGAATTATCATTCTGATTTGCATTTGTTTTGACGATTCAATTAGTTCCAGGACGTTTCAATATTAATGAAATAGGAAAACCTTTTGATGCATTACATTTACATTTATGAGAAACGTGTTGCGTGAGGCTTCATGAAGGTTCCTCATATTGTGATGTAGGCTCTGCATCTTCCAAACTGCCAGTGGGGGCGGTGTGGAAGCCAAGGGGTTCGACTCCCATAAATCAGATACAATATTCCTCTTGTGGAAGCAAAATTATATATACAGTATAAACTCTTAAAAAAGAAAGAAACGCATGGCGTTTTCAGCAGTTCATTTCGATATATTTTGACAGCAATCGTCATTAAGACAAGTCCTATGTTTGAATCACGTTAATCATGTCATGGTTGTATGTGTATTGCACTGAAACGCATCCCAGAATGTGTTTGAAGACGAAAACGATACATGATAAGTGCATGCAGAAACTGTTTTCCATGTAATGCACCTGCAATGTGTCGGACATGAGTAGAGAAATCGACTATAAAAGGCCAAACCAAATACACCATTTCATTACGAAACTTACGACGTAGACGAAGATGAAAAATGTCAAGATTGAATACTACTGACCGGAAGTATGGGCATTAAGTGAGGTGAGGTGAAGTGAGGTGAGGTAAGATTGGGCTTAACGTCGTGCTTGAGAATATTTCGCCCATATGACGACGTGCATGCGCGTATGTGTGTATGTGCGGCTGCTTGTACTACCCAGACTCAAGCTTGTTTTATAGTGCTAGCCCACTGAGATACCATGCCGTAGTGAAGCATGAATACCCACTCAGACATTATACTGACTCCGAGCCGACCAGTCCTTGTTGTAACCCATTAATGCCGAGCGCCAGGCAGGGACCAACAAATTACCATATTTTAATGTCTTTTGGTATGACGCGGTCGGGGATTGAACCCGCGACCTTCCGCTCTCCGTGCGGACGCTCTAACCACTACACCACGGAGGCGGTCTTGGGCATTAGGAAGCAGGGGAGTCCCACTCTGCCGTTGCAAGACACTTCAACGTCCACCACAGCACCACATCTCGATTATACACGCTTCAATTCGACCCAAGATCGTCCCAGAAGTGGAAGACCAAGAGTGGCCACTCCTGCTCAGTACCGATTCATCCGGTATTTCACCTCCGTCACCGGTTTGCTATAGCAGCGGACACTGCAGGACAGGTTCCTGGTCTTTGAAGAATTTCCGACCAAACCATCAGAAATTGTATGAGCGAAGTGGGAATTCGAGCATATCGACCAAAAATTGGACCTGTCCTGGCACAACTGGTGTCCAATGGTGCAACAGGTTACAGGCATTAGGAACGACGGGATGGGAGACACCGAGTCTATCACAACAACACGAACGTTTTGCGCCGAATTGCTTTCTACAGGTGGACAGATTTGGTGGAGAAAGCGTCATGGTGTGGGGAGCCATGTCTTACACGGGTAGATCAAAGCTAGTAGTGGTTCAAATCGCTACATCGACAAAAAACCTGCGACCTCATCTCCTCCCACTTTTTAACCGCCAGAGAGAGCCGTTTTTCAACACGAAAACTCTCGACCTGACACAGCTCGTGTGGCAAGTGCCTATCGCGGCAATGCAAACGTCAGTGATCTTCACTGGCTTTCCAAATCGCCTGATCTGAATCCGATCAAGCATCTATGGGACGATCTTGATCGACGCGTCCGTAAACGTCACCATCGTCCACAGGCACTTTGAGGACTTGCCAGCGCGTTGCAGGAGGTATGGCAAAGAATTTCCAAAACAAAAATCCGACCACTTCCAAGGCGGTATTGAGCAGTGACGGATGCAAGGGGTGGTGTCACCAGGTACTGACCTGAACGCCCCCCTTGTGTCCACACATGCGCAGTGAGTGAACTGAATTAATGCTGACAATGACAACAATACATATGCTCATCCGTGTGTGGAATTTCCTTCATCAATGTTCAAGCTTAATCGACCAATATACACTTAAATACGTTCATACATTTCCTTATTTTCGGACTTTGCGTTTCTTTTTTAGAAGAGTGTATTTAGTAAATAGTAATATTAAAAAAGCTGTTCGACAGAGCAAACAAATGCTAGTGAAAATTACTGAGTGAGCATCTGTTGATATCATGATCATTTTCAATTAACATTCAGTCGTTTTTAAGTTATTTATAACATATGGAATGTCTGATGGTTAATAGTGTATAGTCATTTGTATCAATGAATTAAAACACTTTTTAGAATCAGCAATACAAACACGTTACTATGCATTCTCTAAAGTCAACAACGCCAAACTACGTCGGCCGGTGTTTGGATATTAATATTAACTTGGTCCTGTATGTGAGATTTTATTTGAAGAAGTAACTTTACTGCCAGACCATTGTACTTAATGTGGTGACAGGTTTACCTGAATGGCTAGATTAAAACCAGTTACAGTTTGGTGAAGTCTAGAGGTTTAAACGCCGCTTGGAACAGTATTCCACTTACTCTCCAATGACTGGGACACTCACACACAAGCACCGATATAGTTCCGACAAAACAATGACCATAACCATCGCATTAGACGCATCCCTAATCAGTTATTACATAGCTGACATGTTAACATTACCACTGTTATCTATACTACTAAAAAAAAGTTAAGGATAGTCCGGTACTGTTATTTCTGTGTATGTGTGCATGTGCGGCTGCTTGTACTAGCCCAGACTGAAGCTGGTTTTATAGTGCTAGCCCACTGAGATACCATGCCGCAGTGAAGCATGAATACCCCACTCAGACACATTATACTGACTCCGAGCCGACCAGTCCTTGTTGTACCCATTAATGCCGAGCGCCAGGCAGGGACCAACAAGTACCATATTTTAATGTCTTTTGGTATGACGCAGTCGAGGATTGAACCTGCGACCTTCCGCTCTCCGTGTGGACGCTCTAACCACTACACCACGGAGGCGGTCTTGGGCATTAGGAAGCAGGGGAGTCCCACTCTGCCGTTGCAAGACACTTCAATTTCCACCACAGCACCACATCTCGATTATACACGCTTCAATTCGACCCAAGATCGTCCCAGAAGTGGAAGACCAAGAGTGGCCACTCCTGCTCAGTACCGATTCATCCGGGTATTTCACCTCCGTCACCGGTTTGCTATAGCAGCGGACACTGCAGGACAGGTTCCTGGTCTTCGAAGAATTTCCGACCAAACCATCAGAAATTGTATGAGCGAAGTGGGTATTCGAGCATATCGACCAAAAGTTGGACCTGTCCTGGCACAACTGGTGCCCAATGGCGCAACAGGTTACAAGCATTAGGAACGACGGGATGGGAGACATCGTGTCTATCAACGCCAACACGAACGTTTTGCGCCGAATTGCGTTCGACAGGTGGACAGATTTGGTGGAGTAAGCGTCATGGTGTGGAGAGCCATGTCCTACACGGGTAGATCAAAGCTAGTAGTGGTTCAAATCGCTACATCGACAAAATCCTGCGACCTCATCTTCTCCCACTTTTTAACCGCCAGAGGGAGCTGTTTCAACACGACAACGCTCGACCCGACACAGCTCGTGGCAAGTGCCTATCGCGGCAATGCAAACGTCAGTGATCTTCCCTGGCTTTCCAAATCGCCTGATCTGAATCCGATCAAGCATCTATGGGACGATCTTGATCGACGCGTCCGTAAACGTCACCATCGTCCACAGACACTTGGAGGACTTGCCAGCTCGATGCAGGAGGTATGGCAAAGAATTTCCAAAGCAAAAAATCAGACCACTTGTGCAATCCCTTCCAAGGCGGTATTGAGCAGTGACAGCTGCAAGGGATGGTGTCATTAGGTACTGACCTGAACGCCCCCTTGTGTCCACACATGCGCAGTGAGTGAACTGAATTAATGCTGACAATGACAACAATACATATGCTCATCCGTGTGTGGAATTTCCTTCATCTATGTTCAAACTTAATCGACCAATATACACTTAAATACGTTTAATATATTTCCTTATTTTCGGACTATGCGTTTCTTTTTTAGAAGAGTGTATTTAGTAAATAGTAATATTAAAAAAGCTGTTCGACAGAGCAAACAAGTGCTAGTGAAAACTACCTAGTGAGCATCTGTTGATATCACGATCATTTTCAATTAACATTCAGTCGTTTTTAAGTTATTTATAACATGTGGAATGTCTGATGGTTAATAGTGTATAGTCATTTGTATCAATGAATTTAAACACTTTTTAGAATCAGCAATACAAACATGTTACTATGCATTCTCTCAAGTCAACAACGCCAAAGTACGTCGGCCTGTGTTTGTATATTAATATCAACTTGGTCCTGTATGTGAGATTTTATTTGGAGAAGTAACTTTACTGCCAGACCATTGTACTTAATGTGGTGACAGGTTTGACGGACCTGAATGGCTAGATTAAAACCAGTTACAGTTTGGTGAAGTCTAGAGGTTTAAACGCTGCTTGGAACAGTATTCCACTTACTCTCCAATGACTGAACCACTCACTCACACACAAGCACCGGTATAGTTCCGACAACACAAGGACCGTAACCATCGCATTAGACGCATCCCTAATCAGTTATTACATAGCTGACATGTTAACATTACCATTTATAGCTATACTACTAAAAATAAGATAAGGAGACTCCGGTTCTGTTATTTCTATTTTGTCTTGGAATTACAGATTACCTACAGTTAAGGGAATGTGGAAAACTCCTTTTATAGCATTTACGTCAACGACAATGCACGGGTTCAACTTTGACGTCAAATTACGACGAGAATCATTTATAGACTAGAATACACTAAACGCCAAAAGAAACGTTACCCTCCTTCCTTAATGACGGGGGTACCAATCTTCAGCTGGCGTTGTGATGCGTGGACGTCCACTTCTTGGTCTGTCTACGGTCTAAATAAGTCTTATAACCGTGATACGGTGGCATCCGAGGGCGTTGGCAACGGCATTGTATGTCGACCCCATCTGCACCATTACAATGGCTCTTTCTCTCTCTTCAGCTGTTAATCGTGGCATATTTCTCGTACTTGTGTATCAGATCATGTCTTCTAGGATCTCTTTATACCCTACAGAATCATTCTACATGTGAAATTGATGCAAATACTGCTTGAATATTGCTGCGTTTTGGCGGTTTATATTGCTATGTGTAAACAGAAAATGGAAAAATATTACTTTGCAAGCAAAAATGTTACCAAAGAAAATGTCAGATGTTTCCAAACATTTTTTCACAACATCCCAGACACGTTTTACTTGTTTTCACTAATGCTAATCAGCAGAAAATGTTTTAAAAGACTGAAATCGTAGGAATGATTACTTGACAATTTTACACACTCTACAACAGTTGTTTCTTGTTTTAATAGTTGAAAAGTGGTGACTTTAAATGGTTTATCGCTGTCTCAAACAAGATTTGTATTTCAAACTTTCTTTGGGACATCTAAATCACTGTTATTGGTTTATTTGGGCGTGGACGAAAATAGGACAATTTAACTCTTCTGAAAAAGATGCATTTCACCTAAATATGAATGCATTTGAGAACTATTATTCGTAATTTGCATAAAGCTGTGTTGTTCAGTTTTCTTGTAAACTAATACCTTCTAACATATCTTTGATAGTTTTTAAGTAATTCGTAAATGTAGGAGGGTAACGTTTCTTTTGGCGTTTAGTGTATGCCATCCCTTCAACAGTGTACCACGGGATTGACTAGATAACATAGGTACCAGTTTCAGCTCTGTACATATACATGTATATACTCTGTACATAACCTCTATGTCAGCAAAATAGAAGGTGTAAAGAAATGCAGCCAGATCGTTTCAGAAACTTGACACCTTGCTGGTTCCAGAACCCATCACTGAGACTGTGAGGTCAAAGTTCCACAAGCGAGGTGTCGAATACTAGCAAACGATTGGATTTGATCGTTTTTTGCGTAACGCCATTCTTAGCAATATTCCGATCCTGTTATCGTCTTTTACGACAAGCATGGTTGCCAAAGAGCATTTCTAAAATGGAATTTCAAAGGTCATGCACTGTATGAGTTTTTTTAGAAAGCTAATCAGCACATTTGCATCTTTTTCTGAAATCAATTTACATTTCATCCCAAAGTGTATATCAGAAAACGTATATGTACTACATGTACGAGAATATTAATTATGAAACTTGATCCGGAACATGGCTTGGTGTAAAGGACTATTGTCAATAAAAGGCCGTTCATTTCCATTAACGTCGATGATTACTGCAATTTACGAACAAAGAGGAACCTAGTGTTGTATCTAACATGTGTGAGGATAACATCCCCGTTGGTGCTGTCCACGTCTGGGACGAAGAGGACTCCGAGGCTGAGAGGAGTCACGTCTTGTGTACAGGAAGGGCATAACACATGCGCAGGCTGTTGAATGTTATGCAACCTGGAGTACGAAATATGAGAAGGTAGGAACGTACAATGTTTGTTAGCAGCTGACGCCAACGAATGACTACAAACATTGGGCATTTTCCATATTCCAGGAGCGCAGCTAGCATTATAAAAAAGCCCGGGCTTACATGATTGTTGCTAAAAGGTTAGGTAAATTACCAATACTATCTAAATATATAGCTTTGCAACCTATCGGGTTTACACGAAAAATTTGTTTTGCTACGCGGCTGTATTCGTACAAAATATCTGGTAATAGCAGAGTCGACTGTGTAATTTCCAGAGTGCCATGGACATGTATCTACGAACCACTAGTAAATACTCACGATGTCAGGTGAGGTGAGGTGAGGTGAGGTGAGGTGAGGTGAGGTGAAATTGGGTTTAACGTCGTGCTTGAGAATATTTCGCTCATATGACGACGTGCATGCATGCGTGTGTATGTGTATGTGCACCTGCTTGTACTAGCCCAGACTCAAGCTTGTTTTATAGTGCTAGCCCACTGGGATACCACGCCGCAGTGAAGCATGAATACCCCACTCAGACACATTATACTGACTCCGAGCCGACCAGTCCTTGTTGTAACCATTAATGCCTAGCGCCAGGCAGGGACCAACAAGTACCATATTTAAATGTCTTTTGGTATGACGCGGTCGGTGATCGAACCCGCGACCTTCCGCTCTCCGGGCGGACGCTCTAACCACTACACCACGGAGGTGGTCCCGACGATGTCAGGTGTACCACTACCTGATATAGTATAATTAATCACTTTTGGACCATATATGATCAAATATTCAAGATGCATTAAACACAGGTGCTGGTGAATAAAGCTAACATAATGTGCCAGAGAAATTTAATAACTTTCAGCCTGAAAATTGTTTATAGCGAAGACATTCCAATTGGAATCGGGGTCGCCATGGAATTAGGACTATTCAAGACGCCCTGTAAGTTACCCAGTTATATTGGTTTTAGATCACAGTCAGCATTATTACAACTAAGCCCGGTCTTCTAGTACCCGATTGGTTGCAACAAAGGCTATTTTTTCAGAATCAGGGAAACAGAACGCCTTCATGGCGCTCAGTACATTATCCAGTTTTACTTGTGTTTGGCCACATTGAACGAACACGACTTCTAACTACCCCGAGCAAAGTATTGGTGAAAACAAAAGCTCTTTTCAGAAATCAGGGGACCTAGAACTGGAATGGACATGTCTTTGACATAAAGGTCATTTTGATTTTTTCAAGGAGGGAATCGAAAACCAGATCTGTCTTCAAAACCTGAAGGAAACTGTCTTAAGTGGGATCAATTTCGAAGCGTCGGCATCTTATATGTATTTCTTTCCTCACATGATGGCCACGTGATATTGCCGGAATATTGCTCAAAGCGGCGTAAATCCAAACTCACTCATATTCCACATCGGCAAACTTAATAATACACATATTACCAAAACGTACGGCCAAAGAAACCTTACAACTGGTTTTAAATCAATTTACTTTAAAAAGCACATACGATAGAGATGCATGAAGTAAAATATGTTGAAAACATTAAGATCACAACAAAATCTCAACATTTATGAAAGACAAACAGGAACCGATTCTGGCATGACGGTTCCACTGAATTGAGGTGTAGTAGCTAATACAAGCACCCATCAGAAATTGCTCCAGTTCTAAGACAAATTACCTCACTATTACAATTTACCGCAGTATATTACATTTTACCACGGTATTACAATATACGTCGAAGCACACACCAATAGCGTGTTTGACCACGCCCTCTACAAGACACGGAAATAGTTTCAAGCGCACAGAAAGAGTCCCGCCGACTCTGATGCTGTCACCTGGATGATGTCCATCGTTATTCTCCTTGGGAGGGCTTAGATCATATCTTGTCGTTTGGCTGTCGAATGTCGTCGCACGACCTCTCGAAGTGTTTCGGTGATTTTTATCCCCCCGGCATATAATCGGTTATTTTAACCATATAGCAACTACATTGAATTGAATCAGGACAGACTACTTTGTCCATAAATTTAAACTATCATCATCATCATCATCATCACCACCATCACCACCACCACCAAGGGACAGTTTCGCTCTTTAAAAAGAAATACACTCATCTGAGAAACAACAGTAGTCTCTCATACAGACCCTGAAGCAAATATATCCCAGAAAGCCCATGCAAGTCTAGAAAATGTGTCAAGTCTAGATTTCCACAGCTTCAGAAGAAAGTCTCAGGGCTCCTTTTCATGATATTTTATGTTTTTAATTATGAGCTCTTTTCTGTAAAATATTTTCATTTCAGAGACTAGTTGTTAGTCTAAAACAGCTGGAACACTTATACATTTATGCAGACTGGACGATGTTTTGGTTATTGTTACATATGATGCAGAAATAATGTACACCTGGAAGCAAATTTGCCTATTCAAAAGCTACTTTATATTTACGTACGTATTAATCTATCAATACATAATATATAAAAAGATGAATTATCATTCTGATTTGCATTTGTTTTGACGATTCAATTAGTTCCAGGACGTTTCAATATTAATGAAATAGGAAAACCTTTTGATGCATTACATTTACATTTATGAGAAACGTGTTGCGTGAGGCTTCATGAAGGTTCCTCATATTGTGATGTAGGCTCTGCATCTTCCAAACTGCCAGTGGGGGCGGTGTGGAAGCCAAGGGGTTCGACTCCCATAAATCAGATACAATATTCCTCTTGTGGAAGCAAAATTATATATACAGTATAAACTCTTAATAAAGAAAGAAACGCATGGCGTTTTCAGCAGTTCATTTCGATATATTTTGACAGCAATCGTCATTAAGACAAGTCCTATGTTTGAATCACGTTAATCATGTCATGGTTAATGTGTATTGCACGCAAACGCATCCCAGAATGTGTTTGAAGACGAAAACGATACATGATAAGTGCATGCAGAAACTGTTTTCCATGTAATGCACCTGCAATGTGTCGGACATGAGTAGAGAAATCGACTATAAAAGGCCAAACCAAATACACCATTTCATTACGAAACTTACGACGTAGACGAAGATGAAAAATGTCAAGATTGAATACTACTGACCGAAGTATGGGCATTAAGTGAGGTGAGGTGAAGTGAGGTGAGGTAAGATTGGGCTTAACGTCGTGCTTGAGAATATTTCGCTCATATGACGACGTGCATGCGTGTGTATGTGTGTATGTGCGGCTGCTTGTACTAACCCAGACTCAAGCTTGTTTTATAGTGCTAGCCCACTGAGATACCATGCCGTAGTGAAGCATGAATACCCCACTCAGACACATTATACTGACTCCGAGCCGACCAGTCCTTGTTGTACCCATTAATGCCGAGCGCCAGGCAGGGACCAACAAGTACCATATTTTAATGTCTTTTGGTATGACGCGGTCGGGGATTGAACCCGCGACCTTCCGCTCTCCGTGCGGACGCTCTAACCACTACACCACGGAGGCGGTCTTGGGCATTAGGAAGCAGGGGAGTCCCACTCTGCAGTTGCAAGACACTTCAACGTCCACCACAGCACCACATCTCGATTATACACGCTTCAATTCGACCCAAGATCGTCCCAGAAGTGGAAGACCAAGAGTGGCCACTCCTGCTCAGTACCGATTCATCCGGGTATTTCACCTCCGTCACCGGTTTGCTATAGCAGCGGACACTGCAGGACAGGTTCCTGGTCTTTGAAGAATTTCCGACCAAACCATCAGAAATTGTATGAGCGAAGTGGGAATTCGAGCATATCGACCAAAAATTGGACCTGTCCTGGCACAACTGGTGTCCAATGGTGCAACAGGTTACAGGCATTAGGAACGACGGGATGGGAGACACCGAGTCTATCACAACAACACGAACGTTTTGCGCCGAATTGCTTTCTACAGGTGGACAGATTTGGTGGAGAAAGCGTCATGGTGTGGGGAGCCATGTCTTACACGGGTAGATCAAAGCTAGTAGTGGTTCAAATCGCTACATCGACAAAAACCTGCGACCTCATCTCCTCCCACTTTTTAACCGCCAGAGAGAGCCGTTTTTCAACACGAAAACTCTCGACCTGACACAGCTCGTGTGGCAAGTGCCTATCGCGGCAATGCAAACGTCAGTGATCTTCCCTGGCTTTCCAAATCGCCTGATCTGAATCCGATCAAGCATCTATGGGACGATCTTGATCGACGCGTCCGTAAACGTCACCATCGTCCACAGGCACTTTGGAGGACTTGCCAGCGCGTTGCAGGAGGTATGGCAAAGAATTTCCAAAACAAAAATCCGACCACTTCCAAGGCGGTATTGAGCAGTGACGGATGCAAGGGATGGTGTCATCAGGTACTGACCTGAACGCCCCCTTGTGTCCACACATGCGCAGTGAGTGAACTGAATTAATGCTGACAATGACAACAATACACATGCTCATCCGTGTGTGGAATTTCCTTCATCAATGTTCAAGCTTAATCGACCAATATACACTTAAATACGTTCATACATTTCCTTATTTTCGGACTTTGCGTTTCTTTTTTAGAAGAGTGTATTTAGTAAATAGTAATATTAAAAAAGCTGTTTGACAGAGCAAACAAATGCTGGTGAAAATTACTGAGTGAGCATCTGTTGATATCATGATCATTTTCAATTAACATTCAGTCGTTTTTAAGTTATTTATAACATTTGGAATGTCTGATGGTTAATAGTGTATAGTCATTTGTATCAATGAATTTAAACACTTTTTAGAATCAGCAATACAAACATGTTACTATGCATTCTCTAAAGTCAACAACGCCAAACTACGTCGGCCGGTGTTTGGATATTAATATGAACTTGGTCCTGTATGTGAGATTTTATTTGAAGAAGTAACTTTACTGCCAGACCATTGTACTTAATGTGGTGACAGGTTTACCTGAATGGCTAGATTAAAACCAGTTACAGTTTGGTGAAGTCTAGAGGTTTAAACGCCGCTTGGAACAGTATTCCACTTACTCTCCAATGACTGGGCCACTCACACACAAGCACCGGTATAGTTCCGACAAAACAATGACCATAACCATCGCATTAGACGCATCCCTAATCAGTTATTACATAGCTGACATGTTAACATTACCACTGTTATCTATACTACTAAAAAAAGTTAAGGATAGTCCGGTACTGTTATTTCTATTTTGTCTTGGAATGACAGATTACCTACAGTTAAGGGAATGTGGAAAACTCCCGCTATAGCATTAACGTCAACGACAATGCACGGGTTCAACTTTGACGTCAAATTACGACGAGAATCATTTATAGACTAGAATACACTAAACGCCAAAAGAAACGTTACCCTCCTTCCTTAATGACGGGGGTACCAATCTTCAGCTGGCGTTGTGATGCGTGGACGTCCACTTCTTGGTCTGTCTACGGTCTAAATAAGTCTTATAACCGTGATACGGTGGCATCCGAGGGCGTTGGCAACGGCATTGTATGTCGACCCCATCTGCACCATCCCAATGGCTCTTTCTCTCTCTTCAGCTGTTAATCGTGGCATATTTCTCGTACTTGTGTATCAGATCATGTCTTCTAGGATCTCTTTATACCCTACAGAATCATTCTACATGTGAAATTGATGCAAATACTGCTTGAATATTGCTGCGTTTTGGCGGTTTATATTGCTATGTGTAAACAGAAAATGGAAAAATATTACTTTGCAAGCAAAAATGTTACCAAAGAAAATGTCAGATGTTCCCAAACATTTTTTCACAACATCCCAGACACGTTTTACTTGTTTTCACTAATGCTAATCAGCAGAAAATGTTTTAAAAGACTGAAATCGTAGGAATGATTATTTGACAATTTTACACACTCTACAACAGTTGTTTCTTGTTTTAATAGTTGAAAAGTGGTGACTTTAAATGGTTTATCTTTGTCTCAAACAAGATTTGTATTTCAACCTTTCTTTGGGACATCTAAATCACTGTTATTGGTTTATTTGGGCGTGGACGAAAATAGGACAATTTAACTCTTCTGAAAAAGATGCATTTCACCTAAATATGAATGCATTTGAGAACTATTATTCGTGATTTGCATAAAGCTGTGTTGTTCAGCTTTCTTGTAAACTAATACCTTCTAACATATCTTTGATAGTTTTTAAGTAATTCGTAAATGTAGGAGGGTAACGTTTCTTTTGGCGTTTAGTGTATAACATCCCTTCAACAGTGTACCACGGGATGTAACTAGATAACATAGGTACCAGTTTCAGCTCTGTACATATACATGTATATACTCTGTACATATACATGTATATACTCTGTACATATACATGTATATACTCTGTACATAAGCTCTATGTCAGCAAAATAGAAGGTGTAAAGAAATGCAGCCAGATCGTTTCAGAAACTTGACACCTTGCTGGTTCCAGAACCCATCACTGAGACTGTGAGGTCAAAGTTCCACAAGCGAGGTGTCGAATACTAGCAAACGATTGGATTTGATCGTTTTTTGCATAACGCCATTCTTAGCAATATTCCGATCCTGTTATCGTCTTTTACGACAAGCATGGTTGCCAAAGAGCATTTCTAAAATGGAATTTCAAAGGTCATGCACTGTATGAGTTTTTTTAGAAAGCTAATCAGCACATTTGCATCTTTTTCTGAAATCAATTTACATTTCATCCCAAAGTGTATATCAGAAAACGTATATGTACTACATGTACGAGAATATTAATTATGAAACTTGATCCGGAACATGGCTTGGTGTAAAGGACTATTGTCAATGAAAGGCCGTTCATTTCCATTAACGTCGATGATTACTGCAATTTACGAACAAAGAGGAACCTAGTGTTGTATCTAACATGTGTGAGGATAACATCCCCGTTGGTGCTGTCCACGTCTGGGACGAAGAGGACTCCGAGGCTGAGAGGGAGTCACGTCTTGTGTACAGGAAGGGCATAACACATGCGCAGGCTGTTGAATGTTATGCAACCTGGAGTACGAAATATGAGAAGGTAGGAACGTACAATGTTTGTTAGCAGCTGACGCCAACGAATGACTACAAACATTGGGCATTTTCCATATTCCAGGAGCGCAGCTAGCATTATAAAAAAAAGCCCGGGCTTACACATGATTGTTGCTAAAAAGGTTAGGTAAATTACCAATACTATCTAAATATATAGCTTTGCAACCTATCGGGTTTACACGAAAAATTTGTTTTGCTACGCGGCTGTATTCGTACAAAATATCTGGTAATAGCAGAGTCGACTGTGTAATTTCCAGAGTGCCATGGACATGTATCTACGAACCACTAGTAAATACTCACGATGTCAGGTGAGGTGAGGTGAGGTGAGGTGAGGTGAAATTGGGTTTAACGTCGTGCTTGAGAATATTTCGCTCATATGACGACGTGCCTGCATGCGTGTGTATGTGTATGTGCACCTGCTTGTACTAGCCCAGACTCAAGCTTGTTTTATAGTGCTAGCCCACTGGGATACCACGCCGCAGTGAAGCATGAATACCCCACTCAGACACATTATACTGACTCCGAGCCGACCAGTCCTTGTTGTACCCATTAATGCCTAGCGCCAGGCAGGGACCAACAAGTACCATATTTTAACGTCTTTTGGTATGACGCGGTCGGTGATCGAACCCGCGACCTTCCGCTCTCCGGGCGGACGCTCTAACCACTACACCACGGAGGCGGTCCCGACGATGTCAGGTGTACCACTACCTGATATAGTATAATTAATCACTTTTGGACCATATATGATCAAATATTCAAGATGCATTAAACACAGGTGCTGGTGAATAAAGCTAACATAATGTGCCAGAGAAATTTAATAACTTTCAGCCTGAAAATTGTTTATAGCGAAGACATACCAATTGGAATCGGGGTCACCATGGAATTAGGACTATTCAAGACGCCCTGTAAGTTACCCAGTTATATTGGTTTTAGATCACAGTCAGCATTATTACAACTAAGCCCGGTCTTCTAGTACCCGATTGGTTGCAACAAAGGCTATTTTTTCAGAATCAGGGAAACAGAACGCCTTCATGGCGCCCAGTACATTATCCAGTTTTACTTGTGTTTGGCCACATTGAACGAACACGACTTCTAACTACCCCGAGCAAAGTATTGGTGAAAACAAAAGCTCTTTTCAGAAATCAGGGGACCTAGAACTGGAATGGACATGTCTTTGACATAAAGGTCATTTTGATTTTTTCAAGCAGGGAATCGAAAACCAGATCTGTCTTCAAAACCTGAAGGAAACTGTCTTAAGTGGGATCAATTTCGAAGCGTCGGCATCTTATATGTATTTCTTTCCTCACATGATGGCCACGTGATATTGCCGGAATATTGCTCAAAGCGGCGTAAATCCAAACTCACTCATATTCCACATCGGCAAACTTAATAATATACATATCACCTAAACTTACGGCCAAAGAAACCTTACAACTGGTTTTAAATAAATTTACTTTAAAAAGCACAAACGATAGAGATGCATGAAGTAAAATATGTTGAAAACATTAAGATCACAACAAAATCTCAACATTTATGAAAGACAAACAGGAACCGATTCTGGCATGACGGTTCCACTGAATTGAGGTGTAGTAGCTAATACAAGCACCCATCAGAAATTGCTCCAGTTCTAAGACAAATTACCTCACTATTACAATTTACCGCAGTATATTACATTTTACCACGGTATTACAATATACGTCGAAGCACACACCAATAGCGTGTTTGACCACGCCCTCTACAAGACACGGAAATAGTTTCAAGCGCACAGAAAGAGTCCCGCCGACTCTGATGCTGTCACCTGGATGATGTCCATCGTCATTCTTCTCGGGAGGGCTTAGATCATATCTTGTCGTTTGGCTGTCGAATGTCGTCGCACACGACCTCTCTGGGGTGTTTCGGTGATTTTTATCCCCCCGGCATATAATCGGTTATTTTAGCCATATAGCAACTACATTGAATTGAATCAGGACAGACTACTTTGTCCATAAATTTAAACTATCATCATCATCATCATCATCATCATCATCACCACCATCACCACCACCACCACCACCACCACAACCAAGAGACAGTTTCGCTCTTTAAAAAGAAATACACTCATCTGAGAAACAACAGTAGTCTCTCATACAGACCCTGAAGCAAATATATCCCAGAAAGCCCATGCAAGTCTAGAAAATGTGTCAAGTCTAGATTTCCACAGCTTCAGAAGAAAGTCTCAGGGCTCCTTTTCATGATATTTTATGTTTTTAATTATGAGCTCTTTTCTGTAAAATATTTTCATTTCAGAGACTAGTTGTTAGTCTAAAACAACAGGAACACTTATACATTTATGCAGACTGGACGATGTTTTGCTTATTGTTACATATGATGCAGAAATAATGCACACCTGGAAGTAAATTTGCCTATTCAAAAGCTACTTTATTTTTACGAACGTATTAATCTATCAATACATAATATATAAAAAGATGAATTGTCATTCTGATTTGCATTTGTTTTGACGATTCAATTAGTTCCAGGACGTTTCAATGTTAATGAAATAGGAAAACCTTTTGATGCATTACATTTATGAGAAACGTGTTGCGTGAGGCTTCATGAAGGTTCCTCATATTGTGATGTAGGCTCTGCATCTTCCGAACTGCCAGTGGGGGCGGTGTGGCAGCCAAGGGGTTCGACTCCCATTTCTGGTGTCCCCCCCCCGATATTGCTGGAATATTACTAACAGCGGCCTAAAACCATACTCACTCACTCATCTCAATTGACTAGTTAGGCTCAAGCCTGTGTGGTCCCCATCACTGATGTTAGATACATTTGCTCAAGGTATTCATAAAGCCACATCCTCAGCTTCAAAACCTTCATTGTCTATCTTTTCAAAATAATACGGATATGATATGTCGATGATCTGATGCTGTTTACATACCGGTCAAATTGTCAATGATACGCCACAACCAAACTGGCCAGACAGTCCCAGACCGAGACGACCGTGAGTGACCACCCCGCAAGGTGACCATCACCTACCCATTCTCCATCTGCGCAACCGGATGCTCACAGTGACGTCATCAGTATCCACAGCATTGGGTCACCACATCAGCAGGAGCACAGTGATGGGACGACTGCTTGCTGCCGGCATCCAGACCTCTCTGCTATTTCCTGGCATCATATTAACCGAATGTATCTACGCTGGTCCACGTCATATCTGGGGGTTGGCTCGGCAACACGTACACATTTTGTGTGATTTGTAAGCCCCAATCAAAACAATTTTCAAAATAATTAACGTGTTTGATTATTTAAAATAATCCCAAAGTAAAATGTGTGCTTTCGTTTCCCTTTCCTGATGAGCAATATCCTAACAGCTCCAGCCACTGGAGTGTCCAATTGACAGCTTTTAAGGAACAATTGACCGCGTGCTTTCTACGGGGATTTCAAAGGGCGTCTACGTTGTTGGATCTGGGTTGCAACATACAAAGCCTCAGAAAAAGCCTCAGAAAAGCTTTCAAAACGTTTCAGTGGAAATTACGTGGAGGTTATTTCTAAATTTGACGCATCATTGTCCAAAAAAGACCATGACTATTTATTTGACATGAGGCGTCTATCACGTCAGGAACGGCCACGTACAACCGTCATGCTGGAAGATGGAATCAAACCGAGCACAGTATGTAGATTGCAATCTTGATGTCATCAGGCAAATAACGTAGCCCATGCTTGTCGTAAGAGGCGACTCACTGGATCGGGTGGTCAGGCTCGCTGACTTAGTTGACACATGTCATCGTGTCCCAATTGCGTAGACTGACACTCATGCTGTTGATCTCTGGATTGTCTGGTCCAGACTCGTTTATTTATAGACATATAGCTGGAATACTGCTGAGTGTGGCGTTAAACAACAAACCAACCAACCAACTTTATAGGATCTACTGACTAGATAGCTGGCTGTACCTGGCAGGGCAGGTCGTGAACACTGGAGCTGTTTGTTGGCGTGGGGTCTTTTCTCTTGGGATGAGGGTTGCTTTGATGGTCTGGTCCACTAGTCTAGCTGGGTAGTTGTTGTTCCTGAAGGCGTCGTCGTCAGTACTGTAGTTTCCGACTCGAGGTGTTCTGGTGTGGAGCAGATAGATCCTTTCAAAGTTAAAACATTTCTCTTTTGTTGCAGTTTATGTAACAAACTGGACATAGGTTCAAAGAGGTATGTGGTTAGTTTCTGGAGGATACATGAGTTATACGACAAGAGTCTGAATTCAATTGTTCCATCGTCCAATGCACTTTCATATTGAGGAATAGACCAGATCCAGCATATAAAGTCTACATTTCCCAGCTGGTTACTTCCTTCAGAGTCTGAATGTTTTTATTTTTATTTTAATTCCATGGAGCCACACATTTTGTTTACAGCACAGGCTTCACCATCAAAACCCTCGTCAAGTCAGTTCGTAGATTTAATGGTAGACAATCAAAGTAATTTACATTTGTGTCTTTCTTATGGACAGGACGTTAACTATAGGGCAGGATATGTTTACCCTTGAACACTTGGTGCCATCACTGATTGTCACTGATAAATGTCCAAATCGTAGTACCCCACCACTCATACAATTCTATCTAAGTGTAAGGTCAGACAAAAACAACAACCCCAAAACAACCAAAACACACACCCCAAAAAAAACCAACAACAACAACCACACACACCAAAAAACAAAACAAACAAACAAACAAACAACAACAAACAAACAACAACAACACACACCAAAAAACAAAACAAACAAACAAAAACAAACAAAAACAACAACAACAAACAAACAAAAACAACAACAACAAAAACAACAAAACAACAGGAATAATGATAATAAAACATTCTAATTTGTTACAGTTTGGCAGGGGTGTTTTACATCATTACTTAAAACTAAACTCACTCACTCGAAACCTATGACGTTACGAAGCTGAACTTTTGTCTTTGTAATCTCGGGCATGTTGTCTCAGATCCGAAGTTGGTATTTAGTGGGAAACATAACATTCATATGATATTATTTTGCTCCACCGCTGAGAATATTTTACGAGCGATATCTGTTGGTATGATGGAACATGATGTGGATGTATTTCCTCTGTCGGCCCGGCTTTTAAGCTTTGTATGACCCACTTTGCAAACACGTTTTCAGGTTTTTACCATTTAACCAATATTTCCAGAAACGGCAGGTCAGCTGCAGTGCCTTAATTGATTTCTATTAAGCCGATGTATTTCAGGATATGTGTCCAGGTCGGTACAAGGGACCCATGATTGCAGGCAAGGCAGTTGCTGATTACTTTGAAAGCGACAGGGAGAAGAAGAAGATTCTAGACATTGGTGCAGGAACTGGCTTCGTAGCTGAACAGGTGAGCTTACTGAATCTGGGACGATAATACAGGGGCTCAACGTTCTAAATGCATGCAGACATATAATATAATGTTATAATATTGTGTACTTCTACAGCGCTAAATTCCATACACCAAGTGCATGCATACCCGAAGCGCATACAAACAGACAGTTCATTATTACCCGGATAACCCGAGCTGTCTGTAAGGCGCTAGAAGGTTATAGTCACACGACTTATCCGACCGAGTACCCATTTCAAGTATAAACTGTCAAATATATTTCCCTAGTATATGTAGTAACCCTGCGGGGGTTTTGCTTGAGAATATGGATCAGACCTGTAAGAAACTTGTGCTCACCATGTAACTGGTGTTCAAGAAGACATATTAAGCATAGCTTTTGTTGCAGCTGAAGTCCCATGGGTTTGTCCACATTGATGCACTGGAGCCCTCCAGCAGGATGCTACTGAGAGCCCAGAAGAAGGGCTTGTACGAGGAGTGTTATAACGAGTATCTGTGTCAGGTTCCCCTGGCCATCCCCAATGGTAAGCTGGTCCTCATTTCAATGTGAAGGCATGTGAAGCGGAGAGGCTAAATATGTTCATATGTTGTTGTTTTTAACCTTGTCAGAAGATCAAATACCAATACCATCTATTACTGCGAACTTTGTGTAGTCAAGAGCGTTTCAGCTAGGTCTGAAAATCTTTAGGATATCAACATGTTTGGCGAGGGTTGTTTTCGGTGTATTTTGCTTACTATAATTATTCTCTTTATGCTATATGCTTTTGAAATATCTAATTTAGAGAAGAATGCGTTTGGTTTTGTCTATTGATTTCTTTTCAATGCAATTGATTAAACATTATTATTCTCTTGCTATCGCTTTTGAAAGTCTAAGTTATAGAAGAATGCTTGCTATCTATTGATTATATTATGTCTGTGATATTTCTATTTTTGTGTGTTTAGCCTGACAATTACATTACGAGACGCTGGTTATTTGGCAGTGATGTTTAAATTTGAAATGGGCTCTGAATAACCTTACAGATACATACGACTGCGCCGTCACCAGCGGCGGCATGGGAGAGGGACACATTCCTTGTTCCGGAATTCTGGAGCTGATCCGGATCGTAAAACCAGGTAAATACCAGGTCCCCGCTCCACAAAGCGATCTCAGAGTTACGACGATCGTAAGTCTATATTAAACGATGGGAGTTCCGATCACCTTAGCGCTAAGATCGCGTTGTGATTTGCACTCTGTGTTGGTCACGTAATTCTTGTTCTGGTCGTGTTTTGGAGCCACACATAGCAAGTTTGATACCTCTAGATAGGCATGCTTTTCTGAGGTTGTACATAGATTGGTGCAAAAAGTATTTTCTATAACTTGGACGTAGACTCGGTATTGTTGCAATTCTTGGTATTCCTCATAGGACCTAATATTGGCCCTTAAACATACATAATTTATATAAAATCGCAAATCAATGTGTGGATCTATTAGTTGTCTCAATCCTTGGATTAACAGTGTACATGATGGTTTTTGTACATGTTAATTGTTAAAATAATAGTTGACATGCTCCGGAGAGAAGAGGAATAGCATTGTCAATCTCGGTGGGTCTTCTGAGGTTTAGGGAAATTTGAGTAACTCTGGAAGTATGAAACCCTTCAGAGGTTTAGGGAGATTTGAGTAACCCTGGAAGTATGAAACCCTTCAGAGGTTTAGGGAGATTTGTGTAACCCTGGAAGTATGAAACCCTTCAGAGGTTTAGGGAGATTTGTGTATCCCTGGAAGTATGAAACCCTTCAGAGGTTTAGGGAGATTTGTGTAACCCTGGAAGTATGAAACCCTTCAGAGGTTTAGGGAGATTTGAGTAACCCTGGAAGTATGAAACCCTTCAGAGGTTTAGGGAGATTTGAGTAACCCTGGAAGTATGAAACCCTTCAGAGGTTTAGGGAGATTTGTGTAACCCTGGAAGTATGAAACCCTTCAGAGGTTTAGGGAGATTTGTGTAACCCTGGAAGTATGAAACCCTTCAGAGGTTTAGGGAGATTTGTGTAACCCTGGAAGTATGAAACCCTTCAGAGGTTTAGGGAGATTTGTGTAACCCTGGAAGTATGAAACCCTTCAGAGGTTTAGGGAGATTTGTGTAACCCTGGAAGTATGAAACCCTTCAGAGGTTTAGGGAGATTTGTGTAACCCTGGAAGTATGAAATCCTTCAGAGGTTTAGGGAGATTTGTGTAACCCTGGAAGTATGAAATCCTTCAGAGGTTTAGGGAGATTTGTGTAACCCTGGAAGTATGAAACCCTTCAGAGGTTTAGGGAGATTTGAGTAACCCTGGAAGTATGAAACCCGTCGGAGGTTTAGGGAGATTGTGTAACCCTGGAAGTATGAAACCCTTCAGAGGTTTAGGGAGATTTATGTAAATCTAGAAGTATGAAACCCGTCGGAGGTTCAGGGAGATTGTGTAACCCTGGAAGTATGAAACCCTTCAGAGGTTTAGGGAGATTTGAGTAACCCTGGAAGTATGAAACCCTTCAGAGGTTTAGGGAGATTTGTGTAACCCTGGAAGTATGAAACCCTTCAGAGGTTTAGGGAGATTTGTGTAACCCTGGAAGTATGAAACCCTTCAGAGGTTTAGGGAGATTTGTGTAACCCTGGAAGTATGAAACCCTTCAGAGGTTTAGGGAGATTTGAGTAACCCTGGAAGTATGAAACCCCTCAGAGGTTTAGGGAGATTTGTGTAACCCTGGAAGTATGAAACCCTTCAGAGGTTTAGGGAGATTTGTGTTACCCCGGAAGTATGAAACCCATAAGTATGGCATTATTCAATATAGAAATAGTGTTTGAATGTACTTCATGGGTTTCCGTATTTTGTGATTTATTTGGTTCAGTTAAGTCCCTTAGTTGAGCGTTTCAAGAGCCATCCACCTTTTTAAATAAAAGCTTGTTGTAGCTTCAAGCCGTTTCTGTCTTAAACTCTTCCGTTTGTGTGGATAAAACATTCAATACCGTTCCCCCATGAGAAGATAATTCAAACTTTCTCCGTTTGATTCATAGATAAATCTAAGGTTATAGGACATGGCATATTTATTGCAAGGAACTCTTTCTTTTCCAGGCGGAATTATATGCATTGTAATGCGTGAAGTGTACCTGAGAGAAGTGGATGAATACAAGGATCGACTGGAGCCCCTCATGGACTCCCTAGAGAAGGAGGGGAAATGGAGAAAAGTATCCCGAGTTATTGTTCCCAATTATTTCATAGACATAACCGGCATTGTATTTCGCTACCGTGTTATTTGACTTCATAGTGAATAGTTTCATGTCCACCACAACATGGAACTTACGCAGATAAAGATGTAGTAATGTTTAAAGAAATATGATCATAGCGTGTCCATCAATACAGTCCTTTATCAAGTAAAATGTAAACAGAAATGAGGAGATTAAATAAACATTAATTCATTCATCGTTTACTAGGATTGTAGTTTTTCATAGTTGTATGAGTTTGAGTGAGTGAGTTTACTTTTACGCCGCGTTTAGCAATATTCAAGCAATATCACGGCGGGGGGACACCAGAAATGGGTACACATTGTACCCATGTGAGGAATCGAACCCAGGTTTTCCGTGTGACGAGCGAACGCTTTAACAACTAGGCTACCCCACCGCCCCCATAGTTGTATGAACTGGTCGATTGGCGCTGAATACGAATCTACATCAAAACGTTGCTAAGTGCAATAAAGTGTTGTGATATACATGTATGGGGTACAAGTGAACTAGCGAGTTGAATGGGTCTATACATCACGAGGCCAAAGTTCGAGGGATTTACGGGATTTTTAGCTCGACACTGCCCGTACAACCTCGTTGTACATAGCAAACATCTGCTATTACCAATTATTCTAATTTCTTTCTGTTTTGTGTATGTTTGTATGTAACTGCAAAGCAGATATGTTTATGGTTACTCAGTCACATGGCCTGTTCCATGGAACTCCGAAAACAGGACATTTAACATTTCCTTCGGTCAGTTCCATTTCCTGCGAAATTAAGGAATAACCTTTGGTGTTGGTATTGGTAAATATATTTAGATTGATTGAGTAGACTTTAATGTGAAAACCGTCGTCGACTATATGGCAGTTAAACCTGAGCAGACTATAAACTTGAATATACATCAAATTATTAGGCGAGGTGTTGCGACATGGGGTTTGACATCGACAACATGGTTGTACTTGGGAGGTACCTATATACATAGGGGCGTGTCTCGCTTAGAAACAGCGTTAGAAAGACAAATGAATGAATGAATGAATGAATGAATGAATGAATGAATGAATGAATGTTCTTTATTTCCACCAATGATTTGATGAGTTATACATCCAGTTATGTATATATCTTTAGAGCATAACACACATTTGTGACAAAATAGAAAGTTCAATAATATTTGAAAAATTGAACAGAACATAAAAAATCATAGCTCTTGGCAACAGATGATCACTGGGCAATATGTACAAAGCATTGCATGCTATTCTTATAAATACAGAATGCTGGCTAGGTTCCATGCACTGATGCGTTTTGCAATAATGCTCATGAACCTAACCCAGCTATCGAGAGTCATGTCCTGCACAACGGGAGTAATGGAACCAAGGTATGTGAGGATTTTAACCTCGTCTTCAGCATCTTCGAGTCTCATATACGTGTCAAGAGACACGTTATCAAACAGATGCTCGCTCAGTGCGTTCCTGTTTTCTACCAGCTTGTCACAGTATAGGAGTTGATGTTTTACAATGTCCTCACTTTCAGTCTCGCATATAAGACACAGTCCAAGTGTGACGGGCAGTATACCCAACTTTATCAGAGCATAGACAGGAGGGGTGGCCATGTTATACCACAAACACAGGTTCCAGAGACGATGAGGAGAGAGGCGCGTATGAATGGCACCAAATCTCTGCATATTTGGACGCTATGGTCAATTTCTCTACTCATGTCCGACACATTGCAGGTGCATTACGTGGAAAACAGTTTCTGCATGCACTTATCATGTATCGTTTTCGTCTTCAAACACATCTGGGATGCGTTTGCGTGCAATACACATTAACCACGACATGATTAACGTGATTCAAACATAGGACTTGTCTTAATGACGATTGCTGTCAAAATATATCGAAATGAACTGCTGAAAACGCCATGCGTTTCTTTCTTTTGTAAGAGTGTATATCAATTTGCTTCCACAAGAAGAATATTGTATCTGATTTACGGTGTGTACGAGACGCCAATGTTGTGTTGATCATATGTTAAAAAACAACAACTGGATATCAAGGCAAGGCCTATTTCCAAGCTTGGCCAATGTTGTTGTTGGGTTTATAATGTTTGATCAAATCTTGCCTGAATGCCTGTATTGTGTTTAGACATCAAAATATCCCCGCTCAGCAGGAGAGCGATTATTACTTGGGTTTAAAATGTTTGATCAAATCTCCCTTTGTTTTAGACATCAGGATATGAGAGAGCGATTATTGTTTCGGTTTATAATGTTTGATCAACTCTCCCTTTGTTTTAGACATCAGGATATGAGAGAGCGATTATTACTTCGGTTTAAAATGGTTGATCAAATCTCCCTTTGTTTTTAGACATCAGGATATGTGACAAAGAGCGATTATTGCCATCTTGGGTGCACTTTTATAATGTTTGATCAAATCTCCCTTTGATTTTAGACATCAGGATATGTGAGAGCGATAATTGTTTCGGTTTATAATGTTTGATCAAATCTCCCTTTGTTTTAGACATCAGGATATGTGAGAGCGATAATTGTTTCGGTTTATAATGTTTGATCAAATCTCCCTTTGTTTTAGACATCAGGATATGAGAGAGCGATTATTGTTTGGGTTTATAATGTTTGATCAAATCTCCCTTTGTTTTAGACATCAGGATATGTGAGAGCGATTATTACTTGGGTTTATAATGTTTGATCAAATCTCCCTTTGTTTTAGACATCAGGATATGAGAGAGCGATAATTGTTTCGGTTTATAATGTTTGATCAAATCTCCCTTTGTTTTAGACATCAGGATATGTGAGAGCGATTATTACTTGGGTTTATAATGTTTGATCAAATCTCCCTTTGTTTTAGACATCAGGATATGAGAGAGCGATTATTGTTTCGGTTTATAATGTTTGATCAAATCCCCCTTTGTTTTAGACATCAGGATATGGGAGGGCGATTATTATTTGGGTTTATAATGTTTGATCAAATCTCCCTTTGTTTTAGACATCAGAATATGGGGGAGAGATTATTATATGGGTTTATAATGTTTGATCAAATCTCCCTTTGTTTTAGGCATCAGGATATGGGAGAGCGATTATAATTTGGGTTTGTAATGTTTGATCAAACTCTCTTTGTTGTTTAACGTCACACGGCGCAAAGGACGCTGAAGACCAATTCAAACGTAACTAACGTGGGTTGCTGAAGATTAGTTTTAACTCGAATCTTCATGACTTTACGAACAGGGGATGTTGAACATCAGCAAGGATACGAATCTTCCCCGAATGTTCACGGTTCCACTCCGGTGATGTGTGGTATCATCATGGTGCTACATGTACCCCGGGTGGTGTGTGGTATCATCATGGCGCTACATGTACCACAGGTGGTGTGTGGTATCATCATGGTACTACATGTACCCCGGGTGTGTGTGGTATCATCATGGTGCTACATGTACCCCGGGTGGTGTGTGGTATCATCATGGTACTACATGTACCCCGGGAGGTGTGTGGTATCATCATGGTGCTACTTGTGGGAGGTGTGTGGTAACATCATGGTGCTACATGTATCCCGGATGGTGTGTGGTATCATCATGGTGCTACATCTACCCCGGGTGGTGTGTGGTAACATCATGGTGCTACATGTACCCCGGGTGATGTGTGGTATCATCATGGTGCTACATCTACCCCGGGTGGTGTGTGGTATCATCATGGTGCTACATGTACCCCGGGAGATGTGTGGTATCATCATGGTGCTACATGTACCCCGGGTGATGTGTGGTATCATCATGGTGCTACATGTACCCCGGGAGATGTGTGGTATCATCATGGTGCTACATGTACCCCGGGTGATGTTTGGTATCATCATGGTGCTACATGTACCCCGGGTGTGTGTGGTATCGGGTGATGTGTGGTGCTACATCATGGTGCTACATGTACCCCGGGTGATGTGTGGTATCATCATGGTGCTACATGTACCCCGGGTGATGTGTGGTATCATCATGGTGCTACATGTACCCCGGGTGATGTGTGGTATCATCATGGTGCTACATGTACCCCGGGTGATGTGTGGTATCATCATGGTGCTACATGTACCCCGGGTGATGTGTGGTATCATCATGGTGCTACATGTACCCCGGGTGATGTGTGGTATCATCCTTGTGTTACATGTACCACGGGTGATGTGTGATATCATCATGGTGATGTACCCCGGGTGGTATGTGGTATCATCCTTGTGCTACATGTACCCCGGGAGATGTGTGGTATCATCATGGTGCTACATGTACCACAGGTGGTGTGTGGTATCATCAAGGTGCTACATGTACCCCGGGTGGTGTGTGGTATCATCATGGTGCTACATGTACCACAGGTGGTGTGTGGTATCATCCTGGTGCTATATGTGCCCCGGCCGATGTTGGTATCACCATGGTGCTACATGTACCCCGGGTGGTGTGTGGTATCATCATGGTGATGTATCCCGGGTTGTGTGTGGTATCATCATGGTGCTACATGTACCCCGGGTGGTGTGTGGTATCATCATGGTGCTACATGTACCCAAGGTGGTGTTTGGTATCATCATGGTAATGTACCCCGGGTGATGTGTGGTATCAGCATGGTGATGTACCCCAGGTGGTATGTGGTATCATCATGGTGATGTATCCCGGGTGGTGTGTGGTAATCACCATGTAGCACCATGATGATACCACACACCATCTGTGGTACATGTAGCACCATGATATTACCACACACCACCCGCGGTACATGTAGCACCATGATGATACCACACACCACCCAGGGTACATGTAGCACCATGATGATACCACACACCACCTGTGGTACATGTAGCACCATGATGATACCACACATCACCGGAGTGGAACCGTGAACATTCGGGGAAGATTCGTATCCTTGCTGATGTTCAACATCCCCTGTTCGTAAAGTCATGAAGATTCGAGTTAAAACTAGTCTTCAGCAACCAACGTTAGTTACGTTTGAATTGGTCTTCAGCGTCCTTTGCGCCGTGTGACGTTAAACAACAAAGAGAGTTTGATCAAACATTACAAACCCAAATTATAATCGCTCTCCCATATCCTGATGCCTTAAACAAAAGGAGATTTGATCAAACATTATAAACCCATATAATAATCTCTCCCCCCCATATTCTGATGTCTAAAACAAAGGGAGATTTGACATCTGAGTAGATGATCAGAAACAGGAGAAGGTGAGAACCCCCTATAAATTTTTCAGTCGACTTTTATAGCTTACAGCAATACTTCCAGCTGCTGAGCGCGGAGTACTATTGCAACTGGGTGTAACATGACATATATACTAGAGTACACAATACATGGCAGCATTCAGCGCAAGAACAATTACGGTGGTACTAAAGACTATTAGAGTAGTGGTAAAAGAAATACCTTCAGTAAAAATAATATTCACCTTGCAGCAACAACATTGGCCAAGCTTGGAAATAGGCCTCGCCTTGATATCCAGTTGTTGTTTTTTAACATATGATCAACACAACATTGGCGTCTCGTACACACCGTAAATCAGATACAATATTCCTCTTGTGGAAGCAAATTGATATACACTCTTACAAAAGAAAGAAACGCATGGCGTTTTCAGCAGTTCATTTCGATATATTTTGACAGCAATCGTCATTAAGACAAGTCCTATGTTTGAATCACGTTAATCATGTCGTGGTTAATGTGTATTGCACGCAAACGCATCCCAGAATGTGTTTGAAGACGAAAACGATACATGATAAGTGCATGCAGAAACTGTTTTCCATGTAATGCACCTGCAATGTGTCGGACATGAGTAGAGAAATTGACCATAAAAGGCCAAACCAAATACATCATTTCATTACGAAACTTACGACGTAGACGAAGATGAAAAATGCCAAGATTGAATACTACTGACCAAAGTATGACCATTGGGCATTAGGAAGACACTTCAACGTACACCACAGCACCACATCTCGATATACCCGCTTCATTTCGACCCAAGATCGTCCCAGAAGTGGAAGACCAAGAGTGACCACTCCTTCTCAGGACCGATTCATCCGGGTGTTTCATCTACGTCACCGATTATATTCTGTACAATAAGGAGGACAAAGCAGTGTTTTTCAATAAAATGCTTGTTGTCGGTATATACTCTAGTAGGTGTTAAAGAGATTTGAATTATATATTTTTTTATGCTCTAAAAATATGGGAAGGGGGAGGGGCTCATTGATTTTTGTACATGACATGCAAGGGGAGGTCACTTACTTTCACATTGTACTTATATGCTTCTCCATAAAAATCATCATCACCCCCCAAGCCATAAATTGTGAACGGTCCTTAATAGGGTAGGGTCTATACACCTATATGTCTTTCTAACGCTGTTTCTAAGCGAGACACGCCCCTATGTATATAGGTAACTCCCAAGTACAACCATGTTGTCGATGTCAAACCCCATGTCGCAACACCTCGCCTAATAATTTGATGTATATTCAAGTTTATAGTCTGCTCAGGTTTAACTGCCATATAGTCGACGACGGTTTTCACATTAAAGTCTACTCAATCAATCTAAATATATTTACCAATACCAACACCAAAGGTTATTCCTTAATTTCGCAGGAAATGGAACTGACCGAAGGAAATGTTAAATGTCCTGTTTTCGGAGTTCCATGGAACCGGTCATGTGACTGAGTAACCATAAACATATCTGCTTTGCAGTTACATACAAACATACACAAAACAGAAAGAAATTAGAATAATTGGTAATAGCAGATGTTTGATATGTACAACGAGGTTGTACGGGCTGTGTCGAGTCGTAAATCCCCCGAACTTGGCCTCGTGATGTATAGACCCATTCCACTCGCTAGTTAACTTGTACCCCATACACAACACTTTATTGCACTTAGCAACGTTTTCATGTAGATTCGTATAGAGCGCCAGTCGACCAGTTCATACAACTATGGGGGCGGTGGGGTAGCCTTGTGGTTAAAGCGTTCGCTCGTCACACGGAAAACCTGGGTTCGATTCCCCACATGGGTACAATGTGTGAAACCCATTTCAAGTGAACTCCCGCCGTGATATTGCTGGAATATTGCTAAACGCGGCGTAAAAGTAAACTCACTCACTCAAACTCATACAACTATGAAAAACTACAATCCTAGTAAACGATGAATGAATTAATGTTTATTTAATCTCCTCATTTCTGTTTACATTTTACTTGATAAAGGACTGTATTGATGGACACGCTATGATTATATTTCTTTAAACATTACTCCATCTTTATCTGCGTATGTTCCATATTGTGATAAGCGAGAAACTATTCACTGTGAAGTCAAATAACACGATAGCGAAATACAATGCCGGTTATGTCTATGAAATAATTGGGAACAATAACTCGGGATACTTTTCTCCATTTCCCCTCCTTCTCTAGGGAGTCCATGAGGGGCTCCAGTCGATCCTTGTATTCATCCACTTCTCTCAGGAACACCTCACGCATTACAATGCATATAATGCCGCCTGGAAAAGAAAGAGTTCCTTGCAATAAATCTGCCATGTCCTATAACCTTAGATTTATCAATGAATCAAACGGAGAAGTTTTTAACTATCTTCTCATGGGGGAACTGTATTGTTTTATCCACACAAACGGAAGAGTTTAAGATAGAAACGGCTTGAAGCTACAACAAGCTTTTATTTAAAAAGGTGGATGGCCTCTTGAAACGCTCAACTAAGGGACTTAACTGAACCAAATATATCACAAAATACGGAAACCCATGAAGTACATTCAAACACTATTTCTATATTAAATAATGCCATACTTATGGGTTTCATACTTCCAGAGTTACTCAAATCTCCCTAAACCTCTGAAGGGTTTCCTTCTTCCAGGGTTACTCAAATCTCCCTAAACCTCTGAAGGGTTTCATACTTCCAGGGTTACTCAAATCTCCCTAAACCTCTGAAGGGTTTCATACTTCCAGGGTTACTCAAATCTCCCTAAACCTCTGAAGGGTTTCATACTTCCAGAGTTACTCAAATCTCCCTAAACCTCTGAAGGGTTTCATACTTCCAGGGTTACTCAAATCTCCCTAAACCTCTGAAGGGTTTCATACTTCCAGGGTTACTCAAATCTCCCTAAACCTCTGAAGGGTTTCCTCTTCCAGGGTTACTCAAATCTCCCTAAACCTCTGAAGGGGTTTCATTCCAGGGTTACTCAAATTTCCCTAAACCTCTGAAGGGTTTCATACTTCCAGGGTTACTCAAATCTCCCTAAACCTCTGAAGGGTTTCATACTTCCAGAGTTACTCAAATTTCCCTAAACCTTTGAAGGGTTTCATACTTCCAGAGTTACTCAAATTTCCCTAAACCTCTGAAGATCCACCAAGATTGACAATGCTATTCCACTTCAGTCCGGAGCATGTCAACTATTATTTTAACACTTAACATGTACAAAAACCATCATGTACACTGTTAATCCAAGGATTGAGACAACTAATAGATCCACACATTGATTTGCGATTTTATATAAATTATGTATGTTTAAAGGCCAATATTAGGTCCTATGTGGAATACCAAGAATTGCAACAATCCGAGTCTACGTCCAAGTTATAGAAAATACTTTTTGTACCAATCTATTTACAACCTCAGAAAAGCATGCCTATCTAGAGGTATCAAACGTGCTATGTGTGGCTCCAAAACACGACCAGAACAAGAATTACGTGACCAACACAGAGTGCAAATCACAACGCGATCTTAGCGCTAAGGTGATCGGAACTCCCATCCTTTAATATAGACTTACGATCGCCGTAGCGCTAAGGTGATCGGAACTCCCATCCTTTAATATAGACTTACGATCGCCGTAGCGCTAAGGTGATCGGAACTCCCATCCTTTAATATAGACTTACGATCGTCGTAGCGCTAAGGTGTTCGGAACTCCCATCCTTTAATATAGACTTACGATCGCCGTAGCGCTAAGGTGATCGGAACTCCCAACCTTTATATACTTACGATCGCCGTAGCGCTAAGGTGATCGGAACTCCCATCCTTTAATATAGATCGATCGTAGCGCTAAGGTGATCGGAACTCCCATCCTTTAATATAGACTTACGATCGCCGTAGCGCTAAGGTGATCGGAGCTCCCATCCTTTAATATAGACTTACGATGGCCGTAGCGCTAAAGTGATCGGAACTCCCAACCTTTAATATAGACTTACGATCGTCGTAGCGCTAAGGTGATCGGAACTCCCATCCTTTAATATAGACTTACGATAGCCGTAGCGCTAAGGTGATCGGAACTCCCAACCTTTAATATAGACTTACGATCGCCGTAGCGCTAAGGTGATCGGAGCTAAGGTGATCGGAGCTCCCATTCTTTAATATAGACTTACGATCGTCGTAGCGCTAAGGTGATCGGAACTCCCATCCTTTAATATAGACTTACGATCGCCGTAGCGCTAAGGTGATCGGAACCCCCAACCTTTAATATAGACTTACGATCGTCGTGGCTCTGAGATCGCTTTGTGGGACGGGGACCTGGTATTTACCTGGTTTAACGATCCGGATCAGCTCCAGAATTCCGGAACAAGGAATGTGTCCCTCTCCCATGCCGCCGCTGGTGACGGCGCAGTCGTATGTATCTGTAATGTTATTCAGAGCCCATTTCAAATTTAAACATCACTGCCAAATAACCAACGTCTCGTAATGTAATTTTCAGAGCTAAACACACAAAAATAGAAATATCACAGACATAATAGAATAAATAGATAGCAAGCATTCTTCTATAACTTAGACTTTCAAAAGCGATAGCAAGAGAATAATAATGTTTAGTCAGTTGCATTGAAAAGAAATCAATAGACAAAACCAAACGCATTCTGCTCTAAATTAGTCATTTCAAAAGCATATAGCATAAAGAGAATAATTATAGTTAGCAAAATACACCGAACACAACCCTCGACAAACATGTTGATATCCCAAAGATTTTCAGACCTAGCTGAAACGCTCTTGACTACATAAAGTTCGCAGTAATAGATGGTATGTGGTATTTGATCTTCTGACAAGGTTATAAACAACAACATATGAACATATTTAGCCTATCCGCTTCATAGCCTATTCATATGAGGACCAGCTTACCATTGGGGATGGCCAGGGGAACCTGACACAGATACTCGTTATAACACTCCTGGTACAAGCCCTTCTTCTGGGCTCTCAGTAGCATCCTGCTGGAGGGCTCAAGTGCATCAATGTGGACAAACCCATGGGACTTCAGCTGCAACAAAAGCTATGCTTAATATGTCTTGTTGAACATCAGTTACATGTTGAGCACAGGTTTCTTACGGGTCTGATCCATATTCTCAAACAAAAAACCCGCAGGGTTACTAAATATACTAGGGAAATATATTTGACAGTTTATACTTGAAATGGGTACTCGATAGGATAAGTCCTGTGACTATAACCTTCTAGCGCCTAACAGACAGCTCGGGTTATCCGGGTAATAATGAACTGTCTGTTTGTATGCGCTTTGAGCATGCATGCACTTGATGTATGGAAATTAGCGCTGTAGAAGTACACAATATTATAATATTATATTATATGTCTGCATGCATGCATTTAGAACCAATGTGTGGCTTTGATGAAATTCTGGCATAACCTCAGGCGATTCCCCATTGACGTTGAGCCCCTGTATTATCCTCCCAGATTCAGTAAGCTCACCTGTTCAGCTACGAAGCCAGTTCCTGCACCAATGTCTAGAATCTTCTTCTTCTCCCTGTCGCTTTCAAAGTAATCAGCAACTGCCTTGCCTGCAATCATGGGTCCGTTGTACCGACCTGGACACATATCCTGAAATACATCGGCTTAATAGAAACCAATTAAGGCACTGCAGCTGACCTGCCGTTTCTGGAAATATTGGTTAAATGGTAAAAACCTGAAAACGTGTTTGCAAAGAGGGTAATACAAAACTTAAAAGCCGGGTCGACAGAGGAAATACATCCACATCATGTTCCCACATACCAACAGATATCGCTCGTAAAATATTCTCAGCGGTGGAGCAAAATAATATCATATGAATGACATGTTTACCACTAAATCCCAACTTCGGATCTGAGACAACATGCCCGAGATTACATAGACAAAAGTTTAGCTTCATAACGTCATAGGTTTCGAGTGAGTGAGTTAAGTAATGATGTAAAACACTCCTGCCAAACTGTAACAAATTAGAATGTTTTATTATCATTATTCCTGTGTTTTGTTTTTGTTGTTGTTGTTTTGTTGTTTTAGGGTTTTTTATTTGGTTTTGGTTTGGTTTTTTTTTTTTGGGGTTGTTTTGGTTGTTTTTGGTGTTTGGTTTTTTGTCTGACCTTACACTTAGATAGAATTGTATGAGTGGTGGGGTACTACGATTTGGACATTTATCAGTGAAAATCAGTGATGGCACCAAGTGTTCAAGGTTAACATATCCTGCCCTATAGTTAACGTCCTGTCCATAAGATAGACATAAATGTAAATTACTTTGATTGTCTACCATTAAATCTACGAACTGACTTGACGAGGGTTTTGATGGTGAAGCCAGTGCTGTAAACAAAAGGTGTGGCTCCATGGAATTAAAATAAAAATAAAAACATTCAAACTCTGAAGTACGTAACCAGCTGGGAAATGTAGACTTTATATGCTGGAACAATTGAATTCAGCCTCTTGTCATATAATTCATATATCCATCAGAAACTAACCACATACCTCTTTGAACCTATGTCCAGTTTGTTACATAAACTGCAACAAAAGAGAAATGTTTTAACTTTGAAAGGATCTATCTGCTCCACACCAGAACAACTTGAGTCGGAAACTACAGTACTGACACATTCGGTTAATATGATGCCAGGAAATAGCAGAGAGGTCTGGATGCCGGCAGCAAGCAGTCGACCCATCACTGTGCTCCTGCTGATGTGGTGACCCAATGCTGTTGATACTGATGACGTCACTGTGAGCATCCGGTTGCGCAGATGGACAATGCGTAGGTGATGGTCACCTTGCAGGGTGGTCACTCACGGTCGTCTCGGTCTGGGACTGTCTGGCCAGTTTGGTTGTGGCGTATCATTGACAATTTGACCGGTATGTAAACAGCATCAGATCATCGACATATCATATCCCTATTATTTTGAAAAGATAGACAATGAAGGTTTTGAAGCTGAGGTGGCTTTATGAAAACCTTGAGCAAATGTATCTAACATCAGTGATGGGACCACGCAGGCTTGAGCCTCACTAGTCCATTGAGATGAGTGAGTGAGTAGACTTACATGGGCTGCTTTGAGTATAGCTTTTTCAGGGTTTGTATGACAGACTAGATCGCGAGCCCAGCGCGTATATTCGCTACTATCGCGATCAAGGGAACGCGTGAAGATGTTTGCTCGCGTACTGATCACGACGGGGGCGCGAAACGGTAAGGGGGTTGTAGTGAGTGAGTATGGTTTTACGCCGCTGTTAGTAATATTCAAGCAATATCGCGGCGGGGGACACCAGAAATGGGAGTTGAACCCCTTGGCTGCCACACCGCCCCCACTGGCAGTTCGGAAGATGCAGAGCCTACATCACAATATGAGATACCATGAAGCCTCACGCAACACATGTTTCTCATAAATGTAATGCATCAAAAGGTTTCCTATTTCATTAATATTGAAACGTCCTGGAACTAATTGAATCATCAAACAAATGCAAATCAGAAAGACAATTCATCTTTTTATATATTATGTATTAATAGATTAATACGTACGTAAAAATAAAGTAGCTTTTGAATAGGCAAATTTACTTCCAGGTGTACATTATTTCTGCATCATATGTAACAATAAGCAAAACATCGTCCAGTCTGCATAAATGTATAAGTGTTCCTGTTGTTTAAGACTAACAACTAGTCTCTGAAATGAAAATATTTTACAGAAAAAAGCTCATAATTAAAAAATAAAATATCATAAAAAAGAGCCCTGAGACTTTCTTCTGAAGCTGTGGAAATCTAGACTTGACACATTTTCTAGACTTGCATGGGCTTTCTGGGATATATTTGCTTCAGGGTCTGTATGAGAGACTACTGTTGTATTTAAAGAGTGTGTATTTGGTGGTTTTGGTGGTGATGTGGTGATGATGATGATGATGGTGGTGGTGGTGATGATGATGATGATGATGATGATGATAGTTTAAATTTATGGACAAAGTAATCTGTCCTGATTCAATTCAATGTAGTCGCTATGTGGCTGAAATAACCGATTATATACCGGGGGGATAAAAATCACCGAAACACCCCAGAGATGTCGTGTGCGACGACATTCGACAGCCAAACGACAAGATATGATCTAAGCCCTCCCAAGAAGAATGACGATGGACATCATCCAGGTGACAACATCAGAGTCGGCGTGATTCTTTCTGTCCGCTTGAAACTATTTCCGTGTCTTGTAGAGGGCGTGGTCAAACACGCTATTGGTGTGTGCTTCGACGTACATTGTAATAACGTGGTAAAATGTAATATACTGCGGTAAATTGTAATAGTGCGGTAATTTGTCTTAGAACTTGAGAAATTTCTTATGGGTGCTTGTATTAGCTACTACACCTCAATTCAGTGGAACCGTCATGCCAGAATCGGTTACTGTTTGTCTGTCATAAATGTTGAAATTTTGTTGTGATTTTAATGTTTTCAACATATTTTACTTCATGCATCTCTATCGTTTGTGGTTTTTAAAGTAAATTGATTTAAAACCAGTTGTAAGGTTTCTTTGGCCGTAAGTTTAGGTGATATGTGTATTATTAAGTTTGCCGATGTGGAATATGAGTGAGTTTGGATTTACGCCGCTTTTAGCAATATTCCGGCAATATCACGTGGCCATCATGTGAGGCAAGAAATAAATATAAGATGCCGACGCTTCGAAATTGATCACACTTAAGACATTTTTCCTTCAGGTTTTGAAGACAGATCTGGTTTTCGATTCCCTGCTTGAAGAAATCAAAATGACCTTAATGTCAAAGACATGTCCATTCAAGTTCTAGGTCCCCTGATTTCTAAAAAGAGCTTTTGTTTTCACCAATACTTTGCTCGGGGTAGTTAGAAGTCGTTCAATGGATATATGCCTGACTGTGGCCAAACACAAGTAAAACTGGATAATGTACTGGGCGCCATGAAGACGTTCTGTTTCCCTGATTCTGAACAAAATGGCCTTTGTTGCAACCGATCGGGTACTAGAAGACCGGGCTTAGTTGTGTTATAGGGACTAATTCAGGACAGCCATCGTCCAAATATTTAAACACTAACACTATGTACTCAAGACATGCGAGACTTTATTGTAATATATATATGACGCTAAGCTGTATTATTAATCACTACTGTACATCCTTATCACTACCGCATTGTACATTGACTTGTCAGGCAATTAATTACTGTGTATGACATTTATAACCTTTATTGGTCATTCCCCTTGGCCGTGTCTGCCATCGCATCAACTGGTCAAGGAAGTGCTATTGTATTTTCTATCTGTCCATTGTTGAGTCATCGCCTGTCTATTGTTGTCAAAAACTGTACATATACTTAGAATGCTCACATCTACCATTTAAATCTCAGAACTTTATTCATCTTAAGATAAAAGTTGTTTAACAAACGATCATAGATTCAAATCGCTATTATTGGTTTGTATTACAAGGGGGGTAAGCGTAGTAGTTGGAACAGTGAAACAAATGCACGTGCGATATGTGATGAGCGTTAACTTAGACCAACCCTCCTTGTTCTAGTGTTTCATCTAATGTGCATACCCCCTTGTAATACAAACCAATAATAGCGGTTTGACACCATGATCGTTTGTTAAACAACTTTTATCCTAAGTTGAATAAAATTCTGAGATTTTAATGTTCAATTGGCAAGGTAAAATTATGAGGATTCGCAATCTTATTTTCACTTTTTTTTCTATTTACTTTTTTGTTTAAAGTCAAATTCATTGGTACATTTTCACTGCAAATAGACTATAGTACAAGCAGCCGCACATACACATACACGCGCATGCACGACGTCATATGAGCGAAATATTCTCAAGCACGACATTAAACCCAATTTCACCTCACCTCACCTGACATCGTGAGTATTTACTATAGTGGTTCGTAAACACATGTTCATGACACTGTGGAAATTACGCAGTCGACTCTGCTATTACCAGATATTTTGTACGAATACAAGCGCGTAGGAAGACAAATTTTTTCGTGTAAACCCGATAGGTTGCAAAGCTTTATATTTAGATAGTATTGGGGAACTGACCGAACCTTTTTAGCAACAACCATGTGTAAACCCGGGCTTTTTTTATAATGGTAGCTACGCCCCTGGAATATGGAAAATGTTTTGTTGCTTATATTGATGTCCAATGTTTGATAGTCATTCGTCGGCGTCAGCTGCTAACAAACATTGTACGTTCCTACCTTCTCATATCTCGTACTCCAGGTTGCATAACATTCAACAGCCTGCGCATGTGTTATGCCCTTCCTGTACACAAGACGTGACTCCCTCGAAGTCCTCTTCGTCCCAGACGTGGACAGCACCAGCGGGGATGTTACCTCACATATGTTAGATACAAGACTAGCTTCCTCTTTGTTCGTAAATTGCAGTAATCATCGACGTTAATGGAAATGAACGCCCTTTCATTGACAATAGTCCTTTAGACCAAGCCATGCTCCGGATCAAGTTTCATAATTAATAATTGTAGTACATGTAGTACATATACGTTTTCTGATGTACACTTTGAGATGAAATGTAAATTGATTTCAGAAAAAGATGCAAATGTACTGATTAGCTTTCTAAAATACCTCATACAGTTCCATTTTAGAAAAGCTCTTTGGCAACCATGCTTGTCGTTAAAGACGATAACGGGATCGGAATATTGCTAAGAATGGCGTTATGCAAAAAACGATCAAATCCAATCGTTTGCTAGTATTCGACACCTCGCTTGTCGAACTTTGACCTCACAGTCTCAGTGATAGGTTCTGGAACCAGCAAGGTGTCAAGTTTCTGAAACGATTTTGCTGCATTTTTTACACCCTCTATTTTGCTGACATAGGTGAGGTGAGGTGTATATGTACAGAGTAGTTGAAATTACAGGGTTTAATGTCGTGTACAGAGAAATATTTCTAGTTACATATGGACGAGGTGAGGTGAGGTGCGTCGTACTTGAGAATATTTGGACTGCATGCGTGTGTACGTGTATGTGCGGCTGCTTGTACTAGCCCAGCCGGTAGCTGGTTTTATAGTGCTAGCCCACTGAGATACCATGCCGCAGTGAAGCATGAATACCCCACTCAGACACATTATACTGACTCCGAGCCGACCAGTCCTTGTTGTACCCATTAATGCCGAGCGCCAGGCGGGGACCAGCAAGTACCATATTTTAACGTCTTTTGGTATGACGCGGTCGTGGATCGAACCCGCGACCTTCCGCTCTCCGGGCGGACGCTCTAACCACTACACCACGGAGGCGGTTGGTACACTGTTGAAGGGATGGCATACACTAAACGCCAAAAGAAACGTTACCCTCCTACATTTACGAATTACTTAAACACTATCAAAGATATGTTAGAAGGTATTAGTTTACAAGAAAGCTGAACAACACAGCTTTATGCAAATCACGAAAAATAGTTCTCAAATGCATTCATATTTAGGTGAAATGCATCTTTTTCAGAAGAGTTAAATGGTCCTATTTTCGTCCACGCCCAAATAAACCAATAACAGTGATTTAGATGTCCAAAAGAAAGGTTGAAATACAAATCTTGTTTGAGACAAAGATAAACCATTTTAAAGTCACCACTTTTCAACTATTAAAACAAGAAACAACTGTTGTAGAGTGTGTAAAATTGTAAAATAATCATTCCTACGATTTCAGTCTTTTAAAACATTTTCAGCTGATTAGCATTAGTGAAAACAAGTAAAACGTGTCTGGGATGTTGTGAAAAAATGTTTAGGAACATCTGAAATTTTCTTTGGTAACAGTTTTGCTTGCAAAGTAATATTTTTCCATTTTCTGTTTACACATAGCTATATCAATCGCCAAAACGCAGCAATATTCAAGCAGTATTTGCATCAATTTTTTACATGTTGAATGATTCTGTAGCGTATAAAGAGATCCTAGAAGACATGATCTGATACATAAGTACGAGAAATATGCCACGATTAACAGCTGAAGAGAGAGAAAGAGCCATTGGGATGGTGCAGATGGGGTCGACATACAATGTTGTTGCCAACGCCCTCGGATGCTATCGTATCAAGACTTATTCAGGGCTTCAGACAGACTGGGGTCACCGTAGACAGACCAAGAAGTGGACGTCCACGCATCACAACGCCAGCTGAAGATTGGTACCCCCGTCATTAAGGAAGGAGGTTAACGTTTCTTTTGGCGTTTAGTGTATTCTAGTCTATAAATAATTCTCGTCGTAATTTGACGTCAAAGTTGAACCCGTGCATTGTCGTTGACGTTAATGCTATAAAGGGACTTCTCCACATTCCCTTAACTGTAGGTAATCTGTCATTCCAAGACAAAATAGAAATAACAGGACCGGACTATCCTTAACTTTTTTTTAGTAGTATAGATATCAATGGTAATGCTAACATGTCAGCTATGTAATAACTGATTAGGGACATGTCTAATGAGATGGTTATGGTCCTTGTTTTGTCGTAACTATACCGGTGCTTGTGTGTGAGTGGCCCAGTCATTGGAGAGTAAGTGGAATACTGTTCCAAGCGGCTTTTAAACCTCTAGACTTCACCAAACTGTAACTGGTTATAATCTAGCCATTCAGGTCCGCCAAACCTGTCACCACATTAAGTACAATGATCTGGCAGTAAAGTTACTTCTTCAAATAAAATCTCACATACAGGACCAAGTTGATATTATTATACAAACACAGGCCGACGTAGTTTGGCGTAGTTTTTCTAAAAAAGAAACGCATAGTCCGAAAATAAGGACATGTATTAAACGTATTTAAGTGTATATTGGTCGATTAAGTTTGAACATAGATGAAGGATATTCGACACACGGATGAGCATATGTATTGTTTGTCATTGTTAGCATTAATTCAGTTCACTCACTGCGCATGTGTGGACATAAGGGGGCGTTCAGGTCAGTACCTGATGACACCATCCCTTGCAGCCGTCACTGCTCAATACCGCATTGGGAGGGATTGCAAAAGTGGTCGGATTTTTGCTTTGGAAATTCTTTGCCATACCTCCTGCAACGCGCTAGCAAGTCCTCAAAGTGCCTGTGGACGATGGTGACGTTTACGGACGCGTCGATCAAGATCGTCCCATAGATGCTTGATCGGGTTCAGATCAGACGTTTAGGAAAGCCAGGGAAGATCACTGACGTTTGCATTGCCGCGATAGGCACTTGCCACACGAGCTGTGTCAGGTCGAGCGTTCCCGTGTTGAAACAGCTCCCTCTGGCGGTTAAAAAGTGGGAGGAGATGAGGTCGCAGGATTTTGTCCATGTAGCGATTCGAACCATCACTAGCTTTGATCTACCCGTGTAGGACATGGCTCCCCACACCATGACGCTTTCTCCACCAAATATGTCCACCTGTCGACAGCAATTCGGCGCAAAACGTTCGTGTTGGCGTTGATAGACACGATGTCTCCCATCCCGTCGTTCCTAATGTCTGTAACCTGTTGCACCATTGGACACCAGTTGTGCCAGGACAGGTCCAACTTTTGGTCGATATGCTCGAATTCCCACTTCGCTCATACAATTTCTGATGGTTTGGTCGGAAATTCTTCGAAGACCAGGCACCTGTCCTGCAGTGTCCGCTGCTATAGCAAACCGGTGACGGAGGTGAAATACCCGGATGAATCGGTACTGAGCAGGAGTGGCCACTCTTGGTCTTCCACTTCTGGGACGATCTTGGGTCGAATTGAAGCTTGGTGCTGTGGTGGACGTTGAAGTGTCTTGCAACTGCAGAGTGGGACTCCCCTGCTTCCTAATGCCCAAGACCGCCTCCGTGGTGGAGTGGTTAGAGCGTCCACACGGAGAGCGGAAGGTCGCGGGTTCAATCCCCGACCGCGTCATACCAAAAGACATTAAAATATGGTACTTGTTGGTCCCTGCCTGGCGCTCGGCATTAATGGGTACAACAAGGACTGGTCGGCTCGGAGTCAATATAATGTGTCTGAGTGGGGTATTCATGCTTCACTGCGGCATGGTATCTCAGTGGGCAAGCACTATAAAACCAGCTTCAGTCTGGGCTAGTACAAGCAGCCGCACATACACACATACACACGAATGCACGTCGTGATATGAGCAAATTATTCTCAAGCACGACGTTAAACCCAATTTCACCTCACCTCACCTCACCTCACCTCACCTCACCTCACTTCACCTCACCTCACCTCACCTAATGCCCAATGGCCACACTTCAGTCAGTAGTATTAAATCTTGGCATTTTTCATCTTCGTCTACGTCGTAAGTTTCGTAATGAAATGATGTATTTGGTTTGGCCTTTTATAGTCAATGTCTCTACTCATGTCCGACCTATTGCAGGTGCATTACATGGAAAACATTTTCTGCATGCACTTATCATGTATCGTTTTCGTTTTCAAACACATTCTGGGATGTGTTTGCGTGCAATCCACAACAACCACGACCTGATTAACGGGATTCAAACATAGGAATTGTCTTAATGACGATTGCTGTCAAAATATATCGAAATGAACGGCTGAAAACAAAATGCGTTTCTTTCTTTTTTAAGAGTGTATACCAATTTGCTTCCACAAGAGGAATATTGTATCTGATTTACGGTGTGTACGAGACGCCAATGTTGTGTTGATCATATGTTAAAAAACAACTGGATATCAAGGCGAGGCCTACTTCCAAGCTTGGCCAATGTTGTTGCTGCAAGATGAATATTATTTTTACTGAATATATTCCTTACCACTACTCTTATAGTCTTTAGCGCCACCGTAATTGTTCTCGCGCTGAATGCTGCATGTATTGTGTACTCTAGTATGTATGTCATGTTACACCCAGTTGCAATAGTACTCCCCGCTCAGAAGCTGGAAGTATTGCTGTAAGCTATAAAAGTCGACTGAAAAATTTATAGGGGTTCTCACCTTCTCCTGTTTCTGATCATCTACTCAGATGTCAAAGTTGAACATAGATTTCCTGGATTTCGTCTTCTGTTTTATTCTTTTATACTATTGTAAAAAGATGAAATCCAGGAAATTCTTTACCTTCATCAAATAGCATCTTCTAAAATGCCAATCAAAGAAAAAATAGTGTTGTAGGTTATAAAGGTCGACTGAAACATTAATAGTTTTCACCTACCCCTGTTTCTGATCATCATCCCCCCAGTTGGAATAATACTCAATAGATGTAAGTAGTGCTGTAGGTTATAACACTCGACTGAAACATTGATAGTTCTCACATTCTCATGCTTCTGATAATCAACCATCCACTTTTGGTATAATATTCAATAGATGTAAGTATTGCTGTAGGTTATAAAACTCGACTGAAACATTGATAGTTCTCACCTTCTCATGCTTCTGATAATCATCCACCCATTTTTGGTATAATACTCAATAGATGTAAGAAGTGCTGTAGGTTATAAAACTCGACTGAAACATTGATAGTTCTCACATTCTCATGCTTCTGATAATCATCCACCCATTTTTGGTATAATACTCAATAGATGTAAGTATTGCTGTAGGTTATAAAACTCGACTGAAACATTGATAGTTCTCACCTTCTCATGCTTCTGATAATCATCCACCCATTTGGAATAATATTCATTATCTTTAAGTATTGCTGTAGGTTATAAAACTCGACTGATACATTAATAGTTCTCACATTCTCTTGCTTCTGGTAATCATCCACCCATTTTTGGAATAATATTCATTAGATTTAAGTAGTGCTGTAGGTTATAAAAGTCGACTGAAACATTGATAGTTCTCACATTCTCATGCTTCTGATGATAATCATCCACCCATTTTTGGTATAATACTCAATAGATGTAAGAAGTGCTGTAGGTTATAAAACTCGACTGAAACATTGATAGTTCTAACATTCTCATGCTTCTGATAATCATCCACCCATTTTTGGTATAATACTCAATAGATGTAAGTAGTGCTGTAGGTTATAAAACTCGACTGAAACATTGATAGTTCTCACATTCTCATGCTTCTGATAATCATCCACCCATTTTTGGTATAATACTCATTAGATGTAACTAGTGCTGTAGGTTATAAAACTCGACTGAAACATTTGATAGTTCTCACATTCTCATGCTTCTGATAATCATCCACCCATTTTTGGTATAATATTCATAGATGTAAGTAGTGCTGTAGGTTATAAAACTCGACTGAAACATTGATAGTTCTCACATTCTCATGCTTTTGATAATCATCCACCCATTTTGGAATAATACTCATTAGATGTAACTAGTGCTGTAGGTTATAAAACTCGACTGAAACATTGATAGGAGTTCTCACATTCTCATGCTTTTGATCATCATCCACCCATTTGGAATAATATTCAATAGATGTAAGTAGTACTGTAGGTTATAAAACTCGACTGAAACATTGATAGTTCTCACATTCTCATGCTTCTGATAATCATCCACCCATTTTTGGAATAATATTCATTATCTTTAAGTATTGCTGTAGGTTATAAAACTCGACTGAAACATTGATAGTTCTCACCTTCTCATACTTCTGATCATCATCCGCCCATTTGGAATAATATTCATTATCTTTAAGTATTGCTGTAGGCTATAAAAGTCGACTGATATATTAATAGGAGCTCTCACCTCTTACTTCTGGTCATCATCCACCATTTGGAATAATATTCATTATCTTTAAGTACTGCTGTAGGCTATAAAAGTCGACTGAAACATTGATAGTTCTCACATTCTCATGCTTCTGATAATCATCCACCCATTTTTGGTATAATACTCAATAGATGTAAGAAGTGCTGTAGGTTATAAAACTCGACTGAAACATTGATAGTTTTCACATTCTCATGCTTCTGATAATCATCCACCCATTTTTGGTATAATACTCAATAGATGTAAGTAGTGCTGTAGGTTATAAAACTCGACTGAAACATTGATAGTTCTCACATTCTCATGCTTCTGATAATCATCCATCCATTTGGAATAATATTAATTATCTTTAAGTATTGCTGTAGGTTGATATAAAACTCGACTGAAACATTAATAGTTCTCACATTCTCATGCTTCTGATAATCATCCACCCATTTTTGGTATAATACTCAATAGATGTAAGTAGTGCTGTAGGTTATAAAACTCGACTGAAACATTGATAGTTCTCACATTCTCATGCTTCTGATAATCATCCACCCATTTGGAAAAATATTCATTATCTTTAAGTATTGCTGTAGGTTATAAAACTCGACTGAAACATTGATAGTTCTCACCTTCTCATGCTTCTGATAATCATTCACCCATTTGGAATAATATTCATTATCTTTAAGTATTGCTGTAGGCTATAAAAGTCGACTGAAACATTAATAGGAGTTCTCACCTTCATACTTCTGATCATCATCCACCCATTTGGAATAATATTCATTATCTTTAAGTATTGCTGTAGGTTATAAAACTCGACTGAAACATTGATAGTTCTCACCTTCTCATGCTTCTGATCATCATCCACCCATTTGGAATAATATTCATTATCTTTAAGTATTGCTGTAGGTTATAAAAGTCGACTGAAACATGAATAGGAGTTCTCACCTTCTCATACTTCTGATCATCATCCATCCAGTAGGAATAATGATCAGTAGATGTAATAGTGCTGTAGGTTATAAAGGTCGACTGAAAACTTAATATGTGTTCTCACCTTCTCATACTTCTGATCATCATCCGCTCAGTAGCTGGAATAATATTCCTTACCTTTAAGTATTGCTGTAGGCTATAAAAGTCGACTGAAACATTAATAGGAGTTCTCACCTTCTCATACTTCTGATCATCATCCACCCATTTGGAATAATATTCATTATCTTTAAGTATTGCTGTAGGTTATAAAAGTCGACTGAAACATGAATAGGAGTTCTCACCTTCTCATACTTCTGATCATCATCCATCCAGTAGGAATAATGATCAGTAGATGTAATAGTGCTGTAGGTTATAAAGGTCGACTGAAAACTTAATATGTGTTCTCACCTTCTCATACTTCTGATCATCATCCGCTCAGTAGCTGGAATAATATTCCTTACCTTTAAGTATTGCTGTAGGTTATAAAAGTCGACTGAAACATGAATAGGAGTTCTCACCTTCTCATACTTCTGATCATCATCCACCCAGTTAGAATAATACGCAGTAGCTTCAGCTGGTGTTATCCCCTTCCTGAACGAATTATCAACTTCTCTGTTAGCCTCTGCATCACCATCACCCCAGACCTTGGGACCATCAGCATGACATCTGGTGTTAATTGGTCCAGTGCACTTTGATTGATACGATCAGTGTGTACCCGATGTCCCCGAGACAACTATAGCGTGAAAAGAATATCCGTTCATGGATGAAATCAAACATGTTGAGAATGTTTTAGACATCAGAATATAGGAGAGCGATTATTGTTTGGGTTTATAATGTTTGATCAAATCTCCCTTTGTTTTAGACATCAGGAAATGGGAGAGCGATTATTGTTTGAGTTTATTATGTTTGATCAAATCTCCCTTGTTTTAGACATCAGGATATGGGAGAGCGATTATTATTTGGGTTTATAATGTTTGATCAAATCTCCCTTTGTTTTAGACATCAGGATATGGGAGAGCGATTATTATTTGGGTTTATAATGTTTGATCAAATCTCCCTTTGTTTTAGACATCAGGATATGGGAGAGCGATTATTACTTGGGTTTATAATGTTTGATCAAATCTCCCTTTGTTTTAGACATCAGGATATGTGAGAGCGATTATTACTTGGGTTTATAATGTTTGATCAAATCTCCCTTTGTTTTAGACATCAGGATATGGGAGAGCGATTATTATTTGGGTTTATAATGTTTGATCAAATCTCCCTTTGTTTTAGACACCAGGATATGTGAGAGCGATTATTACTTGGGTTTATAATGTTTGATCAAATCTCCCTTTGTTTTAGACATCAGGATATGGGAGAGCGATTATTGTTTGAGTTTATTATGTTTGATCAAATCTCCCTTTGTTTTAGACATCAGGATATGGGAGAGCGATTATTATTTGGGTTTATAATGTTTGATCAAATCTCCCTTTGTTTTAGACATCAGGATATGGGAGAGCGATTATTATTTGGGTTTATAATGTTTGATCAAATCTCCCTTTGTTTTAGACATCAGGATATGGGAGAGCGATTATTATTTGGGTTTATAATGTTTGATCAAATCTCCCTTTGTTTTAGACATCAGGATATGGGAGAGCGATTATTATTTGGGTTTATAATGTTTGATCAAATCTCCCTTTGTTTTAGACATCAGGATATGAGACAGCGATTATTGTTTCGGTTTATAATGTTTCATCAAATCTCCCTTTGTTTTAGACATCAGGATATGTGAGAGCGATTATTACTTGGGTTTATAATGTTTGATCAAATCCCCCTTTGTTTTATACATCAGGATATGGGAGAGCGATTATTGTTTGGGTTTATAATGTTTTATCCAATCCCCCTTTGTTTTAGACATCAGGAAATGGGAGAGAGATTACTGTTTGGGTTTATAAGGTTTGATCAAATCTCCCTTGTTTTACACGTCAGGATATGTGAGAGCGATTATTACTTGGGTTTATAATGTTTGATCAAATCTCCCTTTGTTTTAGACATCAGGATATGTGAGAGCGATTATTACTTGGGTTTATAATGTTTGATCAAATCTCCCTTGTTTTAGACATCAGGATATGGGGGGGGAGATTATTATTTGGGTTTATAATGTTTGATCAAATCTCCCTTTGTTTTAGACATCAGGATATGGGAGAGAGATTATAATTTGGGTTTATAATGTTTGATCAAATCTCCCTTTGATTTAGACATCAGGATATGGGAGAGCGATTATAATTATGGTTTATAATGTTTGATCAAACTCTCTTTGTTGTTTAACGTCACACGGCGCAAAGGACGTTGAAGACCAATTCAAACGTAACTAACGTGGGTTGCTGAAGACTAGTTTTAACCCGAATCTTCATGAGTTTACGAACATGGGATGTTGAACATCAGCAAGGATACATATATGGATTGTTGTAGACCAGCTCTATCTCGAATCTTACCCGAATGTTCACAGTTCCGGTCCGGTGATGTGTGGTATCATCATGGTGCTACGTGTACCACAGGTGGTGTGTGGTATCATCATGGTGCTACATGTACCCCGGGTGATGTGTGGTATCATCATGGTGCTACATGTACCCCGGGTGATGTGTGGTATCACCATGGTGCTACATGTACCCCGGGTGATGTGTGGTATCACCATGGTGCTACATGCACCCCGGTTAGTGTGCAGTCTGTATTATGAATCGTATGATTTCATCTGCTCGATAGTAAACCGATGATCAACCTGCCTGGATTAACACTCAGTGGTTGTCTTATCAAGCAGATCCATATATACTGGTATACAACTGAGTGTTCGATAGCTGTAAGTCCAAAATCAGATTGGGAACTCATTGACCAGACGTGCTCAGACTCATGAAGAGGTTTGAATTCAGGGAATGTTCTGTTTAACGTTATTATGATGAGCTTTTGAATTCACAAGGAATGTAATTAGACCAGTTATTACTTTCCCCACTGAACGTATTAATATAATTAATTACATCTGATGTGAGGCTGAATTAGGCATTTATTTACTCAAATCGGAGTCTTAATGGAAATGTATGGTCCATTGTTGTGACTTATGTTCTGGAAAAATGTCTAAGATGTTAACAGGTACTCACTCTCGCGTGATCTTTCCTTCTATAACAGAATATCAATACCCGTACTGTTCGGGTTTCGACTTGTAATGTCGTTAATTACTTCAGGTTGTCGACCCGAGAAGATTAGACCTCAGTAACCCATGCTTGGCGGAATAGGCGACTAACGGGATCGGGTGGTCAGGCTCGCTGACTTGGTTGTTGACAAGTTGTTTTTGAAACGAATCAAGTTTTTTTCAAATTTTCATGGCTTTTGATACGACCCCCTCCTTCCCTCTACTGTATCAAGATGGAGTTTGTCGTTGTTTTAATAATGTTTTCGACTCCCGTTGAGTTTCAAACTTGAAGAAGTCGAAGACCTTGTAAATTACAGCTGTAACATCACAAGTAAACGTCATTGTGTGAGATGCATCAATCGCTCAATCAGTAGGATAAACAGTCACGTGACAAACTTGCACGTGCCTCTCGCTTACCTGGCTGTTACCTGAACTGTCGCTACACCCTTGTCACAAATCGTGATATAGCTTATGAAAACAATGATGGTTTGTGAAACAACTTTTTTTATTTTGTAGACAAAGATTATGACAAACTTCTGCAGCGTTGGTGTGTTTTTCCTATTTACTTTGGCGTTGGTTTGAATCATTTACAATTGTTTGTTTTTTAGTTAGAGTGGAGAGATTTTGACTCAAAGGGACTGTACCTCTTGCCAAAAATATTAGTTACACCTTCGAAACCCTTTCTAGGTTTGACGGGTTTTTTTCAGAATTACTTATAAACAAGTAATAACAAGCAAGGGATCGATACATTTATGACATTTAACCATTAACCTTTCTCAGAGGTTCACAGATATGCTGGAGCGGTAGGATTCAGGGTTAGAACTAGTCTTCTCATGATTGTCAGAGGCAGCAGAAAGAGGCGACTAACGGGATCGGATGGTCAGGCTCACTGACCTGGTTCATTCACGTCATCGTATCCAAACTGTAAAGATTGATGCTCATAATATTGGTCACTGGATTGTCTGGTCTAGACTCGATTATCTACAGTGAGTGAGTTTAGTTTTACGCCGCACTCAGCAATATTCCAGCTATATGGCGGCGGTCTGTAAATAATCGAGTCTGGACCAGACAATCCAGTGATCAACAGCATGTGCATCGATCTACGGATATGGGATACGGTGATATGATTGTTTACAGACTGCCTCATATAGCTGGGATGTTGCTGTGTGCGCACTTATGTAACATGAAGTTGGAATACTTAAAGAAACTTAGCCAAGTTAATGATTTGTGTGTCATTCTATTTTCTTTGAAGAATGTTCAGTTTAAACAATAAGACATATGGAGAAGACAATCCAGTGATCAACACCATGAGCATCGATCTACGCAACTGGGAACCGATGACATGTTTCAACCAAGTCAGCGAGCCTGACCACCCGATCCCGTTAGTCGCCTCTTACGACAAGCATGGGCTACTGAAGACCAATTCTAACCGGGATCTTCATGGGTCAGTTCCACTGTAAACGACAGTCATGTGTGTGACGAGTACTGCACGTTATGTATCTCGGTCCATATACAGGCCCTATGCAATCAACAAGGTGATTGAGCTGATGTCTCCTGCAATGGGCCTTGAATGGCTGGATAATCCCAGCGTCTAGGGGCTGCAGGTGACTTCTTGTTGTAGGTGTCAATTAACCAATTAAGGTACATGCAGCCAGTGTAACTGGCATTATAACCAAGTGAAAATGACTTTTTGTTCCAAAACCATTGACAAATGGCATTATGTCCAGTTTTCGCGTTATAGCCAGGGTATTACATGTATATAGGCAGGAAATCCGTTCTGGCAAAACCATGGCGTTGTATCCAGGGTGGCATTATAAACCAGGGACCCCATTATAACCAGGGTCATTATAACCAGGGTGCACTGTATGTCTTATTCATACCAATAGATATTACTTAAGCGGAGGCCTGAATATTTCTGTGTCATTACGGTACAAACAAACAGTTCAGTAAAAATAGTTTCTATGAATATATTTGAGTTTTTCATAAAGGTAGCTACGCGACTATTTTGCATTTAATGCTAAACACTAGGTCGCAATGGTTTTCATCAAACAGTCGACTGCCTACATCATCCCCGCGGCAACTGGGAATTAGATACCCCTCGCTAATGTACTGAACATCTTTTATGTAAATAATCCAGTCGTTCATGAGCATCGAATGGGATATGATGATGTCAACCAAGTCAGCGAGCCTGACCACCCAACCCCGATAGTCGGTTATTACCCGAAGATAGGATTCATTATATGTCCTAGAGCTCTTGTATTTCCAATATATGACTTATTGTTCAACTGAACATTCTTGAAAGAAAATAGAATGACACACTGACTGACTGACTGAGTTTGGTTTTACGCCGCTTTTAGCAATATTCCAGCAACATCACGGCGGGGGACACCAGAAATGGGCTTCACACATTGTGCCCATGTGGGGATTCGAACCCGGGTCTTCGGCGTGACGAGCCAACGCTTTAACCATTAGGCTACCCCACCGCCCCAGAATGACACACAAGTCATTAACTCGGCGACCGCCACCAGATAGCTGGAATATTGCTGAATGTGGCGTAAAACTCAACTCACTCACCCATTAACTCGGCCTGTGTTTCTCTAAGTATTCCAAACTAAACTCATGTTACAAACGAAATTGTTTCCAAATGATTTCTGTATCAGAAAATTTAATGGGAATGTAATATTCCTAACTCTTGAAGTAAGGTGCGCATTGTGCATGTGCCACCTGGCATTTAGATACACCAGTTCAAGCACCTACAAGCATGTAGGTCTATACATAAGCGCAATAATCATAAACGTGACATTAAACCTCAGTTCACCTGACCTCACCTAATATAGATAACGGCAACTGTTCCGGAATAAACTGGCGGAACTACGTGTGTTGCCATGACACCGGTAGGAACCGGAATAATCCTGATCCTATCAGACATTCCGAAATATACCGGATTGTAATGTGTAGTATCATCGTGTACACTGACATGAATAATCAAAGTGCGTTTTTGTCAACCAAGTTGACCCACCTCGTGTTTACAAATAACACACTACATGCATTATCACGATCGGAATCGTCCGATGTCTTAATTATTGACAGTAACTGAAGGCATGACGTAAGTGCTTTAGTTACACCTAAGGCTGGTAAAATTATAATCCTTGTTCCCAAGGATGTCCGCATCGTTTTGGAAGCCCTGATGTCGAGCCCTTTTAAATGAAAGAGTGAATGAGTTTGGTTTTACGCCACTTTTAGCAATATTCCTGCAATATCACGGCGGAGGACATCAAAAATGGCTTCACATGTTGTATCCATGCGGGGAATCGAACCCGGGCCTTCTGCGTGACGAGCGAACGCTTTTAACATTAGGCTACCTCACCGCCCTTGTGGCATTCCGGATGCCTCCCTGGAGTAGGCTGGATGTAAGGGAATGTTTTGTAGATATGCGTTTGCTAAACATTAATTGTTCAAAAATATTTATCAGGGTTGTTATTTTACTTGTATAGTGACAATTTGATAATTGAACCCGCTATATACACAGATATGAACGCAAAAGGACAGGTAAACGCATACACCCCCGCACGCACAGATACACTCATACTCTATGTCCCTCCCTCCCCCGCCCTCACACACACACACACACACACACACACACACACACACACACACACACACTGTCTCCTCCAGCGCTCTTCTATCTCTCTCTCTTCCACTCTCTCTCTCTCTATCTCACACACGCATACACCCCACCCCACCCCACCCCCACCCCCAGACACGGACACACAGTATCTGACTCCAACCCACCCTCTCTCACGCACGCACGCACGCACGCACGCACACACACACACACGCACACTGACCTATCAGGCTGAAAACGTCCTAAGAACAAAGACTATTTACTTGACTTGCCAGATCATTACTTCACGTACAAAGGATCTTTCTCGATCCCATCGTCCGTCTACATTTTCCATGTCACCATTACAATCAATAACATATCTGTTTTGTGAAAAAAACCACGATATCGGCATTACTCTTGCATCAGCCAAATCTTAAGCTAAAACAAACACCCTACAGTAGATTTCAAATGAAAGTGTCAGAAGGTTTTCTGAAGAGGTAAACAGCCATGTAAAAATGTGATTTGTCACTACGCAGACGAATGATGCAACACAACTGAAAAAGGAGCGGTGTACTGCAGAACCAAATACAGTGACGATACGCTTCCACATTACGTAAACCGTGAATTTGTACATTCCCAGAAACATGTATTCATATCTAAGAATTTAAAACCCTTTCAGCTCCTCCTTTATACCACATACTTCTAGTGTTGGGACACCAGGCCTTTTTTCGCTAATTTGGAGGCCATTTTGGATTTTAATATGGCCGCCAATTTCTCTGGATTTTCGCCAGTAATTTAATTCATTTTTTCCGTGCATAAAACGACTGAGGTATTATATTTCTTCTGTAAGCAAGCATCTATCCCCGCTTCTATTATATTAAATTCTAAACAAACAAACAATACGGACAAACAATCATGATCTGGCATATACTTACAAACTAAACGTCAACCCGTCTCAATCCGGGTCAGAATTGACCTTCAGCAACCAATGGATGGTACGGCTCGCTGACCTGGTTGATATATTTCATTGTATCCCAGTTGCGTTGATGGCAGCTCATAACATCAACCACTGGATTGTCTGTAGAGATTCGATTATTTACAGACCGCCATCATGTAGCTGAAAACCATGCATGAATAGAGTTACCTCCCTTGTATGACAAACAACCAATCTGACAATAATTGGAGGGAAATCGAAAACGGACACGTTCTTTTGTCGGCATTCGAAGGAAACGCCTGCTCGTTTCAAAGAAACTTCTCTTTCATAAAACAACCCTTCCCCGACATAAACAAACTTAATTGTTTATGAAACGCCCCCTTGGTCGATGTCAATAAATAATACAGTTTATGAAACGACCCCTTGTGACGTATGATATCTTGGTTCGCATCTTCGTGGGTTCTGCTGTCAAGAATACTGTTATATAAACAACCCTTCCTGTCCCACACAGGCACAAACTTCCAAGATGTCAAACAACGAAAATTCCCCTGGTCAACTGGGCAAGTGGAGGGAAGACGATCACGTCGCCTACACACAGAATTCCCGTGCATTCCGCAAGGGTATTTCACCATTTGAAGCTGTCGACTACTACTCCCAGTGGGCAGAATGTCACCAATATGATGAGGTGAGAATGCAATACAAGTTTTATCAAATCTGCAAATTATGTTTTCTCGAGATATTTTAACTCTTTTCATTGAAATTGTTCAGATCCATGTTCATGACTTCGGATGTGTTAGTAACTTTTGTTACTATATTTTTGAAATTTTTCCTTGTTCTAAGCTGTTCCTCGTAAATACAATTTGATATGAAAACAGAGAATAAAGATGATTGTTCGTATTAAATCTGAAGGAATTTTATTAGTGTAACATCTGAAAATGTGTATCAGTTTAAATACTAAACCAGTAATGAATGACAATTCCGTCATTATGATATCGCACACCCTAAAATTGTCCTAAGTAGTGGCCATACTTTTTAGGCTGACCGCATATTGATTTCGTGATACCACCATATACATGTATATATAGATAGTGCCATGATAAAATGTGTGTGTGTGTGTGTGTGTGTGCGTGTGTGTGTGTGTGTTCAGTATATCCTTTTCTTCTCATTTCTCATTATAAGGACCCTTGTAAGTATTACACAATTATATATTTACCACGATGATTTCTGAAATTGCGAAAGTGTTCAAAACTGCTGAATGTTGTTGACGATGCAGAATGATCGTGAAAGAAAGAAACGTCCTTTTGATTCGCAAGTAGTCTCTGAAATGAAAATATTTTACAGAAAAAAACAGCTTCCAAATTATATTCACAAAATATACTAGTAGTGTAGACTTTCCACATATTCTAGACTAACATGGGCTGCTTTGAGTATAGCTTTTTCAGGGTCTGTATGACAGACTAGATCGCGAGCCCAGCGCGTATATTCGCGTCACGATCGCGATCAAGGGAACGCATGAAGATGTTTGCTCGCGTACTGATCACGACGGGGGCGCGAAACGGTAAGGGGGTTGTACTTAGTGAGTTTAGTTTTACGCCGCTTTTACCAATATTCAAGCAATATCACGGCGGGGGACATCAGAAATGGGCTTCACACATTGTACACATGTGGGGAATTGAACCCGGGCCTTCGGCGCTACGAGCGAATGCTTTAACCACCGTCCCGTAAGGGAGCTGTACTCAGTGGGGCGTTCTGAGCAGCAGCACACGTGCTTTACTAAGACATACCTGGGCGGTGGAGTAGCCTAATGGTTAAAGCATTCGTTCGTCACGCCGTAGTCCCGGGTTCGATTCCTCCATGGGGGCAATATGTGAAGCCCATTTCTGACCGGCCGTCCCCCATTGCGTATGGCCTTGTCATTATTTGGTTTCATCTCAAGAATTTTCTGTTTTCTGTTAATGTGGTAGTTGGCATCGAACACTCAGTAGATGCATCAAACGAATATGGTTGTCTCTTTTTTGTGTCGTCACACTCGGACATACAGCCCGTGGCGAATCTGGAGTGTTGCCATAATTACGAGAACTTTTCCAAAGATATGCTTTATTGTTTCGATGAACGCGAATATCTTTGGAAACGTTTTGCTCTATTCCTGTTTGCAGAGGGCGGTGGGGTAGCCTAGTGGTTAAAGCGTTCGCTCGTCACGCCGAGGTCCTGGGTTCGATTCCCCACAAGTGCAATGTGTGAAGACCACTTCTGGTGTCTCCCGCCGTTATATTACTGAAATATTGCTAAAAGCGGCGTAAAACCATACTCACTCACACACTCACTTACTCTACCCTGTTTGCAGCATGGCCACTGCGCTTAGACCTTCAGCAAGCCGTGGCGTCGAGTCGAGGAGACATCTTCATGAATATGTATTGGGCGATTAAGTCAGAATACATATACTGTTACTGAAACGTCACGTGTTAGTTGATGACGGACAATGAGATTTAGCTCACGCACACAAAAAAACAACAAACTTTTAAATGTCAGGTACCAGGTGGAGAGAACACGACAAGAGATTAGTATAAAATATGAAACGCATATTGCATCATCCGCCGTTGATGGAAAGATGTTTTCTGTGCATATATTGTTACTGAACTCTCTCTGAAGTAACGTCACATGTCCCGTTAGTATATTGGCATGCGGATTTAGTAACAAATAGAGATTATTACACGAGCAAGTGTGTCATACGACTTATACGAAACGAGTGTGAAATTTCGTATTGCCCGAGCATGTATTTTTGTATATGGTTGCTGGGCAAAAGTGATATGTGCACATGTGCACGTATTGAAAATATGACATGACTTATGTTCCACCATTGATTTCAAAGTGATTGCGTCACGCCGAAGACCCGGGCTCGTATCCCCACATGGGTACAATGTGTGAAGCCCGTTTCTGGTATCCCCCGCCGTGAATTGCTCGAATATTGCTAAATGCGGCGTAAAACCATACTCACTCACTCACTCCAACCACGGTGACCACAAGTGTAACCTCGTTTACAGTCAATATGACCGCGAAAACCTGCAGTGAGATTGTGTACTGTGAAACCACTTCACAAACGTTTATGCAGATAAAGGTCAAGTCCAGAAAGTGCGTACTGAACAGCTAGTGAGAAGACCTTCCTCAACAGATAATAGACATTGTTGGTCGAGTGGCACAGAGAATTCCGGAGTTGACTTGTAGTCTACGGGTCAAAACTGGCACGAACCAGTTTTTGATTCTGTTTACACAGATATAAATGTGTAGATAGTCGGTTATCTGACGAATGTACCGATCATGTCATTACGTACTTACTGGTAAGGTGATGACGGGGTGATGAATGAAATGAAAAAATTTGGTGTAAAGTGAAAGTAGGGCTTAATTCTTTGTATTCTAACAACGCCATATTCCATCCTACATATTCACATGGCCGCTTATAAATGATTGAATTTGGATACAGAGTTAGTTGATATATGGGAGATGCACGTCGCGGTTTTGTTTGTTTGTTTATTTGTTGTTTAACGCCGCACTCAGCAATATTCCAGCTATATGGCGGCGGTCTGTATATAATCAGTCTGGACAAGACAACCCAGTGATCAACAGCATGAGCATCGATCTAGGCAACTGGGATACGATGACATGTGTCAACCAAGTCAGCTAGCCTGTCAACCCAATCCCGTTAGTCGCCTCTTACGACAAGCACAGGTTGCAGAAGATCAATTCTAACCGGGGCGGTGGGGTAGCCTAATGGTTAAAGCGTCCGCTCGACATGCTGAAGACCCGGGTTCGATTCCCACATGGGTGCAATGTGTGAAGCCCATTTCTGGTGTCCCCCGCCGTGATATTGCTGGAATATTGCTAAAAGCGGCGTAAAACCATACTCACTCACTCAATTCTAACCCGGATCTTCACGGTTCGATGACAGGGTTCGTTATGGAAACAGCTACTGATAGGACCTTACGATCTCTGACCAGAACATTACATCATCTCGAATTAGTGGATGATATTATATTACTCCTGGAGAGATATTTTAAGATCTTCGTCCACAATTTAGTTCACAAAATGTGTGAGAGAATGCACTACATTTCTTTATATTTTCACCTGATCTTATGATCATTTGTACGAATCCAAGATGCTCATTTCTTAAACCGGCGAGATTCTATACATTCCTATTTGCATATATGTTCGCGATAAAGATGTTTATAGATAGTGTACGATATACATGAACAACTTGAACATAATGTTTACTTTAGATCTGCTCTGTAGTTGATAACTCAACTCGTTGTCAAGATAACCTGGGGGTCATGTGTAAACGTGCGCTGATTTGACCGAGCTTGACTGGTTTGACATTTACAGCAGAATCGCTTCTGCCTTGTCTAATCTAGTCCAATGTAATCTCGGGTCTTCGATGTAATAGATTACGGGTGCTTTGTATGCGTTACATTTATTTGAGATAATGTAAATAATATAAATAATGTTTAACGACGCCCTCAGCGATATTCCAGCTGTAAGACCGGGGCGGTGGGGTAGCCTAATGGTTAAAGCGTCCGCTCGACATGCTGAAGACCCGGGTTCGATTCCCCACATGGGTGCAATGTGTGAAGCCCATTTCTGGTGTCCCCGCCGTGATATTGCTGGAATATTATTAAAAGCGGCGTAAAACCATACTCACTCACTCAATTCTAACCCGGATCTTCACGGTTCGATGACAGGGTTCGTTATGGAAACAGCTACTGATAGGACCTTACGATCTCTGACCAGAACATTACATCATCTCGAATTAGTGGATGATATTATATTACTCCTGGAGAGATATTTTAAGATCTTCGTCCACAATTTAGTTCACAAAATGTGTGAGAGAATGCACTACATTTCTTTATATTTTCACCTGATCTTATGATCATTTGTACGAATCCAAGATGCTCATTTCTTAAACCGGCGAGATTCTATACATTCCTATTTGCATATATGTTCGCGATAAAGATGTTTATAGATAGTGTACGATATACATGAACAACTTGAACATAATGTTTACTTTAGATCTGCTCTGTAGTTGATAACTCAACTGGTTGTCAAGATAACCTGGGGGTCATGTGTAAACGTGCGCTGATTTGACCGAGCTTGACTGGTTTGACATTTACAGCAGAATCGCTTCGGCCTTGTCTAATCTAGTCCAATGTAATCTCGGGTCTTCGATGTAATAGATTACGGGTGCTTTGTATGCGTTACATTTATTTGAGATAATGTAAATAATATAAATAATGTTTAACGACGCCCTCAGCGATATTCCAGCTGTAAGACGGTTGCTGTAAAACAACGTACTTTTATAAACACACTATATGTATTTCATAAATAACTTAAATACAGAGTTGATTAAAATTACACAAAAGTTCATACTTATTCAGCTTGTTTTGATCTCACATTTTACCTCACCTGATGCAATGAAAGCTTGTCATTTTTTAAATTCGTTATTGAATATTGAGACAGATTTAATTGTTTTGAGAAGTGATTGTATGGTTTAAATATAAGGTCGGAGGACACAGAAATGAGCATCGCGAATTAATCCCCATTATCAAGTCGAATCCAGGTCTTCCACGAAACGATCAAGCACATTAGCCACAAGGCTACCCCCACCTCCCATTTCGATATTACGGGGCGGTGGGGTAGCCTAGTGGTTAAAGCGTTGGCTCGTCACACCGAGGACCCGGGTTCGAATCCCCACATGGGTACAATGTGTGAAGCCCATTTCTGGTGTCCCCCGCCGTGATGTTGCTGGAATATTCCTTAAAGCGGCGTAAAACTAAACTCAGTCAGTCATTTCGATATTACAACTTTGCGAGCTGTTAATACGGGAAATATACAGGCGGGTACACTGAAACTGTCCAAGCGAAGTGTTCGAAAACAAATAACGAATTTGATGTTGTATTGCTAAATTTCAGGATCTGCGACCTGGACGGTACAACGGCCCACTGATTACCGCCACCGCTGTTGCAGAGTTCTTTCCCAAGGATAGAGAGGAGAAGAAGATCATGGATATTGCTGCGGGAACCGGATTTGTTGCCGAACATGTAATTTTCATTAATCAATTATTATATTGTCTTTACCTTTCTTTTCAAGAGCACCCGTGAAGATCCGGGTTAGAATTGGTCTTCAGCAACCCATTCTTGTCATCAGTGGCGACTAACGGGATCGGGTGGTGAGGCTAGCTGACTTGGTTGACACAATTGCGTATCCCAATTGCGTTGATCGATGCTCATGCTATTGATCACTGGATTGTCTGGTCAAGACTCGATTATTTACAGACCGCCGCCTTATAGCTGGACTATTGCTGAGTGCGGCGTTAAACAACAACCAAAGCAAATCTTGTCAAGAGGCTACTATTATTATACAATTATAGACTGGTGATGAGGTCAATTCCTGTTTTTATAGACCCTCGAAAAGCAATATTGACCGAGAACGAAGACGCAATATTGTTTTTCGCGGGTCCATAAAAACAGGTATTGACCTCATCACCGGTCTATAATTGTATAATATCCATACAGATGAAACATTGCCAAAGGAATGGAATAAATTGTCACATTTTCCCATAATTTCTCTTCATCATCGGTTTCCTCCTTGGCTTCATCATATGCCTTTTATCAATCTTGTAAATCCAATATCCCCTACTTTTTTTAATGGTATATATTCCACACGCAAACAATGTCTCTCACTTGCCACTAAATACCAACGTCTTGACCTATGGTTGAAACGGATTTTACAGCATGACCTACCATTAAATCAATGATTAATCAGTAAAGTTTTGCTGCCTGGCTCCCTGGGTATGTAGTCTGTCTCATACTCCCCGAACCGCATTATTTTCCCTTCTTCCTAGTCCTTTCTGTAATGCTAAAGCCCTAAATGAAACAGGTCTAGATTTCCTCCGGTTCAGGATCTGAATCTCACTTGTCACTGGGACTTCTTTGTTTCTGTCAAAATTATATATACTCATGGAAACAAATAAAGCAACACATGAAAGTACAAGTGTTCCTTTATTCATTCCCAGAATTCCCTCACAGTGCAATCAGAGACCTATTATATGGTCTGGTGCAATACATACCTTGTGAAGAAACCTGGAAAAGAATAAAGGAACACTTGTACTTTCATGTGTTGTCTTATTTGTTTCCATGAGTATATACTCAGAGACTTAGCCTTAGTCTACTTGGTATGCTGCGCTGGCGCGTCACCGAGGTGGGTCTCCATCAGTGAAGTGTATCTCCATCAGTAAACACCAGTGCAGTCAGTGCAGCATACACGGGGAACCAGAGTGCTATACTATGCTGATTAATAATTGAAGTTTACTTTTTCTCATATGCATTGGCATTGGCTAGTGGTATGCTCGCAAAATGGAATATCCCCTACTTTTTGTTAATGGTAGATTTGTGGGTTCGGGTTTTATTAGATCACGTGTTGATTTAGGTCTTCCCACCTTTGAGTGTCGATCGATGACATCCCTCTACAGAAAACCTGACTACGACTGTATGTATATCCTCATTGCGTGGAAAGAGGAAATGACATGACCTGACACTTACATGCCCATCCTATGTGTCAGCATGACACTGCATTTCGCTGAAAACGTCTCAGCTTGTTATCCGTCCAAACAAATATTGACTATGCACTTTTGTTTACTCTGGGTCGATCAATTAAAAGCATGCTAGTACAAATCCTTTATAACAAGTGTGCACACAGTTGCCAGGTGCATACGACTTTCTGCAGGTGAACATATGTGCAGTTTGTGAATGTTTAGAGTGAGTGGGTGAGTTTAGTTTTATGCCGCACTCAGCAATATACCAGCTTTATGGTGGCGGTCTGTAAATAATCGAGTCTGGACCAGACAATCCAGTGATCAACAGCATGAGCATCGATCTGCACAATTGGGATACGATGACATGTTTCAACCAAGTCAGCGAGCCTGATCACCCTTATCCCGTTAGTCGCCTCTTACAAGCATGGGTTGCTGAAGACCAATTCTAACCCGGATCTTCACGGGTTTGTGTATGTTTAGAAGTGGATAAGGTGATAATTGTATTATTTCCGTGCAATCTCTGACAATCAGTATGACATTACAGTAATTATGTATACAATAATTCTTTTAGAACTTACTATCTTTATCACGGTATACATACCCCTCTCTTGACGATTCCACAAGTATCGTCCGTACCTGTGCGTTTGGTATTCAGTCACTTTTGTGAAAGTCACAAGCATGCACCCGTTTGAGATTCAAACTGCGGCCAGCGGATACTTCCATGAATGTCATGTACTGTTGGAATGTCCGCTGTACGATGATCTACGTGAAAGTTTATATGGCCATATGTGTTTCAGCTATCCCAACTTCCTAGATTTATGTGATAATGAAAAAACGATTTTACTATTTAAAGAACATGTTTATTTTTCAGCCAAAAGCTGCTTTTATATACTTCAAAGAAGAAAACATCTTTTATTTCATATTGTTACTTTTATCATAGATGTCACTTCTGTGTAATAGTCTCTCATAACCCTTAACGGGTGGCTCATTTTATGTATATGTGTGTATATATCTGTACTTTTACATGAGGTGAGACTTAAATAAAATATGTCTGTCTGTCTGTCCATGGTAAATATATTGTTTAAACACACACGTGATATTCCTGCCTGTGTGATTTCAGCTGAAGGCCAAGGGGTTCCGTCACATCGACGCACTAGAGCCGTCAACACAGATGCTCTGCAGGGCCAAGGAGAAGGGGCTGTATGAGAACTACTATACCGACTTCCTGTCTGAGGAACCGCTGCCGACAATCAAGGAAGGTAAGCTACAGTATATTGACAACAGTCCTGTAAATTAGGCCACAGTTTAATGTTTCCAACAATCGGGAAAGGTGAGCTATAGTATACTAATTTCAACAATCATTGAAGGTGGAGAAATATTAATAGTCTTAAGAAGTACGTGTATTAGATTGTTTAAGAAGTATAGCCCAGTGGATAGCGTGTTAGAGTGCCAAGCTCGAGTTCGATTCCAAACATTGTCACTTTGTGACCCGGTCATTCACAAATTAAAAAACGTAAATGCTGCTATATCTGGTGTTGAGCTTGATAAAGTTGGGAAAGAAGTCATGGATATGTAAATATATTACTGAGGTTGCGCTCACTGACAATGCATATATTCTGTTTGGGTTTCAGACACCTACGACTGTGTTGTCATTTGTGGTGGAATGGGTGAAGGTCACATACCTTGCTCCGGAATCAGAGAACTTATCCGAATCACCAAACTAGGTAAGAATCTCTCCCAATTTATTTTAGTGAGTTTTATGTTGTTTTGAAGTGGATTGATGTGGAACAGTATTCACATTATTATTGCGACTTTTGGCATCAAGGGTTAGGATCGTGGATAGTGGAGATCCGGGTTAGAAAGTGTCTTCAGCAACCCATGATTGTAAGAGGCGGCTAATGGGATCGGGTAGTAGACTCGCAGATTTGTTTGATGCAAGTCTTCGTATCCCAGCTGTGTAGATAGATAATCATCGAGTCAATTACTGGATTGACTGGTCTAGACGTGACTATTTGCAGACCGCTATCATCATCTTGGATATAGCTTAGTGCAGAGTTTAACAAAAACATGACAATCAATATAGTGGATAGAAAGACAGCGGAATGTCAGTGCTCCGATCAATCGGCCGCGTCATAAAGAAAGACCTTAAAAGATCATACTTGTTTGACGCCACTGAACCTTGTGTTATTCTGTGCACTCTATTTTCAGGTGGGCTGATATGTATCGTGATGCGTGAACAATATTTGATGGAGGTGGACGAATACAAAGACCGTCTGGAACCATTAATGGACTTTCTGGAAATGGCGGGAAAATGGGTCCAGGTGGCACGTGCCACGGTCCCAGACTACTTCATCAATATCCCCGGTGTGGTCTACATGTACACCAAGATATGAACTCAAGCAACCAGTTTCTCAAATGAAACCCAGATGACGTTCACTCACGGCTCGAGTTTAGTATAGCTTTGTGCTTGTTGCTATAATTGGGTTTAAATCCGATCTTGGCCCCCGTTTCGAAACCTGTCTCAGAGTTTTGTCTACAGTTAATATCTCTATGAAATCATGCTTTAATTTTCCATATTATATACGGTGAAAGAGCATTTATTTTTTTCGACGTAATATAAATCTTAAATGTAGACCTATTCCTATAATACAGACAACGGTTCCTTCAGTCAAAGACTGTGTTCATTGCATATCAGGGTTTAGTATTTAACGATCACCAAAGTTTAACGATGAACAAGTACTTAAACGGTGAAACAAGACCTACAGGTGCTCTTCAAAGTACCCACTACAACATGGTCGGTACAATGATGGTTGTGCCCATGCCTTGTCGCAAAAGTCCATCCACATAACATACCAACATATGTAAATGAGCACTGTCAGTGGGAAGAAATAGGTGTCTAACCCTTTCAGCTCTTTGATAACCTTTTAGTGGATAGTGTCTTCTGAGTGCTGAATCCATACAAAGTAAATGGCATGGCTGCAATACTTGTCCTTCAATACAGAAATTTCTATGCTTACTAGGTTCACAAAGAAAACATACAGGTGTCCACATTATCCAAATCGTAGAGAGATAATAAAGCAATGACGATGGTACAGGAACAGGTTGACATAATGCCTGCGCCACCACTCTGGTTCATCCATCCATTTACCATGGTAAACGATCCACGCCATGGTAACGCACAACCAGCTAGGTGACACATTGTACTTCCCTGGTTGACATTAGATTTACATACGTTTCGAATACTCATGACCTATTCCGCCCGAATACCCAAGAGGGGTGTACAAAAAATAACATTAAATGTTCCTCTAAATTCACGGCAAAACACTATATATTTAACATTTTACTAGCTTGCTATTTACTTCCACCACGTTTTTCCATCTTGGTGACGGTGATCTTGCTGTGATTGCGCACAAACCTGTCGTAACAACGAAACTCTATGAATGACCATTTAACGGTCTTATGTATGCATTCAAAGAGAAAGTAAACCTGATACTGCATATGCTCTTGCGTTGTTTGTTCCAGTCCTACAAATGTGTCTGTGTGTTTTTTATCTGCATCCAAGGATTTGGAAATAATCGAGTCTGTAACAGATAAATGACTGACTAACACAATGAGCATCTGCAACGCCAATTGTGGCGCATCGTAGAATTTGGCCATCCGTCCCCTCCTGAAAATACGGGTCACAGAGATCGCCATCCAATTTAGTTACCCAGGCATAAGTGTGTAATATAACACATCATATTTGGTCGACTCTCATTTAGTGGATCCACGAGCTAGGAACGTTTAGAGTTCCTTGTCTTGTTATAACAGCCCAAGTTTTGCGGTTTACAATTTCAACATTACATTTCCAATATTCTAAAATATTGCTGACTGAGGAATATAACACTGATCTGTTACTCCCATTATTCACTGAACTTGCAGCTGTTATATAATGAATAAACACACAGACATTGTTGCCCAAAGTATGCAATATGCTGTGCTTCCAAATAACAACCACCATCCCTCCACATCAAACAATTTATTCCAAAACATAACAAAACTGTTTTCACATAACAGTCGGCACATTTTCACCAATGTAACTGGCATACACAACTGCACTCATGTCTTCATAATCAAGTCATCCATATATGTTGTCAAATCATGTTAAGAAAAATGTACGAAAGTGATTTCTTACGGGTATATTAGTAAAAACTGTGCCATCACTGACAGTGAAAATGTACCCATCAAAAGTAGTTGTAATCCATAAGTTAACTGTCAATTTCAAATTCAGTTTGTGCATTTACAGTTAGTACTGATCTGTTAAAGCAATTTCCTACAAACATCCTGAAAGCTGAAAATCACCACCCCAAAATACCCAAATCTGGATACAACAAAGTAAAAGGAGATAAAAGAGGTGAACACAATATCAAATATATAACAACATATTAATGTACCAAAAACATGGGAGGGATTACACTGTAACAAAAGAATGACATATACAGTCTGTAACTAAACAAGAAGACATCACTGGAAAGAACACATCGACTTTCCATTTTTAGATTTTCTTCCAGTACAGTCATATGTGGTAAACTTTGCTTGTAAAATATAACCAAAAAAAAAAACCCACTTCATGTCACAAAGCTTACAATTTTCAAGAAATGCATAACCACATAACTAAAAAATAATCTTCATCAAAGGTCCCATAGAGTAATGATTTCAAAGCAATAACTAACCTACTCAGTGTAATCAGTAAACACTTGATATACAAATATCAAATGGTTCAGTAATCGCACACATTTAGATTCCAGTTTTACTGTAAGTCCAAAAAATTCTCACAATAACCAGGCATTCCGAATAATGTCTATAATGTAAACCATGGTAACATATATCTGAAAAAATAAACATAAACATAAATAATTTCCTTCAATTTCTACACCAGTTCATTGCAGATATGTAGGTAAAATTTTCATAGACATTGGGTGGTTTGAATCTACATTATACAGGCTATAGTGGTTCCATGGAATCATGAACAATATGCTGTATTTATAAATGACAACCAACCTTCATACACTATATACATCTTCTGCTTTTCACTCTCACACAAATGTCCTGTGTAATAATAAGCTCTCAAACAATCTTATTTACACCATAATTCATATCTCAGCAATCACAGGGAGCAATTCATTCACAGTATCAGCAAAAATGTACCGGTAATTCCTAAAAAAATGATGACTTATGAAATCTGCATGAAACAGAATAAGACAAAACACCATACCAAAGTAACAGGTAAAATATGGTACTCTCAAAATTGTGCAAGGATAGGTCTGAATTACATGGACACATTTATTGAAAAAAAGACCCATTTTGTCAGGAGACATCTTTGTGAAATATGGTTGATTACAAAGCAGAAAACACATTGTGAGACAGAGAAGCATTGCACATTACATGTCCACTTTGAACACTCTGGCATAGTTGGAATTATTTAGTAACTATGAGCTTAAGCTGTTACGGGGACAACTATATAGCCTGATCCAGGGCTCCAGATAAGGGCCGTATCGGCGTATGTATGGCTAAAACATATGCACAATACAGTAGGAAATAATTTAGAAAACGTAGCAGATACACACCACAGACAGGTGTCACGGTCTTAGAATCATTTACAGATGTATTTATCTGAAAAAAGTATTGTTTTATTAGTTTTTTTTACCTGTTCACACAAGAGTAGCAAATGTTGTGGTGCATATATGAAACGAAACACAAGTTTACTGGTACTCCATTAAATTCCATTCAGTACTCTAAATGTACTCTTAAGGTTTTCCAGTACTCCTATATTGAACAAATAAGGAGTACGTACTCCTGATGTTGAAAAATAATCTGGAGCCCTGCTGATCTAATTTGAAAAAGGTACTTGTAACTTTCACACTTTCAAATCTTAGGGCAAAGGATTTCATTAGACAAACCAAGGCATACTCAAACCAAAGGGCCTTGTAGCATTAAGGAATTTGATAAATGGATAACATTGTGTGACAACTACAAACTAGACACATGCCTGTCATATGTTCAAAGTTGCCACAGGAGCAGAATGTCTTCATTCTTTAAAGGGGTATCCTAATATTTATCACCATTTGTACTAGTTGATATGTCAGATGCAGTTGTAACCCTTTTCACATGAACGAGGGCTCAAATATGTTAAAGATGTCATACTGACAAATACCACATGACGGATGCAGGACCCCACATCATGCCCATTTGAACAATGAAACACTGCAAAATGAAATTGTATGTGTACTGTCTTTCATACCTTCCTGTAAGATATGTGTGCAATTGAACACATTTTATTTGGTGATCTCACACACAAATAATAAATATAACAATTATCATAGAATCATTAAAAATTATCATACATCTTATAACTACTATTTACAATGTTAATTCTACATGTTTTTCAACATAATGATGAAATTTTCAGCATGTATAACAATATTTACATGTATTTGCCCTGAGTAGTAAGCATGGTGAACAATTATGCAATTCTTAGTAAAGTATGGGATTGGGTGGCGATTCAGATCACCCTGCAAAAAGATAGTCACCTTTCACACCAGAATCTAACCTACTCTACCCTTTATGTACAAACCTGAAATTATGTTTCAGTGATCAAGTACTTCATATGACTATTGATCAATTTCTCCAAAGAGGAACATGTTGCAAAAAAAGCAAAATAAAGCACATGGTCAAATGTAATAAATGTCGGAGATGCTGTCTTAAAATTCTGGAGAAAAGATTTTCGAAAATAAGTCATCTTGGTTAACAAAACACTTCCATTTCTCCTCTGGTATGACCAACATCATAAAGATGTTTTCTTGGATAGAAATAGTCAATAACACCCATCATGTACTCAAATACAGGTATGTGGTTTTTGTGGTGAAACCATGATCAGTGTTTGCATTGAGATCAGCATTCCATGAGGTATATACCAATAGATACAGGAAACAAAGAATCTCCTGCACACACTCAACGCCAACAAAGTCTTGAATCGTGGATTCTTACCTCTCTTACAGTCACATTTTTTTCATGCAAAACAGGAAATGTCTCCTGTAACATTTATTTCAAAGCATTGCACCATTCTTGTCAAAAATAATGTGCTGTCATGGTGACAATATTTCCAATTAAAATTCTACATAATTTCTGGGTCATCTTTTACGTCTTCTTTCTTATTTTGTGATGCAGTGGCAGCTGCAGCCTTGGCAGCTTCGGCTTCAATTCTCATGCTCTCTGTCTGACTGTCAATATACATCTTCAGCTTCTGCATTATGTCAACTGGTGTTGACATTGTTGTCGGGGATGATGGACCACCGGAGGAGTTGCTAGAAGAGGGGAGACTGTGTCCCACTGAAATAACAGGCAATCTGGGCAATGCACTTTAAGTAACATGGTGGAATATAATCAGTATGCAGAAAATTTTAAACAGGATAAACTGATTTTGGTTCACTAAATTCATTAAACTTTGTCAAGTCTCAGGAAGAGTGAGTGAGTGAGTAAGTATGGTTTTACGCCGATTTTAGCAATATTCCAGCAATATCACGGCTGTGGACACCAGAAATGGGCTTCACGCATTGTACCCATGTGGGGAATCGAACCAGCATCTTCAGCATGACGAGCAAACGATTTAACCACTGGGCTACCCCGCGGCTCCATGTCAGGAAGAAGAACACAGAGGGCTATAATGGGATTCCTTGGTAGTGATATTATGCACATTTCTCAATTTACAATGTGTCAAGCTACACTATATATATTTGCTGTATGTGTGCACAATACCTATCATGTGCATTTATACATTTTTTTTATGTATTTCTCAATGGATACCTGAAAGTGTTTGCACTCAAAATGGCTATGTCTACCCAACATTTTTATTGACACATTGTCACTTGTATTTATGGAAAGACAAGAAATTTTAAAGATTTAAAAAAATAAGAAAACAATAGTGGAGCATGGTCATTGCACATGTACAGCTTCATGCAAAAATATTCATTAGTTTGAGAGTTATGGGTTGGAGACAAAGCCTACAGTTGTTTAAGCCTAAGTCAAAACTGTTTCCATGGAAACAAAAGAAATTATGATTTAGAACAATTCTAAAAAAGCAAGGCACCAGTTTAGCTGATGAGCAATGCAAACACAGAATTGCGCTGAAATATGTCACATGGTTTTCAAGTTATGGCCAAGAAACAAACCCTATCCTTGTTTGATTGAAAGTCGAAATTGTGTCCATGGAAGCCAAACAATTACAAATTGTTCAACAATTCTAAAATAGCTCAAGGCACCAGTAATGTTGATGAGCAATGTATGCACGTGACAAGATTTGTTGAAAAACACTGAATGGTTTACTAGAGCAGGAATGTCGATACCAAAGGAGATACCATCACCAACAGTAACCAAGCCATAATCAATATGTCTACCCTCCAAGCTGGGAGTGGAGACATAAAAAACAGAACTACAAGAAAACTTGATTACTATCATATCATGAAGTCATTGCTATATCATATCAAATGTTGGTCAAGAGTAAAACTGTTCAGATGATACTTATATCTAATCTAACAGTGCAGATGTTGGTATATTTTATTACTTTCACAAACACGTGATGAAACATAGCCAGCCATGCTTCAATTTTCTATCTACTCAATAAAACAAAAAAGTGAACTTCTTCTGAAATGAAATTGATAAATGAAGATCACTGTTATTGATTTCTGAGAGTCTGAGAGGTGTAAATTCAGGTTTAGTGTCACTCCTTATTAATGGTAAGATATATTATTGGGGTTAGTGCTAAATCTGGATCTCACTCATGTTAACTCATGATATATACAAAACTTTATAATGTAAAATTGGCACTATGCAAATGACTTACACCAACATACACAATTAGTCAACTGGTATATATGTCTCTGGCACAGACACATGTTTTAGTGAAATAGGCAAATTCTACTCCAAACAAGTGGATTTTATCACATAAGCCTCCCAAAACAAACTACTGACATAATCACATATCTTGCTACATTCTTATTTGTATTTTGCAAAAGGTGATTACCATTATGACATATTATATTATGAAACCAAAGTCTTAGTTCGTAGGTTACATGCTTCAACTAACTATCACACACACACCTGTCACATCAATCATACAAACTTGTCTGGGAACAACCTGACATTTACCTATAACTCTTGATTCACACAACTTTCAGCAACACTTCAGCAACAGCACAGCAGGGTAGAGCAGAAATGTCCTTCACACATCATAACTCAACAGAGAATCAAACCCAGGCCTTTGGCTTGATAAGCAAATGCTTTGACCACTAAACTACCTACCTTTACTTTCAAGCAATGTGTACTCAACTTAAACTGAGTAAGATTTTTGCTCAGTTCCTCGGCAGCCAAACCCATTGAATGTACAAAAGGAAAAGGTCTAAGAATAATTGTTGAAGGTGCTAGTGTACTGGATAAACCAGGCTGACTATTAGTGCCACTGGCAATATTAATGGTGCATGCACGAACCTCTAGAGACATTGAGGGGCAAGCCAGAGGCGGTGGCAGCGGGATGGGTGGAAGGGGGGCCGACCATGCTGTATGGCGGTGATGCAATCGGGGTCACAAACTTGGTGTTGGTTGCGATACCCAGAAAGTCATCCATGTCCTTGAAGGTTAGGTTGTTATGTAGAGTCTCCAATGGCCGTAGTGATGGAACCATTCCAAATCCACCAAATGCTAAAATGAAATTGCATATGCTTATTATTTACACAGAATGGATAGTTCAGACCTCAGTACTTTGACTTGGGACTTTGAACAAACTCACCTCAGTTTTGATAAAAGTGCATATAGATGTAACAAATAATGATAGATTGGCTGTCTAGTTTGCATTTAGGTCCACAAAAACTAAGGATAAGGCCTGGCTCAGCCTGGTAAATCTCTGTTCAATAGTCAAAGTACTAGGTTCTTCCATGTTGTATGTTTCTGTAATAGAATGTTGATTAGTGAAGCATGAAATATTCTTTCAAACATTATAAAAATAGGCACAAAGAAATGTTCACATGTCTATAACAAACTGAAAGAAATTATCTTGGATATACATTAGAGACAAGCACTTATAGAAAACTGTATGAGACTACTGATGCATTTTTTAAAAGCATTTAAACAAAATAATAAATTAAGACAAAAACAAAACAGTTAAGAATGTGAACTTGAAATTAATGAAGAATAATATTAATTTCTAACCATGCACATGTATTATACAAGAAGACAACAGAGGATATTTGTGGAAAGGGGAGGATTGCACATTTTGTGAGGAGTGGAACATAATTATCTAGGTGTGGTATAAATATGCAAAACACTGTTGAAGGGTGCAGACCCTGATATATGGATTTAGCATGAAATTTTCAAGTACAATGAATTTAAAATATCACTTGAAACTCTTAGTTTTCGTGAAATAAGTATCAAATAAGTTTAGACAGTGACTTTGCTGAAGAGATTATAAAATGAATATATATCTTCGCAAAAACAACCAAGAGCATTTCACATGATTGCAGATCTCAAGGAAGCATCTTAGGCTTAAACAATGTCAAATATGATAAGACACCTGAATAATAACTGAAAGAATTTCTTATGAAAATAAAAAAAGATAGAAGAAATAACCCAACTGACATGAAATACTTTCAACAAATAACATAAGCAGTTAGAATGTATAGTACATACATTAAATATAAGTAAAGAATGTTAATGGAATTTTAGGTGTCCTTTGCTCTTCTCAACCTCATCATCTGAACATCGCTCCTAGTGCTATACCAGTATGTAACTTGGTGCATTCTAATTTTAACCATATTCTATTGATTTTCTCGCATATCTTCAAACCTTAATTGCGTCTATTATTGACTGAATGAATTGCACACTAAACATTATGAATGATTTATCCATAACTTTGTTAACTATTGACTGGTTGTTCAAAGACATTCTACTTTTAGAGGACCAAGGTTTTTAAAAACGAAATTGTCCCATCCCGTCAAAAAGATTAAAGAAGACAAACCACAGACAATTAAACATCAATCTTCTCAACAATATCAAATAATTAAGCATGCACACAAAATACAAAATACCAAACAACAAAGAATGCTACAACATCTTTTTTCCCCCATGTTATCGATGTCATTCTTTCATGCAAACCTCCTCAATAATAGTATTCATAAGATTTTTTTTTTATTTCATATGGTCAACATTATAACTGACAAATGAGGAGGACACTTATATTGTACATGGTGAGTACAAGTATACGTAACATACTTGGTCTGTATGGTGTATGTTCTACAACATGAGCACAACTGTCCTGTGATGCCACGAAGATGTACAAGCATACCTAGTACATGTATGGATGCAGTGTTCATTCTAGACAGCCATGTGACCCAATCTTTTAACAAGAATGATTCAAGAACTACCCCCTACTTGCAGCAGTTGGACATCTTTTATACCTCAAAAGGCATTATGTCATGACAATAAGATTTGTCAATGTGGTCCACTTGCCTGTGTTTATACAGAAGTGAACAATGTGATACATAGGGAAGCATCATAATGTGAGTGAACTTCACTACAGTTGTATGTTATAGCACAGGAAAAGCTTATCACTTTTGGAAGCCTTGTTGTAATATGTGTCATGTAAACTTTGGTCATTAATACACAATTGTATGATTGGCTTAAGCCAGCATGGGCAGATGTTTCTATCTACATGTAAGTAAATACAACACAGCGGGAGTGTCAAGTGTCTAAATACACAATTAAGTATTTAGTGAAACAACTTCTTGAAAAGGCGTTATTTGCAATGGAACAGTCAAACCCAGATTTTACCATTTATGAATTTGGTAATTAGACATGTACAGCTTTGCTGTCAGTGGACGAAACATCAATCTGGACCAACTCCAAATCTACATGATTTAAGATAAGTAGTTGGCTTTCTTTTTCTTCTTGTGTTTTGAATGAACAGAAAATCAGTGACTATTGAAAGCACAAAAATCAAATAAATTTTGAATTCCTAACATCCTGACACACCAAGCTGTGAAGAAGAACCAAGTAATTTGGAGTGTCCCTTTTGAAAATGGGACCCTCTTTTTCAAATGACACCACTTTTTTGTCACAAGTTATCTCATTGTGCCCTTCATTTTTGTCAGTTTGAATGAACACTGCAGTAGCTGCCAAACATACAACATCAGCATAATAGTTTATACTTGTGTATCTAGCAATGAATGGAGTGAGGGAGGTTTCGCACCACATTTTACAATATTCCAGCAATATCATGGCAGGGGACACCAGAAATGGGTTCACACACACCCATGTGTGAAAATGACCCCAGTCCTTCAATAACCAAATGTTTTAACCACTACATTACCCTACTGACCAAAAATGAAAGGAAAAGATATAACAAATTAAATACAAACTGAAAGTGCTTCTTACAAATAACCTACCAAATCTAAGTAAAAATTCTCAACACGAACACCCCAAAACATAATGTTGCTTGCTGAATTAAACATAGGGCAAAAGCAAAATAGAATTGATGTCACTGATCAATGAACTGAATTATAACACTTGTAATGCAATAACGTAATAATGTAAGCATATAGCCAGACTATTTTTCTAATGATTTGTTGAACACTGGTTTATTAAAACCACAGCTTTATATATGTCCATACTTGTATTTACAGTTTGCTATGTCCATGCTGCAACAAAGCAAGTCCCCTGCAACATGATGCTTGATACAACAGGACACTAACAGGACAACCACCTTAACCCTATAACTACTGGGACACTGCACTGACATACAGACCTGTTACCAATGTGCTCCTTTTGGATGCTTTGTGAGGGGAAAGAAATGATAACTTTGCAAAATAAACCAATATGATGATGAACAAAGGAGAGAGAGAGAGAGAGAGTGAGTGATAAAAGTCAAGTAAACATGTTAATAGAGAAACATGATAGTCCTATTGCAATCTTGAAATCAACATGCAAAATATACTTTCTGTTCTTGAATGGTATTCTAAACTGAACTTTTTGGATAATTTTGTAATCAAAACAAAGGCCACAAATGTTGTGATACCATTTCACTTATTTCAAAATATTTGAAAGCTTGAGACAAAAAAAAGATATTTTCAAGGAAACACTTTTTTGCTTATATATTGAAAACAGTGTCGAAAGATAAAAAAAACAGGTGCCACTGTCAAAAGTGTAAAATATTAACCGAATCAGAACATGAACCATACAGTTGCTGCTTCAACTCCTACTGAAATATTTTCTTCCAAGAAACTGAGGACAAAAGCACTTTCAAATGTAAATGACTGTTTTATTTGGGTCTGAAATGGTTTTGAGCAGTATGTTATATATCAGGGCATGTCTGACAGCTTGATCTGGGAGGAAAGATGAAAGAGATGTAGGTCATAGACATTTACTAATTTCTTCATTTTAGAGAACAACTGACGTACAAAGAGTGAATGAATGTGAAAATATGAAACATTATTTCTTGTGGCCATACTGAAAATCGGATTCAAAACATCTTAAACAAACTGGGATCATCATTTTTATTTTTAACAAGTATGTGAATTTTGCTTTCATAGCTACTGATATTTTTGTGTAAATTTTTTTTATGACAGGTGGCAGATGAAGCATGAAGGACACCATACAAACAAGGCTACGACATAACCTCACTTGACTTTCAGACAGGTGAGCTTAAAGTCAAAAGGCTCAGTTTTCATGATTCTTGAGTTAAAACACGCACAAGCCAAAACATTTGAAACTGCAATCTGGATTCAAATGGAAATATGTATTTGGATTAATCATATCAATATTTCATTACTTCACAATAACACAAGAGTGCAATAGGACTGAAAAGTCAATCAGTAGTGATAACTAAGGCAAGAAAAGCTAAGCCAAATTATAACAAACAGCACCATATGAGACATACCACCATCATTCTTGAGCTGGTAGGTCATGAGATCGGGCGTGCTTGCTGAGCCCAACAGTAAACTAGTACTTAATAAGCCTGTGGAAAATAGGATGTGAGTACTTATATGGGAGACACTGCAGTTAAGAAATCAGGCTAACTGCCCTACTGAAATACTGTTTTCTATGAAAAGAAGACTAATTTGATCTACATACAGTTTGTGTGTATGACTAACTATTGCTCATTGATATTAAGCGGAGATTGAGATCCTGATGGTGTTAGTGTCAAATCACTTTGAAAGTTCTGTTACATTATTATTTTTAGCAAACACAAAAGTATCGTTTTATGTAAAAACTACCATTTAGATCTGGGTGTACAAAGTGATCTTATGACTAAAGTGATTTTAACTCCCATACCTTAAAATAGAAGTACAACAGTCTTAGTGCTAAGGTTGTTTTGAACAATGGCTCCCAAGGAGATACCTTAGACTTACGCAGTTTCTCAAATCAGTGAAAACTCTGTGTTAATCCTTTCTGCTTTAAATCCTAAATACACTCAGCTGTCGATAATATATGTATGTCTTATGTATATAATCAATATATTGAGATATTTTAGTTGATATATTGACACTCAAATTTTCAATCAATGACACACCTACATATTAAACATTAAATATCCTATTATTCAAATCACTTCATTTTCCAAACATTTATGAACTTCTGAGACAGTGATTTACTATCAGTGTGAACTGATAACATTACAAAGTGTTATGGTGCTATTTCAAAGATAGCTATTGTAAGTTTTCCAGTTTAGAAGCATATATAGTTCCCAGTGCATATTTTCATATAACCTGGACATAAAAGGCTGTTAAATGTTAGGTTATCCCATATTAGGTACTATTGATAAAAGTTAAATAAAAAAATACCGGACAAAACACTGCACAGTAGCAAAGAGCCTCCTGACAGAAAGATAACCAAATTATTAACAAAGAAATCATAAAGAGTAGACAAGAAAATCATTAGAACACTTGCAGAAATGAAATTATTGTATCAGTTAAGATACTTCATATATGCATTTCCAATGGATGAAATCATAAATAGAGATGGGAGTATGAGGATGGAGATTATGACGATACAATGATAATGTTGACATGTATCAGAATATTAATGCTCATCATATTCAAAGCTTGGCAAATGTACTCAAATGCATGTGTTAGCATATAGCTTTAATAAATATATGTTCAGTGTCTTTAGAGGTACATGAATTGGCAATGTGTGTGTGTTATACATATTGTTAATCAGCATATAACTATAGCAGGGAATGAAAAATCCCATACTATTTAAGGCATCATAACATCTGTAACACATCAGATATTTAATTATGTCTGGAACTAGATTTGTTGGATGTCAGGTAACATTTAAAATTGTAAGAATATATTATAAGGTGCTGTTTCCATTATTACAAACTACTTTTCAGTTTGAGGTTACAGGCTATCACCTGCGATTCAAGTACTGTATATAAAATATACCGGAAGCAGTTGTAGGCAGATCATACCCATTTAACCAGAAGCAGGGATAATGTGGATTCATCTAGTCCTAGAACTGGGGGTGTCACGATTGAGCTACTTCACAGGTACAATTCATTACACTTATTTGTACCACATGAGGTTGTTCATAGCAATTAGTCAGATTTACTAACATGCATGGTAAACTAAACCTCATTATGATATACTTTGGCAATCAATTTAATCATTTGTTTCCTGAGAGAATGTGTGGTTAAACAAGCCTGAATAGTTGCAAAACTTATTCAGGTATAAATTTATTATCAACACATGAGTTAATCGTGACATCCCTACATAAGCCTCATGGGGTAATTTATTTATAAGAAAACAATCATGAAAACGCAAAAAGCCAAACTGACTTACACAGTTAAGAAGAATATTCCTATCCGGAGAAATAATGAGATGGTGAAAAGCTACAGAGTATGAGGGTAGTTTTGGGAGTTTTCATTGTTGAACTAGGAAGGTGGAGGAACCAAGTACAGGTTTTTGTTTGGGGAAGTTTTCCAGGTGTAAGGTATCCGAGGGAAACAACAGCATTACACACTTACAGAACAATATTAACACAAACTTTCAAACCAAAGCATATCTTAAATGGGTCCAGGTTAACCAATGCACACATTATTGAAATATCCATGCATATGAAAAACAAAAAGAAGTTAAGACACTCTTGTGTGCTTAGTTTAGAATTTTGTTACAAAGGACAGGTGCAAACTAGCTAATAATGTATCATTAACATAAACAAACGGTACCAATTTCATTGATTTGTAAAGCAAGCCAGAATTGCATCATATCTGGGTCATCTGCAAAATGATTAAACTGACATGAAGAAATAAATTAAAAACAATAACAAGAAATAGTGACTACACACTGAAACAATACAACTTTCAGGGGGAGATTTGAGGTGGACTTTTCAAATCAAATGGATAACAGAAGTATGCAATTTGACAATCTCAATAAAATTTTATCTTAATTCCTACTACCACTTTGCAAAAGATCTAAGGGACATCTTACTACTGGTCCTGTCAGAACAACCTCTCGTCAAACAGATCAAAACGTTAGTAACCAGAGTGGGAAAATGACAGTTTGAATGTGCTTTCTAATTACTCAACCTTGAAAAGGTGAATACATGTACAAGGTATTTGGAACTGTAGTTACAGGCTAAACGACTGATTGACTTAAAATCCTTTCTGTAGACAGGGAAGTTAAGCAAAACAATTTGGGTAATCTATTTGACATTCCAGAATGTTTATCCATCCAGTTCATGAATTTAAAATTTGTTGTCTGCAATGAAAGTGACCACTTTGAAACTAGTGCCATAAAGCTAATTAAAGCTGCTTTCTGATTGGATACGGTCAATTTTTATTAGTACTTTCACCCGTTGGTCAAAGTTGCAAAAGGCTGTTCTGTCAAGCCCTGTAATTAAATGTCCTCCAATCAACTTGTAGGGGCAGCAAGCACTAAGATCTGATTTCAGTGAGAGATGTATTGGCAGTTTGATGGTCATGTCTATTCAAAGAGAGTTGTTGTGGATACTGATGTTTCTTGCATGACAAATATAAGCCTATGTATGGTCTTCAATGATTTTTGATGAAATACTGTTAACATCATGTTCTTCTGCATTTCCAAAGTTGGAGAAGAACCACTTCACTGAATGTTTTTTGACAAGGTTTTGTTTATGCTATTTCAACTTGTTAACACAATAGTGATCAAACATATATCTACTTCCATGCTGTAAGTTTACAAACTAATACGTTTCTACATTAATCAACACATCAACATCAAGCAATGTTACATTAACTACATTTGAATGGAAAGCAGTTTTCTGATTATTGACCATAAGCCAATGACAACCTTTTTCTCATCCTTGACAAATCTTGACTGTTAGTCCCCCTTATTATAAATGATAATCTTTGAGGAAATATATACAAAAAATACAAAAACATCCATCCTAAAATAAACATCCTGGGCCTATTTGTTTGAGAAATAAAAATATATCCTATGTTTAATATGCAGCTTCAGCAAGCAGTTGAAGGAGTGTGAATGGGAACACAATTAATGGTGATATTAGTAACATTTGACACACATCTTCAAGCAGACAAAAGCTGTAAATGAAATATCATATCAAGTATATACATCCTTAGATTTCCAGTATTATTTATTTCCTTGAAGTGTCATTACCATAACCCTTAATCAGCAGGACAGGACATTGGGGCATAATGATCAACAATTATTGAAAGGAACTCAATCTAAATGGTTGATCAGTTAAAGTTGGGTCTTCACTGTATGATTGAACATACTCCTTTTGAATGCACATTCTGTCCATTTAAACATTCAAGCAAGATAGGCTACTGAAATTGTCAGAATCTACAGTTTGTGGAGGAGCCATAGTCAACATTCATAGCGAATGAATAAGAGTGAAATATGTTGAATTTCACATTCAGTAATAAATCTGGGTTAGATGAAAGAAGCAAGGTACTCCGAAAAGAAACTAGAATATCAGATGGCTGTTATCATGCTCATAAAATCATATTTCCTTTTAGACTGTATGGTCACTACTTAGCAATTTTTCAATGTGCAAAGCTCCAAATATAGACACTTGGGTGACAATGGTCAAAAACTACTCTTGCCAAACAGGGAAAGATCTTAACTTACAATTTTTTTCTAACACCTTTCAGTTACCATAACAAAATCTATATTCCAGCAACAAAATTGACAACACAAAGGTTAAGAGGAAACAGAGACATCAGAAGCATAAAAAGTACTGGAAATTTAAGGATGATATTTTTTATAAGGGTGATCCTGGGTATTTAGCTCTAGAGACTGGCAGTGCTTTCCGAAAATGAATAAAAATGCCTAATAGCATCAAAAGAAGAATTGAGATTACTCAGGGTTTTAGATGTTTTCCAAATATATCATTAAAACTATTAGTGATGTAATTAGTTAGTTTCTCACACTGGTTACTTTCATAATAATTTGAAAGTAAGTCCACACATGGAAAATTATCTACTTTATGAACTATAAAACACTCATGACCTACTTTAAGTCTTGTAAAGATATATGAAATGTCATTTACGGATGTTATCTTGAAGAATTTCGAAAATGGGTCTGTATTAAGAGGAATATGAGGGTGTAGGAATGAAAGTGTTTTTAATGCATACCAATATCTGGAACACACAAACAAACAGGATTAATTATTGTAACATAAATTCTATTCATATACATCCATAACAATTTACAAGAAATAAGAAAATTAAAGAAAGAGTTTGATGCATTTAAATTAACCAAATGACACACACACAAAAAGAGGTAAATTGATACTCCATTGTATTAAAAATATGTTCCCTTTAACATAGTCTGCATATCTTTTTTCTCAAATAAAAGTCAGTCCTAATGACAGATTTGAAAACTTAACCCTGACTGGTGCATTAATTATGAAATAAAAATGTATGAAAAATATAGATGCATAAACACAACTATCCTTAACTTGGATATTATAAATGAAGCATCAATGTGAGAGATATGAAAAAGAAAAAAAACAACACTATGGCTAAAGAACAATGAAAAGAAACCCTATGTTTTAGTTGGTCTGCCAAAGCATTCACTTGGATGATAATTTTGTGCTTTGTTAATGTCACAAAGTGAAATGTATGCAAAATACACAAAGCTACGGCATTCACTGAGTAGGATGAAAAATGATGCAATGAAACAGCATTCAAATGATATTTGATTAAAGGAGTAGATATAGAGCAAGCTAAGTTAATGCATAATTCCGTGCTTCTGATAACCGACTTAACATAGAAAATACATCTTCTTACCTTTAAACACATCAGTGCTGAGGTAGAAAAGGCTCGAAAAGGAATGATGTTGCCGAGACGATAGCGGTAAGTTGACAGTTTTGTAGTGACGTTGTACATATGCTGCAAGAAATAAGCATGTGTTAAGAACAGCTTATGGGTATTGTTTCATGTTCTGTAATATTGCAACCAACCAAAATATATTTTAAGGGAGTACTTTACTAGAAGATAAGATAAAGATGGTGAATGGGTATACATTATTTGAATCTATCATATTACATGTGTAAATTCCGCTGAGTCTTTGTACATGATCAGGTTCTCACCAAAGGTAAACCAACCAAAATACCCTCTATAATGTGACAGGCAATTGAAAAATAATGTCCATTATTCAAATCAATACTATGATTAGAAATACTTTCTCTGATAACAAAATACACTGCAGTACCTGTAGATTACTGTCAACTTATCTCCTCATCAATACATATATGTACTGCAAATATTTATGTAAATAAAAATTATCCAGATTTGTAATTGTGATGGGTTTTTCTTTGTAAGATGTCCGGTGTCTACATGTTTTCTATTATCATACACTGATAATCAGTCCGTACAAAATAGCATGAAGTGATAAGTGAGCGTATGTTAATGTTGACATTTGTTTCTTATCACTAGATCAATCAGTGTCTCAACTTTGGCTAACTAAGCAACAGTATTTGTTCAATATCCTATCGATTAGAATTAACTTCATTCTCATCACTTTAAAAAATTGTAATATGTATGGTGGGTAGGGATCATAATATTATTCAACCAATAATGGTAGCCAGACTATTTCCACCATGACAAGTGACAATCTGTCAAACACCAAGTGATAAGGAATTCCTTAAAAAGTAAGGACCAGGGTGTTAAAAGGATACAGCTGACAACTTGACAGTCATTACCATGCAATGAAATATTTTTAGTCAAACTAAGATAACTAGTGTAATAAATACTTGATAATGGTGTAAGTACCTAAACCGAAACTCATTGCAAGAAAGAACTTGGTTTTCCTTCATCTTTACAACTTCCAAAATGCCTTTCAAACAAGTAGTTTAATAAAGGCAAACAGTATATGGAGACATATAATAAATGCAATGAAATATGTTGCATTGTAAGTTAAAACATTATAGTGTGAAAACTAACAAACAAGGAGTTAGCCTATACATTAATATCATTATGACAACACTGAAATCAACATTTAACAGTGTACTTAAGTGCTGATTCTTTTCCCTAAAGACACTTATCATCCCAGAGTTGTTGGAGACAGATCTTGAATTTTATATTTAAAAAATTGACAAAACTGATTACTTTTCCTGGTTACTTGAAAGTTATTTTCACAAGATAATAAGATTATTCGACTTATCATCTGGAAACATATATCAGGCCAGTTTCTGGTAATTTGACCTAATTTTATCATACAAGATTTGCATAAGGAGACTTTCTAAAATCCAAACTTGATATGACCCATCAATATTTGTTCAGTTATCAAATAGAATACCAAAGATGTCAAGAAATTAATGATGACTGATGACAAACACCTGTGATACTGACTCTTGGTGTTCACACCATGATATCCAACAAATGTTATACAAAATATGATACCAAACAAAATATTGTTAAAATTATGAAAAGTCCTGTGATGAATGACTCCTTTCTAACACCATCCATGCAAGGTGTCTTCATAGATTTGCTACATGCATACCTTTACATCAGCTAAGTTTGACTTTATGACATTCTTAAGATGAAAATATGTAATTCGTTATCATGACAAAATGTGACTTCCTTTCGATAGTGATGTGTAAGGTTATTGAGTGAGCAAGTGAGTGACCAGGAGAGGTTTTATGACGTGGCAATGGTTGACAGCATGAATCCACACCATGAAAGCCAAGATAAGGTCTTCCTTGGGTGTCCACCACATATTTACTACAGTCAAATCCATACTAACAAGACTTGACGACTACTTATACCCATGTGTCTTAAAGGTACTCTTTATCCACTAATTCAGTTGCTAAAATCATGCCATAACAGTTAACTCACAAGTGTACTTTGACTTGTTATGTTTTATTAATTCTACTATGGAAAAGGCTGCAGCTAAAGTCACATTTCAAACACAATTCCACTGCAGAAACATGTTTTCAAGGACTTCTTTATTCAGTGGGAAAAAAAAAAGAACGACAAATGTTCATTTGAAGAGACCTAATAATCAGATGAGAAACTCTTTGACAGACTGAGTAAGTTTTTACATTACTTTTAGGAATATTCCAGCAATATCACGGTGATGGACAGTGGACACCAGAAATGGGCTTCACACATTGTACCCATGTAGGGAATCGAACCTGGGTCTTCGGCATGATGAGTAAAAGCTTAACCCACTTGGCTACAGCTCCGCATAGAAGCACTTTAACCTCAACATAATTGATAACCTCTGGCACTCATGATACTTGAACACACTGTCCCAATATCAGTTTCTTCATAATGATTCCACAGTTCTGACCATCACATGTAGCCATTTAAAACATTAATAACACACAAAGAAAAGACAAATAGCCTGATGAAAATGACCATATATAAAATGCACATACTGGACCTTGACAACTACATAATCTACCTATGTTCAGTGGTCAAAACAAGTGTAGAAGTGAGCAAAGATAACATACCCCCGCTTCCCACTTTGGGACATGGAAATGACTGATATTGATATATATAATGTGACAAGGATCAGCAGCTCACAAGACTTTCTCTTTGACTCTACTAAACTTTATATACATGTTAGATAATAGTTTTGGCATGTACTGATTATGGTAATAATTTATGGAAACCAGATATTTTTGTGTTTTCCGTGGAAACCTGACATACAATTGAACTTGACTGTCTCATGTTGAACACAATGAACTGGACGTAGATGAAGATTGCTATTTTTTAGCACATGGCATATCTGTGGGTCATGATTAACTTGTGTATTAAGTTTGGTGAACCTAGCATGTATAGTTTCGATGATATGCCTTGGTCAGGTACACATCAAATACATTTTGCATGTACATAGCATGTAAACTTTAAGAGATATGCTCTGGACAAAATAATCGAACACATTTGGCACTAAGTCATGTTTCCATGGAAACAGCAAAAATAAAATTCATATCTGGATCTAAACCCCAAAAGGCACATCTAGGGATCATGCTTGATATGTGTACCAAGTTTGATGAAGCTAGCATGTATAGTTTGGAAGATCTGCTCCGGACTAGATGACATCCTCATAGTCACATCCTTAGTCATGTTTCCATGGAAACAGCAAAAAAACTAAATTTGGAAAAAACTTTAAAATAGCAAAAGGCACATCAATGGGTAATGATTAACATGTGTGTGAAGTTTGGTGAACCTAACATGTAAACTTTAAGAGATATGCTCTGGACAAAATAATCAAACACATTTGGCACTAAGTCGTGTTTCCATGGAAACAGCAAAAGCACTAAATTCATGTAAACTTTAAGAGATATGCGTTCTGGAAAAAAAAATTAAAATAGCAAAAGGCACATCAATGGGTAATGATTAACATGTGTGTGAAGTTTGGTGAACCTAACATGTAAACTTTTAAGAGATATGCTCTGGACAAAGTTTATGCAGACGGACAGACGTAAAGCATGTGCAAATATCATGCATGGAGCCGGACAGAATGATTCGCCAATTTTCACTGAGTTTCATCATTTATATATAATAATACTCAAGTGATGTATATCATATTATAGCAATGATAGTAACTGCAATGATGTTAATGCCTGATCAAGCTAAATGGGACCACAGCTGTCCTGTTGATCAAACTTGTACACATTAAAGTAATAAGCATTTCTTTTGAGATGTTAATACCTGTTTGTGTGAGTTAAATAAACAAGGAGAGACAAGTCACATGTTACTGTTGACCATACAAGACACATGTGTTTCAAACCACAGCGAGTGAACAGCAAGCTTTTATGGTTATGCTAAATTAGTAATGTCACTGCAATATCATAGAAGTCAGAACCAGGCACAACAGCTGTCTATACAGTTCTACACACCACAAACATCATGACACAAGCTCCACAAATGAAAGTGACTCATTGTCATCGCCATTCCATAAAAAATACTTTATTACACTATACATGGTGGTAGAGCGAACTGTATTTCTTAAATACATGTATGGTATAGATAATATACTTTTAAGCATGAATGACTGATGTAAGGTGGGATTTTGAGGTAATTCTAAGGTGACTCTAATTAATAATTTTTAATCATAACACGAACTCCAAAGCCTCAAGGCTATCAAAGATTGGCATTCCAATGTCAGACTGAAAAACTTCAGCCATTGCCACTTTGAAGTTTATTCCTTCCCAAAAACAGAATTGTCAGTTTTACCAGTATCCACAATTGTATTTGTCTTAATGATACAAATAGCCATCCTTTTTTTAAACCCCCAGGTCTGGTAATGTGAAAACATTGTATCCATTCTGTATTTGTATTTGTATGAGCATGCAACACCATATTGTGCATCTGGTAGAAACAAGTATATCATGAAAAAATGTCAATGTGAAGCTTTTCTATTAAGTAAGCTTTCCAGAGTATAATAAATATAATATGATTTCTCTCTTTATCTTTTACAAAGAGGATACTCTTTCCTTAGTGGAATGTTTTCATATTTTCATTCATCATTAACAAAACCAACCAACACTACTGCTGGGTAAGGAGTGAAACTCACTGTGTTATAATAACTAACTTCTGAAATACAACCAAACACCCATCAGATGATAAAAGTAAAATAGCAATAGTTTTTTAACAAAAAAAATCAATCAGCTAGAACCATCTAGTGTGCCAACTACTGGGTATACAACAGCTTGATAGGTACAAGCACAGAGTCTGAAATGAAAGGAGATGTACAAACAGCAAGGCAAGTTCCATATTGGAGAGTGAATGTGGGTAACGAGCAATATAAACAAGCAGGCAACATGAGCAGGTCACAGCTCAATTCTCACCTGGTTCAGATGTGTTATCACCATTAGAGTTTTTGTCCTCTAGACTTCGGCTGCGCTTTTTTTCTGCATACCATAAGTTTAATATCAATAAGTTTACCTTTCCAATTCCAAGATCAGGGCCCCGTTCCTCAAAGCCTCCACTACGACTTCCGTAACTCCTATTCTCTAACACAGACTTATGACAGTCGTAGCACTACGATGGTTTTGTGGAACGGATGCGATGGTCATTATGAAAGTTCATATCCTGAAACATTCTGATAGCTTTTGTTTGAGAAAGAGACCATTTTATATAAAACATCACTACATTTAAGGGAGCTAACATACACTTTCAAAATTCACACGTCTAATTATTGTCACACTGGAAACCATACCCATTATGCAATAAGCAAACAAACACAAACAAAATGCATGACAGTACAATTGGCAAAAGTATCTTTTGTTTGTTATCTTGAACATTAGAGGAAACAAACACCCTTTAACATTCTTCTAAGTTTGTTTTTCTTAGAGGGATAACATTTTCCCTTTATGAATCTATGCAAATGTTTGAAAATATTCAATGCATATGGGTCATTAGAACTTAGCCAACACTGGAAAGTTGGAAAAACGCATTTTCAAAATGTACTCAAGCATGATATAAAACCATGCAAAAGACCTAACTGTAAACTCTAGCATGCAGTGTGACAACGTACCTGGGTCTCTAACAGAGTCAATAGATTTATCATCAAGGCTACGACTCTTCTTGTCATCCAAATTCTGTCCACCATTTGTTCCTGCCAAGTGAATAATATATATGTCTCACAATGATGAGTGTGCCACAGTGATCCAGAAAATGGTGTTACAAGCCAAAGATGAAGCAGAAGAAAATGCAAGGTACCATCTCAAAAGCACCAAAAAATACCATACCCACTTGTAAGCTATACAGTGTCCGAAATTAAGTGTGGAAGTCAAGGGGTCCTCAAAATAATCCTCATGTTAAGAGGTAAAGATTTTGGGGTCCCTTGATTCAGACACTACAGCTGTAAACCAAAAGGACTCCAGGACCTCCCTTAATATCGAACACTGCTGTAGAAGGACAGGAAGGAAAGACTGATGGCTGTAATAGACATAGGGCTTGCTAACTGACACATTCTGAATCCACACAGGTAGTAACAGGTCTTAAAATTCCATTATGTATGGCCAAACATAGCATAAACACATGACTTTTAAGGCCAATGTTATAATTGCTTCAAAAAATATATTAGATTTCAAAAACTGAAAATTGTATATAGTTATATACTTATTCTATCTTACACATGTATTTCTTCCTTCTTCGACACTAGAGTGGAAACGCTCCTAAGACAATGTAATACTGAAGCTGTGGTGGCTGAACAGGTTAGGCGTGTGCTGGCGATTAGATGTCTGACTGTGGGTGTGGGTTCGAATCCCAGATGGGACTCAACCCAACAAAAGCACTAGAATCTGTACTTTACTAAGAAAGTGTAATCCCAAATATAACATGTTACATTTGACCACTTTCTAAATGGCATTGTGTATTCACTAGTAAGACAAGTTTCCAGATTCAAAACATCTCATCCCAACACATGTTCACTGTCGCCCCATAAACAATGGGCAGAACACTGCCTGTATTCTGTGGAAACTGATTGCATGATGTTCCAAGCACACTCATTCTCTTTCAGGTTAAGGACATGAATATACAATTCATTGTGAACATCACAAATCCTGAAAGCCTAGCTGATCTGCAAGACATGTTGGATGGAGCTACAATACAGAAGCTGCTGGTTCAGGATGAAGGAGAATCCTGAGAATCTACATCCCTACTCCCATAGCCCAAAGATCAATTCTCTTCAGCACTTCCACCAATACATCAAGGTAATTAGAAATAAAATGAGTGCGCTGGGAACATCATGTAATCTAGATTCAGTTAGTGCCATAGTGTTCAGCCCATTGTTTATGGGGTGATCATGTGACAGTTGGGTGTTAGGGTTAGACTTCTGAAGCAGGAAAGTGATCTTAGGGGTGTTTCAACATTTGGATCGAAGACAAAGGATGAAATGCATAGTGTGCCATAGGATAAATTTCAAAATTATTGTTTCCTGATGAAAGTTGCACATAAAACAACTGATCAGCCCTTCAATATGGTTACAGCCAGATAGAATGCAGAATCTGTAGAAATAAGATGTCCTTAATGTGTGACAGATTACCTGATGGGCAACTTCCACTCAGTTTGTTACTGGAAGAGTTTCTTGAGATGGCAATGGGTTTCGAGACACTGTTTGTAGATAGGGTCTCATCAGACTCCCTTGTTCCAGGCACTTGCTTTTCTTCATCTGTGTCAGGACTTGAAACTTTTGTCTGTCATCACAAAAACAAATACTTATCCATCTAAAGACCCTATCTTGTGACTCAATAAGTCGATCTATTTTTCAGTCCATAGGACATTCAATGGATTCATTTAGTGTGGCATGAACATAGTATGTTTCATGGATGCCAACATGTGTCCAAATTCATACCTTGAAGAAGAGAGTACTTACGATATTAGTATTCTTGTGATAGCGTATTGCAAACTCCCTCTGTCTTTGATAAAAAACACAGAACCCCAAATGTTCCTCTCTGTCCACCACGTAACCAAACAGTTATCTCCCCTTGAACCCAAAAATAATTCCTCTCATCTGAGAACAAATGGAAACCCCCACACAGCTTAAGGCAGGTAGACGTTTACAGCTCTTGTATTAGGAGAGGTTCATCAATATCATAAATACTCCAAAGCAAACTCATCCCAAAGACAGCATCAATGTCTGTAGTTTGTGTTGCTGATCTGTTGGCAACCAGGGTGCCGTTGTACAAAGAGATCTTAGAGCTAAGGAGACCGTAACTCCCATACCTTAACATGGTCTTACGACAGACTTAATGCTAACATTGTTTTGTATGGCACACTGGACCAGATTATGTCATGGACTAGACTTAAGACTCCTCCAGCTCCCATGTGACCTGTTGCATCTTACCTCAGTAGAATCATCCGTCCCCCAGTCCCACTCAGGCATGTTTGACTCTGCTATCTCATTTGGCTTTGATTCTTGTTGTAGGTACATGTTCTGTTGAAATACAGCTTGATAATTAACAATAATATGGGAAATTTGTGTGAACAAATGAGCTGTAAATACATTATTTTGTTGGTTTTAAGTAACAGATTTACCAGAGCTCCAAATATATACTTGATTTAAACACATAATATACATTACTTGGTTTGCATCTGCCCAAGTGTGCATTAAATATTCAAAATGTATTTAAAAAATGATGGTATAACAATATTGTGCTGAAAAATTTACTGAATATGCTAAGTGAATGTTAACTTGTAAGTAGATAATCATGGCTCAAGTTTACCAGAGCTCTGAATATACCTTTCAAAACCATTATAATTTCACCTATCACAGTAAGTTAATTAATGAGGGCTTTTACCTCCAGGGACTCCATAATGGTTGCTTGATGTTCTGAATGTGAGAGTCGTGGCTTCATAAAGGGGTCAGGAGGTAAAGTGTAATTCTGCCAGGATGCTGAGCCCTTTATAGAACCTTCTACAAAACCCTTCTCCTTCTGTCATGAAAGAGAATCAGAAGCTACATTGTTGACAATATTGAACAATATTAATACTATCTTAAGAATTTTTTCTATTACTTCATATATTCTTAGATGAGTGAGTGAGTGAGTTTAGTTTTACACCAGTTTTAGCAATATTTCAGCAATATCATGGCAAGTAACATATTGCTAGATGAAGGCTCACGATAAAATTGGTCATACTGAGCCAGTTAATAATATTTAAGACATTCGTAAACAACAGCTATGTTTCTGAAAATAGTGAAAGTGATCTGGGTTTAAATTACTAGGGCTGCTATGATTACTGACAGATAAACAGTGAAATGAACCATATCCAATTATGAATTAAATTAATTATTTGTGATTGCTAGAATCAACTATTCATAAATTCTTTTAAAAAGAAGTGTTTTTACATTAGTTTTGAATGGTCCTTATCAAAACAAGATACTAGTATGCAAATTGGCAGGATAATGGCCAACCATTGACAGCAATGTGACCACAGATCACTGTCCTGATGATAAATTAGCACTGGTCATAACATGTCAGAAAAATAGTATGTTATCATTTCACTGAATATATTGAATAATACATAATATGGACTTGTTACTGTATCGATTACTCAATATTCATATTCATTACAAAATATTTGTGATATCATCAGATATCTGCCTCATTGTGGCAATAAAAACTACTGTCATAACTATAGGTGATAACTTTGAGGTGAAAGACAAGACAGACATATATATATCTCCTGTGTGACTGCACCAAGAGAACACAGATTAAAGTTACCAGTTTGCTACATATGAATCAACATATCTTCATGTTACCTTGTCTGATTTTGGATTAGGTCTGTATCCCATACTACAGGAAGGAGCCAGACTGGTATCACAGCAAGTATAGGCACCAGGACTGAAGTGGAGCTCCATGTGGAAGCGCTCATCTGAGTTGGGATCCTGATTCAAATAAGTATTCATTTTTCTTAAAAATCAATCTTACAAAAGGATTTTGATAAGTTTTGATAAAAGTTGATGCCTTAATCCTAATGTTCAAAATAAGAATGCTCAGATATCTGTAGGTTATGAACTCCAGCAATAAAATTGAGGACTCCGAAAACCACAATTTCCACATCATTTCAGTAATAAGCTATCATCAGTATTCATGAGAGTTGTATCTTCATATCCATGTTTCTTTAGGATAAGATGTTTTCTTGATATAAATTACCTGAACTGTACATTTATGGAATTCAGAACAATCAATTTTCTTGGACATTTTCTGATTGTCATAAAAAAAGGCAATGACATTGACAATCTGTTTCTTAAAAATCAGCATCTTAGAATTTCAGTAAAACAACAGTGTCTAGTTATGTCCAAAAACAATGGAAGGAAGTATTGATTGATTGTTGTTTAATGCTGCACTCAGCCATATTCCTTCTATATGGCGACAAACTGTAAATAATCGAGTCTGGACAAGAGAATCCAGTGATCAACAGAATGAGCATCGATGAACGCAATTGGGATGTGATGACATATGTCAACCTAGTCAGCAAGCCTGACCACTCCATCCCATTAGTCGCCTCCTTCGACAAGCATGTGTTACTAAAGACCATTTCTAACCCAGATCTTCACGGGAAAGGAAGGAACAAAAAACATACCCTATCAAAGATTTAAATTTTACTTTCTATATTAATGTGAAATATACCTTGCTAGGGTCCTCAAACATCATTAAGACAATTTGGGTCATGTAGTTGAGCTCTGCTGTTGCACTGAGGAAGTCCATAGCCCTCTTCCACTGCTCATCTTTCTTTGGCTACAGAGATAGAAATTCATCATAATTACAGTAAAACCTGCGAACACCGGCACCTGTCTAAACTGGCACACTGTCAAAACCAGTCCCGCCATTTTACAACGATATTATGATCATTAAAACATTCTCTAATCCCGCACCTGTCCAATCCATATTCCCGGCACAACTTTCCTGGGCCAACAAGCAATTTTAACTGTAATTTACACTGTCTAAACCAGCATGGGTATGAGCAGTCCAATACACTAATTAATCCTCTTGGCACGCTAGATAATCAGGAAATGGGTCTTGTGTTTCGTGCGTTACCTGACAAGACACTACTAAGACTGATGCTGCTAAAGGTGGCAAAATTTCAAGTACCGGCAAGTAATTTACAGTGTAAATGGCAGCCATGTTGGAAAATGATCATCACTGTCTAATCCAGCACCCTGTCTAAACCGGCATTTTATTTCGGTCCCGTGGGATGCCGGTTTAGACAAGTTTCACTGTATGTTGTCAGGATTGCAAACATCATTGTAACAGAATTCAGCTGGAAAAAGAATCTGAATGAATTCTTCTACTGACTGCCTCTCTACATTTGATGTTCAGGGTTAAATATTCTTTCCAGTGGAAACAAAACAAAATCTTACTACCAATTCTGGTTGTAGATTGACAGCATAAATATAATACCTTGTAGAGATTATTCAAACATAATCTCAATGAACAAGTCATCAAAATCAGATTAGAATGGAATCCAAATGCTACTTAACAATGTAAATGACACATATAATGTGTTTATGCCTCAGAGAATTGTTATTAAAATATATACAATACAAGTGTTTGCCACTAATAAGGCAATGTCCCCCGGCCCTAAAGAAAAACGAAATATTTACATATTTACTACTTTTTGTATTTTTGTCAGATAAAAGATGCCTAAACTGACTGGTGTCTGTATAATCACCCAATGATTAGGCTGTCAACATAATTGAAAACATTGGGTACAACAGTTCATGAGGTATCGCGTTAATAAGAGTTTAAAAAGTGGTCAAAGTGGCGTATTGACCTTGAAAATAAGGTCAAGGTCACCCAAAATCGACTGGTGTCTACATAATCCCCTAATGTAGGCTGTCACCAAATTTGAAGACATTGGGTACAACAGTTCTTGAGATATTGCGTTAACAAGAGTTTGAAAAGTGGTCAGTTCTTGAGATATTGTCGTTAACAAAGAGTTTGAAAATTGACATTGGTCAACAGTTCGACATGTGTCTACATATCCCCTAATGGTGAGTTTTGAAGAGTTTGATGATAAGGTCAAGGTCACCCAAATCGACTGGTGTCTGTGTAATCCCCCAAGGTAGGCTGTCACCAAATTTGTTGACATTGGGTACAACAGTTCATGAGATATCGCGTGAACAAGAGTTGGAAAAGTGGTCAAAGTGTTGTGGTGACCTTCAAAATAAGGTCAAGGTCACTAAAATCGACTGGTGTCTGCGTAATCCCCCAAAGTAGGCTGTCACCAAATTTGAAGACATTGGGTACAACAGTTCATGAGATATCGCGTTAACAAGAATCGGGACGTACATACGTACGGACAGACGCTGCTGAATACATAGTCCCCCGTTCCGGGTTGCGGCGGGGGACAATAAGCAAACTGATATCATTGATCTTATAAAATAAAAACAAATACATACATCACAAAGTCCTCCATATCTGAGCATTGTGAGCAGTGAGTGTATGTGGCTCTCACTGGTGAAATACAAGCGTGTCCTCACAAATCTCTCTGGGGATGCAACACCTTTAGAATACCTACAAACAGAACAGTTGGAAGTATCAGTGATCACTGAAATAACAGTCATTCAGTTCTTTGTGTCAGTCAGCCGTTTCTTTGTATTAAGAAGCCCTTTCTTTCAATAAGAAAACTCTTCAAAATATGATATACTGAATTAATGGGCAACAACATACAAAGTACATAGGAAGTTCAACATTTTGTTATTCAAAGTTTTACAAAATATTGCTATCCAAAATGTTCACATTGTTCAAATATTAAGATATTGTTAAACAGTCTAAGACTTTCATTTGCAATTTCTGTCAATGGTGAAACATTACCGGGAGTCTAGTCTTGTGGCATTATCATCCATTGTGGAGTCACTGGAGTGTAGACACTGAAGCAAGTCACTGCGTATTTTCCGCATCAATGGGGTGCAGTAGTTTTGGGCTATATGTAGTTTCTCCTCCACAGTGATACCATATTCCTGAAGTAACAAATCTCAATATTAGTGAATGCTGTTGAATCACACAGTATGCATCATTCCCACTGTACCACAATGTCCTGTGATGAACTATGATGAACTCCAGTACCTAGTAATAGATCTGCTATGGCTAACTATAGACAGTCCATTTTCACAATACAATCTAACTGTTTGTATGTAGTTATGCACCATACTCAGCAATATTACCGCTATACGACAGTGGTCTGTAAATAATCAAATCAAACCTGACAAACCAAGAACTGACATCATGAATATGGGTTCCTGAAGACCAATTTAAAACCTTCAATTAAATCTGGGTATACACAAAGTCAATACTAACCAATGAGCTCACACTTGTTTCACTTTGATATTATTGGTTTAGATACAGAAGCAACTAAAAATACATCAGTGAGTGAGTGAGTGAGTTTAGTTTTACTCCGCTTTTAGCAATATTCCTGCAATATCACGGCAGGGGACACCAGAAATGGGCTTCACACATTGTACCCATGTGGGGAATCGAACCCAGGCCTTTGGTGTGATGAGCGAACGCTTTAACCACTAGGCTACCCCACCATCACAAAAATACATCAGAGTAGGCAGACCCATGATCCCTGTGTTGAAAAAGGTTGGCCTTGCCTGGGGAATAATGATGTCGGCAAGAGCTTTAGAACACATGAACAGCTCCTCTGCCCTCTCAAACTGCAATGTCTTCTGGTTGTGCTGTAGGTCATACTTTATGCAGTCATATATGTCAGGGATCTTGCTGATGTCAAACCTCCCTATCTTTGTCTTGTAATCCTTCTCCAACTTGGCCCATCTTCGAATCAGCAACTCCCATGATTCCCCATGATACAGCTTTAGATCTGCATGGATAACATTCAGAATGCAAGAGTAGGTTATTGGGTGTGCATTCCATTTACAGTTACAGCAATATTTTAGAAAAAAAACCCAGAATTCTGTGATTTTAAAGTGATTATTGCATTTACGCTGCAGTCATGTCACCAAGCAATGACTATACACATTGCACCTGTGTGCATCAAAACTGGGTGGTCTGTTTGGTGCAAAGAGACAGAAACAAACTCATAAGACACTCACCTCTGGACTTGAGTTCCACCTTGAGAGCTCTGATTTTGGATGTTATTTCATGGATCATTTCGTGAACACGTTCACACATCTGTCTAGGATTCTTGACGAACTTCATGGCATTAATAAGGGATATACTGGACGTTGGAGCCAGCTGAAGGAACATATGCCTTTATTAGAAGCAAGCAAGCTTTACAAGAAAGAATGAATTTTGGACAAGTTCTGATTTAAACATACTGTCTCACAAAACACTCCAATATCATATCGAATAATATATTTTTAGAATGGACAAAGAAATCTTTTCTCACCTTCTCATAATCTTCATCAGAGAAATCTTTGTCTTCATTAAAAATATCTTTCAATTTTTCCTTGACACTGGAAACAGAAGTATTAAAACATTATTGCAAAACACATAAAAAAACTGACATAGTAACTTTGAGAAAACAGTCAGGATATTGTTCTCAGTAAGGAATGAAGAACGTAAGAAAAAGATAAAACAAACTTAAGGGTAGTGCAGAATATAACTGATGGTAATTTATTAAAATGAATGTCAAGAATACAAGTAGAGGTATGACAGAATGAAAGGATCAACCAAAATATAGATAAAGGGAAAATAAAGAGAAATAAAGCAGAAATAAACAATACAATATGTCCAACAACTGATCAACTCCACAGATGTATGACCAAGAGATAGAATATTTTCAAATTCCTTCTTAAAGTATCTGCTTCAAATACTGCATGTCTAGAACTATCACTAGCTGCAAGTAAACAACCCTCAAATGGACTAACCTAACTAGAAGGTGCATTGTGGGTAAAGCACAGCAAGAGTGGTCAAAAACAGCAACAGTGGTGAATTAAGGTAACAGTAAAACTACTGCTTACTGTGTGTATCATTTCAAGGCATTTTTGTAAGTTTCAAACAGCAATAGCAAACACACAATTTCCAAAAGGTATACACATGGTATTGGTTGTACAAGCTTTCCATCAAAACCAAAACATTTAATCTGGGAAATGCAACTAGCATAAGCAAATCCATGCAGGCTTTAGCAGGAGGTCATTGGAAGAACTAGAAAATGTTATCTATCAGAATTTATTACAAAGATAAACTGAGTTCAAAGGTAGTAATATGAATTTACTTTTCCTGATAATGCATTATCATATCAGGGAAATGTAGTATTGATATGCTGGAAATTTCACATATAAAGTTTATGCATTTTTTCAGCTAAACTGGTAGGCTCACAAGACCTGATTAAACAAGCAAACACAAATGAATGAATAAATGAATACAACAGAAATAGAAATAAGGACCAAATGAATATAATAAATAAGGCCAGAGGTGAAGAAGAACTGTTGGAAATCTCATGTTTAGTGGAAAAGAAATGACACTTAAATAATCCAAAATGTACAAATGGGGCTGCCTCTCATGATGTAGATACATTGGTCATTAAGTGACAATCTCATTAAAGTCAGGTCTTAGTTCTTGCTACTGCTGAACAAAGAAAACCGAGAAATCCTTAACAGGTCACATCAGAACAACCTTTACATCAACCAATAAATACATCTATTAACAGATCAGGAAAGAAACAATCGGAAAGTGTCTTCTAAAGTGTTCGAGTAATTCAGTCAAAATTATTGTCTATCTCTTACTTCAATGGGATAACCATTTGAATGGAACAGATGCTGCATAGCCAATGGGAAATGCTGTCATACAACATCAACCATACATTAGACTTTCCCGAAAGTACTTTTGTTCATTTTCCTCATTCTGAATTGAAAACATCAACATATATTTTGGAATGGAATGGAAGTCGTGAGTTTGAAACTTGTGCCATATTGCTTGAAAAAGCCACTTTTTGATTGGCAAATATTGACTATCAGTTAGTCATTTCAGTGGTCGGTCAAATTTTGTAATAGGTCATTCTGACATGACCTGAAATGGGATGTCCCAAGATCTTTGTTTCACAGAAGCATGCACTTAGATGAAATATTAATGAGATTGTTTGAGTAGTAATAAATATCCTACATACACCCTCCTAGGCTCATACTGCACTGCCCTTATTCACCAACAAAGCATATAATGCAAAATGCAAGTATCACATAATGTCATGTGTTTACACCAAACCAACAGTGTATACATAAAAGGGAATATGCATACATGAACTGTACCTAAATTATTCCAAAGATATGGGCAAGAGTTAATCAGATAAATAATTAAAACAACTTCCACTTCCATGTGACCTGGTAAAGCTATTTAGGATAGGTCTCTAGCCATATCGAGTGATGCATGTGTATTGTGTATGGTATGTCTATTGTTCAGCATGTCATGACAATAGCAAGGATATAACTAGTATCCAGTAGAACTGAGTATCTTTTAACATCTTGCAAGATGGATTGATGATGTCACTAGAATATCTTACTGCACAAATAGTATGAAAATATGAAATAAAATTCTAAAACCTGTGCCTTCTAGGGACATCTACATGCAACTTATTTCCAAACACAAAATTTGCCCAAACTGATGACATAAGTGCAGCGGACATGTAACCCATTACCACCACATCTTAATGTTCTGCCATGCTTACAAGCAGGGCTATAGAACTTCCACCATTACAGTAGCCAACTGCATTAGTACATGTACCATTTAAAGAGTATCACAATCTCACAAATTGATGATTCAAGTATCTTCTGAACCTCAGTAAAAATTACTGGTACAATGTAGGTACTGGTGAAACATTATGGCCCTAGTATGTGATCTATACATACAATATATCATTGGAAGGTTTCATTTTAAGATGAACCTATTCATCTGTTGTAGCATCAAGAATAATGATATGCCTACTACTAATTGAGTAGTTCCTGTTCACCAGCATCTAATTGCTCAAATAGTTTTATAAGTAATGCAACAAGAAACTTGAAACTAGTTGTTTGGGAAGTCATGTAGTCAAAACAAAAAGAAGGAAAGTCTACTGTTAGAGGACTCTTGCTTTACAGATGATAAACTGAATTGTGGCCTGTTAATGGCTCACTTACTCACTGCGATGTTCATGTTCATATGCAGATTGAAAGTAAACTGGAATATTCTTATGTACATAGTTGCTTGGTGTGTGAGTGAGTGGATGAGTTTAGTTTTACGCAGCACTCAGCAATATTCCAGCTATATTGCAGCGTTCTGTAAATAATCCAGTCTGGACCAGACAATCCAGAGATCAATAGCATGAGCTTCGATCTGCACAACTGGAACCGATGAAATGTGTCAACCAAGTCAGCGAGCCTGACCACCCAATCCTGTCTTACGACAAGTATGGGTAATGAAGGCACATTCTAACCCGGACCTTCACAGGTCTGTTTGGTGTGTCATGACACTAGTAGATGTTTGGCTACTATAATACTTGGCATTACTTTGCATAGCTGTTGCATCTCTTAAGGATTTGAACATGCACAGAAACTGTTACCATGGTTTTCAAATGTTACTGAAAGTAAAAGGGCTTGACCAGTTTCAAAAGGATAAAAACTCCTACTGTGTTTAGAAGGTGTGCTTAAGCACAAATCCATATGTAACCATCAGAACAGATTGTTTTTGTGTCACATACAAGGAGTGAACTTTGTTTAAGTTTAAAACAGTTTTAGTTTCTTTTTCTCAGATATTTCATAGTGTCCCACCTTATGAGAGGATAGGCTGAAATGATACAGGCCAAGTCAAGTATATTGTTGAAATCATGGTACATGTAAGGAGCTAATAATCAGGCTAATATTCAAACCCATGAAGGATGCTGACATGCCTTGGGAAAACAGATACAAGGGAAGATACTCAGCATTGTTCTGTCAGTGCCTTTACAAATAGTCAGACCTCTTAGTCTGTTTTTTTTTCTGTCATAATAGTATACTGTGTAAATACCTTACACAAACATGTCTCTCGGGTATATTTCAAACAAAATGTAATGTAAAACTGCAAATGTTCTGAGACGCAAACAAATCCTGCAGAATTTAAAACTGAAACTGAAGGGTCAGAGTAAATTTACATAACAATAGCCAATGTGAAGATACTGTATCGATCAGAGTTTAATGAGAGCAAGTGACAAGACGTTTGCCAAAGAATGTTATTCTAAATATTGCTTCAAATATGAATTCTTGCATTGTGGAAACTCCTAACTGTGTATGGCAATTACTGACTATTACAAAGTGTTCATCTGAAAGTAAAAGGGTACATGAAATCACAATTTTATATATTTTATCATGATAAAACAGGGTCTACAGCTGAATGGAATTATCTGAATTTGGAGAGGGATGGGAATATTACTGAGTTAGCCACACTTCAGACCAAACTGTTGAGTGGCATTAGAGGGTGGAGAGCTGATTGTTGTCAGTTAGTGTAGCAGTTTAACAGGGTCAGAACCATACAGTCATGGAGTGCAGTGCTTACAAAGCCTGGTGACTGTTCCACCTGGAAGAAATAAGCCTACTTAATATCCAGCATGGGAGGATTTCATACACATGGGAGGTATTATGCAGTGCCATAGCACTGTAGCTCACCTTTTTAAGACATTTTCACTTTAACAGTTCAAGAAGATGAAAACATTTACTTAGGTCATGTCACTATATTGTTATCCTGCATCTTAACCACCGTGACGTTGTTGTTATATTGCTAATAGCGGCTTAAAAACATACTCACTGTATCTTAGGGTAAATTAAAAGTCATTTTGAACCGTAAACAGCAAAGTTTGTAGTGTCATATTCCTGAAAAGCACTATACAGTGATTAATGTATTACATCATTAGATGTCCCACAGTCAAATATATATATCACAAATCCAAGAAAAAAATGGATTCATAAATTCGAGTCTGGATTCATAAATTCCAGAAATTGACATCATGTTCATCAATCTACGTAATTTGGATACCATGACTTAGATGAACCAAGTCAGTAAGTCTGACCACTCGATCTTTGTCTGCCGCCTCTTACGACAAGCATGGTTTGCTGAAGACCAGTTACTTCTAATCCAGATCTTCACAGGTCTTTTAGTTCTTTGAACGGTAAGCATCACAACATCAGTCCTGTGGTTTCAGCTTAATTATTGTTAGTTTTGATACAAATACTAATGAAAGAAACAAATTAAACTAACTTTGGTGCTATCATTGGTATGAGCATTCATGAGGTTTTGGTTTATTGATGGAACAGTTTATCTTCTTGAACAGCAATATCTGACAAACAAGCCATAACAAATGTCTGCCCAGACCTTAGGTCCAGGTGAGCTCAAAATGAAATGCAAACCACAGACAAATAGTTGGAATAACTTGATCAACAGAGTGATAAGCAAGTTGAATTGTCATCAAGGAAATTAGTCAATACATGAAACCTACAGGTGAATACAGCATACTCCTTTTATAGCACCTGCATGAGAAAGTCCCTCCACAGAATGTAATGGTTTTGAAAATTTGAAAGATCAAGAATTTAGACAACATATAAAATCTGTATCTAAAGCTTTACCCATTATGCAACAACTAAAATCAACCAACTAAATCATATTCACAAGCAGATACATGACATAACATACGGTAATTCATATACAACATATTACTATAATTTTGGAATTAGTGACACAACTCTATCAAGTATTATAACTGTCATGGTCAGACTACTGGCCCATGGGTATCTACCTAAATCATTACATTTAAAGGAAATCAACTAAAACTGATAAGCACAAGGTAGAACATCTAGAAATGGGGTAGGCAGATTTAGAGAGAGGGATAGAAGCACAACACATGTTTTTGCCTCATGGAAATATGGGATGTATATGAGAAGCTAAGTTTGTAATGGAGGTTGCAAACCTTTACAATGTGTACTGAACAAGTCTCAAGAAAGTCAGGATTTATGTAATCCTAACAGTACTAGGTTGAACTCTTTGAAAAGTATTCAGCAACTTATTACACGTTCTTATGGATTCTGATCATGAATATTACAGCAATGTAAGTGCAGACATGCTATATCTTGTTGCTAGTACTATCCTACAGACTACTGTTATTAGTTTTGTCTCATACATGATGCATCAAACATCTTGAATCCAAAAATAAGCATTCCCTAAACAATCATATTGAAACAATGCCAACCCTCATCCATATAAAAATGACAAATAATTTCAATACTCAATTCATTCAAAATTGAAACCATATACAGTAAAACAAGCATTACCATCATACTCCTCTAGTATAAAAAGTAAAAAGTAAAAAGCAAATACGCTCAGTCATTGTTGAGTCTATGTTATTTCGTGCAGTTTGTTTGCTGTTTCTGCTACAAGCATACTTAACTTTAGAAATTGCTGAATATTAATTCTGTTATTATGGTAACTACCAGATTACTTGAAGCCGTTCTAATCAGAACATTCAGATGTAAGAATTTGCAGTTTTCTCTCTCATGCTGAGGGTTTTAACAGATTGCAAGCACAGAAACGAGTACATACACAAGCTGGTACTTGGATTCCTTCCCCTCACTGTCCAAGAGTCCATTATTGTTGGCACTCTTCACCATCTGCATCAGTATTGGAGTTAATTCCCCTTCAAGAGCCAGCAAACCCTGAAATGCATTGTTACAGGTAATTAAGACATGGATTCCATCCCTTTCACGACCAAGGAACTTGCTAAAAGTTTCACTTTTAACTAAACAGAACCTATGCCATGAATCCCATAACTTTTTAGGCTTAATTTCAAACACTGCTTGAATATGGTGTGACAGACCAAATGTCATAATTAGGACAACTCTGGGATTCAAATAAACCATTACTTGATACTTAACTAAGGGATGCAACTGCACAATGTAACCCCATAAACTATCAGTTGCCTCTCTATGTGTGCAGTGCCAATTCTCCCAATTCACTGACCTATCTAATTGTCTTACAGCATGGGTAATGACAGGTTGTCTGTCAACACTATTTATATGAGGATCCAGAAGCAGATGCTTGAGTGACATCCCTCTTTAAATTAGACACCTAATGTGCTAACTTATCACTTGTGTTTGTCCACTCCCAGAATTAAGTATAGAGTACACACCGCTATTTTTAAAATCCTGGATCCACATCTGCATTTCTTAACTGTGCTGCATATCAACTACGTTAAATATAAGGAAAAATCTAAAAAAATCAATGTTTTAGTGACCTTCCTCTCTTGATTGATGATGGAGAACTGACCAAAGAAAGATGATATTTGACAAAATATCCCTCTTTAAATTAGGACACCTAATGTGCTAACTTATCACTTGTGTTTGTCCACTCCCAGAATTAAGTATAGAGTACACACCGCTATTTTTAAAATCCTGGATCCACATCTGCATTTCTTAACTGTGCTGCATATCAACTACGTTAAATATAAGGAAAAATCTAAAAAAATCAATGTTTTAGTGACCTTCCTCTCTTGATTGATGATGGAGAACTGACCAAAGAAAGATGATATTTGACAAAAATGGAAGATGATAAAATCTTGATTCAGATGCTGTAAGGAACAGCACTTCTCAGCAGTTTCGTCAACAAGATTCTGAACAAGCTGTATTATATTTACCTTGGCAAAGGCCGCTGCAGTCATCTGAACTCGACCTTCGTCCGATGCATATATCTTGAGGTCATGCCTGAAGGTGCTGTGAAGTCGCAAGAAACCCAACCCAGGAGATTCGAACTGACCTATCATACCAGAAAAATACAGCATAGCGTAGGGATTAATGAATAGTTTTCATATTAGTCCAAATTTTGAAAGACCTATGAAACGTACCTGCAGGATAACATTAACAACATAACTCCTTGCAAGCCTTAGTCTGTGTTCACGTTATCAATAATACTAAACAGGCAGACAACTATAAAAGCTGAGTGAGAATTCCTGACCATGTGTCAACACTGTACCACTTAACCAATAATTCAAATTTTGACACACTTTGAGAGGGTCAAGAATGGATATATTTCAAGACAGAATTGATGTCATTAACTTGAAAATAGAAAATCTACAAATTACCATGAGGAAAGTTACCTTGTTCTTTCTGCCATTTGAACTTCAAAGATGCACACACTTCCAATAAAAAACAACTATTATCACACTATTGTATTTCAATTTAGCCAAATGGCCATGCTTTTCAGTGAAATATAGTAGTGTTAATAATGCAGAGATTAGAATAACATAAATTGTTACAGTGATGCGTCAGAATCAATCATGTCAGTAATTCTTGATCAGTCTTAAACTAAACACATCAAAGTTTCCCTCAACCACATAAGTGAATTATGGGAAAGGTGGTTAATCTGCTTTAGCTGAGGGTAAGATATTCTACTATGACATTTTAGATTCCTGCATTCCGATTGGTCGAAAAGGAGTTGATGACGCATTGTCATGACGTTCACACAATATTGGCCCTCACTCAAATGAACTGATACAAAATGTCCATTTGAATAATCTTCACACATCGCAAAGGGGTGGTGGGGTAGCCTAGTGGTTAAAGCATTGGCTCGTCACGCGACGAAGACCCGGGTTCGATTCCCACATGGGCACAATGTGTGAAGCCCATTTCTGGTGTCCCCCGCCGTGATATTGCTGGAATATTGCTAAAAGCGGCGTAAAACTAAACTCAGTCAGTCAGTCAGTCAGTAACTGAACGACTGCCATTATAAATATTAGTCACCACTAACCAATATAAGGTGATTATACAGATATGTAAAATAGATACTGAGGACAATTTGCAGATTGCTGTAGACTATCACTGTTTGTTACATGCACAGCCATGGATCCAGTCAAAAGTTAACGTTGTGCTTTTCTCTGTTAGTTCACTTGGATGGTGGATATTTATGAAAGAACGTGTCATTAAACTGACTGTTATTTTCAAGTGTATGCTAAATTGCGGTGGTCAAGATTGAATTATCTGAATAATAAAAAATAGGAATGTGGAAGCAGTTTGTCAGTGTTGACATCATTTGAAGAATAGTGTCTTAAAAACATATGAATGCCAAAATATGCTGTTTTAGGCTTATGGCCATCAGTGACATGGTTATGTTACTGACATTGCATCCAGTAGAAAAGTTGTGTATCATGTAAACTTAACATGAAAAAAATAGATCAAAGCTTGACATGTAGGAGTGGAGTTGGTGCATGGGAGTTCTCACATCACTCATTCTATTCTACCCTCTCAAGCAAATTATCTATTTCACCTTCGGTTGCTATTTGGAATAGAATTAATAACAATGGTACCCCTATGTAAGTACTAAGGTAAGTATGACATACACCTCCTACTATATAAAAGAATAGAATGAATAACTATGCTATCTCTACGTAAGTAACAAGGTAAACCTTGCCTACACCTTCCTGCTATCTTATTAGAACAGAATTAAGAACTATGCTATCTCTATGTAAGCAACAAGGTAATCCTGGCCTACACCTTCCTGCTATAGAATTACGATAGAATTAAGAACTATGCTATCTCTGTGTAAGTAACAAGGTAAGCCTGGGCTACACCTTCCTTCTATAGAAATAAATTAAAACAAGCATTGTCACTAAGGTGACATAATCCCCCGCCGCAAATTATCAAATCAAACTTAAAAAGTAATGAAAGTTTAAGATGAAGTTAAATGTCAACAAGTCAAGCTCTCTTGATATCTTGCTCTTTAGTTGTTCAAACACACAAATATGTTCAAGGCTGACTTTGACCTTGACATGAATGTCATAGTGTATGAAATATGCAAAAATGGTACTAAAGAAATTGCTTATTGAAAAACATTCAAGGGAAGTCTTGAAAGTCTATGAAGAAAATCCAGTGAATTCAGGTTAACATGCTGAAATCTTCAAAGTGTCGCAGTGACCTTGAAAATTATGTGAAGATCTCCAAATTGACTGGGCCCTGCACCTTCATTAGATGAAGCTTGGTGTCAAATATGAAGAAAATCCAGTGAATGGTTCTTGAGGTATCTCGCTGACAAGCATAACATGCAGGTTAATATGCTGAAATCTTCATGTGTCACCATGACCATATTGAAAATTAAGTGAAGGTCACCAAAATCGACTGGGCCCTGTGCCTTCTCTAGATAAAGCTTGATGTCAAATATGAAGAAAATCCAGTCAATGGTTCTTGAGGTATCTCGCTGACAAGCATAACATGCAGGTTAATATTCTGAAATCTTCAAAGTGTCACCATGTCCTTGAAAATTAAGTGAAGGTCACCAAACCTGACTGGGACCTTTCTTATACTGTTATGAACCTAGGTACCAAATAAAATGGTTCTTAAGATATTCCAATTCATACGTACGAATGGACGGACGGATGGACGGAGCCTAATACTATATCCCCCGCTTCGAGCTAAGCGTGTCGGGGGATAATTACGAACTATGCTATCTCTGTGTAAGTAACAAGGTAAGCCTGGGCTACACCTTCCTTCTATAGAATTGGAATAGAATTAAGAACTATGCTCTCTCTACGGAAGTAACAAGGGAAACATTGCCTACACCTTCCTGCTATAGAATTATATTAGAATTAAGAACTATGCTAACTCTATGTAAGTAACAAGGTAAGCCTAGCCTACACCTTCCTACATGGCTAAACTAAACATGCACTGACCCTGACCTCCGGGGTATAAAGTGCGGAAAGCCTTTCCTAGATCTTCTGCTTGGATCTTGCCTGCAGGAGTTAGCTCCCCTTCCCACTTGACAATTAGTAGAAGGGATGGATCACGTGGCACATCATCTATGGAAAACAGAAAAAATAGAATTGATCTCATTTGCTGTTTGAATATACCAATGACTTATTCTTATTCTTCGACTTTTGATAGGACAAGTTGACATGAAGTATTATTATACTAAAGTAAAATACAAGGTTGAATGGAGAAATCACTCATTTGGCTACACTATTTAAGTTTAGTTTCTTTGTAATGTTATCTCGGGTACCTTAAAAGAAAATTATACATCAGCTTATGAAGCTCAATATCTATGACATGATAATATTCATCATGTTATATAGCATGACCAGAAATTATTGAGAATTTTAGGAATATGTTTAATTGGATTTCTAGTATAAACAACCTTGACCAGCTATCAAGTGCTTGGTTTCATTCAAGAGAGACAACTCCGTTAACCCTTTTTCATTAGTTTGGGAAGAGTTATCCCCCTTTGTTTACTTGCTAGCAGACGACATTTTCAGTGATCCTCAGTATGGATGATTTAGAGAAGAGGAAGTTGATTTTAGAGTATTATAACAAGGACATCAGATCAGCTAAAGTGATTTCAAGTAGAACAGGCATCCCTTTGTCCACTGTTTATCGTGTTTTGAAAAATATTACAAATGGATATGGTATTGAGCACCAGGGAGGCGCAGGTAGGCCTCAAAAATTGACTGTCGGTGACAGGAGGCGGCTTGGTATTCTTGTTTCTAAAAACAAACGAAGGACTTTAGAAAACTTAAGGCTGGATATGATTGATAGAGGAACTGTGGCTGTCTGTAAGGAGACAATTAGAACTGAGCTGCATTCAATGGGTTGGCAGAAAAGTCAAGGAATTCCATCACCGATCATGAAACCTGAACAAAAGGAGCGAAGGTTGAACTGGTGCTTACAGCATAGAAATTTTAACTGGGACAATGTGATTTTCTCAGATGAAAGTTCTGTGTGGCTGTTTCCTAATACACAGAAATTCTGGACCAAACAAACTGAAAAACCTTTGTATCAGCGCCCAAAGTACAGTCAGAAATTTAACGTGTGGGGTGGCATATCTGTGTTAGGGAACAGCAGCCCTCTGTGTATTTGAAGGGAATATGAACAGTGAGCTGTACACAGATATGCTCGAGGGACATTTACTTCCATCTGCTCACGTGTTCTATGGAAATCTTTGGATTTTCCAGCAGGACAACGACCCAATACATCGTTCAAAGCATTCACAGGCCTGGTTTCGGACCCAAAATATGACATTATTAGATTGGCCAAGCTATAGCCCTGACCTAAATCCAATAGAAAATGTTTGGGGACTTATGAAGGAAAGTGTCAATAAGAAAAATCTGACAAATATTGCTGAAATGAAAGAAGAGGTGGTCCGATATTGGGACAGCATGGACCACGACTTTCTAACTTCTTTGATCAGTAGTATGCCCCGCCGCATTGAAGCCTGCATGAATACCCCACTCGGACACATTATACGGACTCCGACTGATCAATCCTTGTTGTACCCATTAATGCTGAGCGCCAGGTTAGGACCAACAGGTAGTGTTGGGAATTGGTTAAAATCTCATAATTGATGATTGGTTCATTACCACCGATCAATCATCGAAAATAATTGGTTAGCGTCATTTATGAAATTTGTTAATGCACAAAAATATAAGGAAAAAACATGTACTTATTTGGGGTTTTGGGGGCAAAATTTCACATCTTTAAAGGATGACTAGTATGTTAGGAACATAAATTTCTTGGTGTCTTTAAGATAAATTCATTGATGACTTGGAACAAGCTTGTAGTGCTTATGAAATGTAACAGACAAAACCAACCTTGTGAAAAATATTGTTGATGAAAACAAGTGTTCCAGAATTGTTTGTGTTCGATTATGAGAAAACATGATCGATTGCTTGGTCATTTAGTCACTGCGACCAATCTTCGATTATTTCAATTAATCGGACTACCACTACCAACAAGTACCATATTTTAGCGTCTTTTGGTATGACATGGCGAGGATCGAACCCATGACCTTCTGCTCTCCAGGCGGACGCTCTAAACACTACACCACGGAAGTGGTCTCATTTCATAAGAAAGAATAAATCTTAATTCTGATGACAGTGCTGAATGTATGTTATTTGGGCATTAATATTTACATGTATTAACTTCGGATGAAGCGAGATTTTTTCTCTTTCTTAGGCAGTTTAAGTGGCAAAAGACTATATTTAAAGAACATTTGATTTATTTATTATTTATGAAAAGTTAAATTGCTGGTTAAATCATGAACTTGTGTTCCCTTGTATTTTGATCCATCAATGAATATGAGGTAAGGCAAATAACAGTAATTCAAAATAATATCTCTTCTATTTTTTTTATCATCATGATTATGGCTAGTTTCTCCAGGGTATAGAACCACTAGCAGTAGAATAATGAATGTATTAGAATACACAAAACAAATGGCTACAGATATTGAGTTATCAGGCTGGCAGGGCAGAGAGCTTGTTAATAGTTTTTCAAGAGCGAATGTGACCAGTGTGCGTAAATCTCCAGTCACTGGCCCAACTGGCTAGTGAATTTTCATGGGGTCATTTTGTAAATATATCATGCTCTCGACTTGTTAAGTTATAATACACTTCTAAATCATGCAAGATTATGGCCTGATAAGAATTCTCATCATATAACAGCTTAATGATGAAACCTGTGTCATGCAAACAATATCTTATTTTCATCTATTTTTGTAATCTTTGGTCAGTTTCTACATTCAAATTTCGGACTAGTGAATTATTTTATGGGCTAGTAACTTTCAGGCATAGCTAGCCCGACTGGCCAACAAAATTTGGAAACTATTTCGCACACTGATTATGTCTAAAGTCAAATTGAAATATATCAGGTGATTTTTATGACTGTATCAAACCTGTTCATTGACATGTTGACCAAATGTAACAAAGTACCTTTTATAGGTTATCAGAAACATTTGTAAGCCATTATAAACAGAAAAATAGCTAGTTCTTGAAGCATCTTAAAATGTTAAAGCATGAAATTAAACTACTATTCATGTCACAACAAATTACCCATGTGATTTAATATATCATCACTTTCTATTAAAATATTTAGAACTCATGAAAGCAACAACAGAAGCTTGCAAGACAATTTGGTCTTCATATATTCAGAAACTGAACAGAAACAACAAATGTTATGTCAAAGAAAGTCTGAATAATAATCCTGATAAATAATTTGTTGTGACAACATGTACAATGGCACAAATCATGAAATCACATAAACAAAAAGACATATAAAAACATGAGTTCTTTGTGGAAACCTGTAAATCAAATAAAGTATGAAAATGAATGCATTAAAGGTGCCGATGACAAGGATACATGATGATGTCAGCCCACTGCAAACAAATCCTCACTACACAGCAAACACTACTGTCATACCATTCATTGTTAGCGAGGTAAGTTGATTATCTACAGTCAATACAACACTAAGTTACTAACTAACTATATCATTCAGTGAAGAGCTGCAGACATATATAACAAGCACCTGAGACGAAAAACCTTGACCACCCAGGATCACAATTATTTCATAAAAGGAAACAATCTTTTGTTTCAAAGCTGCAGTCAGTAGACATACATATTCGTCACTTTACAAAATGTTCAGTATAACATGTGAAAAACAATCCTTTGCTGTTCTGACAAAGGTACATCCCAGCCAAAATACTTATGCTGCTTTTTTAGCATCCATGTAATGTGACAGGCAGCTAAAGTCCTCTGCTGGACTTGTTATCCCAAATTTAAGGTGTGGGGGTTATGGGTCTAATATCAACAATGCAAGAAAGTATGGAATAGAAAACACATTGAACAGTGGAATTGGTATACCTTGGACACCTATTAACAGAATCAGTGGTACCTATGTGCATGTGGGTTGGGTAAAAAGTCTGATTCAAAATGGGCTAAAGAAATCTTTTGGTAGCAGAGATTGATATGAGCCTTCACAGATCATAAAAGGAAACATCGAGGCAACTTAACTGGATATTAATAACATATCTAATGATGGAAAGGGGGAAACTCTCTGTAAACAGACTATCCAGATAAAAATGAAAAGAGTGAATGAGTGAGTGAGTGAGTTTAGTCTTACACTGCTTTTAGCATTATTCCAGCAATATCAAGGGGGGGGGACACAAGAATGGGCTTCACACCATGTACCTATGCTGGGAATCGAACCCGGGCCTTTGGCATGACAAGCAAACGCTTTAACCACTAAGCTACAAGAATGTGATACAGCAGACAGTGGAATGTGGGCGAGTGTAGTGTAGAGAATATTATGTACTGTTAATGATGCTGGAGAAGATTTATACTTCCAGATGATAGTCAAGCTGTAGTTTATTCCAATAACTGTGTTTACATTTGGAAAGACAGTGAAATCAGTCAAGTGTGCCCACTAATGAAAGGAGTGAATGAGTGAGTGAGTATGGTTTTACGCCACTTTTATCAATATTCCAGCAACATCAGAACATGTGGAACTGTATTCCACAATTCCAACTAGGAACCTTGAAGTCATTTATATGAAGGGTAATCTTACCATAGTTGGAGGTGGGTATTAAATATTTATTTCAAATGTCATCATTCAATATACACACTTTTGTAATGTAGTGACAAATATATATGTCCCATGACTGTGTAAGAGAAACCTTATGTTCCAAATCATGGTTTTCATGAGAAATAGAAAAAACCCAACAATATAATGAACAATAAAATTTCAGGGCTGCACTTCAACATCTCCAAAATACTTACCTTAACTGCAACTGATGTCATCACCATTATATTGGAATCTATTTAGCATAGGGTCCGTGATGGGTTTCCATCAAACATGGAAAAGTGAGCTACCCTTGAAGTTGGAAGTTTGGTGTATTGTATTGCTATTCATGCAGTGACGTTTTAACAAACTCAGAACAACCACACTGATTTAACAGTCATAATACTGTTCCTGATGTTTCAAAATGTTTTAGGAAACCTTTAAAGCTTAAACCAGTCCAATCACAAATAAACTTCATGTGTAGTAACAAATCCATTTTTCAAAACAACCTCATAAAGTAGAATAATGTGTCACAATGCAGTCTATAGCTGTCAAAGTCAACTAGCAACAAATACCAAATTTGGTAGAAATATTTCATAAATCGATATAAATAAAACACTAAGCTTTAGTAACAAAGCATTTCCAATACAACTGATAATCTGTGAGCCACTATTACTGTCAGGTTCTACCTGATCCTATCAGTGGCTAACGAGGAGCAAAGTATTAACACCCAGACAACTCACAACAGCAATAGACAAGCAGCTCATGACAAAAGCTCACTAGGATTAACACCCTATGTGGACTAAAAACGTGAACCTGCTAATCAAGAAATCTAGCCAATAAAAACAAAAATAAACCTTTAAACTTTTTAAGTTAGAATTTTTCATGTCCTATAAACAGGCATTATTGAAAATCAGTAAGGTCTTTCCATCAAAACAACGTCAGCTTCAGTTTTTTGTTTAGTACAGATGTATCAGACAGATCATTCACCTTAATAGGTTAAATACAAGAGATGTCACAGACAGACATGCATTTACAACTCTCCAACAGTGAATTTTAATTAGATAGTTAAAGGAAAATACGAGTGAATTGCAATAATTTGCTGGGTGAAAGATAAAGTCATCAGAAACATATTCCCAAATTTTCAATTAAAAATTATGTATAATTATGTTTTAATCGAAAACAGTTTCTGTAAATCTCAGCTTCGGCCATTATGCATATTTCGCTGGAACCCACGTGACCTTTCCGCTCGTGACATCAAATGTGCCTGGAGTCCGCCACATTGCCAAAGACCAAGCGCTACAGTAGTACAAATCGTGTTGTTTCTGTCGTTCTCTTAAATGGTACGATGTTGTATTGCGTTGCCTGGGTTGGGATGCGGCATCATCTAACATGGGAAAGAAACACCATTTCTTCCGTTTTCCAAGTGAAATGACAGATTTCGGCAGGAGAAATGCGCCGATCATTCCGAGTCGGACGCATATGAAAGAGACATGCACGCATGGGGTATGGAAATCCCCAAGCTAGGCTGAAGAAGGAAAAAGTATCCACGAGATTCATTTATACTCCATCATTCCCTGTAACAACTTACTGTCAGTGGTATTTTTAACATAAATTAAATCAAGTCCGGTTGCCAGTCGAATTGCCCCCCCTACAAAATGCCCCAGCAAATGGGGTAGTCAAAATGCCCCAATTTATTTAAAATGAATAAATATAGGCCATAAATGCATAGTTTTGTCAACTTTGATATTATGTTCTTCATATATAAGTATATACATAGTTATGAGTTTACTAATGAAACATTTATCAGAAATAACTTGTATATTAAGAACATAATATCATAATAAGTTGACAAAAAACTATGCATTTACGGCATATATTCAATCATTATAAATAAATTTGAACAAATTAGAATGAATGGCCAAATTTGCTGGGGCATTTTGTAGCTGGGGCACTTCGACTGGTACACATGAGATATATATTATCAACATCAGTAAGTGATTTCACATGAGCTTGAAAATGTTTCACTATAACGTTCTTTTCGGTTTGGAGCCCTAAATGATGCAGTCAACTCGAAACATTGCCGAATACAACGGCAAATCATGAAGTACTTGTTGCTTTCATATTTTTTCCATTTTGTCCAATTACGCACGTTGGCATCAGGCTCGCTACTAGTATTTGTCAGTAGTGAGTACCGTGAAAGTTGTTCTGTATTCTCATTGGCTGACAAGATGTCATTCTAAGGCTATATCCGAGTACCATAACTATTTCCATAACCAAACAATGGGGAAACATACGTTGTCCTGACTAGTATTTTATAATTCACTAGTTTTCGGGGAATAACTTATCTGCGTCGCGAATATTATCTCTGCTCGACCAGGCTGGGATCTTGTATCGAGACTTGATACGTTATTAATGAGAACTAGGATCCTAACTTTTTTCAACAAAATAATTCCAGTGTAATTTTTGAAGCAGATAATTTTTATTTTCCCTCGTCTGAAGCATAATTATTTTGTTTTTAAATCCCAGACACCCTACAGTCACCCATTTGACACAAAATGAACTGTAATCACATTTTTTTTATAAAAATTCTTAGTGACTGGTCATATATTTATAGGGGTGAGTTTGCTGGCTGGAACTGTATGACATTTTGCTGACAAATAGTAATCTTGTTAAATGATATGGTCTATTTTTAAATTTATTTTGACCTCAAGCGGTGTCTCCGTTTCGCTTGATTATTCTTCTTCATCTTCAGTGGAAGATTGTTTTGCAAGATGTAAAATCGGATCGTATTGATACGGTCTAACATCCATTTCAGAAATGACATCAGGAACATCTTTTAACTGCTTCAGAATCCATGGATACTGTAAGGTTGTGAGGTAAAATCAAAGAGAAAGCCATCAGCAACAGGCACTTATGACGTCCTGTCACGTGATACCCCCTCTGCTCATTAACTGTCGGTGTTTCCGTAATAGGCGGAAATCACGATCACTGAGAAATGCGTTTTGTGTTTTTATTGCTATTTTACAAACTCTTTGTTCAATTTTAATCACTTCAGCGCTTCCACACGGAATGTGACTTTTAGAATATCCTTTACAATATATCAAAAACTCAAAAATTACATATTTTTCCTTATCCTGACTCATACTCTTTTTTACTTGTAGAATCCAACAGAGCCGAGGTGGAATATATATATAATACTTTTGGATTTTAATAATTAGTGATTTGAACTGTGATGATTGTAATAACCCTATAGGAACTTCATAAAGCACTGAATTGATGAATTCCTGCTGCTAACTTATCAGCTGCCATATCTAGGTTATTACAATGTACTATTATGATAAAGCATATATATAACATTAATACAATGCTTAAGACTAATAGACTTAAGCATTGTTAATATCTTCAGTATATAAACTCCTTAGAGTTTGTTGTTAGCTAAATTACTTTAAAATATAAACATAGTACCAAGCTTAAGATATGATTAAACTTAAGCTAATATATAATAGCAAAACTCCTTTAGAGTTTGTTAGTTAATGTACTTATATGATATAGACATAGTGCTTTGAGCTTAAGATATGTGAATAAGCTTTAGCTACATATATAATAGCAAAACTCTGTAGAGTTTGTTAAGGCTAATATATTTTACAATATGAGTATAGTACTGTGCTTAAGATATAATTAACTTAAACTTGCTACATATATAATAGCCAAAACTCACGTAGGTGTTTGTTAGCTTATAGATTTATAATGTAACCATAGTACTAAGCTTAAGAAGATAAGATTAGACTTAAAGCTAAATGTATAGCAGTAAAAACTCCTTAGAGTTTATTAACTATATATACTTATGTTATATAACCATAGTACTGAGCTTAAGATATAAATTAGAAACTTAAGCTATATATATAATAACAAAACTCCGTAGAGTTTTTGTTAGCTAATACATTTATAATGTAACCATACTGCTTAAGATATGATGAAACTTAAGCTAATTGTATAATAGCAAAAACCCTTCAGGTTTGTTAGCTAAAATGTCTTTTATGATATAAACCTGAGTATTGAGTTTATGAAGGAAACCTTAAGCTACATACATATCAGCAAACACTCGTGGAGTTTGTTAGCTAATATACTTATATGATAGAAAAACTTAGTATTGAGCTTTGAAGGGAAACCTTAAGCTACATATATAATAGCAAAAACTACTTAGAGTTTGTGTAGCTATGCATATGATATAAACATAGTATTGAGCTTAAGATTTGAAGGAAAACTTAAGCTACATATATAATAGCAAAAACTTCATTAGAGTTTGTTAGCTAATACAAGTTATAATGTAACCATAAAGTTTGGAATTGTGATTGAGCTTAAGCCAAATATATAATAGCAAAAACTCTTTTAGAGTTTGATAGCTAATATACCTATATGATATAAACATAGTATTAAGCTTTAAGATATGAATAGAGCTTAAGTTACATATATATAATAGTAAAAACTCCTGGTGAGGTTTGTTAGCTAATACATGTTATAATGTAACCATATTGCCTTAAGATATGATGAGCCTTTAAGCCAAATAGCAAAACTCTTTAGAGTTTGTTAGCTAATATACTGATATGATATAAAGTTAAGTACTGAGCTTAAGATATGACTTAAGCTTGTTAATTGAGTTAGAAAGCAAACTCTTTAGAGTTTGTTAGTTAATGTACTTATATATGATACGGGTATAAAGTGCCGAGCTTAAGATAGAATGTTTTAGCTACACTATATATAGCGGTAGTAAACTTTGTAGAGTTTACAGCTAATATATTTTTAAAATATGAGTATAAGGTAGTACTGTGCTTAAGAAGGTACGAATTGTGTTGAAGGAAGCGGCAGCTCAAAACCTCCTTGTTGCAGAGCGACAGTTAGATGAGAATAACTCACAGCAACGGTTTTCAGGAGCAAGATTAGATTTAAGCTAAATAGAGAGGAAAGTAAAACCCTGCAGAGTCATTAACCATATACTTATGTTATATAACTATAGTACTGAGCTAGAGATAGAACAACCGGTTAGACATATATAATACAAACCCTCAAGAGAGCCTTGCTAAATAATACATTTTATAATAACCATACTGTCAAGATATGAGAGTTTGTTAGCTAAATTACTTTAAAATATAAACATAGTACTAAGCTTAAGATATGATTAAACTTAAGCTAATTATATAATAGCAAACTCCTTTAGAGTTTGTTAGTTAATGTACTTATATATGATATAGACATAGTGCTGAGCTTAAGATATGAATAAGCTTTAGCTACATATATAATAGCAAAACTCTGTAGAGTTTGTTAGCTAATATATTTTACAATATGAGTATAGTACTGTGCTTAAGATATAATTAACTTAAGCTACATATATAATAGCCAAAACTCTGTAGAGTTTATTAGCTTATAGATTTATAATGTAACCATAAGGTACTAAGCTTAAGATAAGATTAGACTTAAGCTAAATGTATATAGCAAAAAAACTCCTTAGAGTTTATTAACTAATATACTTTTATGTTATAACCATAGTACTGAGCTTAAGATATAATTAAACTTAAGCTATATATATAATAGCAAACTCCGTGACAGAGTTTTGTTAGCTAATACATTTTATAATGTAACCATACTGCTTAAGATATGATGAAACTTAAGCTAATTGTATAATAGCAAAAAACCCTTCAGAGTTTGTTAGCTAAAATACTTTTATGATATAAACCTAGTATTGAGTTTATGAAGGAAACCTTAAGCTACATATATAATAGCAAACACTCCGTAGAGTTTGTTAGCTAATATACTTATATGATATAAACATAGTATTGAGCTTTGAAGGAAACCTTAAGCTACATATATAATAGCAAAAACTCCGTAGAGTTTGTTAGCTAATATACTTATATGATATAAACATAGTATTGAGCTTAAGATTTGAAGGAAAACTTAAGCTACATATATAATAGCAAAACTTCAGTAGAGTTTGTTAGCTAATACAAGTTATAATGTAACCATAAAAGTTTAGAAATTATGATGAAACTTAAGCCAAATATATAATAGCAAAAACTCTTTTAGAGTTTTGATAGCTAATATACCTATATGATATAAACATAGTATTGCTTTAAGATATGAATAAGCTTAAGTTACATATATAATAGTAAAAACTCCGTAGGAGTTTGTTAGCTAATACATGTTATAATGTAACCATATTGCTTAAGATATGATGAGCCTTAAGCCAAATAGCAAAAACTCTTTAGAGTTTGTTAGCTAATATACTGATATGATATAAACATAGTACTGAGCTTAAGATATGAATAAGCTTAAGCTACCTATAAAATAACCCAAACTCTGTAGAGTTTGTTAGCTTATATATTTTTACAATCTGAGTATAGTACTATGCTTAAGATATAATTAAGTTAAGGTAAATATATAATAACCAACTCTGTAGAGTTGTTAACTTATATATTGTATGATGTAATAATCATAGTACTGTGATGATAAAAGAACTTAAGCAAATTATATATAGCATGTAGCTATTTAGTACTGTTATAAGATAAGTAGAAATCTGTAAGATTGACTTATCTTCTCCGAGGAACTGTCAACTGTTGTGCGAGGACCATGGGATCGAATTGGTGGATACCTGAGATGTCCTCGGTGATGATATCTCTCAGATAATGGTTGGCAACCACCATATCGGATCTCCAGAAAATAAACCCTCCATTATTTCAAATAATATTCTAGCAATCTATACGGAAAGGTTGATTTCTGTGAAGATCTATGCAACGTCGTTGATTAATTAATATAGCGACGTTTTGTGTTGTAAATAGCCTGTGCAATTGTCTTCACGTAGGCTTATAGACGGCATATGGCATACAGTTGATAGACAACTTATGCGATGTCTTGAACGGACTGGCCAGTGGCAGCTATATATGGACCAGTGGCTAATATAGGGAGACCTTGGAGGAATTCCTCGGTGGGGCGCCGAGGAGACTTCAGCGAGAAGCTCTTGAAGTATCCATTCTAGATTTCCTGTGTGAGGTAGACTTTGAGCCACTTAGCCTTCAGCGACCTTGGCGAAGGTATCGAGTCAGAGCCGATCAGTATATATATAATATATGGCGCTTGCCGCGAGCGACCTCTGTGTTCAACAGGAGTGAGTGAGTGAGTGTTTTGTTTCGCCGCGACTCAGCAATATGTGGAAGTCGGTGAAGCGCTACTCCTCGCGTGGCGTCCTTGTAACTGGTGAGGCTCTAGCTCGCTTCTTGGAGGTGGCCTGGGACTTCCTTAGCGAAGTGTCTAGAATCCGATCAATATATGAGCATTAGCTTCATACAGGGTGTGGTTCTTGCTGGTTCTGCATAAGTAGAGGCCGGAGAGTAGATCATCCTATCATCTTCAGAAGTCGTGTCACGAGAAATCTGGTGATAAAAAATCTCATTGATCATTCTAGATCTATTAATGCCAAGAACATGCGCCTCTGGCGTTTGAACTGTTATGGCTTTATGGTAGGCTGTGTCCATACCTGTGGCAACGCAGCAATCGAGTCGATCGGAGGTAAGGTGATGGCGTCTGCCTAGTCTTCCTTTATCAGGTATGTCTCGTGCCGAAGTTGCCACTCTTGGAAGGTGAAGAGATCTAGGTTGTTTACCATCCAATATAATTATCTCAGCGTCTGAAAATGATGCCTCCATCATTTTCTATCCCAGCATCGCTGATGAGATGTTGATGCTCTTCTGATGGTGGACTGTGTATTTCTATCTCTATGTCGGGTGGACGCCGGGGAGACCTGACTGTAGACTTGTGTGCAGACTTGTGTGGTGACCTGTGAGACGCGATCGGCGTGGTGATGTGCTTAATGAGATCGGGCGCTGTTAGCGGCGCAGAGATCGTGTTGGTGATCTCGTCTATGGGTTGACCTTCTCGGAGACCTGTGAGGAGAATGTTGATATAGCTTCGCTGGCTCTTGTGTAGTCAGGTGTCCTTCGCGAAGGCCCTGGCGAAACTTCCTCTGCTTCGGTCCTGAGGGAAGCGGCGATTTGACTACCAGCGAAGGCTACCGCGGAGGTCTGATGGTCTGAGTCCGCATCTAAGGATGAAGCGAGGAAGGTGATGATCTATCCCGCCTTCGCGAAGGCCATGAAAGGCTGTACATCTGGGTCCTTCGTGGAGGTGGTCTCATGACTTCCCTTCGAAGGTGGCTTCGTCGTGTGGCTGTTGCACGCTGATGGGGTGCCTCTGGGGTGTCGTCTGCGTTGGAACCTTCAGCGAAGGCTCCAGGCCTTGGGCTGGCTGCTTCCCAGTCTGTAGTGGCCTCCATCATGATCATGATTTGCCGCAACAGTTCATCTGGGATGGTCTGGCGACGAATTAGTCGGTGCCCTCTCTGCGATGTTAGCGGCGGGGCCCTCAGGAAGTCGATCTGAGCGTCAGTGTAGAGACCTCAGGCTGCATGGCGATCTCTGTTGATGTCACTGTAGCTGTCTCCGGTCAGCTTCTTTGGCGCGACGTCGGGGATGATGATGATCGGCTGATCATCGCAGAGGCCCAGTTCAGCGGCTGGAACAATCTCGGTTGAGAAAGTCGCAGTAGACTTCGTTGATTTCCCCTCAGAGGTCGGCGGCGCTGCCCTGGGGGTGCAAAGTCCGCGTTGAGTGTTGGTAGCGGCGGGACCCTCAGGAAGATCATAGAATATCAGCGTTGGTACATCAGGCTGCATGTTGATCTGCGCTGACATCACTGTTATCGAACATCGGTCATTCTTTTGATGTACATCAGGTATGATGATCGGCTGATCATCATACAGGCCAAATCTCGCGACGGGGAACAATCTCGGCCGAGAAAGTTCAAGCGAGACTTCGTTGATTTCCCCTCAGAGGGCGTTGAGATGCAGTAGAAACCCTCTAGTCTTCGGTTGCACGATGGGATGTCTGGGGAAGCAGGACGCTTCTTGGCGGCGGACTACGTCCACGCTCTCTACCACTCTAAGAAGGAACACCAGGCGGAGGGGGGTCAACCAACAGCAGTAGACTGGCGAGGGTTCAGGTGTATCAGTCATGGCTAGAGCTCTCTGCATCGCAGCGACCTATCTGCTGCGGCGTCTCAAACGCGAAAGTAATTATTTATTAAAGGTAGAATTGGATAAATTAGTATCGCGAACTGCAACGTGAATCACATGAAACATGGCAGTACAGCTAGAGGGCATATTAAATGGATCAGCAGCAGAATAAAAACGTAATGTGCAACAGTACAGAATTTTATCAACGTAATCCACTGCAACAACCACGGCCCGTGCATAAACAGTAGAAACACGACTAAATATCAATATATAATTGTTGAAAGATACTAGCTAAACCTCTATAGATCTCTATACGAAGTAACTAACTAAATATAATCAAAGGATATAGTGTGTCGGGAGACACAGGCGCTCTCACGTCCAGCTCACTGGGCGAAGAAGGAGAGAGTGAGGCACATGGGTAGAGGTGGCGCCCTCGTTCCCGCGCTTGTGGAAGGGAGGTAACTCGTAGTGTGCTAATTAGTGATTTTACATTGAAGGGAACTTCAATTAGGGAGATACAAGTGTTCCACTATGTTCGCAAGAGGAAGGAGACAAGCAAAAAGAGCATGAGTCAGGATAAGGAAAAATGTTTTGTTTTCGATTCGTATTCTCCTTTAAACAATGTTAATCATGAGAATACTATCAATTTCCATTCAGTAACATCAATCCTTTTTGAAGGTAAGGTATCACAAATAAATTTCAAATGATTAAATTTTGTGCAAGTTCAACAATCAATTTTGATTTTTTTTTTAAAATATAATCTACCAATGCCAAACTCTGATGGAATATAGACTTGCGTGAGAATCATACAACCATTACAGGTAATGTTTTGTTACCACTCATCTCCTCTACGTTTATACTGATGACTTGTTCATGCAATCAAACAGTAAATGAAAAACTTAGTGAGATTTTTTTTTTGAAAATCTGAAGCAACAACTCATTTGGTTTTTGAACATCTATTAATCCACAGTATACATGAAACCAGGTTAGACAAAACCAGCAAAAATCCCAGGTTACAACAGGTAAACCTTGCCTAGTGTTACTTGAAGAGTTACAGCCAACCTGCTACCCTTACACACAGAAACCATATCCGAATATAATGTGTCAAGCTATCAGTGTACTCAGGTCAAACTCTTTGTTCAGATCAAACAGAGCAATACAAATAATGAAACAATCCAACAACAAGCAGCGAACAAGAAGCCAACTTGGATCACATCTAGGTTACAAACCCTCACTGGACGAGCTGTGTAGATGGCCAAATGGCTGATTCTTGAGCTGAACTTTACGATGAATGCCCGTGAACTCGTACCTATATGTGTCCAACAGAAAAATTTACATCAACACGCAGAGCAAAGAAAGAAGCCGTGCAAGATGGCAGACTTGAATCTAAAGTGTATCATCAGGGTCTAGCCTTCTTTCCACAGTTCATTTTTCTCAACTGCTAAGAAGGTTCTTCATTCTTCTGAGTCTATATTTTTCCTACTCTTGTCTAAAATTGACAATAAATCATTCAAAATATCAAATGTCCCATCACCCCAAAAATGTCTTATTCTAACTGACAAATCAAGACATACCTGGGAATACCCTGGAATATTCCCGTTTCTATTCTAACAGTGTTGTCACTATCCAATTTATCCAAAGAATGCATTTATTTTAAAGTATCAGGATCAACAGAGTTACTCTGAAAAATATACCAGATCAAAATATGAAAGTTCTATCCTTATTGACCTAACACCAATCTGACTACCAAATCCCGACTACCTAATAATGACGTATCCTTCGACTCAGTGAAATGCCGATATTTTGTCAATGAAGCTGAAATATACTTAATCATTCAATATAGTTTCATCTCAATTCAAAGTCTTTCAACATGTTAAACTATGTTTATGTTCAACCAGCTTATTACTCTTTTGACTATATTTCTCTTTTTGCAAGTAAACCTTCAGAGTCCATTTCATTACTGTCAAGAAATAACTTCTGTGGTCTAAGTTGTTTTGCAGTCACCTCTGCTGAACACGCTGCTAATGTTAACTCAGATGATACAAACAATATATCAAGTTTACCACCTTGCAATGGACAGAACGGAACACAGAACAGTGAACAACAAGTACCAGGATTCCATGACTGTCCAGTTGAAACCTGCAATGCTGCTGGATCACCAGATGATTTCTCATATATGTCTAAAGGATAATCTAGAGAAAAGAAATATCAGTTAGAAATCTTGAACCTAGAAGAGATAAGAAACTTGGATTAGATATACTGCTTTAGAAGCTCAAAGTTATGTGGACATTTGTTATGAGGGCTTTTGTTAGTTATTAAGTTCTTAAGCTGTAGCAATGCAAGGGATTTGGGGGACATTTTGAATTTATGGAATTGACGAAATAAGACAGCTATAATAATCCCATACTAATACATAGGATGGTCCTATAAGGGTGTTTGCAGGAAACACAAGAATGTTCATTTAACTACCAGCATTGGGGTTGGGATACAAAATTATTTAAGGCAAGACAATATTTATTCTATAGTTTTTAAGTGCACTAATAACGAGCTAAATGGATATGCTTAAACCTACCCTAAATCTTATGTTTGTAATCACCAGACATAAATATGTAGTTTAGAAGGGCTTCCAGCTGTCCAGTGTACACATTATATAACCAAATGTGCTTAGTAAGCTACAGTCAACCATATTCTGCCTGTTTGATTGATTATATATATACACACTGTACAACAAAAACCTGGTCCCCTTGGCTCGGGCAGACTACACATGCTTCACAAAAGGCGTTCTATTGACCATGCACTGCTAGCAATTCGGCCAAAGTCCCCACACAAAACAACACAGAGCGTCAACAGCATGGAGTCTGGATTACAAATCTGAAGACCATTTACACACCCTCTTCACTGGAAGACTTCTTAGGGCAACCCTGAGGCTGGTATTTGATCTGCACTTTGCGATTTATTCCAGAAAAGTGTCCATACCTGAAACATTATGTGACCAACACACATTAGTGGGCAAATTAAAATCAATATCTTGATGAAATCACATTCTCCATCATGATGTCACTGGAACAATAGATTGACCTGTTAATCCCCTTTGGTGTGTATAACCACACAATTACATGCCGCAGTGTGGACAAAGAAATGGGACAATAGTCAATTTAATAATCACATTTACATGCGGCAAATGAATGTGGACAAACAGTAAAACAATAAGTAACAGTATTACCAGAATTACATACAACAAATCAAATGTGGACAAAACAGAGAACAGTAAGAAATTGTAACTTGGGGGATAATTTTGAAGGGCTGTTCAAAAGGGAATGAGAAAATAACTGACAAGAGACGTTTCAATATGAGTAGAATTACCAAGTATTCAAGTCAGACAATCAATTTATTTGAATGCATCGATAAAGGTTCATGCCATCTGGGCAGCCATGTTAATCAGCCACGCCATACATTTTAACAGCCTCTTAATCAGTCCTTACAACAAGGGGCCGCGGGGTAGCCTAGTGGTTAAAGCGTTGGCTCGTCACGCCGAAGACCCGGGTTCGATTCCCCACATGGGCACAATGTGTTAAGCCCATTTCTGGTGTCCCCCGCCGTGATATTGCTGGAATATTGCTAAAAGCGGCGTTAAACTAAACTCAGTCAGTCAGTCAGTCCTTACAACAAGCATAAGCTACTGGTGACCTAATCTGCACAGGAATGCCAGATATAATTCTACCCATATTTTTTCAAAATCAAACTGAAACACAAAGAACAGATTAGTTATCTCGCTGGAGACAAATGCTATTAGGACATTTTCTTCATCAGAGCAAATATTGATCAGACACTGTATCATAATAGACAATCGCCAAAACAGCAAAATGTCTTTAAGACATTTTAAAAATTCATTTATTCCATGTCACTAGGATCAGTCATAGTAAGAATATTATTCAATCAAATACACTGAATTTTTCCAATGTGAGCAAAAAGATCAAGTGTAACTTGTATATATGATGAAAAACAATGCTTCTGTATTTTTTCAAAGCAAGGAATTCTCAGATTTTTCCCCAGGAAATTGGAATTAGTCTGTCAGCATTTATGCCATTTCCAGAAAATGGCTTTGTGAAATAAACTACAGAAATTCTGATGTTTCATTCACACACTTATGAAATCAGTTTAATGTTTAAGTGACAAGGATCTCATCCAATGGAAAAGCTGAATATTGTGTAAATTTCATGTTAAAACATTCTTATTAACAAATCAATCAGGGAGTCAGGAAATAAAAAAATTCAATTAAAATAAATAAAAATAAATCAAACAGTTAGAGATTGTTTAACAACCTTTACATTTCTTTACTGTAAGTACCCGATCCAATCTAATATTGTTAATAATTTTTTGAAAGCTGATATGACAAGACACATTAAACCCAAAGACTGGAATTCAGTGGTTTCAATTCTAAACAGACATACAGAATCACACACATTGACAGATAAGACCTACATTTCCAACACAAGTTTTAGCTGCTGTAGCTTGGCCTTCTTCTCCTCCACTTCTGGATCCACTTTGTACTGACTCTCACTCAGCAGGTGGCGGACAATGTCAAGCACTTCCTGAAGCTGCTTCGGTTTCTTGAGCTTCAGGTGAGCCTTCTTCAGCCCTCCATACTTTTCAAACAATTCAAAGAACCTGGAAGAATCCGACAAATGACCAATGACCTAGATTCTTTATTGTCCAGTGTAATGAAAATCAAAGTGTCCATGTCATGACCTTAATTATGCCAAATGATGTTCAGGGAATGTTTAATACAAGAACATACATATACTAACCAATTATGTTATCTTCAAATTCAAACGTTCATAAATAAAAATGAAATTTTCACATTACTTGTTATCACAGAGCTGTCATAAAAAACCTCTTGTAGTCTTGTTCTGTAATGGTTGGCAATTCATTAATACTTAGGTTTAGAAATATATACACACTTTTTATGTTTCACTTCCATCTTCATTTTCTGTTTGGGTGTCCGGTCGCCATGACGAATAATAGCACTTACACATCGCAGCTCCATCCTAATTTCAATGCAAATATAATTTCAATGAAGATATATTGATGTTCCATCCAAAACTAAAACGTCTTTGCAGTTTAAGAACATACTGAAAGATTATCATGTAACAGAAAGCCCAATATAATTAACATTGATTAGTGCTGTTCTGATGATGAACAGTAATAGAGGTAAAACATATTAATCAACCAGTCATTAAATCTATCTGTGCATAATTTCCCACCCTATACTACTACCATATACTTTAATGTACTGGAATTCCAATTTTTTTCATATCTGCTTACAACTGGGGCATCTTCAGTGTCATAAGCGAAAAAGTCAACAATATGGCATTCAATCTAATAAAGTTCAAAAACAGGAATAGTTCTAAATGAGTATGAAAGATTCTTAACAGGGCGGAGTCATACTTCTTGAATGAACTTCAGCTACAATCTAACTGCCATCTCTGCTACCAGCTACTTACATGGGTCCTTGTGTCGTAGGAACCACTGGTATATCTTCAGGCCCAGCCCCTAACACCCATGGAAGCTGAAGCTGAGGGGCTAAGGCTCTCATGATCATTGTTCTGTGAGAAAAAAATTAATTTTTCAAGTAAAATTGATATTTTATACTTATCCTGACTCATGATCTTTTGCTTATCTCCCTTTCCTAGTGGAACACTTGAATCCTTTGAAGTTCCCGAAGTGGACGTAAAAATACACTCACCCATGAGTTACCTCCCTTTTTCCACGTAAACAGTCATGTGACCAGCCTTACTTGTCACTCTCTCCCTTTTCACCCAAGCGGATGGTTGGGGGCGAAGAAACGATCGGCTACAACAGAGTTGACACCGGCTCTAAGTAAGAAGAAGACTTAGTCTTCATCTACGTCGCAGAGGAGAGCATCTGCAGCCAGATTGGAGGCTAATCTACGCGGCCTAGTAAGTCAAAGCATCAGAAATCCTTCAACGAAGAGATTATACCTCCTCATGAAGTAGATGTATTTGATGAACCTCAGTTACTTCTACCTGAAGTACTTATTAGATCGGCACCTCAATCAACTTCCACGACTACTAAATTGTCTCCTGCAACTGCTACAGCAGGCCAGCTGTTTGACGACCAACCACCAACTTCTCAACGGAGTGAAGTTGAGGCACACAACTCATCAGCGTTCCCGAACACTTTATCTACATCGCAGCAGCTTCAATCAACGCAGAACTTTGATCCAGGTGAATTCAGGATCAGGTCCGAAGCTTCATAGTGACCTCTTTGATGTGCTGATACGGACTGAACAAAACAGGTAGCCCTCATGTGTGATATTGCAGAGATGTTCTTGCAGATCAAAATATCACTAGAAGATAGACCATACCACAGATTTCTCTGGAGATCTATGAATACAGATTCACCTCCTGAGGTGTATGAGTTCAGTCGTGTTGTATTTGGAAACACCTCTTCTCCTTTCCTGGCTCAGTTTGTAACCCAGGAACATGCTAAGACACATTCTGTAGACCTTCCTCTGGCTGCAGAAACTGTCATGAAATCCACCTATATGGATGACAGCATGGACTCAGTAGAGAATGCCGTTGAAGGCATAGAACTGTACAACCAGTTAACTCAGTTATGGTCTAGTGCTTCAATGCATGCTCGAAAATGGTTGTCCAATTCACTTAACTCCTAGATAACATATCTGAAGCAGATAGAGCTTCTGAAATTGATCTTTCTAAGGGTCATTTACCTTTGGTAAAAGCCCTCGGGCTAATGTGGATTGCTGAAAAAGATATTTTCACATTCAAAGCGGGAACGTCTATTCAACAAGAATCCACCAAAAGAGGTTTTCTTAGGCAAATTGCAAGACTGTTTGATCCGCTAGGATTGGATTCTGTGGATTGTGTGACATTGGATTCTGTGGAGACATTAGATTCCCTGGATTCTGTGACTTTGGATTATGTGACATCAAGATTGACACTGAACTGTGAACTGTGAGTATTGAATATTGACTGTGAACTGTTATTTGAACTGTTTGTGACATTATATAACTTGTTATGAACATTGTGGGATATTCGAGGATTAATGGACTTTCAGCTTGTAAGTATGAAAAGTATTTAATTTCAGTTTATTGCAGATGCTAGAGGTGTTAGCATTGTATTAGTATTGATTGAATTGTTTGTATTGTGTTGACAGGAGTCTTGTCAAGGAGAAGGGTATGGACAGAAGGAAATAGATGTTTTCGTTTTTAGCTTGGGTCAGCGTGCCCAAATACACCGGTCGCTATGCGTATATGCAAAATCTCGTGCATTTTATGGTCATAGCTGATGACAAGGTTAATCAGTTTAACATCGGCAGTTAGTTAGACACATTGCTGAGGGACAGGGTCGTCCATATCAAGCTCCAGCTAGGAGTTACAAATAACTTATTAGATTGCTTCCATTATCGGGAAGACATTTACACAGATACATAGAAGCTTAGTTAACATTCACACTTTTGGTGAATGTACAGTGCAGGGATTTTTCATTGGGTTTACTTTTTTGTTTTGGTTTTGGTGTATTAAATGTTCAGACATAATTATTTTGACTTTTCGTTTATTTTATAAATGGGGAATATGAACTGCCTCATTCCCAATGACAATATCGTTCTGGATGAGAGCCGTCATATTGAGAGCCTATAAGCAGCAGGACTAGAACCTCCTAGAGCTCCCAACCCACAGGAAGTCAGAGCACTGGCATCAACATTGGCTCTGCATGGAAATTGCTCTATATCAGCAATTATGGAGGGCTGCTTTTGGAAGTCGGATACGGTGTTTGCTAACCACTACCTCCGAGACATAGCCACCGGAGACGTCTCAGGCATTCGCTATTTTGGGCCTCTCGTTGTAGCACAGCAACTAATGGTTCCACAAAGGCGTTGAGTTGGAAAAACACACCCTTTATCATGTTGACTTGTTGATAACATTTACTAAGGAAAAGTATTAGTTTGAAAGTCCATGCGCACAGTCTAGGACAGACTAGCATAAGTGATTAAAGACCCTGTATGACTAAAGATCTTACCTGTACATTAAGGGGTCGCAACTCATCTATGATAAAGATCTTATCATAATCTATGGGTTGTTATAGGTATCTACTAATAATAAGATACTAGTATATCTGAAGCCACATGAATCAAGATGATTCAACTTGTCTGAGATTGAAGTAAGACAAGAAAGTGGTCCCCCCGAGTTATAACGGAAATTGGAAGAATAGGATCTCGGAAATGCCGTTACGCAGTTCCCATCGGGGTGATACAGGACGTATCTAAGGACAGCTGATGAATCCAGGAAGTGGCCTGACCCACCACCAATCTGTAGGATTCTATAAGCAAATGATCATGAGTCAGGATAAGAAAAAATATGTAATGTTTCAAGTAAAATTGATATTTTATACTTATCCTGATTCATCAGGACAAGCCCTCCCAACCTCCCCGCTGGAAACACTTCAGATTTCACAGTAGATCCAAGTGCATGGGCAGAAAAATCAGGAGAAAGTGACAAGTAAGGCTGGTCACATGACTGTTTACGTGGAAAAAGGGAGGTAACTCATTGGTGAGTGTATTTTTACGTCCGCTTCAGGAACTTCAAAGGATTCAAGTGTTCCACTACCATTCGCATAGGAAAGGGAGATAAGTCAGGACTATAGCTTGGCCAATCTAATAAAGTCAGATTTTGGGTTCAAAACCAGGCCTGTGAATGCTTTGAACGATGGTTTGGGTCGTTGTCCTGCTGGAAAATCAAAAAATTTCCATAGAACACATGAGCAGATGGAAGTAAATGTCCCTCGAGAATATCTGTGTACCGCTCTGATGTCTTTGTTATAATACTCTAAAATAAACTTTCTCTTCTCTAAATCATCCATACTGAGGATCACTGAAAATGTCGTCTGATTGGAAGTAAACAAAGGAGGATAACTCTTCACAAACTAATAAAAAAGAGAGTTGTCTCTCTTGAATGAAACCAAGCACTTGATAGCTGGACAAGGTTGTTTATACTAGAAATCCAATTAAACATATTCCTAAATTTCTCAATAATTTCTGGTCATACTATATGTCTGTTAGTTTAGGTAGAAGGCAACCAGTTTGAGACTCAACATGCTCAAGTGACAGAAGAAATTGTCATCTGCAAAAACCATGAGCAATACTACTGACTGAGCCTTAGAGAGCTCCACATTACCTAAGGAGGGTATCAAAATCTGCAGCAAAGAAGTGTTGCTGAGGTTAAATACATTTTGAGACCTTCAAATATGAGACTTCAAAACACACAGTATTCACTTTACGATGCGATTCTGGATGATCATTATTTTGCACTGTCAGATGAATGCTGCAAAAATAAAGGGACATGCTTCAGGCTATGTTTGTTTCTTTGTTAACGCCACTCTTGGCAATATTCCAGTAATATGGCAGCGGTTTGGACATAATCGGGTTTAGACCAGACAATACAGTGATCAACAGCATGAGCAGTTGGGATACGATGACATGTGTCAAACAGGTCAGCAAGTCTGACCACCTGATCATGTTAGTTGCCTCTTACGACAAGCATGGGTTGCTGAAGACCAATTTCAACCCGGATCTTCACGGACTAGGCTATGTAGCACTGTACTTCATATATATAAAAACAAATGAAGACTCGTTTATATATAAAGCAAAAAAAGATAAACTATTCAACAACTGTAACGGCAGTCACTAAATAACTTACCCAAGTATTTTGGCACAGTCATCATAGTATTTACTGGAAGTCTTCACAAAGCTAAACCCATTTACATCACACACATAGGACTGGCCACTAGCTCTCAGCAGATCAAATCCACATACATTTTGCTGAAAGGATAAAATAAACATCGTGAAACATCTGTTAATGAGCACTATATAAAGGATGTAGTAAGCATTTCATTCAAAGCCGGCCGCCTCTGTGGTGTAGGGGTTAGAGCGTCTGCCTGGGGAGCGAAAGGTTGCGGGTTTGATCCCAGGCGACGTCATACTAAATGACGTTAAAATATGGTCCCTGCCTGGCGCTTGGCATTAATGGGTACAACAAGGACTGGTCCGCTCGGAGTCGGTATAATGTGTCTGAGTGGGGTATTCATGCTTAACTGCAGCATGGTATTTCAGTGGGCTAGCACTATAAAACCAGCTGAAGTCTGGGCTAGTACAAGCAGCCACACATACACACGCATGCACGTCATCATATGAGCAAAATATTCTTAAGTGCGACGATAAAGCCCATTTCACCTCACCTCAATCAGAGCCTATATTTATTCTAATGGCTAAAGTGAGAATTTACTATCATGATATTTCATGTTTTGTACAGAATGATCAAAGATCATTAAAGAAGCATTGTTCTTTTGGAAAGATAAAACTAGCTTCCTCACTTCAAAATACAACTGCCATTGTTCTCATTTCAGTCTTTGTTTTAAAATATTCTTACCTTGAAAGCAAGACAAACTTTCTTGGCAATCATCTTCTCTTTGGCACTAAGAATAACAGGATATCTGATCTCCTTCCCATCCATGTCCCGCTCCACCTTCCCATCCAGTGCTGGGGATTTCCTGGCCTCTGCATGGGCATAGTCAGGACCCACTGTGTACACCTGGATAATAACAAGCTTATAGTCATTGACTGCTCTTGTAACTGGACACTTTAATATAATACTGTTAAAGGTCACATAAACCCTAGGGGGTACAAATACATAAATCACTAACTGGCATCGTTATAAATGAAACCCCGTCATTAAAACTACTCATTTCGACCTTTAATTGACTTAAATCGACCTTTTGACAACAGTGCACAATTCTCACCCGCGAACGAAATTTCAACCAATCAGAGCGGCGCGTCTCTGTGACGTCATATGAGGAATAGCTTTGAGGGCCGATGCAGAATTCATCTACATTTTAGGGGTTAAATTATCTTGTTTACAGGCTTGTATAAACCTGAAATCGTGACAATTGTTGTGGAAAATGAAAGCTATATGTTCTCACAATCTACTGTCATTGAATTTTGTCTCCTGCTTTGCCTAGTTTCCGAAAGTAACAACTTGTTTTCATAGACGATTCTGTCAAAATCGATTGGTGTCGTTAGGGTCCTATTTGTATAATGACTGATCCAAATTGATCCCATTTCTGTGTTTTTACTTCGATATTTAATCATGTCATGTAAAATCTGTTTGTATTCTCAAAACAGTGTCGGCCCATAAGTTTTCACATGCAATACAGCAATTAATACTCCCTTGTTGAAACCCGTGTTAGGTGGTATAAACCTACACATGTTATTTGTCATCATTCACTTGATGGTCAGTTAATGAATTTATAACAGATATAATTAGTGGTAACACACTTAGATTACCCGACAAAGGTTCCCATTTGGCATTTCTTATGTCTGGAGTAAATATTCAACATTATAAACATCGATCAAAGGATTAACCGATAACACGCTGATTGATTAATTACTTTTATCTAAACAGCGGAATTGTCAAAAGGTAGTGTTTATGTATGTAGATTTACTAATCTATACTGAATACACTCTGTCGTCGGTCGGGTGTCTGCGTAAAAACAACGCCCTTCTTTCAAAGGATTAACCGGCAATACATTGATTGATTGCCCATTATTGGCTAACTAAATTACTGTTTTTAAAGAAAGGCGGACATTATGCAATTAGTTGCCAGGTGTGCTATGTTGGGTGACCAATGAGACTATACACCAATACCTGAAAAGATTTATCACTTTTTCGTATATTAAACTGTTAAAAGACACATCATTTGGAACAGTTTTGTGGATATTGATGGATACATTCCTCGAACAAGGTAATGGCCTGATATTGTTCCTATAACTTTAATCTGTTGTAATTTTAATATTTGCATTTTGTTTTTATTCATTTGTCGTAGCATTCAACAGAATCATTGTTTTCGCCGTGAAGTGTAATGAGACAGACAACATGCACTAGGGTGTGTGTGCGAATTATGATTCACATTGGCAAACTTTAAAATGTCTAGATATTACAGTTCTGTTATAAATTCACTATAAGTATCAGCAGATCGTCTGCTTTTTATTTAGTTTCAAAATGCATACAAGTATGATAATAAACTAATTAGGATTATAAGACCAAATATAAAGACGCACATTGACTGACTAGTATCTACATACTGGTGAGTGGACATTAACCATGTGAATGTAGCAAGAAATTTATCGCGCAGTATTGTGACTTCGACCCCCACCTCGCTTCCGTGGAAGAAATCGTTATGTTATAAGTTATGTCATGCAAAATCCATTTGGTTATGATTTCAATACATATTTAACTACGAGTAGAAAGTAGTCTTGATTTTCGAACTTGATGAAAACAAACTATAATCTCATTAATTCTAACAGATTTTTTTATTTTCAAAAATGGCGGCGCCCTGTAGCGAACATCCGCCAGTCTGAGGATAAATGGTATTTAGGTTTGTTTTCTCCGAAAGTTAAAATCAAAACTACTTTCTATAAATAGTAATAAAATATGTATTTTTTGATGGCCAATAGGATTTTGCATGACATAGCGATAACATAACAAATTCTCTCCTGGCAGCAGGTGGGTGTCATATAATACTACTTACAATATTATTGTTACTTGACCACAACCTCACTTCCGAGGAAGAAATCGTTATGTTACAAGTTGTGTCATGGAAAATCTTTATGGTCATCAATCATATACATATTTTACTACAACTAGTAAGTAGTTTTGATTCTTTAACTTCATTGAAGCGATCTGAACACAAGTAAGATATCGTTTCAGGCTTCCTAACGCCACTTCTCGCGACTCACAAACATAACCCATTTAGCTTACGAACCGCGGGTCCTGTGGAAATCTGTGCATGGTGACACCATCGCCCGACCCCTAGGAGCAATTGACGACAAAGCAACGATTCGGGCATATTGTCGTTGATGTCGAGAAATCATCAAAATGATGAGCGTGCTACACACTTTCTATACAACTAACTGAAAATCGTTCCTCATATGACGTCACTGCAGTGCTCGGGCGACAGAGTTACGTAACCTGTCTGTGGTTTCGATGGCGGGCCGAGAGGGAAGCAGGCGACTTTTTGGCCACTTTTAACCGCTCGGTATTAATTAACCACAAGATTTTAAAGAATAAATTTGGTGTTCCGCATAAGACTAACCACAAATCTTTCATATGTAATGGTTAAAAGAGTAACAAAAAACAAAGTTTATTGGTTCTTTAACATAATGGAAGAACAGGGGTGTGTTCGAGCAAAGTGTTACAAGAGGCTGGAAACTTTGTTTCAGGCCATTTACCCCCTGCAGTCGAAATTACATGGGAAAATACATAACATGAGGCAGAATGAGTCTAAAAAAAATAAACATTTTCCCAATTATGGTACTAATTATTTGTACTTGTTTTTACATATGAGACTGATAAAAATAACTGTGGATTATGAACAGTGAAAAACTTAATCTGGACTGTACCATTCCCAGTACAATTGTACGGATTGATGAAAATAGCTCTGTTCCTGTTTCTTCAACAATGACTATTTCTGTTTGTAAAATACATCAAAGGATCAGTACATTACTACATACCTTCACATCAGTGCCGTCTGTTGGCATGAAGTCTTCATAAATGTAAGAACCAGCAGATCTTACACGACTCATAACAGAGTACACACTACTGCGGTCATGAACCTGGAAATACAAGGTCATGGACAGTTGTGATGCTTGTCATGTTTCAACAACTATGATCATGATGAAAAGCTCTCATAATAACTATCCCTACATTTTATCAATTTCATCAAACTTAACACTGTTCTTAACTTAAACAACACTCTGAATTCAGTGTTTAATAAACATAGTAAATGAAAGCTCAGAAAACAAATATCTCCTAACATACCTCAAACCAAAATGAAAGGTTTCTGATCACCATAATCACATTAGCACAACAATTGCCATGTACCAGTAGTTTCCTTAATGGGCAACATATGGCAATAAATACAGACAATAACAAATGACATATCTATAGTACTGACAATAAACATGATAAATGATAGACAACATGGCCAAATATAAGTCAGAATGTACAATATTGCTTGTACAATATGTTCTAAAAATTATATGCATTCTTTTCATAATCAACTACATGGCAAAAAATACAAACATAGTATGATCTCTATTTGTATAATATATAACCAAAAGGAACACGCTTGGGTATAGAGAATGCTTTCATAAAACCTGCAATGTGGGAGCTATCAAAGAGTTGTTTCAAGTAAACATCTCTTTGTTTGACCACATGAAAAGGTTTAGGTGAGTTAAAGTTTTACGCCACACTAAGCAATATTCCAGTTATATAAGGGTGGTCTCTAAATAATCAAGCCTGGATCAGACAATCCAGTGATCAACAGCATGAGCATCATCCAAGCAATTGGGATACCATGACATGTTCAACCAATTCAGAGTCTGACCAACCGATACTGTTGCCTTTTACGACAAGCATGGGTTACTGAAGATCAATTTAACCCGGATCTTCACAGGTCTGAAATAGTTTGAAATAGTTCAATAACTATGATAACTGTCTGAAAAAACATAATGGTAAGTTACTAAGTATGTGAATGGTGTCCCATGTCATCATCAGCAATATTCCATCCAAACACTGTGACCTTTAAACATTCAAGTCAAGGTCCAGGCAAACATACTTATGATATCATGAACAGATGCTCTTGATATCTTGAACAGCCATGGTTCATCAAGGCACAATGACAAACAATGAGCCAGTTATTACATCACAACAACCAAAGTATTTGGCATTTGGGAACGATGGGGGTATTTTAGCCCAAAATGGGTTTTAAATTAAAATACATATGAAGAGAATGAACTAAAAGCATGATGCATGCAGCTGCGGTCTCTGCCTCTTCTGTTTAGCTTACCAATCACCAGTGCACTACGAAAACATATAACATGACATAAAGGCGGCCTATTAAAGCTGATCTGTCAACTCAAATAATCCAAGAGTGAAAAACAGGAAACATTTCCTGAAGCACTTTTCAGTAAAACAAATTACTGGTTGTACATGGATATTTGTTCATGAGGTGTATGGAGGTTGATTCCTTGCATGACCTAATCTAATGAATCTCTTTTAGCTGACAATGTCAAGCTAAATTCAGTAATCATGGTAATTATTAATACCACATTTTAAGTATGCCAAGGTCAGGGCTGGCAACAGGAAAATCTATTTTCAGCTGAAAACTTAATATTGTGTCATTGAACAGGGGGTTTGAATTGATCAATGTAAAATAAAATCGGCAGAAATCCGCGAGTCAGCAGAAAATTGCCATCCCTTCAAGGCTGACTGTAAACACAATCTGGTATGGTCAAGACAAACCAAGGACTGCATGATCAAAGATCAAAGATGTGACTGAGACACCACAAGAAATAACTAGATCAAAATCACCACCTGATCCTCATATGTCTGTGATGAGCATGTGGTACTGACACCTCTTTTCCCCTTCAATGATGTGATCAAACTGTTGACAGACCAGTTTCAAACAATTCAGAGTAAATAACTGATTGCTAGCACAAAGCATACTGGGAGCAGCCAGAAACATGGAAACCCCATACCTGTCGTACCTTACGAAATAAACGTGTGCTACCTCCACCTGCTGACATAGGGAAATAGATGTGAATGTTGTGGTCTTCGGCATCTACAGGCTTCTCAACAAAGGGTTTGGGGAACAGGACACCATCTATCTCTATTGAGTCCTCAGTCTGTACATATTTACCTGTAAAAGAACTGCTGCCAGTCACATCCCAGTTGATTTCAACAGTAAATATCAAAATATTAATATTATATCTAAAGTATATCTTCAAGTTCATAAGTTGAATCAAACCCTCAGAGTCGGTTTTGAAACTATTTGCAATATATACAATAAGCTGTGGTGATAATGAACTCAAGGGACCAATCGTCTCTTAACTGCGACTGACATATACAGTACCGGTAAGTGAAAGGGAATATTCAAACAGATTGTTTTAACCTGGTTTACTGTGATTAGGGCTGGGACGATACACTATGTTATGTTACGATACGATACGTTTTGCGATATTCTACCTGCGATACAATACGTATCACAATACATACACCTTGAAAGAATGGCATAGTATTAAGATTTAAAACGATTAATTTCAAGGAATTGTGTATAACTGATAGTCCATTAGCTTCCATTCAGTACTCTAAATGTACACTTAAGGTTTTCCAGTACTCAATATTGAACAAATCAGGAGTACGTACTCCTGATGTTGAAAAATTATCTTGAGCCCTGTAAAACTGTTTTGAAAAAAAGTTGATTATCGTTTTGTATCGATACAACAGTCGACGATACGATAGCTGTATCAAACTTAAATGTATCATGATGTATCAGTCAGGGTTCCCACAGGCATGGCAGGCAAAAATCCCTGACTTTTCCCTGACAAGTATAGATTTTTCCCTGACCATTTAAGTGTAAAAACTGGCCTCCTTCCTCCCTTTCAGTCAGTCCTAACCACCGTGTTAAGATATTTCCTTTACACATATCATAAATACACACAGTATTTGTTAATTTATTACATTAACCAAAACATTGATATTTGTGATGAAGAAAATTTTCCTTGACTCTCCTGCCACAATGTTACATAATACTATTAGATACATTTGACCGTGACCATCAAATATATATTCTAAGGTGAAGTCAGTAATATATCATCTGAAAACTTTGTATTTTATATTAAAGGCTTTTGACAAAGAGCATAAATGTGAAACTAATAATTTAATTGAATTGTTTCATTCAAAGTCAGGAACACAGTTCTTCATTATCACAAAATGTTGTAATTATCAACGGCATATTTGGAAAGAATAAACATGCAAGATGTAGCTTTACATTCAGTACAACCATGACAATTAGATTATGAACACCATTCAAAGACTTTCAATTTTGTGAATAAACAGCAAATGTCAGAACATAGGGCATATTATAAACCTATGCTGTACTTTAACAATGGAACTTATATGGGTATTTTTGGCCAAAATGGGCTTTCACAATTTGCAAGAAACCACCATAGCCATCATACTATTTATAATATTTTGGAAAGGTATACAAATGAATGGAAAATTATCTGTTAACATAGTTATCTTTAGAAAGGTGGATCTATTGCCTATAAAGAAAAATGTTTTTGAATGGCACACAATTATCTATTGTTAATCACTATGCCTATCTCAGACTAGTGTTTTTCCATGCTAAACAAGAGTCATCAGAAGGTGACAAATCCCCCGGCCCCTACAAATATGAAAGAGCAAATCATCTGACAGTTACTTAAAGTTGAACTTCATTTTTGTAGACAAAGTCCAAAACGTTTCCATGGAAACCAAGCAAAATAGATACGACAAAAATCTGTAAATAGCAAAAGGCACCACTTTAGGTTCTGTTTGATATATCTGCAAAGTTTTGTTGAAAATATTGAACTGTTTTCGAGTTATGCTCCAGAAACAAAATGATTACGGACGGACAGGGGAAGAAGAGAGAGACAAAAAGAGTGTTATATATCTGAATATCATATTGTTTGATTCACAAATTCAACCGATTGTGCTTCATAGAAGGATATGTCTATTATGTAACCCATCTGTAGAAGATGAAATTCACATTATGCTGATTTAAGAAAACAATACATGCCAAATAATTATCTGTAAAAATATCCTTCAAGTGACTTTGTTTCCATTCTTTCCTCCAGAAATGAAAATGTAATATGTAATCTAGGGCTTTATGTAAAACATGCTGTTATGCTTAAAAGCAATCTCTGATCTGAACTGTAATTTATTTCATGAAATGTCTGTAACGTGTGCTGCATCTTTGACTTTTGACAACTACCATACCTGATTAGCGACATTCAGAGTCTTATTTTTCCCTGACCAAACCCCTAAATTTCCCTGACTTAACCCCCAAATTCTCTGACTATTCCCTGACTTTTGAAAACATATAAAAATTCCCTGACTTTTCCCTGACTTTCAGAGAAATGCCAAATTTCCCTGACTTTTTCCTGACCTGTGGGAGCCCTGTCAGTGCATCGGTGAATCGTCCCAGCCCTAACTGTGATGCGATAAAGGGACTGCTGTGAACTTGGTAACCTCCAGTACAAACTCAGAATGGACTTGAAAGATGATATCTGTAACCATCTGAATAGTTAGAGCAGTATTCTTTAAAAAAAAAACATAAGCACTGACTGATAGCCTTTTCTTCATTTCTGTTGAGGACAGCGTATCTTGGGTGAGCAATTCCCTCCTGGACTAGAATCTGGTACACTTGTCGCCTAAAATACAATACAAATATTCTATTAATGAGATGGAATGGTACATATTCTGGTTCTTACTTAGAGCTTTTCCTACTAAATACTCTAACAACTTCTAACATGCATAGATATATCATGATTATGTGTATCTAATGTGAACCTAAATGAACAAAATATTAACATTTGATCAAGCTAATCGTAAACACAATAAAGTTAATTTTGACATAGCAACTCTTTTCCGTATATTCAAGCATAATGCTCAACTGTCATTGCTGATAAGGCAAACAAATTTGTTGTCACATAAAGGTTCAGAATTAACATTTATCTGAAAGTCTTAGACAAGTTACCTTTCCTTATGGAATACGACTGTTAGTGTTTGTACCACAAGAACATCATTTGGAAACTAGTGAAAATCAAAATTAACTTCAATCAAAATCTTGGTGAGATGAAAACACTCACTAAGCCTTCTTTTGCAATGACTCTTTGACATGATGTGTAAGCAAATATGTGAAACCCTTACATATATGTCAGCAATGCTAGGTTGATCTATGTCATTTCTTCATATTCAAGTGATTTTGCTTGAGACAAATGTCTAAACCTTTTTATGACTTTATCAACATTTAAAAGGATAAACAGGATGACATGTTTATATGACAAATAGGTAGAAAGAGTACTACTAATGTCACTGTCTGATAATGTACACTCAATAATTCCTCAACCAATTAGGTTATACCCCTTCCATTAATTAATTACATGAATTCAGCAAGTTTAAAACCTACCTGTCTCTCAAACAATACTGATTTTCCAAGTCATTGATGACAAAAGGTTTTCTGAGCTTCTCATATGCAATGGCTTTGCTAAGCGGGAAGCCGTGTGAGTAGAACGATATCAGAGCATCACAGATAGGCCAGTCCTCAATGGATTCATTCAAGATCACAGATTCTTCAAACACAAGAATCTGTATTCTCTCAAAATGCTCAAGTCTTTGAAGAATTTCCCTCATTGGCTTAGACATAGCCTTCTTCGACATTGCACACACCCCAACCACAATCCTTCTGTCTGCGGAATCAGATCGCTGAAATACAAATGAGACTTTTCTTTAAAAACGCTTTTCATGATTACCATGAATGAAGATAATGCAATATTTGAGGAGTCAAGGGGTCCTTGCCATACCCCTAATGTTGAATGAAAAGATGTGGTCCCATAATTTCAAATACAACATACATATGGAGCAAAAAAGGATGATCGCATTATCCCCAATAATATAGAACACTGATAACAAGCATTGTCACTAAGGTGACATAATCCCCCGCTGCAAATTATCAAATCAAACTTAACAAGTAATGAAAGTGATGGTTGTAATTTAAGATGAAGTTAAATGTAAACAAAACATGACCAGTCAACCTCTCTTGATATCTTGCTCTGTAGTTGTTCAAACGCACAAATATTTCCAAGACTCACTTTGACCTTGACATGAATGTCTTAGTGTATGAAATATGCAAAAATAGTAATAAAGAAATTGCATATTCAAAAACATTCAAGGGAAGTCTTGAAAGTATATGAAGAAACTCCAGTGAACTGTTCTTGAGATATCTCTCTGACAATCTTAACACGCAGTTTAAGATGCTGAAATCTTCAAAGTGCCCCATGACCTTGGAACTTATGTGAAGGTCACCAAAATCGACTGGGCTTTGCGCCTTCCCTAGATAAAGCTTGGTGTTGAATATGAAGAAAATCCAGTTAACGGTTCTTGAGATATCTCGCTGACAAGGGTAAAACGTTAAAGTCCCCTTGTGACCTTGAAATGAAGGTCAAGGTCACCAAACCTGACTGGGACCTTTCTTTTACTGTGATGAACCTAGGTACCAAATATGAAAAGAATCCAGACAACAGTTCTTAAGATATTCCAATTTGTACGTGCACGGACGTAGCCTAATACTATATCCCCCGCTTCATGCTAAATGCGCAGCAGGGGATAATAAGTAGCTTGGCTCAAAACAGATGTGATAAATGTGGACATTATCTTTAGATTAAGGAGTTTAACTTAGTGACACAGGCAAATAATCTTTTAATCCAACATCTTGAACATGTTTCATAACCTTTGCTGGTAGAGATCAATACAAATACGAATACAAATACACTTTCCACATATTCAGCAAAACATTTGCAACTGATAATTAAACGTCAGCCATTTAATTTGGAAAATAGAGAATTTAGTTACAAACGTGAATAATCATCACAAGTTATGTAATGCATCATATCACATGACAGAAATAGGCACTTAGATATTTATTCTTTACATCTAGATATTTACCTCATAGCAACCTGGACTGCGAGGCCTCTCCTCAAAGTCATCACCGATCATGAACTTCACCCTGGGTGAATGTGGCCCCCCTGCTGCCTCCTGTTCTGCAGAGCTGACATTCACCCAGATGCCTGGAATTGGTAGCTCCTCCTTCCCTTCCATGTTTCAAGACGTGGTCAGAGCCTACTGACTGGAAGGTCTTTTGACATCTTTATCCATAACTCATGGTGCATGTCTACACTGATCTGTTGATTTGAAAGAAAATATGGTGTAAAAATATGACTAAAAAGTACTGTATTTCAATACAAATCGGCAATATAAATTCATACTTTTTCTTTTTATGCAATTTTCATCTAATACACTAAAAAAAAGAACCAAATTATCCATGAAACTACAATGACAAAATTTGAACCTCATTTCAGTGCACCATATCTGACTAAGCATATCAGCTCTGAGCAGTTTAGGTATCCAATATCCATGGTTCCAGAGGACAATTCTTGAATATTTTAATTCACCATTGTAACAACACATTTTCAATTGAGCCCTGATTTTTTAACAAATCCAGGCCACTTTATGGTCACATGCTTAATCTTAATGAAGTTCATAAGCTGAATAGTGATGGATGACTTGACAGATAATCAGCTGATGGTAATGGACTAGTTCATATAAATATTAACTGGTTTAAAAAAAACATATCAAGAATAGTACTGCTATTTATTCACCATTTCCACTGAGAACTCATTACAATTAACATTCAAACGGATTGAATAAAACTTTTATCAGAGCCAAATATCTGACCAAGCTGAATATGTTGCCTGCATACAAACATCTTGTTATCATGCTATATGGACAGGTATCATGGTTATCATTTGAACTTTAAACCTTCCCATGTCAGTGTTCACGAATGGTGTTTCCAAGTAACAGGACATTTGGTCCTATAAGTTTCAGATGTCTGTCTGACCCATTGAAAATTCACAGGACCCATAGAATAAAATTAAACACACATTTCAGGTTTAACATTTCTTATAATTGGCATTGAAATTATTAACAAACATAAGCTTTATAAACAGCAAACAAGTGTCACATGTCACATATAACAACTTCAGTTAAAGTCATTGTGAAATATACAGTCAGACACTGGGGCCGGTGGGTTGTAGACTTCTAGCGAATCTGCCGGATTTGTCAGAGGGTCCGGCACTCTTCGTGAACACTGTCCCATGGTCATATGTGTCTTGTGTTCTGATGGCTACATGTGAAGTCATTATAGCACTAAATAGTGTGTAACCATTTTGTATCTTCCGACCTCCCTTGGAGTCTGATGATAGCATCCCTAAGAACATGTCATATTTGTCCACCCACCCCACAGATACCATTTATTTCTGTTATTGTAATTGTTCAGGCAATAATAGTAAAGTCCTGTGAACTATTTTCAACTGGTGTTTCATTATGAGGCTGCACTGGATCAAAGTGAAAATATGAATGACAGGAGGAGCAAAATCTTTGAAAAAATAATAGGACACTGAACATGCTAAATGAGTGAAAAATAACATTTTCACATGGAGAGTATATTTACATAACATTTATTAAATGGACAATTTGAAGAAAACATTTTTCATTCGCATTTCAATGGAAAATATTTTACAATGTATAATAGTATATTTTCAGATAAGGTTAGATAACTTGATCACAACAGATTAGTTTGTCCAATTTATAAGGAACAATGCATGTCAGTTAAAGAGGATCACCAGGCTAACAGTCCAAACTAGAGAAAACTGGAAAGACTAACAGTATCACAGTATCTAGCCCAATGCAACACATACTGACCCAGTATTGGTAAGTGATTAGCATGCGTGACAAGTTGCTTGGAAACCCTTCAATGTTAGATTACTAATAGACTTTAACCATAGCACTGTCTTGAAAGGCCTACATTTGATTCATAATACAAGAAAGGTAATAATCTTATACATGAATTTGAAAATACACACTTCATATATATTTATAACAGGGTAATCCAAACAGTTCATTGGGTTATATCTAGTAGGGTTGTAAAGATGCATTGAACTATCGATGGATTGCAATTGTTGAGTTTCTGATAGCAATTAATCGATGGTACTGGTAGAAACGAAAAACTATTGATGCATTGATAGCATGTGTGACTGTCAATAGTTTAGTAATTGACTTCTGTTGATAAATGCACAGCACAAAATACACGATGTTTAGGTGCAGACTTGCAGCTTCATTGAGTTTATGTTTTAACTGTTTACTTAATCTAGGTTTCAAGTTTCTTGTCAGTTATCAAAAGAGACTGAAACTACTTCAACTTGTTTTTATTTCACATAAACTAAACATTCATTTGGGAAATGACTTCAAATGAGACAATTCAAGGAGAAAAAACTATTGCAATAGTTGGTCGCAATACACTATCGCTATCGCAATAGTACGTCATTTCTGTGTCTGTAGATAGCAGTTGAAAAGCATATTCATAACTTGCCAATAAAGTATGTACACTATTTACAGGTAAGTTACTGTTCTCTTTCAGCTTTTATCTTTCAGATGGTTTGAATGGCAGTCCATGTCAAGGACAATAGCAAGTGTCAAGACTCTGAAGCCCACGCACTGGACAACAAGGCTGCAAATGTACCCAGTGATTGCAGTTACGATACATGCACTGTCCCCACTGCACAAAAAAACAGAGCTGTGAAAAAATGCTATAAGCGATGGCCCAAAAAAAGGTTTCAATAGTTTTTAACTTTTGACAGAGGACATAACCATACGCCACGTGACTTATCATGCTTATTGTTTATTGAAACCTAGGAAAGCAGACGACAAGATGTGAGAAGGCTCGTGCTAACGGTATCTTTTTTACTTGACATTTTATTAACATAAAATTTGGTATTAGTGATCTTGGACTATTTATCTCATTGTGAGACAATTAGATTTAGTGTACTGTAATGCAGAGGTTTGGAACATTTTTGTCAACGAGGCGAGGCAGTGTGTGTACAAAAAAATTACCTTTTATAAACGCTAAAAACTGCCATCAAGGTATATACTGTCACTGACGGGGTCTTAGTACTATACTAAGACCCCGTCAGTGACAGTATATACCTTGATGGCATTTTTTAGCGTTACAAGCCCAAGACCCCGTCAGTGACAGTATATACCTTGATGGCAGTTTTTAGCGTTACAAGCCCCTGTGCTCTCGTTTTGTATTTGAGTCAACAAAACGTTGATACAAGAAGTAACATTAACTAAACCCAGTCACCCAAAGGCGCAAGGAAATACTGTATAACAAGGTGGCTGCGTTAGGAACGCAAGACTCGGGTATCTCACTCAAATATCTGCGCACGAACAGATAGAAATTCACGTCTGCTCGACCTCTGGGTTTGAAAAGGCACAACCAGCTGCGCGTTAAATACCTATGCAACGATATAGCTAATATGTCATCGTGTATTCAAGCCTGGTACTAAGAAGAAGCATGTTATTTTACCCACCGTGTTATGTTTTTTCTCTTGTTTCCAAAAGGAGAAACATCGTTTAGGCAGTTACAAAGGTCTACATTCTTGAGTTGTTGCCATCGAATGTCAAAACGGAAGTGCTTACATTCAAGAGAAGACAACTCTTGCAATAACCTTCTTCATTGACCTCTGGCTATTTTCCAGCTGCGTTACGTCTGAGCCTGAAGCAATAGCATAAATTGTTTTGCGTGAAATTAATGTTGACTCGTAATTAGAATGTGCTGGTACATCCTTAACGAAACATTACATGGGGCGTTCTTAAAACTCTTGAGGGTTCTATAGAGACCAGTGAGTCAATATGCGATCGAAGTTGCTCAATATTTATACATTTCTTATCGTATGTCCTTTTCCCGTTAAACAGATATTTTCGCTTCTTGAAAAATGGAATACAAGTGAAACCTTTGTTGTAGTATTAGTTTGTCTTGTGTTGTTTTAAAAACAGAAGCAGGATCGATAGAGGTTCTTTGAGAATTTATAATTGTGTTTGCCACTTTAAAAGGGCACTGATCTAGAGCGATTCCCGGGGACTGGTTGATGCTTTTGTAACGGATTTTTTGTTCAACCTGAGGGTACCCAAATATGTCCATTTAGTTCAATTTCATCACCAGTGACTAAAAATGTCAGGGATGAACGAATATGCAAGTCAGTGTACATCTTTATATTTGGGGCTTATTGACCTAGCATATTTAACCACACATTTTGATACACTTTGGAACATCCTAAGACACTTGTGAAATGTAAAATGACTGTAACATCTGGGAATTTTTCTACATTTTCTAAGTGACTCATAATTTACACAAACACGCCTACAACGAAAGGTGGAACAACGAATTAGTGTTGTTTATTTTACATCGAAGAGCTTCCTTAACGACCAAGTATCTTATAATCTAAAATATATGTTTCGGGATATCATAAATGGTGATTGTAACTATGTTTTAGATTTTTCACACTGACGTTAGGTCTCTGGTCAGTCGAGATAGCACACGGGACATGCATTTTCATGATGTCAACGGTTCTTTGAAAATGAAATCATTTAGTAAGACCACAATGAGCAATCAGTCAACGTGTTAATCTTTTGAACAAAGGATGTTGGTTTTACACAGGCTCTGCGCCACATGCAGGACATGGGTGTAAACTGCGTACACGAACACTAATTTTACAATTCTTCTCTTGCTGCACTTTCTTATTACATAACATGTAATACATTTGCTACATCAGACCTGAATTTCTAAGGTTAAGTGAGTATGGGTGACCCATCGCTATGGGTCGCATGTTCACGTACTGCGAAGGCGCCAAGCACAGTGGGGTATAAATTTCACAATAGCAGTATGTGCACAACAGTTTTCGGAACTAATTTAAGAGACGACCGTGTAAAGTAACTTAAAGACTTTCAGAAAATACACGATGGCAAGTTACTTGCATGGGGTGACGTAGGGATGTCGTGTTGCAACATCGGTGCTAACTTAAAAATTAACCACGCCGTTAATAGTCGACTTGTGAGTATGTGACCACCAATGAAGTAAAAGGGTCGTCTAAGACCTGGAAGACCGAGGAAGGAAGACCAATGGCCGTGATGGCCCGATCCTATTTCGTCTGGCAAAACACAAACCGTGATCCATGGCGAAGAACTGCGCCGGCAATGGAGAGTGGGTTCCGAATCATGAGGTTGCAGCCTGCTGGTCTGTGAGAACGTCTTCCTGATCCACATGCAACTGAACCCTTTGGCAGTGGCTCAGTGATGGTGTGGGTTGCGTTTTAATTAGTATGACTGCAAGTTGGGTCTCACTATTTGGGACACTCAATAGTCAACGTTATCAACAGGAAATACAGGATGCCTCTGTCGTGCCACATTTTGATAGCCATCTCTTTTCCAGTTGTCCGATATTCATGGATGACCTCACCGATCTCCAGACCTCGTTGCCCATTTGCAGAACGGCATCATCGAAACATTACCATAACCAGCAAAGAACCCCGATACGAACCTCGCTGAACATCTTTGGGACCATCTAGAACGCAAAATTTAAGCTAGAGAGCCCCTTGTTCAAAATCTGCAGGATTTGTCGCAGACACACCATTTGGAATAGCAGAGAATTCCGATGCTGAGAATGTGACGCTTGCTTCCCAGTATGGGCCGGAGACTTCCAAGATGTTATCAAAGTAAGAGTACAGAGAGTAACACCGCACACAGACCACAATATTTTCTGCAAAATCATAAATAGGCCATGGCCCATGCCTACATAGCATTGAACTCATTAGTTAGTTTCAAAGGATGCCCCGGATGACTTCACGACATTTTAAGCAAAGCTATACGTGTGACAATTTTTTCTACAACAGCACTATAATAATTTATTCGGAATTGCCTTCTTGAGGCAGGTCTCAGAGCTAGATGGGCTTAACTTGATGTTTTGACGCAAAACTAACGCCTGTAAGAGTATAGCATTACGACTGAGTGAGTTTAGTTTAAGGCCGCACTCAACAATATTCCAGGTATATGGTGGCAGTCTGTAAATAATCGGGTCTGGACCTGGCAATCCTGTGATCAACAGCATGAGCCTCGATCTATGCAACTGGTATACGGTGGCATGTGTCAACCAAATCCGAGGGCCTGACCAACCGATCCCGTTAGTCGCCTCGTACGACAAGGATGTGTTACTGAAGATCAATTCTATCTGGGATCTTCAAGGGGGAGAACTATTTGGTTCAGTGATGAGGCAAAATGTTTGCAAGCTGCATCAAGTTGATGGGAAGATTTCGAATGGACCCTCGTCGCAATGAATAACGTTTATGGCATACCGATAACCACATGAGGAAAATTGACTGATTTTGCAGTGCGACCTCAAGTATATTCTGAACATTTATGAATGTGTTTTGTATCACTCTGTGGATTGTGGGTTGTAGGACAATTCCCCACTCAGACAACTCCCCTCACAGACATTTCCCCACATGACAATTTCCCATCACCTGAGTGACAATTCCCCACACCTTGTTGTTTTTTTATGAATTGTGTTGTTGAGTTCTGGAGAAGTACTTACAAGACAAGTACTATTGTTTTTCTAATTATGGAGGTGAGCTCTTTTCTTAGCAATTATGTCTATGTATTTTTCACTGTCTGGAGCAAAGGAGACATTATGTTGTTTTTGTAATGAATCTTAAAGATCACCAACAACGCCTTAAGAACCTTTGTGTTGCATAAAGTGCTGGACAGAAATCCCTCGATCAGTTCCTGATATCCATTTCAAAGAACATTCGTCTTAGCTGAATGAAAGAATGTGCAAATGTAATCATTGTTATCACCTGTGTGTCGGATACTGTGCCTTTATGTATTTATTAAAGAATGTGAAATATATAATAAAAGTGTCTGATACTGACAGTTAAACTGGACGTACTGATTATTGTTAAGGAATGTGAAAGAATGAATAAATATAATAAAAAAGTCAATATCACTTTTTAATGTGTGGGGAATTGTCTGGACCCCGTGGATTGTGCACCCATGCTGATTGAAATCTTTAGTAGGGTTATCTCATAATAGTAATGAAATGTTTTTGATGGTAAACCATGAATTCAATGGTATACGATAATGTCTCCACTAATGATCCTCATGAAATACACCCCTTTGAGGTGTCTTTAGGACCGTTCATAATTCAGGGCTGGGGTGTGTGGGTTTGGGTGATGATGATGATTTTTATGGAGCGACATGTACAATGTGAATGACACCCCCTAAAATGTATGTATAAAATAAGTGACCCCCTGCATGTCGTACAAAATCAATGACCCCCCCACAAATAATTTCTAAGCATAATCTTAAACATGTTTTTATGTGTAAGATTGCTGACACACCCTCCCCAGTACGTGTGTTCAAAATTGCTGACCCCCATCAAAATGGGTGATCTCCTTAAAATCATCATCAACCCCACCCCCAGCCCCACCCCAGCCATAAATTATGAACGGTCCCTTACAGTCCAAAATTTGAAGCCTCAGGTCAGCATTACCCAGATCGGTTACTGGCATTATTCCTTTTTGGAATAAAAAGACATTTTTACAGCAAAGAAAGACATATGGGTCATCTTCAATTTATACATACTTAGTAGTTACAGGCACCAAAAGCAAAAATGTTTGAACATTTTACAATTGCTTCAAGCAATAATTCTTTTTGCACTCATGGTGATCACAATTTCTCGCTTTACAACCCCTTCAAATAGTGAAACATGTTGAATGTTTAGTTCACTTATAAAATCTACAGTCAAAATGGGTCAACCTAAAAAAGAAATGAAAATGATTTAAAAACATTAAGTGTCTTTACATCTATGCAAGATGGTAGCAGTAGTAGCGACCACCAAGATCTGATTTCATGTGATTAAATTTTGTTTTGATTTCAACACCTGCTCAGTTACAAGGGGCAGAGAAATGAAAGCAGCTAAAATGGCTCAAACTCACTGATTATCACCTAAGGCTGAAACATATTACAAAGAAAAAACAACTCTTACGGATATGAAACTTCTTTAAAATTTATTTTAATCCACAAAAATACATTCCAAATTCAAAAACAATTTACTGTATGTCAGTATATTAGCTTATAATAAAGTTTACATGTCAGCATACCGGTTTAAACTGATCTTCATATGATTGTCTAATGTCATAAACTCATGGTCTCATGTTTGCATAACAGACTAAGCTGACAATCAAATGTCTGTCCAACCTCAAACTGATGGTTGAAAGTCACAAGTTTACTCAGAAGACTGTAGATGTGCCCATGATGTTCCTGTACTAAGTGTCACTCGGATTGGGACATTGAGTTTTGCCATGTCCATACAGAGAGCTCTGCTGTCTTCCATGACATCTTTCACAATACCTGCAACATGTCACACAGAATAACACAAGCCTTCAATATTATGATTACTTTGCCACAATTTGAAATTTCTGTGTCTTTAATCTGAAGCGTTCGCTCGTCACGCTTAAGACCCGAGTTCGATTTCCCACATGGGTACAATGTTGGTTTTATCGTGCTAGCCCACTGAGATACCATGCCACAGTGAAGCATGAATACCCCACTCAGACACATTATACTGACTCCAAGCCAACCAGTCCTTGTTGTACCCATAAATGCCGAGCGCCAGGCAGAGAACAACAAGTACCATATTTTAACATCTTTTGGTATGATGCAGTCAGGGATCAAACCCTCGACCTTCCGCTGTCCGGGTGGACGCTCTAACCACTACACCACAGAGGCGGTCCACTTTAATCTGAAGTTAATGATACTACAAGTGAATGCTAATTTCAATGTCCTCCCATCTGAACATTGAAAATTTTCTGGAGCAATATATGAAGATTTAGATATGTACAGTGAGCATGTGGTACTGCTTTGACATATTATTACCCTGTACCTAAACTTTACAATTCATTTCATATGGTGGGAAGGCAAAATGTGGTTGTGATTCAAATGAATGCTGTACACATTATTGCCCCACAAACATTTCTCTGACCTTTGACTTTGTCTAGGTGTTCTTCTTGCACCTCATACAGCAGTTCATCATGGATCTGGGCGAGAAGTCTGACAAACATCAATACACACTGATAAGACTCATAATTTCAAGGTAAAAATACTGTCAGTCACAACAGACAAGACGATTTATTTGTCTGACAGTGTGAAGTTTGTAACCACAATCGTACTTAAGCAAAAGCTTCACAGGGGTTTAAAAAATTCATTGTGTTCAAAATTGAGAAAATACAATGCCACAGGAATACCCCACTCATTATACTGATTAATTGCCCAGTGGTCCTTGTTTCATCCCCAAAATGCCAAGCAGAAGGTGGGGTGAAAAGAACTACCACTTCTGGTCTTTTGGTATGAAAGTGGATCAATCTTTCACTCTCCGGTCCAGGCAAGTGCTCAATTCACTTGACCATGGGGGCAGTGCTCAGACCTCAAAGTTCAAATAATTAGGATCATAAAGGTGTAGAGTGTATATTTGTCTTATTTCCATAAATATTTGATACAATAACATGTATGAACAGTGCTCAGATATCAAAGTTCAAATAAGTAGGATCATAAAGGTGTAGAGTGTCTATTTGTCTTATTTCCATAAATATTGGATACAATAACATGTATGAACTTTATGTATTGTGTAACTAGATTCACTTATGCAATGTCTGTCATACCTAACTTTTGAACTCATGCCATGCTTGTTGAGATGACTTTGGACCTGTAGCATAGCTGCCTTACACAAATCAGCAGCTGATCCTGTGTGTGGGTAAACATAATGGTAAACGCAGTTTGTAATAACATCTTGTAGCAGGATTACACAACTTGTACTCCAAATAGTTTAAAATCTAAATCTCTTTGTATCATCATAAGCGACACGCAAACTGACATAATTCTAACAATGGTTGGTATTGAATCTCATTCAAGACAACTAAATATTGACATTACTGGTATTTCCTGTTTAATGATTATTTTCAGAATTCTCCAACCATGTCCAAGTGAGATGTCTGTAAGACTTCAAAGACTTTAGTTTGATTTTAATTTGATTACCCTGAACACAGAAATTAACAGCCTGCCTCCCAGCCTGTGCCCTCAGCTGGGGAGATGGATGATTAATGTGTGGGATGAGGCGTTTCCTCTTGAAAATTGTATGTGTGAAACCTAGAAATTGCAGAAATATATATAGGCATTATCTTTGTTGATATGTACATTGACACTTAAAACATCTATACTGATAGATAAGAAAATGATCCTTCATGTCATATAGTCTTCTTTAGTGTTTGTTTAAAGATAATAATGAATTATGACTGACCATGTTGTTGGCAGAACTCGACACACTTCTTCGTGAAGCTGTTTACAGCAGGGAATTTTGCTGAAACCATAGGTAATCCAACTTGATGAACAATACAGAGAGCATTGGTACAGTTGCCATTTAATCTGATTAATCTATTATTGAAGAGTGACTATGTTCCATGTCCTGCTGTCCATTTCCAATCTAGGTCTTGATCATTATGGTCATATTCAAAATGGCACAGGTGTCTGAATTACTTTAATCAAGCCACTAAGGATGGACAAAATGCCTATGCCTAGTAATCCCCAATAGCTCTTATTAAAACAAATTTGCTTTGAAAATAAATTGTAATTCAGAACCAATAATATTACCCTTAGAAACAACTAAATATCTTTAATGATTAATCACGCAAGCATCATCATCACCATCATCACAAAGAAAATCAGCTGCAATACATACTGAGGAAGCTAGTCATGATAGCCTTGGCATCATTGGAGCTCACTTTGAGATAATCAGCCAACTTCTCTTTGCCTACAACAGAACAATGGCTTGTCTTAAAAAGTCATAGGGTCCCAAAAGAAGATACGGCTGATGCTGGGGTTTCAAACATGATTGCAATCAAGGTGTTTTCACAGATAGTGAGGATATGAAAGGAGCTCTATTCTCAGAGTGGTTGTTGGTTTCAACACTGCTGTGAACAGTATTCCAGTTATATCATGGCATGTCAGGTAGAAAAGCTTGAAATGATGCATGTCTTAGACGTATAACACTTTGATGCAACCCACAAACATGGGCATGGTGGTGACAAGCAATAAAACAGATTCGTGTCTAACTGTGATTCAAAACAACAATTTTTAGGTTTCTGGTTTAATCTGAGTGAGTGAGTGAGTTTAGTTTTATGCCACACTCAGCAAGATTCCAGCTATATGGTGGCGGTCTGTAAATAATGGAGTCTGGACCAGATAATCCAGTGATCAACAGCATGAGCATCAATCTATGCAATTGGGAACCGATGACATGTGTCAACCAAGTCAGCAAGCCTGACCACCCGATCCTGTTAGTAGCCTCTTACGACAAGCATGGGTTACTGAAGATCAATAGTCTAACCCGGATCTTCTCGGGTAGGTTCAATCTGAAAAAATCCTAGTCATTAAAATATTGCATTAACAGTGAAAGAACATATACTTTAAGTATCTATTGCTGAATTCCTGTCACACAATCTTCAAATTTTATTATCCAGGGTGGTATCAATGGAGATACACTTGATATTTAGGCATGTACAATCTTCTTCTAATGCAGGGGCGATGGGGTAGTCTAGTGGTTAAAGCGTTGGCTCGTCACGCCGAAGACCTGGGTTCGAATCCCCACATGGGTACAATGAGTGAAGCCCATTTCTGGTGTCCCCCGCCGTTATATTGCTGGAATATTGCTAAAAGCGGCGTAAAACCAAACTCAGTCAGTCAGTCTTCTAATGCAGTTACCTATACCTGCATAAGTTATGCTTAATATTCCATGGGTATACATCATTCACAAATACAGTGTTCTTAAACTATTTTTAATTTCATTCATAGCAATGTTTGCCAAGGTCTTTACAATATAATCAATTAATGCCATCTTTCATATGTGTTGGTTTTACTGGGTTCTTTTTCGAAGAAACCTAGGTTATGGTGAAAATATAAGTAATATAAAAGTCTCCATATTGTACAATTTTCTCTTGTAGACAGAAAACGTATACCATTAACAAAAAGTAGGGGATATTGGATTTACAAGACTGATAAAATGCAAATGATGAAGCCAAGGAGGAAAGATATGATTAAGAGAAATTAAGGGAAAATGTGACAATTTATTCCATTCCTTTGGAAATGTTTCATCTGTATGGATATATATTACTTTTTTCCCATATGCATTGACATCAGCTAGTGGTATGCAAAATGGAATATCCCCTACATTTTTTTGAATGGTATATTGTAAATTATATACTCTATTTTTGGTAATTTGTGAAATGTGGTTAAAGTTTTAGTTTTCACATGAGAAAAGTACCACATTGAGTTAACTTTTCTGGTTCAGGCAACGAAACAATTTGTGACTCAATTTAAAGACAAGGGATTATCAGGCTCATTGGTGGTTAAAGAAACTTTAAACTGGTGTGTATCATATTGACAATTCTTCCTCGACTGATGAACCATGTTACAAAAATATTGTGCCTAATGTTTTTAATTCCAACTGAAGAAAACATCTAACAAAATCATTTAAGATATTTGAACATGAAAAGCGAAATACATGTACCTAATGAAAACATACTTCCTGCCTAATTTCCTCATAACTGGATTAGGACAGCTTAAACTCACCCACTCCATACATGACTGAGTAGACTATTCTCTTGGTCTGTTCTCTCTCTGGTGGACTGACTTCATCAACTGACTTGCCCAACCTACATGTAACAATTGACTGACTAAGCCCAAAAGCAATCATATGTATACAGTTAGTCTGTCTCACAGTCCCTGAACCACATTATTTACCCTACTGCCAAGCCCTATCTGCAATGCTAAAGTCTAATTAAAGCAAGTCTAGATTTCCTCAGGTTCTGAATCTCTGGTCTCCCTGGGGCTCCTTTTCAATTTAAATGGGCTTGTTTGTTACTATAAAAATTATATATATTCAGAGACTAAGTGTTAGTCTAGTATACAGTGTACAAGTATTGTTGCACGACTTTCTGAAGACAATTAATTCCAAAACAATTTCCAATTACATGCATTCATACAGTTTGCACATTGGTTTTATTTACCTAAATGAACCAAAAACATAGGCAATTTTTAAATAACAAATGCAGTCCAAACCATTGTGATGTGAGTTCAATGAAGATGTCATGGAGTTGAGGATTGTTGAAGATACCCAGAAGGACTTGGTCATCAGCCAGGTGAGCTAACAGTCGTAACTCTATCTGTTGAAAGTCTAAAAACATTAGTTAAGACATTGGTTAGATGCCATAGTGAAAACCTGGTATTACTATAGTTCTATAAAAAGTTTTATATATATGTTTATATTAAAAAAGAAAATATATTGGTAGAATGAAAAGGATTTATTTCCCCTTGTGTTGTACAAAAGTGCTATAATCAAGGCTAGTGGTGCGAAATGAAATGACTGTTATGATCATGTAGAGCAAATTTTTGAACATGACAAACTCATGCAATGTAATATAAAGGCTTACAATAGGAGGGCCATTTATCATATTTCTAACTCAGTTTGGATAAAGACATAAATTGAAAACACTTAAACCTTGAATAAAAATAATTTCTGTTGAGCAGTGTTTGAATGACAAAAGAGTTTCTCTACCTGCTGCCAGTAACAGGTGCCCGTCATGGCTGATGAACGGTTCTCGAGCAAAGATCTGTGTGGTTTGCTCACTTACTTTACCTGGCAAAACAACCATACAGCATTTAATAAGATGTCTGGAGTGACTGTTTGCACATACAGATTTGACAGTTCTCACATTTCTTAAAATCTATAATACATTTCAAAGCTTCAGATTGACATGAACACATGAGTAAAGTGACCTAAATGAAAGTCCAGGTATAAGAAATATGGGCCTGGGAACATTTGGCTTATCTATGATAGATCACTGTCAGTGACCAATGGCAGATGACAGTTTGAAACACTAATATTCTAAGTAAATTTATGATAGTTATTACAAATATATAAAAACTACGATAATAATTTCAAAATGTTGATAGATTAGAATGGAGTTTATGATTGCTGGTATATAAAGATGGTCATTTTGACTGTAATATTGATTATTAGGCTAAACTTTCTATGGTATACATGTTTTGCTTACCAAGAAGCTTGGGCTGTTTGAAATTTTGTTTAAAAAATATTGTGATGCTTAATATTAAACAAAATTGGGTTCATTGGTCTGATGGGGAAAATTAATTACTATTCTGTTTAAGTGTTATTTTAATAACTTCTACCAATGTAAGCCTTTTTTCCTTTCTTTTTTTGGATCAAATATAGAGCAGTGAGAACAATAAACTAAGAAAAAGACTGATGAATTCTTATGTATTTGATGATAGTTGTTTTTCTCTCATCATTCATGCAGTTGAACATGGCATTTGAAAAATGTAAAAAAAAGCTGTTGCCTTACCAACAATAAAGTTGTCCTGAACATCTGTGATGGTGACAGGGACCTTAGGGATGGCCTGTATGTTTGGCTGTGATGATGTGAGTCTCCCTGTGGCAGCAGCTGTCTGGTCCCAGTGGGTAGACAGGTAGCCTTTCCTCACACAGGATGCCATCCCATCAACATAGGTAGACTTCAGCTTCTGGAGCTGCCACAAGCATCAAGTATGACAGGTAAAAGATAAAATTTGCAAGCTTTTGAAAATATGACACAGTAAATAACTAGAAATATGAAATGTATGAAATGCTGTACCAACTTCAGGGAAGGTTATATTGGCTGAAAGATCTGTCCAATCATATCATTGGCAGCATGAAGTAGGGTGTTATGTCACTTTCTGCAATATGACTGCAGGGCACATCAGGAATGGGCTTCACACATTGCACCCATGTAGGGGTTCGAACATGCATCTTTGGCATGATAAGCAAACACTTTAACAACTAAGCTACCAATATGAAAATTGTTTCATTGCAGTGTTTGACTGATCAAATGAAATCCCTTGGGACCTGCATCAGAAAAAGTTCCCAGCATACTATACTCTCCCCAAAAGAAACGCATTATGAAATAGCAATTTCATGTAGCAATGAATTAAAACGTGATTCATTTTACAAAAGGTTTTGCTCTGTTTATGAGTCCTATGGTGTTTATGTTTTGAAACATCACACAAAACGCACCATCCGTAAAATACCCGTATTTAACAGCATGATTTTCAATTTCGGCGTGTAGTGTCACAGAATACACAATTCACATGCAATGCACGTGAAAGTTGGGGATCAGATAGTCTCAATGATGGGTATAAAAGTTTGATCGCTGTCTGTCGATTATTCACTGTATTTGGAATATTGTTGATGAACGCAAAATGCCACGTCTAAGTGAAGCCAACCGTCATACCGCCATTGGTTTGCTTGAAGCTGGCCAGTCTCAACGTGCAGTTGCCCGACGCATGAATGTTCACCAAAGCACCATTTCACGGCTCTGGGAGAGATATCGCCGGCAGAATGTGGTAGCAGATGAGTGGTGGGCGACCTCGCGACCACTGCGGCGCGCAGGATCGCTACATCCGGGTACATCACCTGCGTCATCGAACAGCTGCGACCAGTACGCTCGACAAATACCGGATTGAGGAGGCTTTCTGCACAGACCGTCAGGAACAGGTTGAGAGAGGCTGGTTTACGTGCCAGAAGACCTTATTTTGGCCCTGTGCTTCGACAACAACATCGTCGACATCGAGTTCAATGGTGCACCAACGTTCAGGCCTGGAACCTACTGAATTGGCGTAGAATCTGGTTCAGTGATGAATCACGATTTCTATTGGAACGATGTGATGGAAGAATGCGGGTGTACAGACGTCGACGCTTGCTTACCCCAGGGGGACAGATTCGGTTGGGACAGTGTTATGATGTGGGGAGCGATCACCTGCCATAGGAGAAGTGATTTGGTGATGATCCAGGGCAACCTGACAGCTCAACGGTAGTGTGACGAAATCCTACGCCCACACCTCCTTCCAATCATTGATCGCCAGAGGGAGTAGTTTCAACAGGGCAATGCCAGGCCCCACACAGCACGTCACACTAGAGACTTCCTCCAGAACCACAACATCAATGTGCTCCCCTGGCCCTCAAGATCACCGGACTTAAACCCGATCGAACATCTGTGGGATGCCCTGGACAAGACGGGTGCGACGGCGTAACCCTCAGCCCCAGACACTTCAGCAACTTGCACAGGCACTACAGGCAGAGTGGGCAACACGAGAATCTTAGACTTATTCGTTCGATGCCGAGGCGATGCAGTGCAGTTCTGGTTGCCCACGGTGGTCACACGAGGTATTGACTTCAGCGCCACCACACGTCTCCATGTGACACTCAAACTGACTTTCATCGAGTTGGTGCCAAAGACGGATAAGTCTGCATTCCCAGTGTGCAATTTCGCTATATTTCATTGACTCATAAAGCCTACAAGATGTTTCAAAATAAACATAAAAATACAGTTGAAATTCCTATATGCGTTTCTTTTTGGGAGAGTATATTTCATGTAGTAAGTACCAGACAGTCATTTGTCCTTAGTTGATGACTTGAAATCCTATCTAGTCAGCTGAGGATGCTACTTTATCATTTGCCAGCTTCAGTGACATAGATGGAAATCGTGCTAAGCCAAAAACAAACACATCCTAGGAATGACTCACCTGCCTATATTCCAACACTATTGCAGGTAGAGCATGAGTGTCCTTCAGCTGGGTCAGGGTGGCTTCGGAAGTCGACTTCTGATGGGCAACAGTGGTCTTGGCTATCTTACTCTTACCTGGTAACTTCTCATCCAGTCGAAGCTCTTCATACAGAACCTGAATGTATAAGGATATAAATGCATCCATTCCACATAACCTGGTTCGACGTCATTAATACTGAAGATGGCATTACACTGATGGGTCAGAAACAAAAACATACGTTTACAAAATGTGAAAGAAAATGTGGAAGGGCACATAGATTAAAAATTCATGAATTCCTTTCAGACGAGTCCCAAAATTTGCATATTATACATAAGGCAAACAACTGGCCTTGTTATGATTGTTATTCAAAAATTGATAAAAATTTATTATATACTCATGGAAACAAATAAGGGAACACATGAAAGTTCAAGTGTTCCGTTATTTATTTCCAGAATTTCACCCACAGTGCAATACATACCTTGTGAAGAAACCTGGAAAAGAATAAAGGAACACCTGTACTTTCATGTGTTCCCTTATTCGTTTCCATGATTATAGTAATTGTAATGCTTACAAGATATGTAAAAAGGAATGTCATTTGATGCCAATCAGTGTCTGTAATATAATGTGTCTATTGTCAGACAATACGCATGAAAATATATAGTTATTAATTATTTAAAGGTTCTTTCCTCTGAATGTCACAAACATTTATGGCTTGGTCAATGGTGTGTTCCATACAGGACATCAAGTTGTTTGTGTGTATTCCATGTGTTGAGTACCCACCTGTCTGAGCTGGGGATGACTGTTGATACAGAAACTATGCCCTGCTGAAGCAAAGGCTTTTTCTTCCAGCTTTGTAAGCTTTTTCTACGAGCAAAAGTAGAAAACATACTTAGTAACTATTAATAGCTGCAACAAATGTATACAGTTTGACAGGAATAAGTCAGGACTGAGTGAGTTTGGTTTTATGCCGCTTTTAGCAATATTCTAGCAATATATATTTGAGGGGATACCAGGAATGGGTTTCACACATTATGCCCATGTGGGGAATCGAACCCGGGTCTTCGGCGTGACAAGCGAACGCTTTAACCATCAGGCTACCCCACCGCCCCGAATAAGTCAGGAAGGTATAAAGCTCAAGACAAAGCAGTTAAAATAAATATTTCTTTTGATGTCAAATCAACAAACATGACATGAAATTGAAATGCCTTCAGCAAAAATGAGCTGTAACATCTTGCTGATAAATAGCATAATTATTCTTAACCCAAAGGAGGTGTCACATTTGTAGGAGACTTTTAGGCTGACTACCCATATTGGTGAAAGCCATGATAAACATTGCATTCTACCTTTAGTATATTAGAAAAAGCAACAAATGTGGCTGTGTTGACTTTGAATCTCTGCATCTCGAGCTGAGCTAACAAGGGAATCAGGCATGTCTCAATGTTGCAGAATAACCCCCAGAGATCATGTGACCATAGCCGCTCTCTCATCTTGGTCATCATGTCTTGGAGGAGGGATAGATCCGAGTCCAGACTTTTCACACCATCGTGAATCACCTACATTCATACATAACTGTGTTCAAAAGGCAGAAAACTTAAGCATAATGTCATTAAAATACAGACAATATATACAAAACGTTATAAAAATAATAACAAAAATGAGTGAAAAACTATAGATGCCATTTGCTTGCAAAAACAAGGATGTTATCATAGGAGATAAACATCATGTGTTGGCTGGGTGTTATTGAGTATTTGAAGCACAGGACTTCATTTGGAACCAACGGTTTTGGTTAACTTTTGTGCTTACAATTGCCAATTTGGCCTCCCTATTAAATATTAAATTTGTTATTTTCAAAACGGACCTCAGCCGCACGTCTAAAGCCAGGGTCATGAATTGTTTGACCATGCTGCTGCATGGAATCTTAATAGCACATCAAAACTAGCATAAGTCTGGACTGGTACAAGCAGCCACAACATACACTTGCATACACATAGCCATATAAGTGAAAGATTCTTAAACCTCACCTCACCTCACCTCACCTCACCTCACCTCACCTCACCTCTTAGTGTTATGCTTCCATCTATATATCATTACAAACATTCATCAACTGATATGACTACAGAAATGTTACACTGATGGTGTGTCGGACTCCGGACTCCTTGATGACATCTTGTAGACACCGAGGTGGTTTGTCAGAATTCAGCAGCCAGGAGCCAACAACTGGATCCAGAAGTTTCCATGAAGAACAATCTGGGAAAAAACCATTTTGAGCATCCACAACGCTTCTGTTAGTCTAAGCCATAATTATTATGTTTTAAGTTGAAAAAGACATTTCAAATCCTTTTAGAGACTATGCCTATTTGTATCACTAATCACTCACTATATTTTTGATCATTCAAATCTCCTATCCTGTATACTTTTACTTTTAAATATCACTTGTATCTTCTCCATGCAGTCTTGCACATCTGTTAACATGACGAGCATGATGACCAAAAGGATAAGAGTTCATGATGATTAACAAAGTTGTCTCCCTTGATGTGCTATGCCAGTTGTTTGAAATAATTGTCTTCTTTCACAGTAATCTACATTTTTATAGAATGATTAATGAATTATGAGGAAAGTATAACTTTGGATGTCAAAACTAACCAGTGTTTTCAATGAGGGAGGCTGACAGGTAAAAAATTAATTTCAAGCCAGAATTGTTGATATTTCTCAGTTGTACAACAAAGAGGATAATTTGGCCGACTTTCAGAAAACAGCATTTAAAAAGTAAATGTCTTGAATGTGTTGTCAAGAGATTCATGAAGCTGCCAAAAATAGTTAACTTAGTTTGGGAGGAAAAGCTAAGCACTTATATAATTTTCATTCAAGGATTAGAATATGATATGATACTTTTAAAGATGTTTCAAGTACCGGTAAAACATCTTTAAAATGTGTAAATGACGTTTGGTAAGTTTGACAATTTCAAACACTATTGTCGCTTTATAAACATTTTTCTTGAAATTTAGTCTATGGAACTAAATGGTAATATCTGGTTCAAGCTATGTTCATATACTACACATTTGGTTCTTGTTTTCAATTAATCATATATCTCAAATTGTTTCCGATATCAGCACTGCGGTAATTATCAGCACCTTATTGACCAAAGTCTCCTATCTCACTAGAGAAGACTTTTCACACATTGATTTCACTCTTATAATCTATTATACCTTTATTCCAGGTTTCTTCCAGAAGCTTGAGCAGTTCAATGCATACTTGCTTTCCATTCATCACTATTTTCTCAATGCTGTTATTCTCCATTATATCTAAGATAAGGTTTCTGAAAATATGAATGTTTTGTAATTTTAAGTGGATAATCATCAATACTGTATCATATGAACATATAGAAAAATCTCAGTTTATAAATGAGTGAGTGAGTGAGTTTAGGTCTACATTGCACTCAGCAATATTCCAGCTATATGGCAGCGGTCTGTAAATAATCGAGTCTGGACCAGACAATCCAGTGATCAACAGCATGAGCATCAATCTGCGCAACTGGAAACCGATGACATGTGTCAACCAAGCCAGCGAGCCTGACTACCCGATCCCGTTAGTCGCCTCTGACAACAAGCATGGGTTACTGAAGAGTCTAACCCGGACCTTCACGGGTCTCAGTTTATAAAACAAAATAAGAAAGTATAAATAACCCTAATACAAAGGATAATTATGTTGGAACTTAGGCATATTAAACCAGGAAGAGAAATGAAATGTGTAAGATACACTCATCACAATATCTGATAATTTAAGCAGTCAATTGCTCTATTCAATGTACTTGAACCAGTTCATGTAGAATTTATCATCTGCTGTGCAGGAAAACAGAGCCACAGACGATCCTGGATGGGACTTCAAAGTGAATGCCTTCATAGCTACAAACTTCAGCTGAAAATGAACAAGTTTTATACATGTTCTTTTACTCATAGATCAGCTTAATATTTCATTGTCTATTTGATTCATCCCATTAATGATCCTCACATCCGTGATCTTTTCTGCTGCAGTAATTACAGGTATCATAGATTAGATAAGGTGTATCAAATAAAATGTCAGGATCCAGATTTTAACTGAAGTTTCCATGTGTGTTTAAAGAAACTAAACTTATTTGCATGATGACAAATGAATGTTCTTACCTCCACCTTTTGTTGTTCATTTTGTTAAACACTTACTTAGCCACTTACAGTTTCTGCTAATCTAAATGTGATATTGCTGAATGCAGCATAAAGAGCACTTACTTTATCAAACCAAACATTTGCCAAAACAACCAAAGAACTGCCATCATTGTGTAATCATGATTTTAAAATCTTCTTGTCAACTAAGTTGTAAAAGTAAGTCACTACAGGTAGTCATTTTGTTATAATGATTAGGGCTGTAATGAATACACCATGGGGCTAGTATGATATGTTTTATGAATATATAGTAACAGATACAAATATATATTCATGAATACTTTATGTTTAATATCAAGGAATTAAAATGGCAAACGTGTCATTTAATTGCTTAGGTTGAAACTTATCAATAATTTCTGTAGAGCAAAAGAGCAATACATCACAAACAAGGCTGATAATACCTAATGACAGTGCCATAAGGTGCCTTGGTAAAATAGCTCAAGTTACACTACTGCATAACTTGGATATATTGAAATTGTGTATGTCACTTAGATATATAACATACCAGTTCCAAGTAAAATCAGTCTCTTAAAAATATTCGTAAATATTCTAGTGACCATGAATAATGAATTGAATTCATGAAGGAGTACAGTTTGATTCACTGAATACACGCGTGAATTGTAACAGGACTAATTATGGCGCACCCTGGAATACTTTACAGATGTTAGTAATCTCAGTTTGTATGGATGCTTAACTACTGAAAAGTTTGGTTCAGATTTCATGTTTGGCATGTATGACCTTTAGTTTGAATCTGACCATCTTGCATTATTTCACAAAACCTTCACCTTTAGTCCTGCTGGCTGGAAGCACCTCACGCTGGTAGTATTGTCTGAATACACAAGACTAATGCATACAAACTGACTGCTGCAGATGTCTTGCCTCATTCTGTTCCTTGACTCTTCTGACAAGTGTTGCATCTCTATGACACTTGCATCCCCAACTGTTGTGTAGTCTTCATGTAACTGGAAATAAGATGAACTCAAAGATTCAAAATGAAAACAAAGAATGTCATCACATAAAATGTATTGGTTCGTTTGTTATGAAACTTATGAATATAAATACAGAGTTGATACGTCATTCATGCAAAAACATTTTATCTATTAACCAAGATAAAGACTGACCATGACAAAAAAGAAATAATTTGAATGGATCAGCCAAGTTCATGTTTAACATAGGAATACTCCATTGCTGAATGGGAAAATAGTTCAGATGAATATTACAATAGAATAGAATGTGTTATTTGTTATAACTGGTACCAGTATGTGTGCCATGTAACATGGGGCAAACAAATAGAGATCAGTTAGTACTTGGGTCTCTTTGGGTTTTTTTTTAATGGTATTTCCTGATACCAGCTGCAGACAATTTGTGTAAACTGACTTTTAACAGCAAAGTTTCTCAAATCAGTAGGCCATATTGCAAGAGCAATGATAATAATGATCTGACAATAGATTACGGTTTCTTTGCAGCTGTTTCCAGCTTGTCACATGTATTTTGGAAAGGCCTAATGCACCACAATAGAGCAAAATGACCCCAATACTCATCCTTACTGAGAGTAGGGAAAATCTACTAAATATGATGAACTTGATGAAGCCAATTAACTTTTTGTAAATGGTACTGGGCATGTTCTTATCCTTGTGAGTCATTTTATCATTAGGCTTTTATAAACACAAACACTTTTGCCTTTATAGAGAGAATTAATAACTCAATATACAAATATATTGACCAATTACTACCTGATTAGTTTGCTTTCCACAGATTTTAGACTTCTTTGCTTTGCAAAAATCTGGAATCCTGGGAATCTTGTCAGTGTTATCGCTTTCTCCTGCATATCATAAGGGAGCTTTTCATCACATGAAATGCCTCTTGCTTCATGAATGTTGATTGCACAATGATGAGTAAAACAAAAAAAACCTGTGTACTCAGTTCATGCACTGCCAAAGCCTTTTCCTAACAGTGAGCAAGTGATTGAGTGAGTTGGGTTTTATGCCACTTTTAGCAATATTCCAGCAATATCATGGAGTGGGACACCAGAAATGGGCTTCACACAATGTACCCATGTGGGGAATTGAACCCGGATTTTCCGAGTGACATGAACGCTTAACCACTTGGCTACTCCACCATCCCCCTTTACCTAACAAATCTATTATTGTTGAATTAATTTTAAAGAAGGAGATCATATTGAAATCAGTGGGTTAGTGTTATTTAATATTTATGATTATGCAATATTTAATTAAACTTTGGCATACAAGGGTTGTAAAACAGATCATGTAATCTACTGGTCATACCTGGCAAGGTTGTTGATACTTTCACCTTTCTCTCTGCTTCCCTGCAATAATATGTTTGGAATATATAAACTTAATCTCAAAGAAATTATGTTGCAACTTGTGTTCATATAGTACTAAATGTGCAGTTTAGTATTGTATGACAGCCAGTTCAGATAACCTTGAGCTATCCTTATGTTTAGGATGAGTTCAACCAAAATGTTTAGTTTCTACCTTTTCAAATTCGATAAATATTCTATGCAAGGTTATTTGTTAACACAGTCTTCTGATGTAGTGCTTAAGGTTTAAACAATTAAATACAGAAATAAAGTTTGTGAAATATTCTACCCAAAGGCATAATAAATACTGCAAGGGGTAACATATGAAACATCAATAGAACTTTAGAAGTCAGTACCTCATCTGCTTGTTTATTTCCAGCTTCCTAGCAACAGAACAGGGTTGCTGCTGAAAATAGCTGTCAATGTGACTCTGACATCCTTTTTTCTGCAAACCTGGAGCACTTTGTTTGTCATCTGAAATAACTACTACTGTATTCATGTTTCTATCTTCCATCTTATCTGTCTGCTCAGCTGAAACAGGTGCCCCAAGTGTCTTACTTTGGATTGTGTTTCCATGAATAAGAAAGGTATTTTTCTTATTCTGCTCTCTAGAATAGATGCTGGGATTTAAAACATCTCTCTGTAGGCACTGATTCTTGCTGCTTGTGGTCAACCAGATAACATGGAACATCTAGATTCATATTTGAGTCGTGTTCTTCATGGACAATGCTTAGCTCATGTTTCTTCTGAATATGCATCCTCTGCATATCAAGCTCTTGGTTTTGATCAAAGGTTATCTCTTCACTGCTGATTTGCAATGGTTCTACCTGGGATGTGAAAAGATCTTGAGATGCTAAATACAGATCTTCATCATCAATTGTCATGGTGGAGCCGTTAGCTTCTGGAGGCAAGGGAGGAACCAGGGTCAACTCACATTGTTCCAGGAAGCCCAGGTTGAAAAGAGGTCTCTGGTATAGCATCAACCACTGATTGTGGTTTATTGGAACATTCTGAACTGGAACTTCTATGCTGATTTTCCATGACAGTTTCTGAAAGTTTTTGATTCCCAGTTATCTCCTTCATGTTTAAATCATATGCCCTCAGTTTCTTTGGGCTGTGAAAGTCCTCAAATAATGATGCTTTAGGTCTTTTCCTTTTTTCAAGTTTTGCCCTTTCTCTGTCATTGGCTGCTAATAGACTAATAGCATCAAGGTCATATTTGTTAGTAGCGCTTTCATTTTCTGTTGAAGTCTCCTCATAAAATGTATCCTGTTTAATGGTAGGGCCATTTTTGCCTGCATTTGACTGCATGAAATTTATTTTACTTTTCTGTGCTAATTCAAAAGGTCTCTTAAAAATATGGTCATTGACAAATGGTGAATCTGGAGGTTCTGTTTTGATGTGAATAGGGTCATTTATGCTCAGCTGTGATCCAGTTCTTTGAGAAATAACATAATTGTTGTTATTTCTCAGATTCTGAAGTGGATAGTTGTTGGTGTTGGTGGTAGATCGACAAGAAGGAGGTTCAGCCTTGAACTGATTGGAATAAAGTGATCTGTAGTATTCATTTGGATCTGAAAGGAAGAACAGGTCACTTGGCACCAAAGGCCATGAACAACATTGGTACCTTTACCATGGACACAACTAAGCCAGTAGCAGTCAAATAATTACTTATATTCATAGACAAGACAGTTATAGGGAGCAACAATCCTCAGTTTTGTAATTTCTTGTTTCTAACTCTGTAGGCTCAGGGCACTGATTGATACTGTTCAATGCTGTTCTATTCATGATAGAGCATTGTTTGCAGAAAATGCTCGATCTTCTATAAAAAAATATATTGTATGTTCAAATAATTCTTATAGTTTTGTTTTTGAAGCACTGACTGGAAATATCACTGTTTATAAAATATAAATCTCAAGCCTCACAAAGAATAACATAGGACAGTCCCCACCTTGAGACAGACGCTCCTTCTTCATTTGTGCCAGCAGGTATTGGTCTCGCATCTTGGTGTACTTCCTCTGTAGTGACAACATGACTCGCTGAGCATCAGGGGAAAGGGTGGCGTACCACTGGAGGGGAAGTAACTCCTCACTACAAGATATATTCATCCTGAAACAAAATATTTAGACCTGATACTGATTAACTGTTACAATGAAGATTTGTGATTGCATGAAACCATTTCAATCTATGAGTAAGGGCTATAAGAGAAATCTGTTAAGATCTGAATATATTTACATACAAGCAGATAACAAATTACACTATACAGATAATGAATGAAATTTTAAAAAGGAGGCTTATCAAGAGTTTCTTGGAGGGTAAAATAAAATGCCTCAAGTAGCAAATACCAGTTTAAATTTGTCTATGGGTATAAAAAAACAACAACCTCCAATGGTAGTTATAGCTAAAGTGATTGTGACTTGAATTTCACTGATAACAGGGCTGGTAACGGATTATCTATATGTTATTGGATTGGTTGTAACGATAAAATACCTGAAATTACAAAGAAATAAGAACTTTTAAAAAGTTCGGTCTTGTGTATCATAGACCGGAATTGGCACTTCTCCAATAGTCCAAGCTGCGAATAGTTAAGGTATCACAAGTGCTAATAGTAATAGAAAATTCCCTTTTTTATTGTCTTCGCTACATGTTATGGAGGCCCATGTTATTATTTATGGTGACTATTTCAAAGTATTTGACCGCCTTGATATCATGACTTATATCATAACATTCGGCATTAGGTGGGAAGTATGGTGGAATTTTAATTCATACAGAGACGTATATCATGTAGTAATCAATTCACTCACGAAAATAAGTGTCAAATGTCTTCTATGTGTAAATGAAGCAGACGACGTTTACAAATCTCCACTTCCGGTTCCAATCGGTATTTCTCGTGAAAGTTCGGAAATCACTCTGAATTCGTGACCAACTCGTATTATTCAGGGACAAGCCGAAAATTAGCGAATGATCACTTATGTATATTTACATCACACACTATTTCGCCGATTACGTTTTGTTATTTGATTTAAAAAAGCAATTAATGGATCTAATTCTGTAGTCCTAAACTCCATACAGCCTACGGCTCCAATGAACAGATGTTGTTTGTTTGTTTTATAAATTACGAGAGCCCTATGACATTCTTTGTTGGGACACATACTCATTCATGACACATTGTGAATTTTCCTCCTATTGCTTGTGAGTAAAAATGGGCTTACAAGTACCTATCCTTGCAAAGAACTTATACTGCGCCATTATGCCGTATGCTTTCTCAGTACAGATTCTAGTGCTTTGTTGGATGGAGCCCCATCCGATTCGAACCAAAATTCGCCGAGTCAGGAACGTAATCGCCAGAAAACAAAGTCAGCGATCTAATCTACTCAGCCACCGCGTCTTCCACAAAAATGGAAGTCTTGCAACTGGTAGTCTGGATCACTAAGTTAACTTGGTGTGTCCCTCTGACAAGCCTACTTACTTACTTTGTGTGTCCCTCTGACAAGCCTAAATAGGCACGGCTCCCATCGCCAAAGGCTATGAATACACAATGCGTATTTGAAAGTGGACTTTCTCAGTAAAGCATAGATACTGTCATCCTTTTTGGTTAACTCACATTTTGGATTCGAACACATACTTTCAGATTCAGACACCTAATCACCAGCACTCAAAGTCATCTAACCCAGTCATCCACTGTTTAAAATGCACTGTGCATTTATAAGCTAGTTATACATCCACGGGTTGCAAGATGTGAGAGCAACAGGTTGACACAGGATGGATCCAGCATCCATGCACGTGCATCTAACCTGCACGTGTGCAGGTGTGCTGCCTGTCAGTTCTGTCTCTGTCCATGTAATGATCAGATACATAACCAACCTAAAAATTTAAATCGATAACGGAAAAATGAGGGCGGGCCGAAAAGAATTGTTATGTTTTCGCATCTAATTTTTTCCATTCTGTAATGCGAAACTTACACGTTAACTGGTCGGAAAAACGTGAAATGTCAACTGCGTAATCTGAAACGTGCTCAAGAAGGCTGAAAGGATGAAGAAAGAGAAAACTGCCCACTCAAAGCATCGTTCGAGGTACATGAATTATTACATTATAATTCCAATGTTACAATAACAATCTCCTTTGCTCTTTATCGCTGAGTTCATATTTCAACATCAGACAGATGTGGTATTTCTGGGGCCTCAGTTCAAACTCTACACATCTTTGATTTAAACAAACATATTTTAAAATCGTTATTTGTGGAAAAGCCCTAACGCGTTGACATTTAAAACAGGACCGAGTGACACGCTAGAAGCTATATCGTTTGCCGGTTTGGTTGTTGAACGTTCCGGTGAACCAATTATTGCCATGAACGAGTAGAGTGCTTCCCGTGGTTTATCACAAATGGATTGGCACCAAATGTTTATGAGATAAAACTGTTTTCCCTGTAATGACCAGCATATGGATTGAGAAATCTCAATTGTGTTCCGAAACTTGACGGTTCTGCCCTTCCTATTCACCCGAAATGAGTTTGTGACCGAGCATTGTAAAACATTCAGTTAAACCACAAAAAAGAGCAGCGGACGAAGGAGATTTTATGACGCTTCTTTTCTTGACTGGCGAGGATACCCAAGGGAAGTAACTCTTCCGACCCTAATCGCCGATCTCACTGTATGATTGCTTCTTTTAACCTCACACCATCACATTTGAAAAATATGGATTAATTACCAAAATAGTTAATCCAGTCTTATCAAACGTAATTGGGAACTTCAAATGATGAGAGGTTTTTAGGGCTTTGTGTTTTCCTAATCTGTGTGAAAAGTTGGGATATCTATTACTGCGTTAGGCTTGGTGAAATGGGATTAAAAGTCACGTTAAGGATGTTTGCCTAATCAAGGTGAGTGAATGTGTTTTTAATCGTTTTTAGAAATATCCCAACAACATAAACACTCGGAACACAGGGTTTCAAAAACCCTTATATGGGGAATCGAACCCTATCATTCAGGGTGAAGGGTGAACGCTTCAACAACTAGTACATTCACCTACCCTGTTCTCCAATAGAAGTCAAAAATCGAAAATCAAACGTCCATTTATCAGTTTCCCACCTGTACTTTTGAAGATATTCAAACCCAGCTCACGTGATCGACAGGCAAACATACACTTTTTATATGTTTCTTTTAATATGTTTCAGAGTGGAAGTACAGATGAGAAGGTTTGCTAGCTAACTATACTCATTATGTACACGGGGGGGTGGGGTAGCCTAGTGGTTAAGGCGTTCGCTCGTCACGCCGAAGACCCGGGTACGAATCCCCACATGGGTACTATGAGTGAAGCCCATTTCTGGTGTCCCCCGCCGTGATATTGCTGGAATATTGCTACAAGCGGCGTAAAACGAAACGCAGCCAGTCAGACATGCTTTACGGCGCTGTGCGGGGGCTTTGTACACAACCCAGTCTTGCCACCTATTTCAACTATAGCAAGGCTCAACCGTAGTACTGGAGTCACATGTGCTGTTCTTTAGTTCTCTACCAGACAGCAGGTTGTTACAGCAGGGTTTCTTTAAGATGGTAAAGGTAAGGTGAAGTGAAATGGGGTTTAATGTCGTACTTGAGAATATTTCGCTCATACGACGTGCATGCGTGTGTATGTGTGGTTGCTTTTAGGCCCCAGTTAAGCATGAATACCCAACTCAGTCACATTATACTGACTCCGAACGGATCAGTCCCTGTTGTACCCATTAATGCCGAGCGCCAACAAGTACCATATTTTAACGTCTTTTGGTATGACGCAGCCGGGGATCGAACCCGCGACCTTCTGCTGTCCGTGCGGACGCTCTAACCACTACACCACGGATGTGATGGAAAAGAGACTTCTTAGCTCTACGTAGAGATCGTACCCTACGCACTGCGTAACTCCTATTTTAGGAAGAGTGAGGGAAATTGCTTTACCCCGCAGCAATGTTGCATCTATTCGCGCGAACTCATTTAGGAATCGTATCGCGCTAAGTCTGCTAGATAAGTCCTACGTATTTTTACGATCTTGCAATGTTTTCAAGATCCCCCAAGACATTTGAGAACTGCTTTATGATTGTTTTTAATGATGGTTGTGAGAATGAAACAAACTAATTAGGTGTACACACACATAACCATTATAGAAATGGAAATAAGCATATCGACTCCGATTCTCCGGCTACCGCAACGTCTGCTCTTCATCTCCCGACACGTGGACGTCGTCAACGGCACATGGAAGCGTGCACATCTGCCCTCCCCATTATCCAAGATGGCTGTTTACCTTCGGACCCCGATAACTTCATAACGTGTGAAAACAATCGGCATTTCTGCCGTAAGCTGAACAAACTGCTACACGGCCGTGGCGTAATGCGGCACATATGTACATAACCTTGAATGGTTTAATAAGCAAGAATTGAAACAGGTTTATTTTTTCAGTCGAACTTTAGCTGTGTCTTATTAAAATGAGTTACACTCGACGTTAACAAACTTCCGACATGTCGTAAACCAGATTTTACATGCCGTAAAGTTTACAAATCAAGGAAATGTATAATATGTGTGTGATTTCTGTAAGTAATAGCCTCTGAACACTTGGGGATCACTTTGGGTTGTTCTGTTTAGCTGTTATAACAACGAGGTATGTTGCACCTAAATGGGAGTTACCGCGGCAGGTGAAATCAATTTGAATTTTAAATCGAAAACAATGTTACGTTATAAGACATTTGCTTTTTTTTCCTGCACGTGTGTGCATAAATGTGCACGCATCTTTATATGCATGTATGTATGCACGTTTGTCTTTTCGCTTTAGTTATGTGTGTATTATTACAAAGCTTGGCTTCAGCCTTGTTATACTCAGATATACTTCAGTCTATAAGCCTGCTTGTCTGTGTCTGTCACGGCCCCTTTCAGTGTGAATGCTTGCCTGCGATTCTCTGACACTTCTGTGATACTATATGCTTACTTTGGTGTGTGTCAGTAAACTTGTTTCTAGGTTTTGTATGCTTGCTTCTGTGAGTCTATATGCTTGCATTTGTAAGTCTGCTTGCTTCTGTGTGTTTATATGCTTTGTGAGTCTGTATGCTTGCTTCTGTGTGTTTATATGCTTGTGTGAGTTTATATGCTCTGTGTGAGTCTTGTGTGTCTTGCTTTGCTTCTGTGTGTTTATATGCTTGCTTGTGTGAGTCTGTATGCTTGCTTCTGTGTGTTTATATGCTTGTGTGAGTCTGTATGCTTGCTTCTGTGTGTTTATATGCTTGTGTGAGTCTGTATACTTGCTTCTGTGTGTTTATATGCTTGTGTGAGTCTGCTTCTGTGTGTTTATATGCTTGTGTGAGTCTGTATGCTTGCTTCTGTGTGTTTATATGCTTGTGTGAGTCTGTATGCTTGCTTCTGTGTGTTTATATGCTTGTGTGAGTCTGTATGCTTGCTTCTGTGTGTTTATATGCTTGTGTGATGCTTGTGTGAGTCTGTATGCTTGCTTCTGTGTGTTTATATGCTTGTGTGAGTCTGTATGCTTGCTTCTGTGTGTTTATATGCTTGTGTGGTGTGTCTGTATGTCATTTGTAAGTATGCTTTCTTCTGTGTGTTTATACTGGTGTACTGCTTCTGTGTGTTTATATGCTTGTGTGAGTCTGTATGCTTGCTTCTGTGTGTTTATATGCTTGTGTGAGTCTGTATGCTTGCTTCTGTGTGTTTATATGCTTGTGTGAGTCTGTATGCTTGCTTCTGTGTGTTTATATGCTTGTGTGAGTCTGTATGCTTGCTTCTGTGTGTTTATATGCTTGTGTGAGTCTGTATGCTTGCTTCTGTGTGTTTATATGCTTGTGTAGAGTCAGTATACTTACTTCTGTGTGTTTATATGCTAGTGTGAGTCTGTATGCTTGCTTCTGTGTGTTTATATGCTTGTGTGAGTCAGTATACTTGCTTCTGTGTGTTTATATGCTTGTGTGAGTCTGTGTGAGTCTATGCTTGCTTCTGTGTGTTTATATGCTTGTGTGAGTCTGTATGCTTGCTTCTGTGTGTTTATATGCTTGTGTGAGTCTGTATACTTGCTTCTGTGTGTCTATATGCTTGCATTTGTAAGTCTGCTTGCTTCTGTGTGTTTATATGCTTGTGTGAGTCTGTATACTTGCTTCTGTGTGTTTATATGCTAGTGTGAGTCTGTATGCTTCTTTCTTCTGTGTGTTGTAGTATGCTTGTGTGATGCTTGTGTGAGTCTGTATACTTGCTTCTGTGTGTTTATATGCTAGTGTGAGTCTGTATGCTTGCTTCTGTGTGTCTATATGCTTGCATTTGTAAGTCTGCTTGCTTCTGTGTGTCTATATGCTTACTTCTGTCTATACTTACTTCTGTGTCTGTTCTTGTCAATATGCTTACTTCTGTCTTTAGGCTTATTCTGTGAAAATATGTATGTGTGTCTGTCTGTCTGTGTCTTTACGACTGTCTCTGTGTGTCTGTACAATTGTCTATGTGTGGCTGTTTGGTTTTCTGAAATTGAAATAATCGAAGATTGGTCGCAGTGACCAAACGACCAAGCAATCGATCACATTTTCTCATAATCGAACATAAACGATTTGGGAACTACTGTTTTAGTCTTTGAAATACTTGACAATGGAACATATCTTAGAAGTTGTCAGGGTCTGAAAACATGTTTATTTCTTAGAAAACACACTCCACTAACTAAAAAGTCATGACTGAATATTTCTTGAAGACTCCAGGAAGTTTATGTTCATGACATATTAGTCATCACTTTAATGTAGCAAGTTGCAACATGTTATACTTTTCTGCAGTAACAACCTGGATATAAAAATCTGAAAAATGACGCTAACCAATTTTTTTCGATGATTGTTCGTTGGTAATGAAGCAATCATCAATTGTGAGATTTCAACCAATTCCCAACACTAGTATGAGTACGTCTTTGTGTATATTCATGCACATCTGGCTTTGCATGTATGCATGTAACACATGCGAACGGATGTGCATCCCTTCGGGGAGCCTAAGTGAATTCAGATCGTGTATATTTCTGAATATTGATGAGCATGTTAAGGACGGATTATGGGTTTTTAAGAAATTCAAATAAATATATCGATAGTGTATGGAAAAGAATGCATTATTCAAAATAAAGCATCTACACGTGAAAGAGAGTATTCAAGACCTGTAATTGTATAGTGTTGTACAAAACTGTGAACATGTAATAAATATCAAGGATACTGAATGAAAAAAGGCAACTTAGGCTAAGGAATTTTTTAATCACTTCATTTGATATAAGACATGACAAGACGTAACCCTGCAACGGTGTGATAGGCTTTGAACGTTGCACGACTTCATTTTTCTTCAGACCGCCTCCGTGGTGTAGTGGTTAGAGCGTCCGCCCCGAGAGCGGAAGGTCGCGGGTTCGATCCCCGACCGCGTCATACCAAAAGACGTTAAAATATGGTACTTGTTGGTCCCTGCCTGGCGCTCGGCATTAATGGGTACAGAAAGGACTGGTCGGCTCGGAGTCAGAATAATGTGTCTGAGTCGGGTATTCATGCTTATCAATGTTGGAGGAAAACTTAAAGTGATGCAGGTCTCAAACGTCTACCACTGTGGTGACGTTTTTGTTTGTTTGTTTGTTGTTTAATGCCACAGTCGCCGAAACACTGCAAACTGAAGATCTTTTGGTTTGTTCGGTTATTATATGGCGACGGTCTGTAAATAATCGAGTCTGAACCAGACAATCCAGTGATCGATCTACGCAGCTGGCCACTGTGATGAATCCGACGAGCGTGGATGAGGTTTCTAAAAATGTATAACAAAAAGCTGTTAATTCCCATGACTGACTTAATATTGATGACTTTTTCCATGATTCATTTTCTCAGGAAAGTGAAAAATATTTTCAAAAATGAAAAATAAGTTTCACGTGCAAGTCAGGAAATTTGGCATTCGTTTTGGAGAAAGTTTATAACACATGGCGTTCAACTATGTCCTTATCGACGTGAATATTGAAACATACCTTGACAAGTTTCAATAATATTGTGTCAAAAACTGTTGAATCGCACGCATCTGTCAGAAGGCAATTCAACTTTTGTCCAGAGTACAGTTTCCTGACTTCAGCAGTTTATCAGCACTAGAGATCGTCCAAGATCAAGGAGGTCATCATCACCATAGCAACTCAGATGTGGAAACTCGACATCCACTGTTATGTCCTCAGCGATATAAATTCCTAGTTTACGTCCCAAATATGCACTAACTGTTCGTAACCATTTCCGAACTACCGTAAGATGAGCCTGAAGGCGCTACGTTTGGCGTTAATTTACCTCAACGTAATCGACTTCAACGCCTGCAGCGGTATTGATTACATCATCAGTAACGCTGGCGTTGAGTTTTGTTTACTGATGACTACCGTTTGCGTCCATGTGTATATGCGACGGTGAGTGTTATACCGGAAGTTACGTACGGGAAGTGTATTGGTGCGGTAGAGGAAGTCACGGGATGTTTGGAGACTTCTCTGATGGGCGAAGGTACAAATATACAAACATCACAGGTCTTCTCGTTGCCTGCGTTTTGAAAGCAATAGGCGTCATTGTTCAGCTTGACAATGTTCGATTCCACGCGGCACGAGTCTGTACTGATTTACCGAGAACTAATAACATAAACGTGGACGTCAAGGTCGCCGGATCTCAGTCCTAAGAAGCCTCTGTGTGATGAGTGAGTGAGCGAGTTTACTTTTACGCCGCTTTCAGCAATAACCTAGCAATATCCCACCAGGGACACCAGAAATGGGCTTCACGCATTATACCCATGTTCGGAATCAAACCCGAGTCTTCGGCGTGAAGCTTTAACCACTAGACTACCGCACTGTCCCCATCGCTTTACGACTGCCGTGACTGATAGTGTGACGTAACATGCAAGTGGCATGCACGTCTCCGCTGAACTTTCATTTTTTCCCTTCCAAAAACATTTTCCATATGTCGCTTTTATCACTTTTAAAACTTTGTAAAAGTTTTATCTTGAGTATATATGTGATCTAAAACTGAATTTACGGTATCTTCAGTACATTCATGAACAGAGCATAATGAATGCAAAAAATGTCGAAAGAGCTTCAATATCATCAATCCATAGAGGTGTTTGTGCATTTCCAAAGTTTGGCCACAAGGTCGTGTAATGAGAGAACGATTCTGATTGGCAGACCGTCAACGGAAACTTTATACGCAATTACCGTAGCCGTATCAAAAACTTGATTTAATATGTCAATGTCAATTATGTCCTGACGACAAAATCCATGACAACATGAGCGTAATGATCTTACGTTTATGACACGTGATATTTAAATCGAATTTTGTGGAACGTTTTCATTTACATCAAAGAGAAAATTGTTTTAACGCCACATGGATTTCCCAAAAACTGAAGTTCTTTCACAATTGCGGACAAAAATGTGGCGTTTTATTTCCCCAAACATGCATTTCTGACAAGTACTGTCGCATTGCAATGGTTTGGGTTATTTCAGAGATCGTTAAAAAATGCATTTAGTTCCTAGATGTAATTGTGGATGACATTTTGATGCATGTTGGAAAATTGAATTTCGACAAATTGCCTAGATTACGTTTTGTTTGCATGCAAATATGAAAACTCCATCAGTTTATATCTTTATATTTACTCGCGGAAGCATCTCAAATCAAATAGAAATCAGCCATGGTCCTAAAAAATATATCCTTTCCGGATTATATAAATATTTAGTGGAAACTGATAGAGGGGAATGAGAATTAACATGGTTAAATGACGTTTGGTAATTGTTCTCGATCCCAAAATTACCTGTTTGGTGTAAAATAAATCGTTCAAAATTCAGCCAAGAACATTTTGAAAAGTTTTCGATGTGATTGTTCAATCTGTGTGTGGGTTTGTACTTCTTGCCTTGAGGTCGTATTGCAGCGATAACTTTCAGTGAAACTAATGATTGATAGCATGAACATTGTTTCTTTATTGGTGCCCGATCTTCGTACGTATTATATAAATACCTAGTTAAGGATTTGTATCATCAAAGATATAGAATCAGAGAAAATTCGGATTGGAGCCCACTACTAGAACATCCTATCGCGTCGTAAGGATAAGTGTGATAAACTTTGCCCCATTCCTGTCCGAATAACTGACTGACTGAGTTTTGGTTTTACGCCGCTTTTAGCAATATTCCAGCAACATCACGGCGGGGGACACCAGAAATGGGCTTCACACATTGTACCCATGTGGGGATTCGAACCCGGGTCTTCGGCGTGACGAGCCAACGCTTTAACCACTAGGCTACCCCACCGCCCCTGTCCGAATAACAAATAAGGACCCATGAAGATCCGCTTCATCAGCAACCAGTACTTGTCGCTATGTGTACACAAACGGGTTCGGGTGGTCAAGGTCTGTTGTGTTCGGGTGGTCAAGGTCTGTTGTGTTCGGGTGGTCAAGGTCTGTTGAGTTGTTGATGGATGTCATCGTATCCACATTGGGTAGACACGTGAAGATCCGGGTTAGAATTGGTCTTATCAGCAACCTATGCTTGTCGTAAGAGGCGACTAAAGGGATCGGGTGGTCAGGCTCGCTGACTTGGTTGACACGTCATCGTATCGAAATTGCGTAGATTGATGCTCATGCTGTTGATCATTAGCTTGCCTGGTTCAGACTCGATTATTTACAGACCGCGGCAATATAGCTGGAATATTGCTGAGTGCGGCGTTAAACAACAACCCAACCCAACCCAACCCTATTGCGTGGATCAATAAAGCAATGATCACAATCACTCGATTGTCTGGTCCTGACTCGAATAATTACATTCCGCCGTCACAGCTTGAAACCCATTCCACCTCACCTGACCACCTCACAAAGGTATATATACTCACATCACTTCGGACCTTCTTCTCCCATATCAAGATATCACCTATTGATATACTCCCCATCAAAAGTTTAGACTCACTAGTGTAAATGTAGCCACTTACTTATATATTAAGTCAACTCTTCTAAACTAGATTTTGCAAAATTTTCCATCCTGTTTAAAGGTATTGTTTACACATGAACTGATGTATTGTAAAACAAATTTGTAACGTTGAAAAGATTATTGTCATGGGTTAAAAAATGATGAAACTGAGTGAAAATTGGTGAATTTGTAACAAATGTTTACACCACAACACAGCTGTTCACATGCACGATATTTGCACATGCTTTTTAGCAATTTAATGCATGATCCTCGTGCAATTCATTTCAGTCGTATATCATGCCATATATACCATAGTATCAAAAACATCACAATAAGTCTCGATTGTCGTGACAGTCAGATGACGTCATCATGTGATATCAATATATACTTTCTGTATGAAGAGATCCTGTCGTACAGAACGTCGATACAATAGAACGAAACAATGTCAAAACCGCCTGCAGCAGAAACATCGTCTCTGTCAACGTACAAATGAGTGTTTTGTGTCGGCACAAAGGTCATTTCCATGTTAACTCCACACAAGGAAGTGTTGATGGACCGACCCTTTCAATAATTCATGACCACAGTTTCAGCTTGGTCCTTTGTCCCCAATGCTGACATTGTACCCCATTGAAAACCGTCATGCAAATGTACCTTTAAGTGACAAATAATATGATTCGAATTATTTTAAAACCATTTCTCAACGACTGAGAGGTTTCTCTTTGTCCCCACATGACGACAATGCCACCAAGGGTAGATAATCCACCACTACACTCCCCAATAATGGCCACATGATAATTAAAATAATCCCAAGGTGTAATCGTATTCCGCTAAAAGTCCCATCGGAATTAGATGGTTCTTCGCACCAAAATTTAATTTGAACCCGTCAATCTTGTTTCAAATCCGACTCGGGTAAATTAATATTTGACCTCTCAGAACAGGGGCTGTAGGGGAGATCTGCATCAGGTTACGTGCATTGGAAAACAGCGTCCACCGACACATCTATAATTAGGGCCAGAGTGGTTGGGGCGACTGTGGCTGAATTACAAGGGATTCGGTCAGATTAACATCCCGAAAACTGGGCAGGATCTCCAATATTTAAGTGACAGATGAAAAGACTGTTGATAATTAATGTTTTCGTGACCTCTATGCGGGTTAATTTTTGGGGCCATTCAGTCTCCAGTAAAGACTGATTTGGAGCATTAAAATAAAGACTGACGCCTGCCATTGGTGATCATGAAGGATAATATTCGTTTATTCGATTATAGAAGGGTAATCATTTATTTTAGCGGGTTGTCCCGACTTGGAGATAGTCTCATTGAGGAGGAGGAGAAGGTTTTGATACAATTAAATCATACACACTTTGAACCAAATAATTAGGAAGAAATCATTATATTTCTGTACCGGCACACGAATGACTTATTCTTTTGTTTAAAAGATTTGTCGAAAAATCTGGATGCCATTGAATTTTAGAACAGAATATTTATTTAAATAAAAAATTCTAAATGGAAATAAAACTAAACCCCAAAACAAGATCTTGTAAACTGAATTTAAACTCATCCCCAATCATCCAGGTTCATAATCTATTGGGATACTTTAATCGCGACATTCTTGATGATTAATAGTGATATTATAGCGAAAATGCTTTGAATTGAAACTATCGTCGGTACATCGGAACCTTTAAGTCATGACAATTCATTTCCTGGACCAGTACATGAAAAATATCAACCCTTGATTGCTGTACGAACCCGCAGTTCGGATTAGAATGGTTCGAATACGGACGTTGGACTCCAGTTATCAACACATGCAAGTTTCGTTATACGATGGGTTTGTACGAGTCATTTTTAAATCAAAGACACCATTTCAGCACAACTATATACTACACAGGAGGAGTGAGTGAGTGAGTTTAGTTTTACGTCGCACTCAGCAATATTCCAGCTATATGGCGGCGGTCTGTAAATAATCGAGTCTGCACCAGACAATCCAGTGATCAACTACTACACAGGAATAAACAGTTGATTTCACTGCAACATAGATGGCTTTTTACGTTCGATTTAACTACTGAATAAAACAATATTTTCTTGTCTTATTATAATTTTGAAATATATCAATGATGTCATATTCTCTCTGTAGTGTAAAAAATGAGATTATGCAAAGTTTTTAAGATTTCAGTTTATATATTCAGTTTATCTGTAAGCAGTACATATTCAATAGTTTATGAAGATGTTTAATGGAAAATGCAAACAAATTATTTTTTGGGGTTATTTACATTAACCGTCTCGATTTCAGGCCCATTTTCCATACGCTTTTTGTAGCACCAGCCCTAACTAATAAAAAGTTTTGAGCGTGTGTGAGGCAACAGTGTTCCAGTGAGAGGATCTAGAAAGACATACATGTGTCAAAATGACGACAAAGTCCACAAAGTGCATTATTTCGCACTATGATTGCTTCTACAAACATTTGAACCACCTCATGCATTTTCTGACTGGAAGTCGTTGTATTTACTCATGTGCTCAGCATTTGGATAACCAGATCTTGTATTGTTTTCTCCAGCTGTTGGGCTGCCATTCTCACGGATTCCGGGATGAAATCCGGCAAAAAATGCGAGCCATCTTTCCCCTTCGTCTGCGCAGGCAGGATTCACCGAGCTTCTCGTTTCCTCTCACATCTGATTTCAAGATGGCCGTCTTTCGTGACTTCCGGTTATGGCGGCCTAACGGGGACCTTCTGCGCACGCTCCCTTGTCTGGAGCTTATCATGTTTATTTTAGTTGGCGTTTTGGAATGTGGTAGACACGTTGTGGTCAAAGTTTATTTTCACAACACAATTTACCAATTATGTATCCATTAGTACACTACTGTCACTCGGTCGCTTACTTTCGAATTCATTTTTCTAGGTCAAATTGATATGGCGACGACACGGGGCTTTTTGCTTTTTAAAACATAAACGGAAATACATCGTAATTTGGCAGAAAATATATATGACGGAAAGCCATTAGGACACATTGTGTCCCGTTGGGAGAGGTTTTGTATGAACTGCTGTACGAATCAATATCCAGCTATAAACACTTTACTGTTGTTGTGTGAATGTTTGGCACTGGAGAGGCTACAGAGCCGAGGTAGTTTTCTCAACGTCCGACAGTACCATTAAGTAGAACCTACTAAAGTGAGTTTAGTTTTACGCGGCTTTTAGCAATATTCCTGCAATATCACACCAGAAATGGTCTTCACACATTGTACCCATATGGGAAATCGAACCCGGGTCTTTGGCGAGACGATCAAAAGCTTTAACCGCTACAGTCCGTTTGAGTCAGAAACGGACCGATGAATTGCAAATGTTATCATTGTACAAAATTGCAACATAAATATAAATAGTACACATGTTTATCATTTACTAATACCCAACAGCTTTCTTATATTTGAAAATTTTCTGGACTCCACCAAAAATGTTGTTTAAGAAACTATCATTAAAATATTGACACAGTTCACTATTTGTTACGAGGGAGGAGTGCAGGGAAAGGGACAGCCAGGTGTGCGAGAAAGGATGGAGACGGCACAGCACAGGTTTATGAATCAATAACTTTGTGGGCTTTTGTGCACGTGATTATCGAACACCTGGCTGTCCCTTTCACTGCACTCCTCCTTCGTAACAAATAGTGAACTGTATCAAATTTTAATGATAGTTTGTCAAACAACTTTTTTAATTTTAGGACATAAATTCTGTAAACAAATCACAGAGTAGGTCTGATGTTTTGATTATGATCAGCTTTTCATTGAGTATTATATGTTTACTAGTTTTCGAGTTAGATTGCAATTCATCGGTCCGCTTTTGAGCCAAACGGACTAAAGGCTGCCCCACGGCCCCAGAATCTAAAGGAATCGCACCTTCTTTCCATATGTCCTTACAACAACAGGTAACACTATTTTTGTGCTTATGCATTAAATATGAAGTAGGCTAAAATGCGAAGTAGCGGGCAAATATCGAGTTTAGTCCAATACAAATAAAGGCCAGAATCGTCTTCATCCCTTCATTGTTTTTACTCTTTTGATTATAATGGTTCTCCAGCTTCGTGAATACCGACGCACATATGGGAATGAACAACTCTCGTGTGAGGGCATTGCTAGTCCGTGGGTTCAGGTGACTGCTCCTAGGGGGAGCCACCTGCGCGAGCATACTCTGCGTCGTTGTTAGTTCATGGCGCCACCTGTTGAATGGTGTTGTTTAACAAGGGAGCACGTGCACCATTAGTATTACCAAGGCCGATAAGTGCGGGTTTTTAGACGGCGAGGGACTCCGATAATTTCTGTTACCCGAATACATGACATTAAATGCATGTCTAAATATCCCATTGGGAAGGTGGGGTAGCCAAGTGGTTAAAGCGTCCGCACGTCAAGCCGAACGTCTGAGTTCGATTGCCAACAAAGGTATAATGTGTGACACCAAGTTCTGGTGTGTTCCGCCGTGATACAGCTAAAGGCGGCGTAAAACTATATTCACTCAGAGGGGCTTGTAATGCAAATAACTAGTCTCAAGGTATATAGTGTCTCTGCCGGTGTGTCAACACTATATCAATGTATAGTTAAACGCAAAAAGTAGCATCACGGTATATACTGTCTCTGCCGGGGTGTTAACGCTATATGAAAGGATACTTGTATGTATACATGTAGTGCTGAGAACCCAGCAGATTTTTGTGTTACAATCCTCTGTGCACTCATCCACATTCCCGTTCCAACATCTGATCAGCGTTCATACGAGTTAACTTAGACTAATGCTTAGTCTCTGAATATATATAATTTTGATAGTAACAAACAAGCCCATTTAAATTGAAAAGGAGCCCTAAGGAGACCAGAGATTCAGAACCTGGGAAAACTAGACTTGCTTTATTTAGGGCTCTAGCACTTCAGAGAGGACTTGGCAGTAGGGACAATAATGTGGTTCAGGGACTGTGAGACAGACTAGAGTTAAATGTACGTCACAATATTGTTTAGCTGTTTTAGCAACGGTGCTGTGAGCATTATATTAGTTGTATTCTGTTATCAATGTTCTTCTTACAAACCATTGAGTAAGGAAATGAAAAAAAATCGGGGATTTGAACCAACGATCATGGATCTGCAAAGGGAGGCAATTCTGCACAGCGAACTCAGTTACAACTGAAAGCACTGTTGAACTTGGCGTTAAAATTACTCCCCTAGAGTTTGGTCCTCAGAATGGTTTTCAGTGATGTTGATAAAGATGTAACATTGCTGACTGCGTCATAAAACAACATTTGCCAAGCCAATCAGTGTCTATCTCAGACGGGCTGGAATGGTAACGGGATGCTGGTTATCCGATATGACGTTATCGCTGCCGTTGACGACGTTGTTGTCGACAACAAGACATTACCGCTTTCACCTATAGACGCTGTTGGGAGTCTTCATTCCCTCGATCACCCGCAAACACGAACGGACAACTGTGAAAACAACGCACTTTCTCCCTAATTGGCCCCTGCAGCATTGACAACATTCGCAGCCACCACGTCATCACGTGACATGCAACTCAGCTGTTTAACTGGTTCCGTTACTTCTGTATGCATGTCGGTATGCAGTTTCATGACCAGACAGAAGCTCATTCGAGTATTAGAGCCGACAATGAATGGCTGTCGAGCGGTGAGTATGGTTTTACGCCGCTTTTAGCAATATTCCAGCAATATCACGACGGGGACACTAGAAAAGGGCTTCACACATTGTACCCATGTGGGGAATCGAACCCGGGTCTTCGGAGTGATGAGCAAACGCTTTAACCACTAGGCTCCCCACAGGGCTGGACATACTTGGTAAATGATATGCTTGAGTGAATGGTCAACATCATACATTACTGCTTTCTGTGTGTGCTGTTGTAACGCCATCAACACTATAAGGCTGTCTGTATGTATTTCTGTGTTTCCAATATCCCCACAACTCATACTCACGAAAAAGAGGTCAGCATGGTTCTTTCTTCATCTTGGGGTAGTCTAGTGGTTAAAGCGTTGGCTCGTCACGCCGAAGACCCGGGTTCGAATCCCCACATGGTTACAATGAGTGAAGCCCATTTCCGGTGTCCCCCGCCGCGATATTGCTGGAATATTGCTAAAAGCGGCGTAAAAACCAAACTCAGTCAGTCAGTCAGTCTTTCTTCATCTACATTAATTAAAACATGTTTCAGAAGCAAAGCAACTCCATCTAGATAATACATACATCACATAATTAGTGAAGAAAACCCTTTTTCTGTTTGTTGTTTTCCCTCTGGTGCAGGTTGAGGGATAGGAGATGAGAAGCATGTAAAAAGAAAGGATGTCACTACAACTCAACCAAGGCGGTCTGTAAATTGTGCAGTCCTGGGCCCCGTTCCTCAAGGCGATCGTAGCGCTAAGATGATCGTAACTCCTATACTTTATAGACTTACGACTGTCGTAGCGTCTGTAACATAGACTTGACTGTCGTATCGCAGTCCTGCTCGCTGACGTCATTGACACATGTCGTCGTATCCAAAATGTGTAGATTGGTGCTCATGCCGTTGATCACTGGATTGTCTGGCCTGGTCGATTATTTCCAGACTGCCGCCACACAGTTGGAATATTGACGAGTATACGGCGTTAAACAACAAACAAACATACTACTACCTGTAGTACTAAACCACTGCTACTGCTACTGCTTCTATTGCCACTTTTATTACTGCCACTACCAGTACTAATTTTACTACAAGAACTACTACAATCACTACCATATCTTTTACTATTCCTTCACTTTAACTACTACTACTACGACTACTACTACTACAATCACACACCATATCTTTGGTTATTCGTTCGCTTTAACTACTACTAAGACTACTACTCTGATTCCCCACTACTATGGGTACAACTGGGCGGTGGGGTAGCCCATTTAAAGTGTTCGCTCGTCACGTGATATTGCTGGAATATTGCTAAAAGTGGCGTAAAACCAAACTCAGCTTCTCCCATTTCTCTACTACTACTACTACTACTACCACTCACCACTACTACTACCACTACTACCACTACTGTCACTACTACTACTACTACTATTACCTGCTACTACTACTACTACTGCTCTACCACTACTACTACTACTACTACTCACTCCTACCACTACTGCTACTACTGCTACTACCACTGCTGCTACTATTACTACCACTACTACCACTGCTACTACTACTACCACTGCTGCCATTACTGCTCACCACTACTACCACTGCTGCTACCACTGCTACCACTGCTGCTACCCTACTACTACTACTACTACTACTACTACTACTACTGCTACTACCACCACTACTACTACTGCTGCTACTACTACTACTGCTACTCACTACTACTACTACTACTACTACTACTCACTACTACTACTACCACCACTACACTGCTGCTACTACCACCACTGCTACCACTACCACTACTACTACCACTACCCTACTACTACTTACTACTACTACTGCTACCTGCTGCCACTGCTACTGCCACTGCTACTACTACTGCTACTACTACTACTACTGCTACTACCGCTACCACTACTACTTACTACTACTACTACTACTACTGCTACTACCACTGCTACTACTACTACCACTACTACTACCACTACTACTACTACTACTACTACTACTACTACTACTACTACTACTGCTACTACTACTACTGCTTCAGTTGTTATCCATCTAACCCACATTATATTCAGTTTGTATGAACAGAGACCATATAACAGATATAACGTATTATACGGTCTCTGGTATGAAACACCTGTGTCTTTCTTTGAAGAAAACAATTTGTTGAATTTCAAATTATTTAACAGGATCTGCTGACAGGGTGTGCCGATGACAGACCCCGGGGTGGCCCCTTCCTGCCCGGGTGAGACAGTCGGATGCTTCTAGTTAGCGCCTCGTATAGACAAACACGATCTAGATTCTACTCACATGACAACATAATATTTGTTTGTGTTGCCTCACGGCGGTCGTCTCCTGCCATAACATGACCAGCTGTCGGGGAAATAGTATCTTCTTCAGCCAGCCCTCACGCCGCTTCCGAGGAATGCCGGGAAAATAAAGATAAGACGTGATTACTGTATTTTGTTTTGATTTCAATAATCAAAATAACAGATATTTCAGACCTGATTAGTGGCATATTTCAAGCAGCTTGACTTGATCAAAGCAGTGCGCATGCTCAGAAAAGGATTGGGAACGGACTGGGATAATGTCAACCAATATATGCCGGTGCAAATGGCCAAGACGATAGCTTATTCAAAAATGAAACCAATAAGTTAAGTGAGTGGTTGAGTTTAGTTTTACGCCGCTTTTAGCAATATTCCAGCAATATCACGACGGGGAACCCCAGAAATGGGCTTCACACAATGTGCCCATGTGGGGAATCGAACCCGGGTCTTCGGCGTGACGAGCGAACGGTTTAACCACTAGGCTACCCCACCCCCCTATAAAAACAATATGCAGGCAAACACCAAAATTTGAAAATACAAATTATCTTACCCACTGACCGAACACCACAACAGAAATGATGAAGTCATAGCTTTCATTTACATCATTTGATGTTAGTTTCAACTTGTTTTCAACGCACAAACGTGTCGACATTCCGAAACATAAAAAATGCATTTTTCAGGGAAACGGTGAGTATGACATATGTAACCTGATGCTCAGGTGACTTTTTATAATAAAGATCTTGGCATTTAACATATGGCGATATGTTATTTTCGATTATTTACGCTGTTTCATGAACCTCATTAACGTGGAACTTACAGCTCTCGTGTATATGTCAAACATAGATCCAGGCTACACATGAAATGTAACCCGAACTCTCGCGGGGCCATCGTCTAAAGTACAACTCGCTGTGTAGAGCTACTTTCCCAAGTCCTGCCGGGAACGGATTCTCCCGGAAAATGGTGCAAGGCTTTTAGTGAGTGAGTTTAGTTTTACGCCGCACTCAGCAATATTCCAGCTAAATGGCGGCGGTTTGTAAAAAATCAAGTCTGGACCAGACAATCTAGTGATCAACATCATGAGCATCGATCTACCCAGTTGGGATAATTGGGTCAGCGAGCCTGACCACCCGATCCCGTTAGTCACCTCTTACGACAAGCATGAGTTACTGAAGATCAGTTCTAACCCGTATATCCTTGGGTTGCTGGGTTTTAAGCAGCATGCTATTGCTTGTTGGTTTAATTAAAGTGGTAAGACCAGTTCCGGCTTTCCTGTGGCGGTGGGGTAGCCTAGTGGTTATAGTGTTTGCTCGTCACGCCGAAGACCCGGGTTCGATTCCGCACATGGGCACAATGTGTGAAGCCAATTTCTGGTGTCCCCTGTCGTGATATTGCTCGAATATTGCTAAAAGCGGCGTAAAACTAAACTGTCGCACTTCTCGTAGGTCTGTCTTCAGTGCGGGCTGAATCATCTGACAGCTGTGATTGGATGATTTTATGAATGATTTTTGTGTTTTGCAAATGTACATCTATCCAGTAATTCAAAAAAGATATTTGTCAATATTAAGTGCTTCTTTTTTAATATGATGACTTCTGATGAATGTGACCACATATAATTTCACCCGGGTTGCATTTTGTACGGAACTGGGATTGGTCTGTTCAGCTTCCTAAACTCGGGAAAAGGAGCTGGTTGAGGTAGTCATATATTGTTGCTTCAAGGCTAGACTATGCACACATATGCACATAATAGCTGTTGAGGGATTAGTTCATTAAACAAATATAACGTTATTGTAATCAGAGGGAAAATATCTGTTTTGTGTAACCATCAAAATGACACGCCATGGCATGATGTAACTGAAATGGCGTTCAAAACGTCATGAAACAAAACTCACTTTTTCTGCAGATTTTCTCAACATTCACGTTCCCCTGATAAATGTGCATCTTTAAGCACTTAAAAAGCAATAGCCCACAACAAACACCGAACACATTCAACAGACGTAACATGTTATATCTAGGGAATTTCAACCCTATCATCTCATATTAAATTCAAATCAAACATGAAATTCACCATTTTCATGCTCGTTCAATTACAACAACAAAGCGTTTCTGTCTACACACGCACGTGAATATAAAAAACCCGCATGCAGCTCGTGTAAGCACGAATGTTTCCAACAGCCCTTGGCGCCACCTACCGGCTGATGGGAAACACAGACTTCTTTCAAATATCATACTCTTGAATCTTGACTGGCACAGCTACTTAAATGCGTGGCCGCCCGTCCGTGTTAACACTTATAGGTATCCGTAGATAGGATCCCAGTCCATCGTGAGACAGAGGCTGTGTTTCCCATCAAAGCGAACTGCACTCATTCAGCCCCGGTGTCATGCTAAGTACTTCCCATCATGCATCGCAGTCGAGCCATAACACAACATCCCACCTGTGGCTGACACACATCACCTGCTCGCGCAATCCTCCTGACCGGAAGTCAAGTGTCAACTTGACCCGCATGTGCTTACGACGCCGGATAACAAGTAAACGTATTATTATGATGTTGTAAACTAGTTATGAAGGCATTTTAGTAACGGTTGAAGTGTACCTTGTGGAGCAGATTGATACCAATGCTTTGAGATCGCCGAGTGTCAAAGAGAATATATTGTCCCGTATGTAGTATCAGTGAACATCATAGTCCTGTGCTTTCTCGATAGTTCTGGGGGCGGTGGGGTAGCCCAATGGTTAAAGCGTTCGCTCATCACGCCGAAGGGCCGGTTTCGATTCCCCATATGGGTACAACGTGTAAAGCCCATTTCTGGTGTCCCCGGTCGTAATGTTGCTTGAATAATGCTAAAAGCGGCGTAAAACCAGCTCACTCGCTCAGTCGATAGTTCTGTTGGCCCTGCGGTGTAATCATAAGGATAACTTAGCAAACTGTCGTTGAAAGGCTCGGTCCTTATTTTATTTAAAAATTAAAAAAACATTGGTCCAGTTGCCATAAGCTGTTTGAACCATTCTGTTCAATTACCCTTTTCGATGAAACTTTGTTTGTCGATATATGACATTGGTCCAGTTGCAATAAGCAGTTTGCTTCAATGAAACATATGTTAATGACATATTTTGACATATATGATTTGCGTTACAACAAAAAAGGTGGAATAAAAGAAAATATAATACTTTGTAGCTGACATGAACCTAACTGGTAGCTTTATTACGGTTTTTTCAACTGTGAGGTGGTTCATTCTCTATCAACGTTTAACCAACTCAACATTAAAAATCAGAGTAAGTTAATAACATGCTATTTTCCAACCTCAATTCATTTTCTTACGTCAGTGCAGTGATGCGATCGGAAGTAATAATCTCTAACTTTAGTAACATTAGATTATTCTTCAATATCCTGACAGAATAGCGGTGCAAGCATGTACTGACATCGAGTATGCCAGTTTGCAGTTACTTTTACTTGTGGTTAACCATTCACTATCTCTGCATGGTGATTCGCGTCCTGAATGGTTCTATACGACCACGATAAGTCAGTGTATATAATCGCCCTTCAGTCAAAACGTGCACGAAACCAAATCGCTGCAGTGCCATAGTTTTGAATTGTATGACGTTAAACACAGTCGTGTGTGAGTGAGGTATGTTCGTAAGGCGAGACCCGTGAAGATTCGGATTAGAAATAGTCTTCAGCAACCCATGCTTGTTGTAAGAGGGGACTAACGGGATCGGGTGGTCTGGCTCGCTGACTTGGTTGACACATGTCAACATATCCCAATTGCGTAGATCGATGCTCGTAATGTTGATCACTGGATTGTCTGGTCCAGGCTCGGATATTTACCACCAACGCCATATAGCTGGAATATAGCGGAGTGCGGCGTTAAACAACAAACCAACCAAGTCGTAAGACGGGAGGCTTAAGATGTCCCACATGAATAAATATTATCGTAATATTTTCAGTGTCTTCACGTCTTGGCCCGTTCGACATAAACGATCTTAGCGTCAAAGTTATCGTAACTCTCGTACATTTACATAGGTTTACGATCGTCATAGCGCCCAGGTTACTTCGTGGAACAGTGCCCTTGTAAGAAACATTACTCAGTGTGTGAATTTGTTGGCATGTATTTACGTCACGTGATGATTTGGGTCTCCCACTCTTATCGTATCGCTCGATAGCTTTCTTAAAGATCCATGAAAACTAAATGTAAGTAACAACATACTCACTTTTATTTACCTTCACAATGTGTTTTGTTTCAATTAGGCGGTGGGGTAGCCTAGTGGTTAAAGCGTTGGTTCGCCACGCCGAAAACCCGGGTTCGAATCCCCACATGGGTACAATGTGTGAAGCCCATTTCTGGTGTCCCCCGCCGTGATATTGCTGGAATATTGCTAAAAGCGGCGTAAAATCAAACTCAGTCAGTTGTTTCAATTATTTGTTCGATTGTCTATTTAAGGCCACGCTCAGCAAGTTATATGACGGCGGCAGGTAAATAATCGGGTCTAGACCAGACAATCCAGTGATTGACAACATGAACATTCATCGAAACACTTAGAAACTGCGATATTCATCAACATAGTCACCGAGCCTACAGGAGACTACAGGATCATGTCGTTCACCTCTTACGATATAGCGGGCGGTGGGGTAGCCTAGTGGTTAAAGCGTTCGCTCGTCACACCGAAGACCCGGGTTCGATTCTCCACATGGGTGCAATGTGTGAAGCCCATTTCTGGTGTCCCCCGCCGTGATATTGCTGGAATATTGCTAAAAGCGGCGTAAAACCATACTCACTCACTCACTCTTACGATATAGCGGGCGGTGGGGTAGCCTAGTGGTTAAAGCGTTCGCTCGTCACATCGAAGACCAGGGTTCGATTCTCCACATGGGTGCAATGTGTGAAGCCCATTTCTGGTGTCCCCCGCCGTGATATTGCTGGAATATTGCTAAAAGCGGCGTAAAACTTAACTCACTCTTACGATATAGAACTGTTCCGACGCTTTCATAACCCATGGGTGTCTACTGTTATCTTCAATGTACTTCCACACATATACTCCTCACAAAAAGTTAAGCAACAAGTGTATTTTTGGTCAGTACATATGCCTTTACTCATGATCATTACAACTGAATCAAACATAACAAAGATAAAGCATATCCACACACTTTTCCAACAAAGAAATCAAAATTCATTGAACAATAACTGACTTGCAAATCATCAAAAACAGTGTCACTGAAAAAGCCGTGCAAAATGTGTTGCATCAGGGTATGAAAATGTCTGAAAACACTTTTACTGTCAGTTTTGAGCACTGATCCAAAGTTTAATAACGTGTATGGCCACCATTGACCTGAATACACGCTTCAAGACGTCTAGGCATTGACCAGATGAGTCTGTCTAGAGTCTGTTGTGGAATGTTCTCTCCGCAATGCCTGTTCAAGCTGATCCAGAGTCTGAGGACGAACGTGGAGGCCGTACACACGCCTTCCGAGGATGTCCCAAGCATGTTCAATAGGATTCAGGTCAGGAGACCTTGCAGGCCAGTCCATATGGGTGATGTTGTTGGTCTGAAGAACATCAGTGACAACTCTTGCTCGATGTGGACGGGCATTGTCATCCATGAAGATGAAGTTAGGACCTGCTTGCTGAGCCCACGGAATGATCACAGGTGTGACAATTTCGTCTCGGTACCTCACACCTGTCATGGTACCTCGTCTGATGACCACAAGATCAGTTCCATATACCCATACAATGCCACGTGTTTAAAATAACGTATCTATGCCACTGGCGTCTGTATATGCGGGAAATAGAATTGCGCTTTTTTTGTTCCATAATTCAATTTGACAGTGTGCAACTATATTAGAATTCTATTGAGGGGATAATTAGAGGTAGCGTTTATAGCGCCGTACAATATTGATACATGATGTAAGCGGCTGTTCCGGAAGCACGTGATCGGAACCACGTGATTGGGGACAGGTGCTGGTAGTTCGCCGAAGCAAGAGATCAAAGCGTGGGATTGCCTGTATTTGTAGAGGAAAAAAATTGATTACATATGTTGGTTAGTAAATATGCAGTGTGTATCGTTGAGTGGATAAAGATAGCAAGTCTCAAAAAATTAGATTAAAGGTTTTAGGCAACCGTTGCCCACATGCTGTTCGGATTCTATCTGACATAAATCGAAAAGCATATTGCGCATCCTTTAAGACTTGCCTCACAAAACTGATGGAAACTAAACAGTCGTTTCTTTTCCATAAATACCGCTTGGTTATGTTTGTCAGAACATTGTGAATCATGGCTCGCTCGTATAACGTTCTTTGATAAATGCTGCTTTGGAAGTTGACGTCGATTCGGGAATGTGAGAATGATAAAACAAGACAATGTCAAATGGTTTGAAGAATTCTTGAAATGATCTGATGGAGTCGTCAAGAAGATGCTGAGCTTTTCTCATCTGTCGTAACTGATTGATACGACTGAACGTGCAACAGCTCGACGACAACACGCATCTCATCACGCACCTGCGTCCACGTTGACAGAGAACCAGAGAACCAGAGAACCGGGGTGGTGGAGGGTGGTGGTGGGGGTGGGGCAGTTTTGTAGTTTAACGACGCTGACCTAAAGTTATTTGAGACGAGTAGGAAACAGTGAACGCTATTGGTAAGAAATCGTGAATAGAAAAACATGCCTTTTTTGAGACAATAGAATCTGATAGGATAAAGTTTAATACATGTTTGCGTGAGTGAGTGCGTAGGTGCGTGGGTGCGTACATGTAACGTTTTCCACCCCGACAAAGTGCGGTGTGGACAGCTGGACGTGTATTGAACCATTAGACAATGTTCCATTTGGTACACCCCCTCACGAACCTGCTCACTCACTCACACAATGTTTCACAAACTGATACTACAAAACAGACTTTCAACGTATACAGATAATCGAAAGCCAGAGTTCATTATCATCTAGACATCAAAATGACACAGTTTTAATGTTTTTAGTTTATCTAAATCTCCTTTGTAATTTACTAAATAATCTCACATATTCAAGACTCCAAAGTCTGACAGAAAATTAACAGGAGATCATTTCAAAAGATGAAGTACATGGTGAAATGTCATCGCAAGGCGTCGTGCTAACCTTGTAAAACATAATTCCGAACTCAAGACTTGACTAATGGTCAGCGGTAGGATTCATCTTGAAGATCGATATCACTTTTACGGCAGTGTTTAGTCGTTAAAACTATGCTAACCTTTCAATCAAATGGGATTTTTCAAACGTTTTTCATCTTCGTGTAACGAAACACGGTGATATAACACAGTAAAACGTTGACACGTTCATTGGGAGAGTTTGTTTTGTACCTGAGATCTATATATTTTTGCCACCGTGAAGATCCGAGTTACAAGTGGTCTTTTACAATTCATGCATGTCGCAAGAGGCGACTAACGGGATCTGGATTATAGGCTCGTGCTCTTAGTTGATGCGTTTAATCGTGTCTTAGTTGCGTAGATCGATTCTCTTGATGTCAATCCATGGATTGCCTGTCAGATTGTACTTTCGAATTTTCTTTATTGGCCTGCAGATCCTCTGATCATGTTCGAATGCCAGATTCGTGTCTTCGTCACCATGGTACCCGTGAGGGTGGGTTTCACCCTGTCCTCCTAAGGGTGAGTAGCTCTATTCATATAGGCCGCCAATTTTGGTGAGGGCGTGGGCGAGTTGGACGTTACTCTAGGACCAGCTTGGTTTGTTGTTAAACGCCGCACTCAGCAATATTCCAGCTACAAGGCGGTCTAGGACTAGCAGCACGACGAGATTATAGCTGGAATATTGCTAACCGTGACAGGGACTACCGGGTTAGCCCAGTGGTTGATGTGTTTGCTCGTCACACCGAAGGGGCGGTGGGGTAGCCTAGTGGTTAAAGCGTCCGCTCGTCACACCGAAGGGGCGGTGGGGTAGCCTAGTGGTTAAAGCGTTCGCTCGTCACACCGAAGGGGCGGTGGGGTAGCCTAGTGGTTAAAGCGTCCGCTCGTCACGCTGAAGACCCGGGTTCGATTTCCCACATGGGTACAATATGTCAAGCCCATATCTGGTGTCACCCGCCGTGATATTTGCTGGAATATTGCTAAAAGCGGCGTAAAACCATACTCACTCACTCGTCACACCGAAGACCCAGAGTTTTTTTTGTGTCTCCGACTACTTGAATGTTGCTAAAAGTGGCACAAAACGGGATCTACTCACTGACTCTTAATTGAAAAAATACAACAAACAAACAAAACAAACAAAATGAACAAAATTCTTATTTCCTGAAAACTACCAATTCCTGTACTTCACCTTCCTTTGTTGAAATGAAAACCTGTTTTCACCAGCATCCGCTCCTCACTGCATGTTTTGTGGGCAAGTTTCTCCACGCTGTCAAGCCGGTAACACTGATGGAGAAGCCCCCTTCTTCGAGGCGGCCCTACACGTGAGACGCGGAAGGAGGCAACTCCATCTTCTTGTATCCATAGTTAGTTCACCTACTATGTTTTACTGAAGGTAACGTATCGTCATGCGATATCTTCTGACTTGTGACAACATCCACGAGTACTTAAGAACAAAAACGTGAGAAGAATTTTCTCGTGGGAATGAAGTAAGATTGCGACTTGGTAGAAGAAACAACAGGCTGAAGAGGCAGTGCTAACGCTGCTAGACGGGGCGGAGAGTGACCACTCCATTACTGTCAGTTCGCGACGTCACGGGGACGATCACGTACTTACAGCGGACTTTCTTGTAGTACACTATCACGTTGCATGACTGGCGACTGATGATGGCTCTGTAATAACTGTAGTCCCGACTTAATGGAGCGATCAGTTAGGTCAGATGGTATTGTCTCTGAGTGGGTTCGAACCCGACCGTTTGAACTTATACCAACCTCCATACACCCAGGGTGAGTGAGGACCATTTACACAATCAGTCATTATGGAATCGTAACGAGGGAACGCCTCACACAGAACATGTAATGTGAATAACGGATTGCTTGTTTTTGAATTGGGTGCTGTGACTTTTTCTGTTTGGAAATATTTATGTAATGAATATCCCTTTAATTGTACATTTATACCGACGCTACTTTACGCCACATGGCAACTACAGATTTCACAGTTACATTATTAAAATATGGATGATTAGTAGAAAAAAACCTATTTTCCTGTTGACAAACATGTATATTTCATCTCATGACGTTACGGGGCGGTAGGGTAGCCTAGTGGTTAAAGCGTTCGCTCGTCACGCCGAAGACCCGGGTTCGATTCCCCACATGGGTACAAAGTGTGAAGCCCATTTCTGGTGTCCCCCGCCGTGATATTGCTGAAATATTGCTAAAAGCGGCGTAAATCCATATTCACTCACTCACTCACTCTCATGACGTTACAAAGTTGACATTTTCCTTTTCGGCTCAGGTTGTTGTCATTCCGCTCGGAAATGTTACCATGGTAGTTGACAAGAAACACGAAATATCTCCTTTTCTTTTCGTTTCCAAACTTTTGTTAGACAATTTATGTACATATAAAGGTAAAGAATAGTGTTTGGTAAGTTTTACCAATAAAAAGGACGAGGAGAAAAAAAATAAGAAACTTTGTATTACTGTGTAAAGACGTTCCCCGAAGCGTATCACCAGCATACATTTATGCAATGATAAACACCACGAGGAATATGAAAAACGTTAATGGAACAGAGAACCCTCGACAGAAAGTAAACCCTGAACATTTGACGTAAAAATGAAAAACGTTATCAAATCGTACCAGGATGAAAACAGTCGCCCTAATCCTGCACACCTAAGACATCCGAATCAACTACATCACCATCGAATAAACAGTCCTTGTTTGTTTCTTCTCGGTCACCATCAAACACGAGCGTCCATTTCCCTTTGCCCTAAAGACTTCACCATGCAGTGTGCGAAATAGCCAGTGGCCCGCTCGCCCGTGGCAAATACAAATCCAGTCGGGCCAGTAAATCTCCACAGTCACTGGCCCGACTGGCTAGTGAATTTTCATTGAGCCATTTTGTAAATATATCACACTCTCCGAGTTCTTAAGTTAAAATACACTTTTAAATCATGCAAGATTATGGCCTGGTAAAAATGTTCATCATATTAGCAGCTTAATGATGAAACCCATGTCTACATTCAACTTTCGGGAAAATGAATTATTTTGTGGGCAAGTAACTTTCAGGCATAGCTAGCCCGACTGGCCAGCAAAATTTGGAAACTATTTCGCACACTGTCACCATGACTCCATTAAAAATGATTATGACCTTTATACAAACTTTTCCTCACGTCCTCCAAACAGTATTGCTTAACCAGCGAATCCAAATATGTTTTAAAAACATGTTCGCCTCAAACACCATTACCAATAAATAACAATCATCCGTCTATTAAATAACGAATGTTCATCGTTAAAATGTGTTTTACCTGTTTGCGCCACAACGGTTGCGGGGGCTACACATAAATCCAGTCTACACCAAAGTGGTTGCAAACCATTTCACAAGTCATTGTCAAGCACCTGCGGTTACGCAAGAAACCCTATATACGCATTGTCGCCGAAACAGTTAAAACATATTACTGGGATCCATCTAACGCCCGTCTATAAAGCCGCACTATTACCTCCGTCTCACAAAACATCTACGGTTAAATGCATGATAGATTACTGTCGAGTTTACGACTCATTTTTCACCACTTTTTAGGTTGGTGAATTCCCAAATTGAATATAGAGGCCAATACTTCGGTTTTTCCGATGCTTTCCAGAAAACATTCAACGGTGTGTTTTTGTTGGGAAACTGGATCTTCTTCAATGCTGGAATCGATGTGTCCAGGCAAGCCATGCACAAGCTGTTGTTTTCGTTATCAGTGTGGCCTTGAGCTGTGATCAATCATAGATCTCGTAGGGTTATATGTATGGCGTTATTTCATACAAATAATATTTCTAGCAAATTTACTAAAAGGTGTTTTCATGTACTAGCTTATGCGTAATTGTGTAAAAGCCCCCTGAAGTTTCAATTATCACCTACGCACGAAGAGGTCTGAATGAACGGCTGCCATTGCAAGAGCGCCTGTGTAATATATTTTGTGATGTTTTGTCAATATCGTATAAATTGGTGTATGGGGGTTAACTCGGGGCAGTAATGATGAAAGGGCAATAAAAAGAAAAGCCTCTTTTTGTCTCGCACCAGTGAACATAAAAACGCATCCCAGGTCCCATATATACGACTCGTCGTTTGAAAGGGATTTGTTCAATTTTTCCTCAGTACACAAAACTGGTTCTGCCTATAAGTAACTTGAGATAACTATGTTTGATATATCTGATTATCCCTTCAAAAGTGGGGCGGTGGTTGTCTTCTGGTTAAAGCGTTCGCCCGTTACGCCGAAGACCCGGGTTCGATTCCTGACATGGGTACAATGTATGAAGCCCATTTCTGGTGTCCCCCGCCGTGATATTGCTGGAATATTGCCATATGCGTCGTAAACCCATACTCACTCACTCACTTTCAAACGTTGAGTGATATAAACTTTAACGTATATATTTGAATACTATGAAACTCCGTTGGCAATAACGTCCTCAGCAACGTATGCATGTCGTAGGGGGCCACTGGATGGGACCGTAGGATAGACTGGGAAGACTGGGCGACCTGCTTAATCTGGTACAGTGTATTCTCAGAGAAACCACCATCAGTGGTACATGATACACTTACAAATTGAAACACTATGTATGTATGTGTGTGTGTGCGTGCGTGCGTGTGTGTGTGCGTGCGTGTGTGTTTGAACAGTACGTTCTATGGTAGATGATTCTGCAATAAGCCCTTTGTTGCACTTTCCAGACCATTTTGTCTAAATCTAGCACAAGTCTAAATATAGCATACCACTGAACCCTTACTGAATCTTCAGGTACATTGTATAACTATGGTGGCTCATCGCCTAGATTTTCCAGGGCGATAAAGCGATGGCCCGAATGAGCCACCATATATAACGACGACGCATTGTTGCACAACCTCTATAACCGCCTCATAGCTTATGTCTGTCTGCCAGTCTGAAAATACAAAAACAAAATGTCACGACGGGTAAAATACACCTGTGGTCCTTTGCTTAGTTTACAGAAACATACACGAACATGTACAATACATCTGGACAGATTTCTTGCATCTTTTTAAGGTTGGGCCATACAAAATTCATGCCTGTTGGTTACGGGGAATATAGTAGAATTCACGCCGCGCTCAACAATATTCCAGCTATATGGCTGCGGTCTGGAAATAATCGGGTTTGGACCAGACAATCCAGTGATCATCAGCATGAACATCGATCTACGCAATTGGGATATCTTTCTTGGAGAAAAGCTTCGCATCTGAAGAGATAGTGAAACTCATCTCCAACGGAAAGTGAATCTGAAAGTGAATCACAGATTTCTTCTCTTGGTATGTTTCGCCATCGACTAGTCTCAACGAGCAAGTTATGATTGGAATTGCGAAATTTTAATATCGACATGTGCGTGTTTCAGGCAGTAGCAAATAACTATCAAAATTTGTTTTTGTTTACAGTGTTTATGGTATAAACCCTTTGGGTTCGACTCCATACACTGACGGCGTGGATCATTGGTCTGGTTTGCTGACTTGGATCACCGATGTCATCGTATCCCAATTATTAGATCGATGCTCATGCTGTTGATCACTGGATTGTCTGGTCCAGACTCGATTATTTACAGATCATATAGCTGGAATATTGCTGAGAGTGTCGTTTAAACAACAAACAAATAAAACAAAGATCTTCAGTTTGCAGTGTGTTGTCGATTGCATGTTTTTTACGGATAGTAACTGTTTGATTGTTATTGTTAGGCCAAATCCAGTTTTCAAAACTATACTTTTTTTGCACGGAAGAATGTAATTACAAATATTCAAAATATTTCACCACACAGAATTAACATATTTATCATCCAGTTATTCGAATTTCTCGAATGTCTGGCACTAACAGTAGGATGTAATACAATCATGCTTTATGACTCGACTTGACCGCCATGGGATTATGGAATTGGTATATACTATTTCCCTTACGTATGCACGGTATCGGATCAGGATGCCCCTGGGTGGAGGGACAAAACAGCCATCTCGACACCAGCGGGGTGGAGCTGCTGGGAGATATCGACACTGACACGGAGGGACGTGTCTTATGTCCGTGTGGTCAGTGAATCACGCTATATATCATTCACGTACACCAGTGGTCGTTTGATAGATACGTAGTGTAGGTATTCATCTGTGACAGTTGGGATTTATTGCTTTCTCATGACATTTACGAAATTGACCGTATTTCGTTTATCTTCAGGGGCTATAGCATTTTTAAACGTGTCTCTCATAATCTTTCAATCGTCCTTATAAATTTCTCATTTTTATTCATGTATGTTCATATATACACTTATGTAATGTATTTTACAAACTTTACGAAAGCAGAGATTTGTAAAATGCATTCGTGTTCATGTCTTGATATTGAAAAGAAGGATGACTCTATGTCTTGCACCACTAGATTTGCTTTCAAGAGTTGCGTCCCTTACCCGAGAGGGGATCCGAAGATCTGGTCCGCACCCACCTTCGCTGTATATGCCTAAGTTGATCAGCACCATGTCCGTGATCGTCATTTTGTGTTGTCCTCGTATTGTTAGGCAAGTGTGTCGCGATATACTGAAATACTGTTTAAACTTAAACACTCGCTCACTCTCAGTATAAAAACTGTAACCCGTGAAGGTCCGGGTTAGAACGAACCTTCAGTAACCCATGCTTGTCGTAAGAGGCGACAAACGGGATCGGGTGGTCAGGCTCGCTGGCTTGGTTGACACAAGTCATTGGTTCCCAATTGCGCAGATCGATGCTCATGTTATTGATCACTGGATTGTCTGGTCCAGACTCGATTATTTACAGACCGCCGCCATATAGCTGGAATATTGCTGATTAAATTGCGTTAAACTAAACTCATTCACTTAAAAACTGTATCCCGTTAGTCTATTCTACAGTGAACGGAACGCACGGACTGCACGTGCTGTGTATAACATAACGTTATTCTCAACGGAACATTCAATATTTGAACTGACTTTCAGATAATCCCCGCCTATCCATAAATGTCGAGAGGCAATTCGTGATGTTTATGAAGTTTGTATCAATGAAGGTCCGATGACGCTTCTCCGTACTGCAACCCACACAGCGCCCAGCCCGTTTTGCACGTGCCATATGTCGTCAAGTAAGCGTGACGCTGCACGAGCTTTCCGTGTTTTTAATTCCAACCAGCTTACACATGCGTGGAGCAGTTAAAGTTTGATAGTTTGATTAACATATGGACATCCATTGATGTCATGCTGGAGATAAAGAGATATTGCTTAGAGTAAATCGTTTAGCTAAAGAGACGTCCTTTCCTGTATTCTCAAGGGCGTCTTAAAACTTGCAGAGTCATAATACTGTAGTTTGAATAAGTGGTGCAAACGTGCATACGGTTTGGCTGGAAGACTGGATACCGTCCATGCAGCCTGTACCGTAACTGAGCGTTCAGAGAACCCAACTACAACACTGGTCCAACGACTTGCTGTGACGTCATCAGGTAGGTGCCGTTTTCGTCTTGTTTCTGTTTTGTATTGTTTTGCGGTGAAAAGAACCGGCTCGTTTTATTTCTCCCCTGTTGCCTGAAATGACAAGATAATTATTTTCTATCAGTCGGTTTGAAAATGTAAAACATAACTGAAACAGCTAGCGCCTAATAGCCGAACACGAAAGTACGTAAATCCGCTTTAGCAAAACCGAAACCAATAATAAACTTCCAGTGATTATCAGTGATATGTTCATGCAAATAGGGAATATCGGATAGGTAAACAAACGTTTCTACATTTTTCTCGTGTTTACGCAGATAATGCTCTCCACTTGAAGCATGTTCTCGGGGCAAAGGACTTTTATAGTCACTTAACCCCTTACCTCGGGGAGATGACATAAAGTGGCGTCATATACAAATGTCTTGCGTGTGCATTTTGCTCCACCCTGTCCATTCCTCTTTAAAGTTCCATAGTGAAGATCCGGGTTAGAATTGATCTTCAGTAACCCATGCTTTGTGATGCTTGTCGTAACAGGTGACTAACGGGATCGGGTGGTCAGGCTCGTTGATTTGGTTGACACATGTAACGTGTCCAAATTGCGTAGATCGATGCCCATGATGTTGATCACTGGATTGTCTGGTCCAGACTGGATTATTTACAGACCGCTGCCATATAGCTGGAATATTGCTGGAATATTGCTGAAATAACAAACCAACCAACCAGTCTTTAAAGTTCCCGCCTTGCTAATGAGGTCATGGTGACGGACGATCGGAAAGAGATGTATCACGGATAAGGTCTGACTTAGCGCTGGTCTGTTATCACGCGGCATATGACAATGATAGACGTGATTGTTAAAGGCTTAGGGCATCATTATTTAAAAATTAAAATTAAACAAAACTTAATAAAGACAAAATTATCCGAATAATGTTCTTGATTCTCATTTATTGTAATTCTTTTTACAATCTCTCGCGTTCTTTGGACTTTAGGCAGCGACTGATTAAAACATTTTAAATTGATAAACATTTTATAGGACGAGGCGGTACGTTTTAGGTTCGAGTCGGCGGTGTTGGAATGAAGAAAAAATGTTGTTGCTTTTGGGGGGATCTTTTTTATTTATTTATTATTTTATTTTTATTATTATTATTATTTTATTGATTGATTGATTGATTGATTGATTTATTGATTTTTTTTATTTTATTTTATTTTTTTGGGGGCGGCAATGAAAATAGAAATGCTGCCCTTAGCTAAGTAATTAAGTGATGCAGATTAGGGTTTTGTACAAATCGTTCTGTTTACCATGGCAACGGCTGGATTACGTATACGAAGTCCACGTCCCTCGATTACAATCAAGTTACTGGCAGAGAATTAGGGTCTGGGAGTTTGTAACGGGGTAGCTGTCCTGTAAAAGATGATTCATAGTTGTAAGATTCGTTTGCTTCTTGTTTAGCGACGCAATCAGCAGTATCCCAGCTAGATGGCGGTTTCTTGAAATTAATCGAGTTTGGACCAGACAATCCAGTGATTGACATTATGAGCAACGTACCACGCTATCGGGGTATGATTCAAGTCACCGAACCAGACCACCCGATCTGTTCAGTTTTCTTGGCAAGTTGGGCAGCCTAGTGGTTGAAACGATCGCTCGTCACAACAAAGACCCAAGTTCCCATTTCTGGTATCTCTCACCGTGATATTGAATATTACTAAAAGCTGCCTCTTACGATCAGCACGTAATGCTCAGGAAATATTCTTCTTTGGAACCCAACCGGTTAGCAGCAGTTAGAATCGCAGGAGATCTCGCGGAACTGAATATTTCTGTTGGTCTAAGGGATCTCGTACAACTCCTTTATTGTCTATGGTACTGCAATTAAATTCGCAGAGTTGTCTCCAAGGCTTGCCAAAGACTATGTGCTCCAGATTCCCACTGACTATGTTTTAAGCTTGAACAGCACTAATACCTGTGGGTTTCACCCAGATGGTAAACATGTACGACCGGCACCACTTCTGGCTTTCCCCCCACTTGAATCTGACACTTCCATGACATACCTGAAACACTGATCAAACCGGCGTCAAAACAAACTCGTCCCCTCTGGAGTTTTACATGGCTTCGCCCTCACCGCAGATGGCCCTTTTACCGAGAGTATAGCAAGGGTATTTAAACCAGAGACTGTCTGTGTGGCACAGTGGATACGGCGTCTGCCCGGAGAGCGGAAGGTCTGTGGTTCGATTCCGTCCTACAAAAAGACGTCAAAGATGGAACCTGTTGCTAGCCTGCTTACTGCGACTGGGTGTGTCGTTGTTCGTGGTGTGATACCCAATATTCATTCCTTAAGGAGGTTGGATACAAAATATCAAGAAATTGCTAAATTTGGTATTATTTTGTAGAAAAATGTGTCCCAAATCTAATTATGTATTAAAAATAACAAGTCACCACGGCATTTGTTTGACAAGTGGCGCCCCCTTGTGGCACCGTCTGTAAAAAGTAATATGTCAATAAAAGTTCTCTTAAAGGTAAATTGTTTACTTTTATTATTTAATATGTATTTTTTTATAAAGATATTTCAGTATTGATATGAAATAAAGCAGGAAAATCAATTTTCAAGGCAGTATGTAGGATTTGATACATTAATTAACTTCTAAAAAACAGGAATTTATAAAAAAATTGATTCATCAATGAAAACAAGATTTTTATAATAACAAGATATTTTTATAAAATGAATTTTTATGTAGTAAATTCACATTAGATTAATATTCAAAAATTAAAAACATATGTTACCAGAGGGTATCAACATTATCTCCAATTAAAACAGCATACCCAAATTAAATTTGATAAGGGGAGATAACTCTTGCCCAGGTTTACCTCAGGATAAATGACATGTTTATTCAGGGGATATAAGCGATGGCGGAAGTATGATTAGAAGCTAGATAAAGGGAAATAACTGCGTAACATAATACGCACTCCTACTGTCACATCCCGTCGCATACGGCATGCGCACAAACAAAGGCATCCAACCTCTTTAATTCCTTACAAACCATCGTATTAGTCATAAAACTGATGATTGATAGTATGAGCAACTGACACTACGTCAAAGTACGATGACACTGAATGGTCTCTCACATCAAGCCACCCGAGAAGATCCAGTTAAGAATTGGTCACTATAGTCCGTTTGCAGTGAAAAAAGTACCGATGAATTTCACTTTAAACAAAAAAGAAAATCAAATAAAGTGAAATTTTGATTGTGAATCCTCATAACTTTACCTTGCCAATTGAACCTTAAAATCTCAGATTTTTATTCAGCTTAGGATAAAAGTTGTTTAACAAACGATATAGTTTCAAATCGCTATTATCGGTTTGTATTACAAGGGGGTATGCGCATTAAATGAAACCTCGATAACAAGAAGGGTTGGTTTCTACGGTAGTTTAAGTTAACGCTCATCACGCAACATCCAACTACTGCGCGTACCCCCTTGTAATACAAACCAATAATAGCGATTTGAAACTATGATCGTTTGTTAAACAGCTTTTATCCTAAGCTGAATAAAATTCTGAGATTTAAAAGTTCAATTGGCAAGGCAAAATTATGAGGATTCGCAATCTTAATTTCACTTTATTTGATTTACTTTTTTGCTTAAAGTGAAATTCATCGGTACGTTTTCACTGCAAACAGACTATAGCAGTTAATGCTTGTGTCAAGAGGCGAGTAATTGGATCAGGTGGTCAGGCTCGCTGACTTGGTGGATGCATTCAAGTGTATCCGAATTGCGTAGATCGATGCTCATGATGTCAATCACTGGACTGTTTGGGCTTACTGGATTGTCTGGTCCAGACTCGATTATCTACAGACCATATAGCTGGCACATCGCCGAATGCTGCGTTAAACAACAAACAAACAAACATCAAATACACTATGCATGGGGTTTATTCCGAATCTCCAGCTGTCAAGCAGCCCGTTAAAACTCAGCTTAGACAAGTGGCAGTTACAAAGATACACATGAAGGAAAGACTATGAACCTTACCATGTGTAACAAGGGAGAAGTGTCATGCACGCAAGCGAGTTTGTTTTCTGTATGGAGATTTCCACCAAACTCCATGTCACAGTGTTCACGACTCGAGGCAGCCGCGTGATCTATCACTTTACCCGTCATCTCTGTCATGTAATGCTGGTACGATAATAACGTTCACCATGAATGTCAAGAATATGTAAGTATATGTCAGAAGCTGATAAGGGATATGGCTAGTGGACGCCAATTATGAAATCTTTATCGCAGTGGACATATGCTCGCGAGTATTTCTATGTGATTCTCTTGCTGTACTCGATGTTCGCACTTGGTATTCTTCCTTCAGCTATTATGACGTTATCGAATCTCGGGCAACCAGTGAGTAAACGATGATTTGTATCTCAATCATCCTTATTCCGGTTACATCTCGCCATCTACCTTCCATCCTCGTTTGTTGAGGGTATTTCATCTGAGTGGGTTAAATTTTACGGCGCAATATTCCAGCTATATGGCGGCGGTCTGTAAATAATCGAGTCTGGACCAGAGAATCCAGTGATCAACAACATGAGCATCGATCTACTACATCTGAATTCTCTTATACTATGTTCCCTGGATCACGGGGCTTGTAGTGAGTGAGTGGGTATGGTTTTACGCCGCTTTTAGCTATATTCTACGGCAGGGGACCAAAATAGGCTCCCCACGTTGTACCCATGTGAGGAATCGAACCCGGGCCCTCGGCGTGATGAGCGAGCGCTTTCACCACAAATCTACTTCACGGAGCTTGTAACGCAAAACGCTGGCATCAAAGCAAATATTGTTTCTTCTCTACATCAAAGGACCTGTATATGGCCTATGTGCAGTGACAATATATGCCTTGATGCCAGCATTTTGCACTGGATCCATTCACTGTTCGTTTAGTTCGTAGTTCGTTTAGTAAGTGACGCAACTAGCTTAATCTCCAAGCATCCTGGGGCGGTGGGGTAGCCTAGTGGTTAAAGCGTTGGCTCATCACGCCGAAGACCCGGGTTCGAATCCCACATGGGTACAATGTGTGAAGCCCATTTCTGGTGTCCCCTGCCGTGATGTTGCTGGAATATTGCTAAAAGCGGCGTAAAACCAAACTCAGTCAGTCAGTCAGTCCATGCATCCTCATACTGCTATTAATCCGTAATTATTAGTCCGTGAGTGACTGGTCAAACATATATTTGAATCACATCACAGCATGTCAGCTTGTAGCGGGGGAAGGGGTGAGGGAGAGAGGGTGTTACCATAAGCTCTGGTAAAGTGCCGACAAACCAAGTTATCAAGGAAGGGGGAGTCAGGGATTCGAACACAAGATAATTTTTACTCAGATCCGGTTTCTGGTACTTGGATTGGTTAAGAAATACCACAGCTTGCGCCATGAACCATTCTCGTCCTATTTACCGTTGAATATGTGTGATTCATTTCTCCATAAATCATTTTTCAGTACGAAAAACAAAAATAGTGACCAGTTTCGGAAAAAGAGATAGCGCAAGTGGCTTTCTTTCTGGTAGCCTGATTTTAGGTTTCCTTCAGTGTTTCTGCGGCATAAAACATCATGCATATTCGTAAAGAATCCTTTTTATTGCCATGAATAATATAATTGAACAACACTCCTTGACACGCGCTTAATTATCCAAGTATCACTTGGGGCTCCATATCAACTGATTCATTGTTATTACTTTTAAATTATTTCATTTTAATTTAAAATTGTTTTCGAATTAAGCCTATTTTATGTTTTAGATGTTCAAATTGCTATACAAATATTTAATTAGAACCATTATTCTCGAATTTAAATCATAAACGCGTCAGTATTCTCGTTTTTATAGATGTAAGCTCGTGTTTGTGGCGACGTTGTAACGTTAAAACGTCACCATCTGCAAAGAATTCCATCATTTCCGAGTTTTACATTTTGGCAATAGCCATTTCATTAAGTTGCAGAGACTCGCGTTCGCCAGACCGTGGAAATTCCAGTTTATCTTGTCGTCGAGTTGAGGACAAGAACAGTGTTGACGTGTTTATTTCACAGTTTTTTTGTCATTTTTTAAGCTGCTTCACAATACTTCACTGTTTAACTATAATCTCGATAAAATCCTCACGACTAAAAACGGTGTTATCTTAGCCACCTGAGTCGTGGAAGTCCGGTATTTAATAGTGTACGTTCACGTGTGTGTTTTCTGATGTATTGCACCGGCCACGGTGTCTATAGCACGTGGTTGATATATATACATTGCATATGTCCCGGGGTGTGATATATGTGTGGGGAAACAGCGGGATATATATCTCCCAATGTCATGGATCATTGTGACGTTATTGTTGCTGAAATGGACAAGGATCGTCGTGTAATGTATGCTGTTAGTGAACTGATCTTACTATAAGACAATTAAGATTATATTTTAAAAAATATGAAATATTCAAAACAGGTTAAAAACAAGCATAAACAAATCGGGTGTCTTTTAGTTCTTTTAAGTAGCATATTTTATTACATATTTGAAAAGGGGCGGTGATGTAGCCTAGTGGTTAAAGCGTTCGCACGTCACGCCGAAGTCCCGGGTTCGATTCCCCACGTAAGTACAATGTGTGAAGCTTATTACTGGTGTACCCCGCCGTAATATTGCTGGAATATTGCTAAAAGCAGCGTAAAACTAAACTCACTCACATATTTGAAAATATTCTTTAAGAATAAACGTGTCAATCATGATTTTGTTTCAAGACAGATTCGGAGCTTATTTATATAAAACATTGACTTAACGTTAAAGGAAAAGGCTAAACAAGACGCCGGTTGCCGTGACGACACCAGGTTCCAAGTACCTCTTGGCTTTCTTGAATGTAGACTAATGAGGACCAAGTGTTCAATGTCCGAAAGGGGCGGTGGGGTAGGCTAGTGGTTAAAGCGTTCGCTCGTCGCGCCGAAGACCCGGGTTTCATTCCCCACACGAGTACAATGTGTGAAGCCCATTTCTGGTGTCTGATGCCGTGATGTTGCTGGAATATTGCTCAAAGCGGCGTAAAACTACACTCACTTCATGTCTTATATGATTAATTTAAGTGAAATCTTACGCCAGTGCTGTGATACATCTGGAACATTACTTATTGTAACAAAATGTGGCGTTGATAGATCAAATATCATAATCAGGGCTTATCTTGGATTCGAACTGACGACAAGCAGATTTGGGCAGGTTAAAGGGACAACTTTGCACAGGTAATTGACGTATTGCAGACCACTATTCTACATTTATCCCCAAACCAGAATAACAAAGAAATAGAACTGATACAAGCTAAAGACTTGTCTGAACATAGTTTATGGTTTAATGTACTACATATATTTATATTGTACATACTCCTCTACACGAGTATGATCAGCAGGGGCTCTTCCACGCGCCAGACACACATGAACATGGCTTAGAATCCAAGATTACTGTGATCATATGTTTGTAATCACGTCACTCGTGATTTAGGGCTTCCCCAGGTGGCAAAAAACGTGGAAACCTACATCAGTGACAGGGCCTTCTACTCACAACAGCCATAACATAAAACTGTTCCAAGGGGCTGTAAGCCTCAGTCACTCACTCATTCTCTCTCACTCAAACACCCATCCATCCACCCACACTCACTCACTCACTGGTAAACGCCAGCCTCCTGTTCTCCTTAAAGAACCACTAAGCTTTCCACCTACGTTCTCGATATCTACCATTGTAAACGGAATAATGAATTCTATTGACAATTCTTAAGGTGCGTTCTTTCTCATACTCTGTGACTTTAGGAAATGAGGACCACTAATGTAAGAACGTATACCAAAGCCACCAGTAGATGAAGAAAAGCGATGGCCGCCCTGTGAAACTCGAGGTCGCATTTCAGCTTGCGCTAAAACTACGACAGTAGAATGTTCAAATCAATCACTCACTCCGCGTTGCATAAGGAGTCGACACATATCCTATCCCCATCTCAAACTCGATTCGTTTTTTGCGTGTTGACAGTAATGGACCTTAAAACAGTTGACGGACACCATTAAAATGACAAAACACCCCGTCTCATTATTGTAGAATATTACGTTTTCCCTTCTGAGTATCATACTTTTTGTTCTGATTGTCCATTGTCTGTGATGGTCATGTGAGATACTGCAGATATTTTGAAAGTCAAATGAGGCCAACATGGCTTGAGTGACCACACATGGATTATTGTTCAATTATGTCGAGCTTTCTAAACGCTCTCCGTAATCCGCAATCCCAATACACTTCCAAAAGCCCATAACTAACATGAATATTCAACAGCGACCAGGGGGAACGATTCCAACTCTACAGGGACCAAAATATGTCTCTGGTTTGAGAAGGAATGTCACCGTCGGCTGGCTCTAGTTTAAATGTTAATGCATTGTCTTTTAAATTTAGTTTGTTTTTAATATAGTCATTCATAAAAATTAAGAAAATATTCATGTTATGCATAGTTACATTTTGACAACACTGCAACCGGGAATATAGCTTCTTTTTTTAAAAAAAGGGTAGGTGAATTTTGTCGCGGCATGCACGCGTTGAATAACTGCGCGTGAGTCACAGAGCAATTTCCGTATGATATATCACACACCTAGAGAACATATTCATAGAGAATCATATACATATCGAAAATATGTAATCAAATATCACGCTCCAAAACGGTAGGTACACAGGTGCTGATCCTACCCAGAACAGGACAGAGTTGACAAGGTAAATGTCCGTAAGCAGGGTTGATGTCGGGTTAAGAAGGGAACAGCCGGGTCGCTCAAGGAATGATGGTCTGGAACTGGTTATTTGCATAATTCCGTATTAAGTTAAACATGTATTAATCTTACTTTTATCTCTTTGAGAAACCCATTTCGGGTGCCCTCGCTTTGACATATTGCTGGAATATTGCTGCCAAACTCACTACCTCACTCATTCAGGTGTACGACTTGTCTGTTCCCAAGACTGTATACAATAAATTATGAAAGGAATCCTGATCAAGTCAGAGTGATTCTTGATTAAGCATCGATCTCGCCTCCATTTGGATTGTATTTCATATGGTTTTATACATATGATGAAATATGATAATATATTTTCTGGGACAAACTGTTAGTTCAATGTACGAATTCTAGTTAAGTGAGTGAGTATGGCTTTACGCCCCTTGAAGCAATATTCCAGCAATATCACGGCAGCGGACACCAGATATGGGATTCACACATTGTACTCCATGTTGGGAGTCGAACCGTGGTCTTCGGCGTGAAGAGCGAACGCTTCAACCACTAGGCTACCCACAGCCCGTCCAGCGGATGAACACTGTGGTTAAAGCCAGCTTCGCTACCTTCAATGTGTGAATCTGTCTGCGTAGTTACTGGGAATTTAACATTGAAGTCTAACGATCTGAACAAAATCTGATCTCGTAAGAGAAACATAAATGCCAGCTCTAGATATGCACTTTGGGATAATTAATACCATGACTAAGAGAAGGTCAAACTTTAGAATAATGAACAAAATAGAGCATGTGTTGAAACAAAGCAAACATCAAACTTCTTTACATTCGGAACAATAGAAGCACGACGTTGTTGTTTAAACATGGCTAACAAAGCGGCCATGTTGAAAATCGGATTCGAATCTCATGGCTAATCGGGATGTCATGAATGGTAGGAACCAGCAAGTGAAAATTCATCAGTTTGGACTTTCCCAGGATATAATATTTTAAGTGCAAGGAAATATACTTGGAAAAAACTTAGGATGACCAGAGTAAAGATTAAATATAAAGGAAAACAAATATCGCAAAAACAGACCCAAATATTTATTCACCTTGTGCCAAAATTGCTGAGTCGTTGTCCGAAACAGGGTTTTTTTCAATATGGAGAAGGCGGCCATATTGAAAATTGGATTGAAGTGTTATACCCAATAGTCCACAGGTTTTATGACCCAAGTCGTCGAGGTAGTCCTTAACTTATTTTGAGCAGCATATATGGTGCCATACTGATCAGCATGAGGCATCCATTTAATGGCCGTGTCTTGGTCCTCCCTGTTGATGATCCCTGTCTGGCAGCAGAGTATCACTAAAGTGGATGGGTGTCACTGAAGTGGTAACGTCTTCCATGTCGTCGCCTTTGACTTCGGCTACCACATTAAGCTGACAAACGTTGACATAAATACTATTCAAGGTGGCAGCAAACCTCACTCGCTCCTCTAACGTGAAGTGAGAAGTATTTAGGCCATTGTGCACCGAAATTAAAGAAAATGTAATTCAAATACACTGCTCTAAAGATGTTAAAGAACAGCCAATTATTTCACATTACTCTGTTTAATCTGTCACAGCAAGACGGATTAACAATAGTAATATGAAGAATCGTGTTCCTTAAGTTCTTTTGAATAGTATACGACGACAGTGGGTGTCGTGTTAATAACGGTTGCTCTGTTTCCAGTGCTCATACCAAAGTGTATCTTTTCTCTCTAATAACGGTTCCAGAAAGATCATAAAATCGGGAAACGATCTCTTTAAGAGAAGTATAGAGCGTTGTTAAGTACATGCCTACCTTTAGCTCTGTCGATTTATCAGACATGTTTATGACATGGATAATGGTACATAAGTGCACCTATCTGCGGCAATATGACAACCAGATGACCCAGGAATTCACAAACAGCACGAGGAACACGTTTTAAATGTCGAGTCCTTCAAACCGTCACACCGAGATACCTTAATGGCCCCCTCAAGGTCACGACGAGACCGTGAATTCCCATCTGATTCATCCGGGCACTAGGCGAAGCAATGACCATTTGGTCCGGGACTAATCGCGCCACCGTGAGTACTAGTACTCCCTGCTGAAGGTCCCGACACTTCACTTGACACAATTACCCCGCTGTCGTGGAAACCACGGTTATAAAATTCTCAGTTTCGTCACCTTACTTGATGTTGGTGTATATTACGAAGGGACGGAAACCAAATTAGCAACACAGGTGTTAATGACACATCATCTGTCGGTGTTAATTAGCGTGTTCATCAGGCTAATGACCGTCAACATGGCACATTTGACACCGAGTCTAAAGTCCGCGGAAAGTAATTATTTTTCAATGACCATGAAAATCGTCGATGCCTTTGTGAATTGGACTTGTTTCCTGCTCATTGTCCGCCATGGTGACGAGGGTTGCGAAGAGGAGCAGGGATTAAATAAGTAGGTTCACACTGTAATTGTTTACACCTTAAGAACTGTGGAGTGAGTATACCGGCATAGCGGTATGCATGAACGTACTGGCCACAGCTATACATTCACGTTGATCATTCCTTGGAAAATTATGGTTAGAGCGTCCGCCCGGAGAGCGGAAGGTCGCGGGTTCGATCCCCGGCCGCGCCATACCAAAAGACGTTAAAACCCACCTCACCTCACCTCACCTTGGAAAAGTAGGACGGTAGCCTAGTGGTTAAAGTATTTTCGCGTCTTGCCGATTCCCAGGTTTTATTCCACACATGGGTACAATGTGTAATGGTCTTTTGTAGTGTCCCCCGTCTTGATATTGTAAGTCACTCACTCACGCACGCCTTGGAAATTCGAGCTGCAGATCGTGCGAGACGAAAGAACGAACGAACGATTGAGTGAGTGATATTTAACGCAATAGTTTAGCCATATTCCAGCAATATCAAAGCGACCGACACCAGAAAATGGGCTTCACAAATTGTACCTATGGTCTTGAACCCGGAACTTCGGCGTGACGAACCAACGCTTTAACCACAAGGCTACCCCACCGCCCCTCGAGACGAATGAATGGATCGGGTAGCCAGACGCTGGGGCTTTGTTGATTGCTGTCATCGTACCCCGACAGCATGGGACGTTGATTATATCAATCACTGCTTTGGTTGGCCTACACTCAGTTATTGCTTATCCGTGAAGATCCGGGGTAGAATTGGTCTTCAGTAACCCATGCTTATCGTAAGAGGTGACTAACGGGATCGGGTGGTCAGGCTCGCCGGCTTGGTTGACCGATTGCGTAGATCAAAGCTCATGCTGTTGATCAATGGATTGTCTGGTCCAGACTCGATTATTTACAGACCGGCGTCATATTGCTGAGTGCGGGATTAAACAACACACAAAACAAAAAAATCAATTTCTGCTATTCCATAAGACCCGGATTCGATTCCCCACATGGGTACAATGTGTGAAGCCCATTTCTGGTGTCCTCCGCCGTGATATTGCTGGAATATTGCTAAAAGCGGGTAAAACTAAACTCGCTCACTCGTGGGACTAGACCCTGGCTAATTGTGTCATCCCATCCGACGCTGGATTCTTCTTGTCTGTCAATGGTTTGTTTGGTTCAGATTATTTACAAGACGCCGTGGTAAATCAATGAATTATCTGTCTGTGTCGTAAAGCAACATCAGTGGCCATGGCGCCCATCCTGCTTACAAAGTGATCTTAGCGCCACGATTGCCGTAAGTCTATGTTAAAGTATGGGACTTAATATCACCTTAGCGTTAAGGTCGCTTAAAATAAAGACTGGGCCCAGCATCAATTAGAGCTTTACTCTGAACGATGAAGTAGCCTGTTGGTTAAAGCGTTCTCTCGCCACACCGACCCGGGTTTGATTCCCAGCATGGATACAATGTGTAAAGCCCATTTCTGGTGTGCCCCGCCGTGACACTGTTGGAATTTTGCTAATAGCATCGTAAAGGCTCGCTCTCTCCCTCCCTCCCTTCCCCACTCACTCTCTCTCTCTCTCACTCACTCACTCACGCACACACACACACACACACACATACATACATACACACGCATACACACACGCACGCATGCATACGCATACATACATACACACACACACAGCACAAACATTACATACATACATACATACATACATGCATGGTTGCATACATGCATACACACATACATACATACATACATACATACATGCATGCATGCATGCACACACACACACACACACACACACACACACACACACACACACACATACAAACATACATACATACATACATACATACATACATACACACATACATGCATACATCAAGCTGAACCGCCCGGCTATTTATAACCGACATACAGCCTCGACCACTTCTACACCTCCTGTCAGCGTTGTGACGGTACCGGTAAAGTTGTACATTACAGAGAGCGAGAGCTGCGACGTTTTCATGGAGTCCTGTAATAAGGATGATTACTTCGCAACAGCTCTCTTAAGGAGCAAAAATTACATTCGGCTTTCACTGACAAGACATCAGCAGCCCGGTGTTTTAAACCCTTGTGCACTGGGATTTCAAACTGTAAAAACTACAAATATTGACTTTCACTGCGAAAACGATATTGATTTTATAAGTAGCGAGAAAGTAAATTCATGGCGTAAGTATGATACATTTTAAGGTCAGCGCGATTTTAGCAAAAACATAAGAGTAATAAAACTTTCGAACTGACTTACATTAAATTGACATAATGTTTAAACGCACAGGGCACTAAGCCAAATCCTTGTCACGAGAAAACAAAGATCTTATGTGAAATATACCTTATTTTAGCCTGCAAACATATCGTTATTTTTTTCTTTTCTATATGGAACTATTTTCTACATTGTTATCTTAAAAAATGAAATTCGAAATATCGTGTTCAATCTCCCATACGAAAATGATTACGGACAAAAACAGAGATTTCCTTCCAACAAATCTTCTTTTGGATATAAAGTACGTTAGGGAATAGTCTGCCCAATTCATCACAAAAGAGCGATATTGATGTGCTTTTTCATCAAAAACAGTCTCGAAGAGCGTTTTATAGGAATATAGATCCTTGGAGATTTCAGGGGGAAGTTCTGCCGAGTCGTAACCTACATGTAACATTCATCAACCGACGGGCAGAACTAAAATGAGTGTCGGATATTTTTCCGGACTTGATATAAAACGAAAAGTGATTGCTGTGTTCGGGCTCATTGATCAAAATGGCCATGAGAGATTTGAGCCAAGCGTCAGTGGCAATTTGACATTAAAAATAAGACATTTATATGGCTTTGCTGAGGGAAAGAGGTATGGTTGTATATCAGTTTGACGTCCGAGTATTCAGTTTTGTAGGACTCGGGTCCGCTCGGCTCACTCCGTTGCGTACTTTATATCTCGGATTGGAGTGGAGTGGTAATATTGCGATAAACTGTGAACGCAAGATACTGACTAATGCTTGGTTTCTGAAAATATATATATATTTATGGAAACCTACATTGAATTTGAAAATTAACCCCCTGAAATTTAGACTTGCTTCATTTCGGGTATTTTGAAAAGGACAGAGAGTGAGTTAAGTTTTATGCCAGCAAGTTTAATGTTCCAGCAATATCACTGCGGAGGAGGCCAGAAATGGACTCCACAAATAGTACCCATGTGGGTAATCGTCTTCTGCGTGACGAACGAACACTTTATCCCCAAGACTACTCCACCGCCCCATGAGACAGTGACGAACCGAGTGAGTTTTGAAACAGAAAGTGAGGTGAGGTGAAATTGGGTTTAACATCGTGCTTGAGAATATTTCACTCATATGACGACGTGCATGCGTGTGTATGTGTGTATGTGTGCGGCTGCTTGTACTAGCCCAGACTGAAGTTTGTTTTATAGTGCTAGCCCACTGAGATACCATGCCGCAGTGAAGCATGAATACCCCACTCAGACACATACTGACTCCGAGCCGACCAGTCCTTGTACCCATTAATGCCGAGCGCCAGGCAGGGACCAACAAGTACCATATTTTAACGTCTTTTGGTATGACGCGGTCGGGGATCGAACCCGCGACCTTCAGCTCTCCGGGCGGACGCTCTAACCACTACACCACGGAGGCGGTCTTTGAAACAGAAACTAATGGCGATCTCTGCGCATGACTCTCCGAAGTTTACAATCTGGACATATTCTCGATGTGTTTGAATAAGGAAATCGTATTTCAAAGGAATGAAGCCATCCTCGTGTGTTTTTAGTTGTTGTTTTTTTTTTAGAGAGAGCTTAAGACCAGTGGTTCGATCCCCTGACCGAGACATTCCCAAAGACTTCCCAAAGACATTCCCAAAGACATTCCCATTCGATGTTATTTGACACCAAGGGCAAAGACTGGTCGGATCAGAATAACTGACGCTGAAGGGGTCGGTGTCGGCACGGGTACTACAGATGTGTACCCCAGGTACGTTTCTGTATACAGAAACAAAATCAAAATCAGAATACAGAAACGTACCCTAGGACGATTCCATTCCCATTGTGTCGTATTCTTGATCGGAACTGTCATACTGTTGTATTAGATACATTTGATTGCGTTATGTAAGTAATGAGAACACAGTAACGGATATTTCACGGTGCACAATACCACTCGTAATCAATTGAACGGAAACAACTACAAACGGCTTCGGTTTTGGCAGGGATACTCTACTCCTTATATAGTCTCCCTGGTTTTGGGTTACGGAATATGGACTCGTCCGCCGTTTAGGGTACCGGGTACGTTTTTGTATTTTGACTTTGTTAAGGGTACATGTCTGTATACAGAAACGTACCTAGGGTACGTATATCTGTAGTACCTGTGCCGACAACGACCCCTTCAGAATAACGGACAATATGTCTGTGCTGGCTCTCCGTGTTAAACTGCGGCATTGTTGATTGTTGTCTCAGTGGGTTTTCACTGTATAGCCAGCCTCTGGACCAGTACAAGCAGTCACACGTGAGTCCATTGTCTGTCTCGCAGTCCCTGAACCACATCATTTTCCCAGACAGACAGACAGACAGATTATTTATTAAAGTCTCACCCCTGTTATACATATATACAAACTAATTAAACATATATTTACATAAGGGCCATTCCATACGGAATTATGAGAGACTAAAATTCTTAAAATCGCATGTGCATGTATTATGAGTAACAATAATTAAAAGTTATATAATACGGATTTTTCTCCCTTTTAAAATAACGTGGCAGGTTTTGGCAGCTATAAAACAGATATTGCTTTTGGACAGGATAAAAGCAGTTTTTGTATATCAGTAAGATTACTAAATTTTGACATAGGCTATCACAAGTATTTAAAAGACTAAAACGTTCATCACTATAAACCGGACAATTAATTAAAACATGAACTTCGTCTTCAACACAGTGTTTACAATAAAAACATTGTCTGTCGTTAAGTGGGATATTGTTATATCTACCCAGCTCAATATTAATTGGTGCAGTGCCGCATCTGAACTTAGCATATGCACTTCTGTATGGGCGGGGCATCGGATGAGTTACGTAAAATTCTGGGGTATAAATATCCTTAAAAGTACCATAAAAGCGTAGCTTATTTGTCCCCTGTTTAGATGGACCACAGGTACCCCAACTGTCTTGCCCTCCCTGCAACGCTAAAGCCCTAAATGAAGCGTCCATAGACTAACGCTTAGTCTCTGAATACATTTAAGTTTGATGGAAACAAGTAATTCCTTTTTAATTGAAAAGGAGTCCCAGTGAGATTCCAAACCTGAACCTGAAACCTAGACTTACTTCATTTAGCATTTGCAGAAAGGAATGGGCGGAAGGGGAAATAATATGGTTGAAAAACTGTGAGACAGACTAGTGCATGCATACGTTATGTAATTTTATGTGTAATAATCTTGAACATGGTGTTGAAGCCCAGTTCACCCCGTCTAAGATAAACAGTACGTTCAGGTTAGATGTACTCGGTTCCCGTAACAACATTACATGGTTGAACGCATCATGAACCCAACCTGGGGGCTGCAGACGTAACAACTATAAATATTTTTCTTAATTACGTCATTGATGTGGCTACTAATTACCAAGCCGGTCTCGTGTTTGTCTGATTAATAGAAACGGATTGTGACGTAAGCTCTGCGCAATGCATGGCCATTACTCAGCTCCTTTCATCGACCTGTAAACGTGTTATGGTTGTCGTAAAGATATGACGTCACTATAACTGTATGCGTACACAGACGCTGTAGCAGAACTGTTCATGGTGTATTATGTCAGCTCACACTTGGAATATTATGGCAAACACTGACAGGAATTCAGAATTACAGTGTTAACGACATGGTGTGATCGCTGAATCCGCAGTGGCCCGCGATGCTCCGAGGTTCTTCTGATTCTGAATCAGCAAAAGCTCCCTGTCGACAGAGCGATGCAGGCACCCGAACTGTATCTGACTTGTAACATAACGTCAGCTACATCACTGTGGTAAAATCGTGTCGTGGAACCAGCTCTGATTGTATCACTTCAACTCCCTTCTAGCCTGTCTAACAAATACACCCAATACAAGTCTAGAATATAGCAAGTCTAGATTACCATAGTTTATGAATATACTCAAGGAACCTTTTTCTGTAATATATGTTCATTTCAGAGATTAGATGTTAGTCAAACTCCGTTCGTAATCTACGCGAAGGGTAAGATGGTTTCCGGTTCCCTCTTGCGCACAACTTGCGTAAAGCTAGTATATATCGACATTGCAAGACGGGGCCCAGTCTAGCGGAAGGAGTATTTGTCAGTCCGGGTGTTACAGATACATGTATACTGAAAGCACCCGGAGACAGATCTGTAGTACCCATACCGACAACGACCCCTTTAGCCCTTTAGCCTTAATGTAGTGAGTGAGTTTAGAACTCCAGCAATATTACGGCGGGGGACACCAGAAATGGGCTTCACACATTGTACCCAAATTGGGAATCGAACCCGGATCTTCGGCGTGACGAGCGAACGCTTTAACCACTATGCTACCCCACTATGCTACGAGTTTAGTATTCCAGCAATATCACGGCGGCGGACACCAGAAATTGGCTTCACACTTTGTACCCAAATTGGGAATCGAATCCGGATCTTCGGCGTGACGAGCGAACGTTTTAACCACTATGCTACGAGTTTAGTATTCCAGCAATATCACGGCGGCGGACACCAGAAATTGGCTTCACACTTTGTACCCAAATTGGGAATCGAATCCGGATCTTCGGCGTGACGAGCGAACGTTTTAACCACTATGTTACCCCACCCCCCTTAGCCATATGTAACTCAGACTGCGTAGCTATGCTGAGATAGCTGATCGGATCCCCTAGTGTCAAACTTCAGCCTCAGGATCTTCCCTATAAGCCGGTGCTGTGTCGCGATTCAAAACGACATGCTTATACTTCCAAAAGAGAAACATTTATCACACCAATTGGAGTGGTCGCCTCTGGCAAGGCCACTGGATGCCACCAACGCGTACATTTATAATAGGTGAGGTGAAATTGGGTTTTACGTCGTACTTGAGAATATTTCGCTCATATGACGACGTGCATGCGTGTGTATGTGTATGTGCGGCTGCTTGTACTAGCCCAGACTTAAGCTTGTTTTATAGTGCTAGCCCACTGAGATACCATGCCGCAGTTAAGCATGAATACCCCACTCAGACACATTATACTGACTCCGTGCCGACCAGTCCTTGTTGTACCCATTAATGCCGAGTGCCAGGCAGGGACCAACAAGTACCATATTTTACGTCTTTTGGTATGACGCGGTCGGGGATCGAACCCGCTACCTTCCGCTCTCCGGGCGGACGCTCTAACCACTACACCACGGAGGCGGTTCATTTATAATGCATTAACCCAACGAGGATCCTGATTAGAATAGTCCCCATTTATTTACGCTGGTCGTAAGGGGCGACTGGCGTGTGACGGGTTGTACGGCAGACAACATGGCTGACTGTTCGTCCATGTGCCCTGACGGTGTGGGTCGTTGTTCATGATATTAACTTAAGACTGGTTTGTGTGTCCCAGACTCGACCATTATAACACAGGTGGAATGTTAACAACAAACAACAAAACTTACATGCATTGACTCCATGACTGACGACTGCTCATTACGTTAATGGCGCACCTAAACCAACCCGTGAAGATCCTGGTTAGAATTGGTCTTCAGCAATCCATGCAACCCAAAAGGCGACTAACAAGATCGGGTGGTCAGGCTCGCTGACTCGGTTGGCACATGTCACCGTGTCCCAATATTGCGTACAACTATGCTCATGATGTTGATCACTGGATTGTCTGGTCCAGACTCGATTATTTACAGGCTGCCGTTACATAGTTGGAATATTGCTGAGTGCGGCGTTAAACAACAAACCAACCAAACCCACACCCAAACCAAAACCAAACCCATACCACACTGTCCCTGATGAAAAGTTTATGGAAGCTACGTCACCTCTTCACGCACGCACGCACACATCAGTCTGCGATCACATGTAAGGTTAGCATAGTTTTTAAAAGTATGTAATTCGTACATTTTGAACTTGAGCGTTGCTGCTGTTGTTGGATTTTATGCATAAAGAGTTCGAAGTCCTCTCGTATATCAGTCCCAAACTGCTCTGGTCGTGTCGGATGGTCTTGTCGGTGTGTCGATTCTCATAACATATTGGTAAATCCAGTGCCAGACCGTCACTATATAGATTGCTTCCTGGTTTATTCGATTCCAGTACACACCTATGCTGAGAGGAGACACCCAAGGTGCTATTTAACCCTATGAACTCGCACTTAATGACTTCTTATTACCCACGAAATCCTTACAGACCATTCCCAGTTGACCCTGAGTCAGAAAATCGACAACTCGTGTCAAGTCGCTGGCCTGGGAGGGACATCACTTGGAGTTTCATGGATTTTATAGCAGTAGTAGAATGAGTGAGTGAATTGGTTTTGAACGGCATTCCAGTGTGACTTTTGCCAGTGCAGTAAAACCGATGAGCACGGGTTTGTTGCTGACGGACCTAAACCATCATCGGGACCTAGCGGGATTAGAACCTAAACCATCATCGGGACCTACCGGGATTATAACATGCTATCATATGTTCTGGCAAACTCTGACCATCGAAACGCGGCGCTTGAGAAGTCTGGGCCCCGTTTCACAAAGCTATTGTAGCGCTACGACTGTCGTAAGTCTATGTTACAGTATAGGAGGTACGGCAGTCGAAGCGCTACGTACGATAGCTTTGTGAAACGAGGCCTAGGTACCAGGTAAGTTAAACATGGACGTTGTGTTATGGAGCGATGGGAGGTCATGAAGGTGGATGGCCTCAGACTGAGAGGGAGTCATGAAGGTGGATGGCCGCAGACTGAGGGGGAGTCATGAATGTGGGCGTGGTTGATTAAAAAGAGAGTCATGATGGTATCGTGGATTGAAGGGAGAGTCATGTGGAATGGCGTGTCTTGGATTGTAGGAAGTTCATATGGGCTTGTCCTTTATGTGAGTCAGGAAGGTGTCCGTGTCCTGGATTGAAGGGAGAGTCACGTGGAATGGCGTGTCTTGGATGTAGGAAGTTCACATGGGCGTGTACTTGACTGAAAGGAGCCAGGAAGGTGGACGTGTCCTGAACTGAAGGGAGAGACATGTGGAATGGCATTTCCTGGATTGTAGGAAGTTCATATGGGCGTGTCCTTTATGTGAGTCAGGAAGGTGGACGTGTCATGGATTGAAGAGAGAAGGTCGTAACGGAGATGATGGGGTTGATTTAGATTATTCATTTCTGGTCAACGTAACTAATTTACATATGAGAGCACCGTGAACATCCGCTTAGAGTTGGTCTTCAGCAACTCATGCTGGTCAAGAGAAGTCTACGGGATCTGATGGTCAGGCTCGCTGAATTGGTCAATGCATATCTTCGTACCCAAATTGCGTCGGTCGATGTACGGTGCAGTTAAATACAAACAAACAAAACAAGCTTACGAGAGCAGAGAGTACAAAACTGTTACAACCTCATTACACATTGCCATAGTAACACGGTTGTTCCTCCTTCGGAAAATAGATAAATTTGACGCGAGTTGTAAATGTAAAACCATGGAAAGCTCTTTAAATCTATTATTTCTTCAAATTTTACAGTCGATATTTCGTGTCACAAACAAAAGTACATATGCGTGTAGGGCTTTAAAAAAATTCTATTGATGAGATTTTCTAAGACAGAGTAAGCGATGCGTCCTCTAACGATTTTCAAACACGGAACACAGTAAAACTGCCTGACCTTCAATGAAGACGTGCCATTGTGCCATCCCCAAACCTTTTTGTGTTTCTAAGCTGAAAATTGATTTAAGGCACGTGCTCACGTGTTGAGAAGAAGTTTAATTGACTAAGACGATCAAGACAACACAAACATACCTGCCTGATCTACATAAATAAATGCCAAAGTTTGTAGTCAGAGCGGAGATATTTGGACGAAACGCTTCTGTGTGGAACAGCTGGGATACAAAAACATCGAATTGTCGTGTTGACACTGAATTTTATTTTCAGACGATTGCCAATGGAAGAGAGCCCGTATCCTAACTCGTATCCCTTGAGTGGTTTTTCTTCTCGGTCGTCATTTTCCAGTTCATATAGGATGTAAGCGGCATGTATTTATTCAGCGCCCTCTACCAAGCCCCACACATCATGCGTAAATCAACACGCTAACGAGAGCAAGACTGGTTAATGAGAATGTAATTGAGCTTCGCCTGGCATGAAGGACCCCCTTAATAGCTGCGTAATGAAGACTCAATTCTCAAGCAAGGCTAATAGGGGACATGCTCATCTCCCTGGGGATTTATGAGGGAGCATATTTGTGATTTGTTCAGAATGAGAGCCTTTATTCGTGGGTAGTAGACGTTATGCGCTGTGTTTTTGTTATGGAAATGTTCGTTGGCTTTTACGAGTCTCTACGGTTCGACCGCCGGCGGATGACTGCTGGAGAGTAACAACGTTCGCGAGCGTTGGATTCGGTTAGGATGACAGGTGCATTAAATAAAATGGTTTCCAAACTCAGGAACATTTCATTCCTCTCTCATTATGTAGAAAGCACCGAGGGAAATACGTCGGGATTGTGACGGTGATAAGGCGATGGCTTGCGTAATGTTGGGGGAGGCACAATGATCTAGTGAACAATGGCTCTGATCACTGTCATCAAGACGCTTACCTACAAACATGAATTCTGTGAAACCGGAAGACTTTAATGGCACCTCTGTAGAAAACCAAGAAACCACAATTATATACTAGACACCAAAAGAAACTGTCCTTAATTTAATCAAATTGGCAGTTTCTGTTTTTAACCTAGTATATCGTGAACCATTGACAAACACGTGCATGTACTCAGCTTCCTTATGCTAACGTGTGACTGTAACGAAATTTTGGATAGACTTTTGATGAAGAAGAGAAGAATAGCTAAGTGAATCTCTTCATTTTTAGGGGCTATGGGGTGGCCTAGTGGTTAAAGCGGCCGTTCGTCACGCCGAAGACCCGGGTTCGATTGCCCACATTGGTACAATGTGTGAAGACCATTTCTGGTGTCCCCGCCGTGATATTGCTAGAATATTGCTAAAAGCGGCGTAAAACCAAACTCACAAACTCACTCTTCATTGTTAGACTGACACTTAACAAATTACTAACCTGTCGTTTTCAAGATCTGTGTTACAGACTTTCCTTGCCAGATTGCAGTTGTTAGAAGATGAACTGTTGACATTCTCTAACGTCCAGTAGATGAACTGATGACATTCTCTAACGTCCAGTAGATGAACTGATGACATTCTCTAACGTCCAGTAGATGAACTGATGACGTTCTCTAACGTCCAGTAGATGAACTGATGACGTTCTCTAACGTCCAGTAGATGAACTGATGACATTCTCTAACGTCCAGTAGATGAACTGATGACATTCTCTAACGTCCAGTAGATGAACTGATGACATTCTCTAACGTCCAGTTGACTGATGACATTCTCTAACGTCCAGTAGATGAACTGATGACATTCTCTAACGTCCAGTAGATGAACTGATGACGTTCTCTAACGTCCAGTAGATGAACTGATGTTCTCTAACAGTAGATGAACTGATGACGTTCTCTAACGTCCAGTAGATATGACATTCTCTAACGTCCATGATGAACTGATGATGACGTTCTCTAACGTCCAGTAGATGAACTGATGAACTGATGACATTCTCTAACAGTAGATGTTCTCTAACGTCCAGTAGATGAATGAACTGATGACTGATGACATTTCTCTAACGTCCAGATAGATGAACTAACGTGATGACGTTCTCTAACGTCCAGTAGAGAATGAACTGATGACATTCTCTGAACGTCCAGTAGATGAACTGATGACGTTCTCTAACGTCCAGATACTGATGAACAGTAGATGATGACTGATGACATTCTCTCTCAGTAGATGAACGTCCAGTAGATGGTGACATTCTCTAAGATAGTCGTAAGTGCCATACAGTAGATGAACTGATGACATTCTCTAACGTCCAGTAGATGAACTGATGACGTTCTCTAACGTCCAGTAGATGAACTGATGACATTCTCTAACGTCCAGTAGATGAACTGATGACATTCTCTAACGTCCAGTAGATGAACTGATGTTCTCTAACGTCCAGTAGATGAACTGATGACATTCTCTAACGTCCAGGGCCTATATTTTCGAAGCTCTCTTAGCGGTAAGATAGTCGTAAGTGCCATACATTGACATTAACTTACGACTATCTTAGCGCTAAGAGGGCTTCGAAAATAGAGGCCCAGTAGATGAACTGATGACATTCTCTAGCGTCCAGGGCCTATATTTTCGAAGCTCTCTTAGCGGTAAGATAGTCGTAAGTGCCATACATTGACATTAACTTACGACTATCTTAGCGCTAAGAGGGCTTCGAAAATAGAGGCCCAGTAGATGAACTGATGACATTCTCTAGCGTCCAGTAGATGAACTGATGACATTCTCTAACGTCCAGGGCCTAGTTTTTCGAAGCTCTCTTAGATAGTCGTAAGGTAATGTTAATGTATGACATTTACGACTATCTTAGCGCTAAGAGAGCTTCGAAAATCTAGGCCCAGTAGTTGTAAGGAGGAGACATCCTAATTACAAAGTGATGTTTTTAGACTTGTTTACTGCTTCAACACCCCCCTACGAATATTCAGATTCCTGGTATGTCTGTTAGAATTACCCGTAGTCTCCGAAAATGTATAACGTCGATGGAAATATAGAACACGTTTTATTGGAAAGGAGCGCCAGTGAGTTGAGGTGAAGTGAGGTGAAATTGGGTTTAACGTCGCACTGGAGAATATTTCGCTAATATGACGACGAGCATGCGTGTGTATGTGTATGTGCGGCTGCTAGTACTAGCCCAGACTTAAGCTGGTTTTATAGTGCTAGCTCTATGAGATACCACGCCGCAGTGAAGCAAGAATACCCCACTCAGACACAGTATACTGACTCCGAGCCGACCAGTCCTTGTTGTACCCACTAATGCCGAGCGCTAGGCAAAGACCAACAAGTACCATATTTTAACGTCTTTTGGTATGACGCGGTCGGGGATCGAACCCGCGACCTTCCGCTCTCCGGGCGGACGCTCTAACCACTACATCACGGAGGCGGTCGCCAGTGAGTTGGGATAACCTGAGGAACATCTAGACTTTCCAGTACAGTGAGGTCAGGGTGGGGCGTAACATATTGTACAGGGACTGTGACACAGTCTAGTGAGGTCAGGATGGGGCGTTACATATTGTACAGGGACTGTGACACAGTCTAGTGAGGTCAGGGTGGGGCGTTACATATTGTACAGGGACTGTGACACAGTCTAGTATGTGTCCCTGACTTGGAGAATGAATTAGAAATGAATCCAACGCAAGTCATAAATGATGAAGTAAGTCCAGATTGCCTCAGCTTTAGGCTGAAATCAAGCATAGTTCTGAGCTTCATCATGACTCGTGTATATTTCTGAGACGAGATATCATTGTACGCGTTTGAAATATTACTCTACATCATATATAATTCTATTCTCACATGGGGCGGTGGGGTAGCCTAGTGGTTAAAGCGTTTGCTCGTCACGCGGAAGACCCGGGTACAATGTGTGAAGCCCATTTCTGGTGTCCCCCGCCGTGATATAGCTGGAATATTGTTAAAAGCGGCGTAAAACTGAACTCACTCACTCACTCTATTCTCACATGATACTGTGTTCGATTGTAATTGTGCTTTTCAAACTCCTGTTTGTATGGAATCTCTCAAAAGGTATTATACCATGAACACGAAATAAGGGAACTAATGATCTGGGTGCCATTGTACAAAGCAACATTAACGCTACGCCAGTCTATGTTCAGGTATGGAGGTTCCGAAAACCTCAGCGCTAAGATCGCTTTGTACAACGGCACCTTGGGCAACTATCGTTGAGGTGTACATTACAATGCCGGGGCGTTGCATCTAAACGCAACATCTAATCACAATGAAATTTCACTTTATTCATAAGCAGCACGTGATGCACGTGCACACAGAAGCCAAAGCGTGTGCGCCTACAGGGGAAATCGCAATTACTAATGCATTTGAGCAAAGCACACGCACTTAAATATGCCTCCGAGACAGTATCTGAATGAACAGACAAAATGGCGAATTGTGGGTGGGATAGACCCTAAGAGCAAATGGTGAAGATCAATGCCCGTGGGGCAAGTATTGGGTGGTACTGTGATGAGTCCAGGTCATAGAAGACATAAAAAAACGACGTCGTCTTATTGCATTAATTGCACAAAGTAGCCGATTCAAATCTGCTTTCACTTTTTATATATTCGAAATATACATATTCGAAATATACTACCAATCAAAAGTTTAGACTTAACTAAAGCACTCACTATATGTTATGTATATATATATATGGTTACATCGAAGATGAATTTCTCCGCTAACCTGGGGGAACCAACTGCAAACTTTATGCAGATGAATTGTACGAGGATCATGCATCAAATTGCTAAAAAGCATGTACAAATATCGTTCATGTGAACAGCTGCGTTTTTGTGTAAAGTTTTGTTAAGAATACGCCAATATTCACTGATTTTCATCATTTACTGAACTCATGGCAATAATCATTTCAGCGTGACGAATTTGTTTTTCAATATATCAGTTCATGTGTAAACAGTACCTCTAAACAGTATGGAATATTTTGCAAAATCAAGTTTAGAACATTTGACTGAAGTTCGTGGCTACATTTACACTAGTGAGACTAAACTTTTGATTGGTAGTATAAATATGCGATTTGAATTATACATGTACATGCGAATTACAACATATTCTGTTAAAGAACGGTTCTATGGAAATCGCCTAGGTGAAAGGTGGTGAGGTGAGGTGAAAGTGGGTTTAACGTCATGCTCGAGAATATTTCGCTCATATGACGACGTGCATGCGTGTGTATGTGTATGTGCGGCTGCTTGTACTAGCCCAGACTTAAGCTGGTTTTATAGTGCTAGCCCACTGAGATACCATGCCGCAGTGAAGCATGAATACCCCACTCACACACAATTCTCTTCCCACAGAGGGGTTACTCCTGTCATATCTTCCTACGTAACCTCTGTTCTAATACGGCCCTTTCATGGTGTGAGCGTTCAAGACTCGTGATTGGAGACAATCAGATTTAGTTGTGCAATCAGCAACGTTGTTTCAAAGTGATCATTCGCAAGGCCTCGGTAATTTCCGTATGCTTCGAGAAAACTAAACTTCTTCCCCTGCGCGATGCGCAAACGTTTCTTCTAGACAGAACTCAGTTATGTTATGGCGGATCAGTGGCGTCTCCATCGCCCTCGTTGACAACGGACAAGCTAGCCATTAAACGTCTTGTGTGTAACATCAACACAAGTCCCCGGCAGATGGGGGATATTTGTGGCCCCACATTTGCTTGTGTTAGTCAAGTTGAATCTAAGTCGATGTAACAGGTGTTCTGATTGGATAGAAAGAAGGGAGATAATTTGTGTTGCGATCTTTTGCCGCTAGGGGATTTTACGAGAACCGGGAAATATGGCCGTATTAGAACAGAGGTTACGTAGGAAGATATGTAACAGGAGAATGATTCTTAAGTTCAAACCTAACATTCATTGTGTGATTCAAAGTGATTCTTAGACAGTGAGTAAGTGAGTATGGTTTTACGCCGCTTTTAGCAATATTCCAGCAATATCACGACGGGGGACACCGGTATGGGCTTTACACATCGTACCCATTTGGGGAATCGAACCCGGGTCTTCGGCGTGACAAGCGAACGATTTGACCACTAGGCTACCCCACCGCCCCTTTTATTAGACAGAACAGGCCGTCGAGAAGCCGGGTAATAACGTATACTACTCCAAGTTTGTTACGAACTACTACGTCAAACTCTATGCATCTGTTGAAAATGACAGAGGACAGTTTTGCGTGAAGTCCGTTGGTATCATGTGCCAACAACGGTAACATGTGACCAGTAATAACTCAGATCAAAATAAAAGCATATGGCCAAAACGTCGAGAATCACGAAAACAAATGCATTGTCAAAAACAAAGAAACAACAAAACACAAACCAAAAACAACAAGACGCATTTGTTATCACGATGATCACTGCCTGGCACCGTTGTCTCGTCTCGTGCTTCCAGTAAGTGTCGATATGGTGGCAAGGGACGATTGTTCCACTCTTCAGTAAGAGCATTGCCGTGTTCCTGTATTCCTGTAAGTTGCCGTGAGGGCAGTGCGTGTATCGTGATAGGTCGATCTGCACAGCTTGTTCCACCTGTGTTCATTAGGGTTGAGGTCTGATGACAGGGCTGGCAACACCATGCGGACAAATGTCTCCTGCTACTTTAGGCATCAGTGACCTTGTCGCCATTACCGTCCACGAGGATGACGTTCGGTCCGATTGCACGAGCAAAGGTCTCACCTACACATCTAGAATGTCATCCCTGTAACCCACACCGCTGTAGGACATAGTGGTCGGTTCTTCCATTTCTACAGATCCCAACCCAAATCATGATTCAGTCGCCTCCATAGGAGTCATGTTCTACCACTTTCTCTTCTTGACTTTGCCACACTCAGCACGATGGTGTTTTCAATTAGAATGTAACTCTAGCGCTACAATCGGGCCCTATGTCTGTCCAATGGATATCATCTTCAGTCCAATCTAAAAGTGCCTGTCTGAAATGTCGAGTCACTGGGATGCAAATACAGTGGCAGACGTTAACGTTAACGCCACCAGCGATCGTTTCTGAGAAGTGGCAGTGACGAAAGGTGACGTCTTGCTGCAGCCAGGAGACCCTTCCTACCGTGTGGTGGAACGCTGTCGACCACCTGCATGTCACTGGCTGTAAACGCCTGCTGCCGATCCGATACCATAGACATTTGCAACGCGACGTTGTGTTGACCCAGTTTCAAGTATATCTACGTATTTACCTAATTCTTCGTTCATCACACGACGTCTTTTACGCTGAGTTGGCAAAAGTGCAGGGTTTCGCATGTGCTCAGGACTGCATCCCTCTGTCCGTTCATCTTGAATTTGAGGTCATGTAGGGGTTACTCAATCAGTGTACCGTGTACTTGTAACATCTTTTTCAGATCTTCAAGACTTGGTCTTCTATGAACTTTGGGTGTATATATTCAGATGTTTGTGTGTAACGTTGTTTGTTACATGTTGTCATAGAAAGCTGAAGGCGCAGATCTTGACAAGATTCGATCATTTCATGGACCGTTATGCTGTAGCTGAAATAGTGCTGAATGTTGCTAAATACGGCTAAAAACAACATCGAATCAGACAGAGAGAGGAATTGCTTCTAATTGGATTGTGAGGTGGGGGATGTACGCGCTTCCATGGAGGTCGGAATGTTCTGAAGAAATAACTGACGAAATGTGATTATTCCAAAAGTAAGAATGTGGCTATTCCAAAAGTCAGAATTTGGTTATTCTAGAAGTCAGAATGTGGCTATTCCAGAAGTCGGATTTTGGCTATTCAAGAAGTTAGAATTTTGTTTATCAAGTTGTCAATGAGTCTGTGGCTCAAGTGGTCAGAATATGTTTTTCATAATATAATATAAAGATCACGAGAAGGTTGTGTCCATCACTAAGAATTCTTGCGAGATGCTACCGGAGACTGTTTCCCTTTATGGCATCGCATTTGATATTAAAGGTTACTGCTGTCAACTGAATTAAGTTTTATGTGGAGAGGACTAAAAGCTACATAATTGGATAGCCGTGTATTTATTTGTAAGTGTACTTCCATTAAGCTTCATTCACGCAACCAGTCACAGCTCCTGGTTCCAAGCAGGACGCTCATTATATACCACCAACCGAGAACAGTTGTCCAGAATATTGTATCAGCCGTGTTATTGATCCGGGTACTTTGGTCTGATAATGTTTCCCTGTCAAGTAATAGTTCGTTGAAGTCAGGTAAATGTTCTATTGCAAGTACTATTGTGTCGTTTTATGAGTTGAGTGTTATGTTGTGCACCATCTTTTTAATCACATCCCAAATATCCCAACGCGCCATCTTGTGTTGATCTGAAGATCAGCAAGGTCAGTTTCAATTAGCTGTAATTACAGCAGTACTTTCATCAAGGGCGCACCCGTCTTACCCTGTCACGCACTGTGCAATTAAGCCAATTAGTCTTTGAGAAATAATTAAATTATATCCACTCACTATCATTACTGGTTTGTCTTTGGGAAGATAGTATCTCAAGAAAAACAGGCCCCGTTGTCATTAATCGATGTCGGTTAGAGAATATAGTATTTTCGGAATATCCCGAGCCTGAGTTCAAATTTAAAATAGCGTTTCAAGGCGTGATTTCAAATTACCGAATGTTAAATCATAAAGTTTACAGTTTGGAAATTTAATTAAAATTTTCGTTTTGCCCTCTGATGTAGCTAGTTAGCGGAAGGGTTGTGCAGGGCAGATTATCTTGGGTTGGTTCTGACATCACTATGGTGTTCTTTGTCAATCTTTAAACATATGATCTTTCTGGGTGTTATACCCATCTTATATTCGTTCTGGTTTATGTTGTGAATGCACACCTTTTTCTCCGTATGTATAAGTATTCTCCTTTTTTTATCGATACGCACTCACATTTGTATCTCTGGTTTTGGAAAACGGTTGCTTAGTCGAATTAGGGAAATACATTCCATTATACGTGACAGGATCCGATGACGATTGGTTCTTATCCCAGATTCGACTTGGTAAAAGTAATTGTTAAGTCTACAATATGTCACTTTTCACGGTGAGGCATGTGAGCCCCAGCCGTCGTATAGTCGGCTGATCAGGCAAAGGAGGTCGCTGTATAGAATCTCTTCCCTCAGGTGTGCAGAAATAGTTGTGAGATCGTGGCTTTGTGGTCGAATCCCAGATTCGCTTTGAATACCATTTTCGTGGAAACACCTTACACCAGGCTAACTCTGACCTGTCATCGCTCAGCCGAAAATAACCGCAATGTTCGAAGTGGCGTTAAACCGAACAATTTCTCTCACCCTTATCACAAAAAGGATCAGTTAAGTTACGACAGAGTGAGTGAGTATGGTTTTACGCCGCTTTTAGCAACATTCTAGCAAAATCACAGCAGGGGACACCAGAAATGGACTTTACACATTGACCCCATATTGGGGAATCGAACCTGGATCTTCAGCGTGACGAGCGAACGCTTTAACCGTTACGACAGAATGAGTGAGTGAGTTTAGTTTTACGCCGCTTTTATCAATATTCCAGCAATACCACGGCGGAGGACATCAGAAATTGGCTTCAGACATTGTACCCATGTGGGTAATCGAACCCGGGTCTTCGGCGTGACGAGCGAACGCTTTAACAACTAGGCTACTCCACCGTCCCTCGGCAGAATGACACCAGGCATATAATATTCATATTTCGCAATACAGACGCATGGTTTAAGATGCCACAATGACTCAGCATTGGGGTAGGGGGTGTAAATAATGGGGGATGTGAGTTTCACCAGGGTCTGCTTACGTAACGCTCGTGCATGGTCTGAATTTAATAACAACCAAACAGGCGATATGTAAATTCCCCAAACGTAGAAGGGATGGGAGTCGGTTTTATTTTTGCTGCATTTAAAGATGACAGCTAATCATTTAAAAAAGTTAAATTATGCAAAGCGCATGTTTTCATTTTTAAAGCTATGTTCAGTTTCCAATAGCGGTGACTCTAAGGCCATTAAACGCTTGTAAGGATGTGGTACCCAGCTTCGACGATGACCAGAGTGGTGGCTGTCGAGGTGCTTCCCAAATGGCGCAAAATGTTTACGACAGAACTGATATTAAGGGAAACGATATAAAATCGTAACTTAACTTTATCTACTCCAGTCAGACCCTGAAACAAATATATCAATACAATGCAAGTGTATAATAGTTAGCAAGTCCGGAGCACTGCAGATTCAGGAAATGAAAGTTTTTGAAAATGGAAAAAGTCTTTTGCCCCACTTATGCATACTCTCTCAAGATGATTTACGAATTTTGTTTCCGGTAAAATGTGTTCATTTCAGCGATTACATGTAGTGAATGTGTTATCAAACTGTCAACCGTCAGTCCCCCTCTCACTCATTTGTTCTTAAGCAACTTCTCGTTCAGGTCTCATTCTCTCGCCCTCTCACTCATTTGGTCTCAAACAAACTCTCACTCATTTGTTCTCAAGCAACTTCTCACTCAGGTCTCATTCTCTCGCCCTCTCACTCATTTGATCTCAAGCAACCTGTCACTCATTTGTTCTCAAGCAACCTCTCGTTCAGGTCTCATTCTCTCGCCCTCTCACTCATTTGATCTCAAGCAACCTCTCACTCATTTGTTCTCAAGCAACCTCTCACTCATTTGTTCTCAAGCAACCTCTCACTCATCTCATTTTTGTTCTCAAGCAACCTCTCACTCATTTGTTCTCAAGCAACCTCACTCAACCTCTCACCTCTCACTCATTTGTTCTCAAGCAACCTCTCACTCATTTGTTCTCAAGCAACCTCTCACTCATTTGTTCTCAAGCAACCTCTCACTCATTTGTTCTCAAGCAACCTCTCACTCATTTGTTCTCAAGCAACCTCTCGTTCAGGTCTCACTCATTTTGTTCTCAAGCAACCTCTCACTCATTTGTTCTCAGGTCTCATTCTCTCGCCCTCTCACTCATTTGTTCTCAAGCAACCTCTCCTCATTTGTTCTCACTCAACCTCTCTTCTGCCCTCTCACTCATTTGTTCTCAAGCAACCTCTCACTCATTTGTTCTCAAGCAACCTCTCGTTCAGGTCTCATTCCATTCTCACTCACGTTCAGGTCCATTTGTTCTCAAGCAACCTCTCGTTCAGGTCTCATTCTCTCGCCCTCTCATTCTCTCGTCTCCCTCGCCCTCTCACTCATTTGTTCTCAAGCAACCTCTCGTTCAGGTCTCATTTCTCGCCTCTCACTCATTTTTGGTCTCAAGCAACCCTCGCCTCTCACTCATTTGTTCTCAAGCAACCTCTCGTTCAGGTCTCATTGTCTCTGCGCTCTCTCACTCATTTGTTCTCAAGCAACCTCTCGTTCAGGTCTCATTCTCTCGCCCTCTCACTCATTTGTTCTCAAGCAACCTCTCGTTCAGGTCTCATTTCGTTCTCACAGTCTCAACCTCTCACTCGTTCAGGTCTCATCTCTCTCGCCCTCTCACTCATTTGGTCTCAAGCAACCTCTCACTCATTTGTTCTCAAGCAACCTCTCGTTCAGGTCTCATTCTCTCGCCCTCTCACTTATTGGGTCTCAAACAACCTCTCACTCATTTGTTCTCAAGCAACCTCTCGTTCAAGTATCATTCTCTCGCCCTCTCACTCATTTGTTCTCAAACAACCTCTCACTCATTTGATTTCAAGCAACCTCTCGTTCAGGTCTCATTCACACGCCCTCTCAGTGACTTGCCCCTTCATCCCAACTTCAGTCTAATTATTCATAACAGTCACAGTACTTCACATTCATGCTCTTACTTACCTATTCCCTCACTTTCTCCTTCCCATATTACAAGTGACCATTTTTCCATCACATCTGTTTTCAGTGATTACAGTCAGTCACCGTTTTGACCAACCGATCGCCAAAAATATGTCCGAAACCTCTAAACTAGTTAGGGGCGGTGGGGTAGCCTAGTGGCTGCCAACATTTCCTCGTTCGTCACGCCGAATACCCGGGTTCGATTCCCCACATGGGTACAATGTGTGAAGTCCATTTCCGGTGTCCCCCGCTGTGATATTGCTGGAATATTGCTACAAGCGGCGTAAAACCATACTCACTCACTCACTCACTCTAAACTTGTTATCGTATCTTGACCAGTGCATGCTGTGAATGTAAAGTTTAATAATGATTTGTGATTGGGAATGTTTAATACATGTGCATGTAAAGGTAAATCACGCCCAATCGACTCAACAAACTCAGACACATGCGGTTAAATACAACAAACTTCATCCGAACATAAGCATGGTTACAAGAACCCATGTTCCAAGGAACGCTGCCTATATTGACTTCCCACTGACGCTCTCACAACACGCCTCCGTCTCCCCGCGCCGTGGCAGATGGTGTAGGAAGCGGCCTCACAATCTCTGTCGGCCATCACTGTCACGGCCGCGGGGCCCTGGGGGACATCCGGGTATTTATATCCTGCCAACCTCGGGCACTTCCGACTACAGTCAGAACTGTCACTCGACGTGAGTTGGGTCTCGGATATGAGAGCGGCATGTGGACACTTATTAAGGAAACGAGTTCCTGCATAGTAGGGGCTGACTAACTCACTAAATTTCTATTCCATTAACTTTGGTCATTGTTTCTGTGTCTTCTGGCGGGGATATGAAACTCCCTACATCTTAATGTGCTTTACATCCTGGCAAACATACTGGAATATGGTTATGGCTCAATGTAATTTGATACAGCAATAGTTATTTTTGGGGAATTAACAATTGTAATACATGATGCATCGCATACTCGAAAAATACTGGAAAATATCAGTTATTAGTCATCCATAGTTGGAAATGCCAATGTTAGACCAAGGCATTTTGTATACTCTTCGTGGAATAAAATATTTGTTGTTGGAAGTGCCGTTGTAAAACCATGGTGGACATTTAGTAATATCGTCTTGACCACATGTCGAGGTAATTTTAGTCAGAGAGTTTACATTGCCTTTGCTCTTGATTTCAACACTTATCAGATTAAATATCTGTTTACGACGAAATTACTGTTACACAATAACCTTGAATTAAACTCGAGTTGGGCTCTCATTTCACACGATTGGGGCAGTTAACGGACTGAATCCCATGTCATCAAAAGATTTATGCAAACACAAATTGCTGATGAAACTGATAAGCAACACCATGTTTTTCATATAAAACTATACAGTGGAAATATACAATACCAGTGGAAATATCAAATGTCAACTATGTATCTGAGCTCTAAATAGTCCAAGAACCCTCAGTGAATGAGAATGCAATATTGTGCTAAATGTGGTACTAACAGCCTCTTTATAGCAGGTTTATAACATGACAACATGTGATATGTAACATAGATGGTAAACAATTCCTGGGAATTGTCCTTGACATGCAGTAAGTGCAAAACGCAGTAACAGTATTACTGCTTGGTAGTTAAGCCCTATTTACGCCACTACCGGGCCGATGACACAGCGCGTCTGTTTAGAAGGCGAACGTTGAGTTTTCGGACTGTAAAACAATAACGCTACCATAACATCGTGACACGTCAGTACTATATAAAAAAAGATAATTAGGTATGTAGATTCGTACTATCATACACGCTGACATTAATTTTCTGTTTATGTAGATCATTGATTACCACAGAGAGAATCTTCGGCTTTAACGACCGTTATTTGACATTTATGCCGTTTTTACAATGTTAATATCGCTGACGTTGGCGTAGCCGCAGGTGACTGTCACTGCGCATGTTCCAACTGTCGCCCTCTGCCGTCGAAACTGACGTACCTGACATGCGCCTTAGGGCATACATTTCCTCCCAGCCTCCTCTCTCAGCGCCACCTGCCGACCGGAAGTAGCCGGAAATTATCAACAGAGAAACAGCGTTCTTCCTTTCGCTGATTCGCCGGCCGGATATGTTGGTTGGCTTGGTGTATACTTGTCATAACTAAATGATGATGTAACCTTAGCGTAGCTCCCAGTTCTGGAGGTAGTATTTCCTTCTCCTACAAGCCAACGTAGGTCTCAGCTTTAGTCTTTCGCAGGCGAAAACAACCAAAGATGAGCTAACAGCCAAGCGTTATGGTAAATCAGCCTTCGTTAAATAACCGTCTATTTGATATTGTGTGTGGGCGTGCTTTCTGGTAAAAACAAACGTTTCCGAAATGCAGAGAGAATAATTATTGTGCAGTTTCTTTTCATTCCTTTTTTAGGAAAAAGGATAATTCGTGGTTTTTATCTGTTTCAAGAGCTGGATGTCTCCAACAAACTTCCTATCACAGAGTGTTATGTATGGAAGTTTAATGTATGTGGTTGTGAAATACTGATCCGGTTGTGTTAAAACCTATTTAAGTTGACTCTATTACTCTGCTGCGTACTTTGAACGTGTAACATATTGGGGTCTTGTCATTGTGGGGGCGGTGAGGTAGTGTAGTGGTTAAGGCGTTCGCCCATCACGCCGAAGACCTGGGTTCGATGCCCCACATGGGCCGATCTGTGAAGCCCTGGTGTCACCCGCCGTGATATTGCTGGATTATATCTAAAAGTGGTAAGGATTGGGTCAAGGAGTGTTCTTTGATATGGGGCATAGACTAACCTATATGCCAGTGACCATCATGGTATTTTAAGGCAAGAATCTAAATGCAATTTGTTTATTTTGATGGACACAACAGGTTGAATTGTTGAAAGCTACAGCCAGTGATCTAAGTGTCTTGTGTGACACTGAGACATACATTCAGTGTAATGAAGGCATTAACTGCCAGGCTGAATAAGAACGCATACGTGATTATGTGATTATGTGACCTACTGTTGTTTCACTGTAAAAAAAGTTGCTGTACTGCCAGTCTGGCAGTAACTTGTCATTGCAGTTACTGGATAGTGCGGAAACCTGATAATCTGCATATGGCTTGAAGCTGTGTGGGTAAACGGGGTTGCAGACCGAGAGAATAAGTCAGGTTAAATTTTAGATAGAACTCTACCAAACACACAGTTTAATTAAACCAATAATCGGCATATGGCTTGAAGCTGTGTTGGTAAACGGGGTTGCAGACCGAGAGAATAAGTCAGGTTAAATTTTAGATAGAACTATACCAAACATACAGTTTAATTAAACCAATAATCGGCATATGGCTTGAAGCTGTGTTGGTAAGCTTGGTTGCAGACCGAGAGAATAAGTCAGGTTAAATTTTAGATAGAACTATACCATACAAACAGTTTAATTAAACCCAATATCCCCTTTCCCTAGCAGTCTCTCTACCACAGTGGTTGTTGTTTGAAACGACCCAGTGTCCTATGAAATTTGTAAACGCCTTGACCCTAGCATGTAAATCGCCTATTCACCTGCACAAAGTAATTCGGGGAGCTGATTCATTTGTCACGAACATAGGTGCTGCTAGCATGAAGAAGTGTGAACTAAATCACACGGTGACATGCGCACTGCTATATCAATTACACGTGACCCCTGTCACGTGCCACACCTGGGGTCATTGCGAGGCCAACTAATTTCCACTGCTTCACTGGGTTGACAGAATGATTTAGAGAACGTCACATGTGCACCCTGTGTAAGTTGGTAGTGTACCCATTGGTATTATAAATTTTGTATCACCCACTTCATTAACATGTCAGTAAAGTAGGCTGGTGGTTAAAGCACTGACTCCTCACATTGAAGTCCCAGGTTCGATTCCAGCTTACTCACTGTCAGACAATCAGGTCACTCGCATCAGTCGTCTTTGTGTGTTTAAGGCAACAAAGAGTAATGCAATTATGTATGAACGTTCTCTTTGTGATTGATGTAATCAGTTAGTTGAGAACAAACTACACATAATGCTTTACTCAGAGAAGTAGCCTACTATTTGAATGAGTGAGTTTAGTTTTAGGGTGTGGTGTGGGGTTGGGTCCAGTAGCAAGTACATAATCGGGTCTCGACCTTGAAAAAGAGTCTCGAAAAGTATAAACAAACGAGGAGGTTGCGATGGCAACCAGTTCATAGAACCTACATCTAATATGGTCAGCTTACCCCAAGAATGAAGGACTTCGGATCTTCACAATTAACATTTGGCTGACTGTGTATCGCAGATCCTGTACAGGTGAAACGTCGCTCAAACTATCGACCACTGGTAGGGAAAAATTCGTCACTGCGTAAGAGGCTTGTGTAAACAACTATTCATTGGCAGACATACTCAAGATTACATTGACGTTTAAAGGGGATAACCGAGATGAGTCCGGAGCTATCAAACCAGATTCCTTGCCTGAAGGGCAACGTGCAAATATCAGGCATACTATGAAACAGACAGTAGCAATTTAGGCCGAATATCCGTAATTGATTTTTACTTTCATTTGATCCTTTTTCTTTAAACAATTGAGCTTCGGCTGCTCAAAGATGCACAGCCCTGATAATGGTTCCCTGAGCCTGAGGGTACGTTGTTCATTGGGGCACTTTCAATGTTTGCTCTCGTGGCCTGTTAGTCCTCGCTTCTTTCAGAGATCCCTAGCGGCCATTTAGTCGCGCTTCGATTTCGCTTTGTTTTCATATTGGAAATGACAACAAAAATCCATATTCGCGATTGTTTTGTTTCAAAACAACAATTTTAGAGAATCGTCTCGCCCCTGATAACAAGATCGATGAAAGAATTTTTTTCATTTTTTTGTCCGTTTTGAAAAAACATCGTCAACGTTAAAGAACCATGATATGTGAGTCACTATGGCAATCAATCGACGCTGACTGAAAGATCAGTGGACGTACGTCTGGAAACCAAGCGCCATCCTCTCTAATCAGTGGATAAGGAAGCTGTACAAATTGTTCCGGAAATCAAAGACTTAAACGTTGTCATGTTTTCCCGAGTATCATAGCCCAAAAACGTTTACTTGGTTTTGAAGCAAGTTCAATAAAATAAATTGTGTTTGAGGTTTATTTTTCTTTGACTGTACCAGTGGAGCACGGTTGGCCCAGTAGACTGGGCAGAGTTGACAGGTATCCCAGGTTCGTCTTAATTATGGTTCCAAATTTGTCAGGACCTACCTCTGCTCATGGGTTTCACAAAAATGGTAAACTTCCGAGATCGTCAGGGAATTTATCGACCCGTGAAGGTCCGGGTTAGACTGACTGACTGAGTTTGGTTTTACGCCGCTTTTAGCAATATTCCAGCAACATCACGGCGGGGGACACCAGAAATGGGCTTCAAACATTGTACCCATGTGGGGATTCGAACCCGGGTCTTCGGCGTGACGAGCCAACGCTTTAACCACTAGGCTACCCCACCGCCCCCCTGGTTAGAATTAATCTTCAGTAACCCATGCTTGTCGTATGAGGCGACTGACGGAATCGGGTGGTCAGGCTCGCTGACTGGGTTGACACATTGGTTGTCATCGGTTCCCAATTGCGCAGATCGATGCTTATGATGTTGATCACCGGATTGTCTGGTCCAGACTCGATTATTTACAGACCGCCGCCATATAGCTGGACTATTGCTGTGTGCGGCGTAAAACTAAACTCACTCGGGGAATTTATCTGACTAGCTTTCCAGCCAATATAGAAAACACTTTATGGAAAATAACTTTTTTTTGCAACATTTCGATACAGATTCTTGTACCGTTACCAGCCTACTGAAAAACTCACTCAGTCACACTGAAAATGTGACCGACATCACTCTCTCACTAACTCCAGCCATGAGAAATCGTTTAACACTGCAGACAGTGTGAATGTATACTACTGACCAGTTCTTTGAAATTAAGAGACTTGGTAGTTCCTTCGGTATTCATTGGTTCCCCTGTCGGATGTCATATATGTAACCGTACACGTAATTCTACACATTGCTGAGTCCCTGAGTATATATATAGTTTTGATAATAATAAATAAACCCACTTAAATTAAAAAGCAGCCTCAGTGAGTTGGGAGATTCACCTGAACCCGGTGAAATCTAGACTTGCTTCATTTGGGAATTTAGCATTGCAAGGAGGGCTAGGCTGTAGGGAAGTTAATGCGGTTTAGGGACTGTGAGACAGGCTATATCATGGCCTATTTAAGTGTTCTCAACCATCCCCTCCACACACACACACACACACACACATTAATTTAATTTAATTTAATTTTCATAACCTCTTTTATATTCAATGTTAGCTGCCTGAGTATTTTCTCATATCAAGCCACTAAGCTCCTCAAAGGTCACCAGACAAGGCTTAGTATATATTAATCTGCAAACGTTTTTTCAACATTTAATAAAGATTTTGGGAAAATATCCAACTCTTTCTGCTTTGTTATTTGAATGTAATGTATATGAAGATTCCAGTTTCTATACACGGGACAAGCAATATCCGAGATTACATTGACTTAAGATTTGGGATAATAAAATCTTATCTCAAACTAACAATTGTTGAAACGAGCATTATATGTTTTTTTATCATTTTACACGTTTTGTCAGCATTTCTGCAAAATATTTACCGCTCATAGATACCTATTTTGCTAAGTCCACGCCTTTAGCTGATCATTGGAAAACAGTACAAGAAACTCATTAACCAGTGTTGACACACAGCCCATTAAACCTACATGGCAGGAATCGACCATTCCTTATAAAATAGGCTTATGAAAAGAACCGCTTGAGGCATATTTGTGAACAGATTTTACAACGTGACTGTAGTGTTATCAGGATTCCCACACGAATAGAACTCTTATCAACGCAACGGAATATTCGTTGAATACGAGCCAACTGTCTAACGAAATTAAGATTGACTATGTCAACAGTTTCGTATTTTTCTTCCAAACATGCAGAGCTGTGTTAAGCCGCCAGTGACGTATGATTTCCCATGATGCCATGTGACTGTCACGTGTCATGCTCGGTTCTCTTCTCTTGCCTCGCGGTGCGCCCTCTGTTGGGTGATTTTGGTGTTATTACTGTAAACAAATGATATCATTTAGTATTACTAGCCTTGAAATACTGGCGTTACTGGAACTGAGAGATGCGTTTTTAATTTGTGAAACAAACAGTAATTACTGAAATTGCCGAAAACGCTCAATCCTTCTTATTATAGCTACATCCGTCAACCAACAGTAATAATTCTCCGACCTTTTAGCGTAATTAAAGTGTGCGTCAGTAATACACTTCTAACTATACAACCAAGTCCGGATTTCCATACAAAAATACCCAGCATATCATTCATCTTTGTCTGTTCGTTTGGACAGTGTAAAACCTCATGTCTGGATTGATGATGAATTTCCGTTCCTCAACCACAACTGAGACAGCCATGTTGAGAATGCCGGTGATAGCAGGCCCGAGCATCATACACTGGTTGTAGGAGGCGGCCCAGAGGGCCGGGTGGTTGGGGTCGTTGACGTGGATGGGTGTCATCGTACCTGACATCGTGCTCACAATGTCAATCACTGGATTATGTGGTCCAAACTCACTGATTTACACACCGCAGTGCGGCGTTAAACAACATAGACGCTGGCAATATTTCTTCGTTACCGCTTTGTTGTAAAGGCTTGCATCCGTGACCAGATGATCAGTGTGGCCGGGAGTGATTTTGTTGATGTCTTTTTATTATGAAATCATAAAAGCCTATTATTTTAAAATCTTGGTCAAGGTATGTCCCCAAACATGATTACATTTATCGCCAGTTAATTTTCGGATTTTGATTTAAGTAATGTTTTTCATATATACCACCATTCACTATTCACTTTGACCATAATTATAACCGATAGGAATGTTTGTGTCTGATTAGTATATTTCATCCCCACACAGCATCTGGAGCCTCTTAGGAGTGAGAGTATGGTTTTACACCGCTTTTAGCAATATTCCAGCAATATCGCGGCGGGGAACACCAGAAATGGGCTTCACACATTGTACCCATGTGGGGAATCAAACCCGGGTCTTCGACGTGACGCTTTAACTGCTAGGTTACACAACCGCCTAGCCTCTTAGGAACACAGGAGCTTCATGATAAACATTGGTTATATCTGGCAATGCAACCAGATTGCGTAGATCGGTGCTCAGACTCGATATTCATATACCACAGTTATGGATCAGGGCCTAGATTTTCGGAGCTCTCTTAGCGCTTAGATAGTCGTAAGTTAATGTTAATGTATGGCACTTTCGACTATCTTAGCACTAAGAGAGCTTCGAAAATCTAGGCCCTGGAATATGCTGAGTTAAGCGTTAGACAATCAACAACCTAACCAAAGCATGACAAACATATATTTTCCCTCATTTCTTTCGAAAGTATATATTTTGAAAATAGAATGAATGGAAAGGTAGACATACCTTTATAGTCTTTCAAAAATAGCCGAAATATACATTTTTGTATATGCCCGAATTCCGTTATGCACGAAAATGTCGGGTGGCTCATGTTGATTCCAGTAAAGTAATACAGGTGTCACTCTTTCAAATTCACATTTCAAAATTTATTTTCCATTTCAAAATTTTGTGTATTAAAGCCGCCAATTCTATATAAAACGGATAGAAAATGGAATGAAAGATTGTATCAAAATTCGTCATACGAACTTGACAGTTTCTCTGTGATATGTCTGTTTGATAAACCATTCATTATGCCATCTCTAGAGAGGCAAGCAGGAAATGGGTTCAGGATATGTGCGACATTCAATAAAATCCGCGTGTTGCTACCTAGTGCACTACAATGAAGTCGATAAAACCCACAATGGCTGATAATAAGGAACAGGGGAAACATAATCAACATGTTTACATGAATTCATATTTTCCGTCTCCGATTAGAAGTGGCGTCGACGTGCCATCTGCGTAGTACCTATTCTGATGGTTTGCGGCAATTTATGAAGTGTTTATTGAGCACTGATTTCGATTTCATTGTGTATGATTAATCATCTGACTTATTGAAATGTCACGTTGGCGTGTTACATGTCATATACAACACGAGAATAAGTCACGTGGAAGATCGGCGTGACCGGGGTAAAGGTGCTGACGACCTAGACGTGTATGATTATATAGAGTGAGTATTTTTTTGCGCCGCTTTCAGACATGTTCCGGTGAGGTGTGGGGGGACATCAATATTTGTCTCACACATCGTGTCTATGCCGGGAATCGAACCCAGGCTGTTGGCGTGACTAGCAAGCAGTAAACTATTGGCTTATCGTGTGTTATTGAGTACTTCAGTGAGTGGTTTGTATCGTCACAGTTACTGATCGGAGTTATGTCCCTTGGATCCAAGAAGTCATGGGTTCGAATCTCAGATTCCCCCATGTGAAGTTCATTGCACTTGTGTTATTTTTATATTATTTTTTTTTTTATATTATAGGATATTTATATAGCCCACATATCCACGCACTAGTGCATGCTCAAGGCGCTGGTATTTTTTTCCCTCGATCATTGGATGTCAATATCAACTGCACATCGTATTAGCAATCTCAACTCCCTGGGGAGTATACAACTCTTGCTGCCACTAGGCGCACCGAGTTATTGTGGCTTTCTATATGTGTCAATTACCTCCTAAGAATGACTATAGATGAAATATGCTGACGTTTCTGTGCTCAACCACGGTGCTACTCAACAAACCCATAAGATTGAAGGACGGTAGGTAGATCAGCAGCACACGATGTCCTGTTTGAAATAATGCGTCGTAGACAATTATTGGTTGAAATTAGTTCAAGAGCACCTAATTCTTAATCTGGGGGTCAGTCCAAAAGCAATACCGAACTAAGCCCTTTGTTATTGGACACACATGGGAGTTTGCAGGTGCACCAAAGATCATATTAGAGTCGTGTCTGGGATTCGAACTAACAAATATCGGATCCAGGTACGCCCAGGGGACGCAACCGTACACAGAGAGTTGTTTACCAGTTTCGTTGCATATTACAGGAAACACAACTGCAGATTCAACAATGTGACTTAGTGTCCTAGTCCACCCAGCTGTGTGGGGCGGTGGGGTAGCCTAGTGGTTAAAGCGTTCGCTCGTCACGCCGAAGACCCGGGTTCGATTCCCCACATGGGTACAATGTGTGAAGCCCATTTCTGGTGTCCCCCGCCGTGATGTTGCTGGAATATTGCTAAAAGCGGCGTAAAACCAAACTCAGTCAGTCAGTCCACCCAGCTGTGAATGGGTACCTCGTAAGGATGGGAAAGCCACATTAACTCGATGCGCCTAGTTGCTGCAATATATATTTGATCCCCAGGGAGTTGAGATTGATAATACGATATGCCGTTTGAGTTTGGTGGAAAATCAAAGCGCTTTCGAACAGCTGAGCTGGATATTGGTGTTATACAAATGATAGTATGAAAATATAATAAATGTTTTCGTGTTTCTAAATTTACTACCAATTGAGGGGTTTCTAAATTACCTTCCAGTTAGTAAGGGAGTTACTTTGTGGTGTGGTTTAACTTGACTCTATATAGTATTACCGTTAAATCACCATGTGCTTGGATGAAAGTCCGAAAGGACGAAAGTCTTTAGTGAAGGTGAAGTGGGGAAGCCTAGTGGTCTTAGCGTTCACAATTCAAGCCGAAGACCTGGGTTCGATTCCCCACATGGATACAATGTGTGAAGCCCATTTGTGGTGTCCCCGCCGTATATTGCTGGAACATTGCTAAAAGCGGCGTAAAACCATACTCACTCACTCACTCACTTTAACGTTCACCACTCTGGTATGGTGCTGACAATTTGATTATCAGCAAGGTTCTGTTTTTTTCCTATTAATTTACCTTCTCAATCCAACAGATACTAAACGTGAAATGAGTCTAATCTACACTAAACAGACACGCGGATGTAACATGGATTCTTCTTCCACAGCGTCCGAATAGGTAACGATTCCAGGTAATGTCGCCATCAACGATGTAATGGTGAATAACGATCTCGGCCAACAAACAGGTAGTTCACTACACATCAAAGAGGCCGCAGCACTTAAAACCCACAAAGGCGTGACAAGCTAGGAACTGAGATCCGCTACACTTGTAACCCACAATAGGCCGCATGAATAGCGTGTATGATTAATGGATTAATGGTGTGTTTCACCATATGTAAACTCTTCACCAAACAGAAACTGGTGTGAACAAACAGCTTTAGTGTCTAAAATGGGACATGTGAAAAGAACCTTGGATGGAACCTTGTCAAGCGGAACAATTATTTGAACAATTGTGTTCGGCTAAAAATCAGGTCAGTGTCACAATAGGTACTTAGTCTGAAGAGTGAGTGAGTGTGGTGGATCAGACAAGCCAGTGATAAATTTCATGAACCATCCACGTACGCGTACGGGTACGAATACTCAACCATCAAGGTTGTTAACCCTTTTTTGTATCAGTCGATTCAATGTATTGGATTGCCAGGATCGCGAGTCTTCGTAAACCGATGGTGGCGATAGGGTAGACTAGTGGTTAAACCGTTCGCTCATCACACTGAAGGCCCGGGTTCGATTCCCCATATGGGTACAATATGTGAAGACCATTCCTCGTGTCCCCCGACCTGATATTGCTGAAATATTGCTAAAGCGGCATAAACCTGTTCTCACTCACTCACTCGAGCACCGACGGAGTGGATGGTTCCTTGTTCAGTAGGTCGACTCAGTCATTGCCCGGCCGCCATGATATATCTAGAATGTTCCCAACTGCTGCATTAAACAACATTCGATCACATATTTGGAAGTACCTGTCTCATCAGTAAGCTGTTCATCTTCATCTGACATTGAAACATGAACCATGTGATATGAAATTATCTTCTTGCAAATGAGATATTGCTCGAACTCTCCGATCTCTTTTCTCCACATGAGAACAGTTCCGGGATATCCAATACCCCGACAATACGCCGGATTCATCGTTTTGTATTTATGAACACCCCCTCTCTCTCTCTCTCTCTCTCTCTCTCTCTCTCTCTCTCTCTCTCTCTCTCTCTCTCTCTCTCTCTCTCTCTCTCTCCTGAGACCCTCTCTCTCTCTCTCTCTCTCTCTCTCTCTCTCTCTCTCTCTCTCTCTCTCTCTCTCTCTCTCTCTCTCTCTCTCTCTCTCTCTCTCTCTCTCTCTCTCTCTCTCTCTCTCTCTCTCTCTCTGCTATTTTTCAAATTCATGGTCAAGGTATGTTCAAAACTCCACATTCATCCATATTTAGTGATATGATCGCGGTAAATAATCGATTCTGGACCAGACAATGCAGTGATTGGAATCGTTAGCATCGATCCACGCACCTTGGATACGATGATATGCATGAACCAAGTCAGCGAGCATGACGATCCGATCCCCTTAGTCACCTTTAACAAGCATGAGATGCTGAAGACCAATTCTAACCCGAAATCTTCACGGCATTTATACGTTTGGCAGCATTTCCAGCTGCGAGTTGATCTGTGACCCAGCTTAGCGTCAAATTCAACATACGATCGTGCAGATGAACTTATCGACGGGACAATCGAATTTCATGGCGCCTATTGGATGATTGGAAGTCCGACAGATGGTGAGCACACTGCGCTCCTTAGATTAACAGAATTAAAGTCGAGTCAATAGTATGCTTGAATTTCTTCAGTCCTATGGGCATGTCGTGTTAACACGACCGATAGACTCTAAAACGTTTGGGACCAGCACTGGTGTCAAAGGAATGAAATCTTGTGGTTTGAAATTGAAATTCCTCCCACCGTGTGGACTCGAAGACAGAGTTATGCCCCTTACGAGACGATATCGCGGGCAGTACGTCAGCGGAGTCAGTCAATGTCATCTGCACGAGCGCACGTGCAGTCATATGACATTCTGTCCAGCTTATTTCCTTCTGTCATGCAAATTGACGTTGGCGTATGTGTCAGTGGAGCGTCCGAAGTCGCAGAAGCTGTCAGGGCCATCCGCTACGAGTAACGTGCAGATGTTGCGACCAAACCCGCCATTTTGTCTGCATCACAATCCGACCTCGAGGCTAAAATCTTTACGCCATTTTGCGTGTTTGGAATTAGTGAATACCCGCGAGAACACCGAATTCGTTAAACGTGAGAAGTCGTCTCCCACCGGTGCCAGAAGTTGGTTCGCTTCATTGTAACAAGAACAGAGTACCCATGTAATTACGACATTTAACTTGTGAATCATCCTTATTTACGGCAGTATGGAGGAATGGTGGCGGTGCTTCCGTGACAATAAACAAAACAAGAAGGCGAAAAGGCGAATTAAAAGACATTTTAATCCCAACTTGATTGTCTTTATCAGTCGTAAATCTGAAATACAAAACCTTAGTCGAAGCGGCTTTCATTCGAGTGTCGACTTGAAAGATTTACTGGAGATAAAGACAAAGCGTCATTAACAGGTAATTACTACATCGCTAATTGAAATAATCATGGTTTTTGAACGTTTTTTTCCACGGGGTCCCGTAACCTAGACTCGGCGGCTTCTTCAGAGACAGTTTAATTTTGTAATGTTTGTTTTTGTGATAAACATGACGCCATTTTCGAAACTGAGGTTTAATTACAGGTTCGCGATGCTAGCTTTCTCCCCGCGCTATGTCATTCAATGTGTTATTTAAATGAGAAAATTTGAGCTTAATACTATATCGGTTACATAGGGGTATCACACCGAATCTTCGTCGTTCAAACTGAATATGATAAATCACCTCCTACAGTCACTTTGTATTCTGTTATTTCTTTTTTCCACATTCAGATTGAAATTGAAACGAAATGATCTTTAGCTACCTTACTTTCAGATATCATTGTTAAGCTGATGTTACATAAGTAAGCGGTGATGTTGCGTTAGAGTGAGTGAGATTAGTTTTGCGCCGCTTTTAGCAATATTCCAGCAATATCACGGGGGGGCGGGGCACAAGAAATGGGCTTCGCACATTGTACCCGTGTGGGGAATCGAACCCGTGTCTTCGGCGTGACGAGCGAACGCTTTAACCACTAGGCTACCCCACCGCCCCTATTTAGGTATGACGTGAAATATGGTACAGAATAACTTCGTTAATACGAACAGTTGTCTCAATATTGTTTGTTCGTTTACGCTGCTGCATATATGGAAACAATTCAGCTGTATGACAACGGTCTGTAAATAATGGAATCATGACGAGATTGACATCATGAGCATCGAGTTCGGCGGTTGGGATTCGAACACATGCAACAACCGGGTAGAGCTTGACCAACCGACTCCCGTTAGTCGCCCCATATGACAGCCTGGGTTTGCTGAAGACCGATTTTAACCTATATCATATCACTGGTACTAATCTCGATATATCGTTGATGTCTGAGTATGTAACAATTGCGTTCTTTCCGAGTTTTTTTTCGGATATAAAACAATGCATTGGTTAGATGACGCTGCTCGTAATCAATATGACGACGTGAACGGCCATGGTTTGTTGCCTATTGTGAACACAAAGAACTTAGTTAAGCACTCACCCGTGAGGATCCGGGTTAGAATTGATCTTCAGTAACCCATGCTTGTCGTAAGAGGCGGCTAACGGGATCGGGTGGTCAGGCTCGCTGACTGGGTTGACATATGTCATCGGTTCCCAATTGCGCAGATAGATGCTCATGCTGTTGATCACTGGACTGTCTGGGGCATGATTGGTCGTCGTGTGCAACAAAAGGACCCTCCTGTACAGAACCTGGCCCAATTGGAAGCTGCATTTAGCCAGGAATGGTGTAGACTGACCCTTTAGAGGATCAGGAGGCTGACAAGGGGTATGAGGAGGAGGGTGCTGGCTGTCATACAGTCACACGGAGGTTACACTCGGTGTTGACCTTGAATCGTGTAAGACAAGCAAAATGAAATTTTCAGTGTTCACATTCACTAATAGATTCAACATTGAACATTCCAGGGCCATACTTGTACAGACATGGTTTTGTATGAAAATCAGTGTTGTTGTTTTTTAACATGAGCAATTATCATCATAAAATCAACATGGATCCCAATCCTTCTGTTGTTTATTATGAATCAACGGATCATACGAGTCACGAAAAGTCATGTTTTTCCATCGCGGTCACCACGAGAAGTTTTATGTACGTGTTGAAAACGTATCATTGCAAAAATACATGGGGTGCTTAATTAAGTTCTTTGTGTATATTCTCGTTGTATTGGATTGTCTCTGACAGGTTTCCACTTACTGAAGTGATGCAGATTTCGACAAGCATTGTTGATATCGTATTGCCGCGTTGATGTTTCGACTAGTTTTAGTGAGTGAAGTAACGCCATTTTGAAAATGGGCCTCCCGTCAAGCCAGCGCGTCATACTGAGCTCGAGGGTTTCACCATTGTAATAAACGTCAGCGTCACTTCGAGATTTTGCCAAACCCCACCCCAAACCATGACATTCTGGTCAATATGAGTGAATAACTGCGAAGAAAAGCCCTTTGATGACAAATCAAGGCTCTTAATGAGGGGATACGGAAAAAACGGACCCAAACGAAAACGGACCCCCCATAAAATCAAGGAAACGGCCACCGAACCGATAGAAAACGGCCTCTGTGCTATCATTGTTGGCCAAGAGGCCGTATGTTCTCTAGCAGCGGTGGCCGTTTTCTCGAGGGCGGTGGCCGTTTTCTCGAAATATTTTTGGCCGTTTTCGCTTGGGCCCGTTTTCACTATAACTCATAATGATCCCTCATCAATTCGAACCCGCTTCCAACGGATCATTGCATGTTAAGGGGATGCAACTGGGTGTCGCGCCTTAGGACACTCATCCAAGGGGCATCTACATTCAACGCGGGAAGACCTTCACCCAACTCATTGTTATTATATTAACATATATTTATCATTATACCCCCTTAAATTAATTTTGATACAACAATGCCCGCTCATCATTATTATGATGTATACCGCATTTCTATTAACGGTATCGTGGTCTCGACCAGATGTACGGTTATGACCATGCAATTCTACAAATCATAAACTGTAAGTCGATATCTTCCCCTAGCACTTAATGGGCATTTTTGTCGGTTCCGCCCCGCCCTTTCGCTTCGACCGTACCCCTAGTGGCCGCCAGGCCTTGTTTAGGGGCTTTGTGCTTCAGACTAATTTCATTTCACAACCGCTCTTAGTTTTCGCTCCGCATAAAAATGTCGACATGTCAGGCAATAATCAATCATGTAAATTAGAGATATTCGCATTTTAGCCAGGAAATTGACAAGGGCGTCGAACTCGGGTTGAAACTCGATCCCCCCACAAAACATTCTCTCGCGTTAACTGACAACCGCAACTAATTTCACGAATGCATGTCAACCTATTGTTGTTAGTTTTGCGTGTATATTTTGATAACTTGTGAATCATTTCCTTTTCATGACAATGTAATATTCTGTGTGATTAATCTTGTTAGAAAATGTCAACTTGTAGGTCACAAGTCTCTTGCTGAAAAAACACTGCTAGTATAGACCCTTATGGTACAGAAATCCCGACTTTTAGGACGATTTGTGCTAGGAACATTTGTGCGTATGTGTATGCATGCCACTCAAAAGAAGTTAGGGATCAGAAGCAGGTATGGCTGAACAAACAGATAATGAATGATAATGATTATCGAAGCAGCCAACCAAGGAAATATATGTTCATTATCATATAACAGTACGTTGCTCGAGTGAGTGAGTGAGGGAGTTGTGTTTAATAGCCAACCAAGGAAATAGGTGTACATTTTCAGATAACAGTACGTTGCTCGAGTGAGTGAGTTTGGTTTTACGCCCCTTTTAGCAATATTCCAGCAATATCACGGTAGGGGACACCTGAAATGGGCTTCACACATTGTACCCATGTGGGGAATGAAACCCGGGTCTTCAGCGTGACGAGCGAACGCTTGAATTACTGGACCACCCCACCGCCCCGCATGTTGCTCGAATATGCATTCACACCTACAGCGTGTAACAACTCTTTGACGATAAAATGTGTTACTCAAAAGAAATTAAGGACAACCCGATTCGTTCATTTTACAACAGTTAATATGCCATGCGATGGTATCACTGTAGTATTACTGTGGTGATATTAACGAAACTGGTGGAATAAAACGATGATGTAAGACTCGATCTGGGACAAGCAGCTCTTGAAGAAAGCGTTCGATGACTACCTTTACATTTAATCAAGTGGCTAATGCCTGATAAAGTTATGAGCCGAATTCTTCAGAAAGTCCCTCGTTCCTGTCCGTGTGCTGACGATACACTGTGCGCACACTACTCGCTGTCCGCGATGTCTCGAACAGTCGCTTGCAAAAAAAAATACACAACGAAAATTAGGCCGTTATTTAAAGAAGCATTTACTTGATCAACCCACTACCCTATATGTGCACACTACTCTCAAATACATCAACGTACTCTTTTGATTAATGCATCGCCCCTGTCATCACTTACAATTTTGTACATCATCAAAGATCTCGCAATCTCACCCTTTTAGAGAGACATTCATTTCTTCTTAATTCCCTCACTGATGTTGTCCCCTCGGCCATTACTCGTAATGTTCTTCATCGACTTGCTGGGGACGCTCTTTAAGTAAACCAAAAAAAGGGTGTCCGCATTTTCAGAAATCGCTTTCGTCCCGTAATTGACCTATTTAGCTCATGACACATTTTATTCCACGAACTGCGCGTGGGTGCTCCCGAGAGTCATAGTGACGGATACATCTGTAGCCGTGGCATGTTTCAATATGACGTTTTGATTGATTAAGTATGCCATGTCAATGGGGAGAGAAAGTCTAAACAACAGAGATTTTCTGAGACTCGCAATAAAAATCCATCCATAGAAATTCCTGTAGATTTACTTCACAATCGCAGTCACACATCGCTGTGTTGATTTTAAGTGAGTGAATGAGTATGTTTTTACGCCGCTTTTAGCAATATTCCAGTGACATCACGGCGAGGACACATGCAATGGACTTCACACATTGTACCCATGTTGGGAATCGAACCCGGGTCTTCAGCGTGACGAGCGGACACTTTAACCACTAGGCTACCCCACCGCCCCGTCACAATTGAAGGGAACTACCGAAATTGTCCGAGTTATCCTACAACCGAAAAGTGATGAAAAAGGTTTGACTTCGATACAACCGCACGTTGGACAGATCAAGATTCGATACATCCGCGTTTGACTATTTGAGAAAGTTCCAGCCTTCGTAAAGTGATTACAGGGTTTAACCGCTTTATTTAGCGAAGCAACATCCACCTTCACAGGTAAAGTACTCACGATGCAATGCTATTTACTGCTATATTAACTGAACATATCTGTGCGACGAATCCCAACTCAGGTTCCTATTCTATACTGAACAAAACAAGTTAGGAATCATGAATATTTGTCCGGATGCTTTGGTTGTTTTTTTGTTTTGTTTCTGCTTTGGGGTTGTAGAGAAGGCCAATCATACATATGTGCGACAAACTATGCACAATCCCTAAGTTTATTTGTTCAGTATGTACCATAGGCGGATCAAATGTGTGTGTGTGTGTGTGCGTGTGTGCGTGCGTGCGTGTGCGCGCGCGCGCGCACCCCCTTTTGTCCTCATGAAAGTTTATTAAATGACCATTGAAACTCTCATGAAAATGAAGTGTGCACCTCTCCTTTCTCAATAGTGTGCACTACCCCACATTTGTTAGTACCGTTCACGTGACCGTGTAACCAATGGTAACTGTCAGTGACATGCATTTCCTACAACAACGGCGTTAACTCACACACCTGTAGACCGACGGTGGCGGGATGAACTGTTTGGGGAAAGATTAATGTTGTACTATTGACTTCATAGCCCATGCTTGTCGTAAAAGGCGACTAACGGGATCGGATGGTCAGGCCCGCTGACTTGGTTGACACATGTCATCGGTTCCCAATTGCGTAGATCGATGTTCATGATGTTGGATTGTCTGGCCCAGTCTCGATTATTATAGTTGGAATACTGCTTACCACACACAAAATGATGAGGAGATCAAAGAATTATCTCTCTATCTCTCTCTCTCTCTCTCTCTCTCTCTCTCTCTCTCTCTCACACACACACACACACACACACACACACACACACACACACACACGTCAAGCTGACTCGCCGCTATATAACTGAAAGCGGCAGTTAACAAAATTCACTCACTCACATCATTGCGTTTCGTCGATATAATGCGTCCATTCTGATGTACTTGCCTCTGCACTTAAGGATGGTAATACAGCCCCATCTTCGAAATGTCATGCATGTAAACTAAATGGAGAAGAACGAAGGTAATTTCGTATTTATTTGCCTGTAATTGAGATAGTGTAGGTATTCATTTCGAAAAGGTGTACGTTTTGCCTCTACCTACTTCTACACATCAGCTGCGAGGGCGGACATGCATGTATTGTTTTAATAGGGCTGCGTGGTGTTTATTATCCTCTACCTATCTCGGATAATATTTATCTTCTGAAAATCCTGTTTTCCAAACAGCAATTTCACAGAACCCCACTTAGCCGTATCTGTCCAAATACCTTGTACACCGTGAGCCAAGCGGTTCGGTAAGATAACGTATATATGTGTGTTTGGTGTTTGTGATAAACACATTACAATGGGTTGTATAAACCGACATGTGTTTTGACAGATCTTAGGTTTCCATGGAAGCCCTGGGAGAAGCTGGTATAGTAGGAATGTTCGAACACGCAGATTTCGATATAGGTAGGATGTCGTTATATTCAGGTGCCGGTATAAGCAGAATGTGGGAATACGCAGACGCCGGTATAGGTAGAATGTGGGAATACGCAGACGCCGGTATAGGTAGAATGTGGGAATACGCAGACGCCGGTATAGGTAGAATGTGGGAATAGATAGATGCCGGTACAGGTAAATGTGGGAATAGGCTGATGCCGTTATAGGTAGAATCTGGGAATACGCAGATGCCAGTACAGGTAAATGTGGGAATACGCAGATGTCGGTACAGGTAAATTTGGGAATACGCAGATGCCGGTACAGGTAAATGTGGGAATACGCAGATGTCGGTACAGGAACAGGTGGGAATACGCAGATGCCGGTATAGGTAAATGTCGCAGACGCCGGTATAGGTAGAATGTGGGAATACGCAGACGCCGGTATAATGTGGGAATAGATAGATGCCGGTACAGGTAAATGTGGGAATACGCAGATGTCGTACCGGTATTTGGGAATACGCAGAGGTAAATAAATGTGGGAATACGCAGATGTCGGTACAGGTAAATGAATACGCAGATGCCGGTATATGTAAATGTGGGAATACGCAGATGGGAATACGCAGATGCCGGTATAGGTAAATGTTGGAATACGCAGATGCCGGTATAGGTACAATGTGGGAATACGCTGATGCCGGTACAGGTAAATGTGGGAATACGCAGATGCCGGTACAGGTAAATGTGGGAATACGCAGATGCCGGTACAGGTAAATGTGGGAATACGCAGATGTCGGTACAGGGATAATGTGGGAATACGCAGATGCCGGTACAGGTAAATGTGGGAATACGCAGATGTCGGTACAGGTAAATGTGGGAATACGCAGATGTCGGTACAGGTTAATGTGGGAATACGAAGATGCCGGTATAGGTAGAATGTGGGAATACGCTGATGCTGTAATAGGTAGAATGTGGGAATACGCTGATGCCGGTATAGGTAGAATGTCGGGTTAAGCAGATTTTGATATAGGTAGAATGTCGCTATAGCAGGTGCTGATATAGACAGAATGTCGGAATACAATATTGCCGGTATAGGTAGAATGTCGGATAACACCGATGTCGGTTTAGACAGATAGTATTTAGTTGGGGGTCACTGTCGTATTGGTTAATGTCGGAAAAAGAATCACTTAAGCTTGAAATATACACATGTAAGTGGACTGGATGGAAGAACTGACCGAAGGAGACGGAGGGACGGATGAATGAAAGCACGAACGAAGTAGTTAATTCCTCGACTTTCCAGCTGTTTATTGTTTTTATCTAGTATTTAGCACTTTGTTATCAATTGGATACTCAAGAGGCACACAATCATGTGAACTTTAGTGTCTGTAACACGATCCACGTCTTGAAAAAATAATTTCAAATATTTTAAAGCAGCTTTGAGCACAGGAAAAACATTCTGGCCGAGAGACCAGGATTTCCATAACCGAATTAACGCCAAATTTACCACCCCCTGGGGCTTGCAATTTTCCCAAATCGCACTTGTTTGTTTTCGCGGAGCCATTTTTACCTTCAAGCCGAATACGTGCCAAAAAGTCGGAAAGCAAATTAGTTATTTCAAGACTATAATATTTCAATCATAAATACATAGTCGGACCTTTTAAGAGGTGGTAGAGTGAGATGAAACGAAGCTGAGGTAGTGTCTAAAGACCCCTGGTACTTGTGTTAGTTTGTTTGGCGTTTACTCGTTGAAGGAATACATGGTTATCAGCGCCGTACCACAGACTACGATATAAGATATATGCGCTGTTATGCGTTTGTTGTCCTGAGTTGGAAAGTTTCCCTCTGAATAAAACAGGAATTGTCAGTTATATTCAACGTTCTTTAATCCAATGATGCAAGTGTTTCGCATGCAGACCTCTTTATCGTAATAGTGAGGGTGGTTCTGTGGTCTCGGGCTCCGAGATTCGTCGAACAGACTTACGTTCCTTAGGCGTGCCAGAAACCTGAGTTCGATTCCCGGATTTGTATTGAGTGTTTAAATGACATCAGATGTATGGCATTATATCAGCGATAATAAGCGATGTGGATACTTACTTGTCGCTACAGGCTGTTCAATAGTGTTTCCTAAAAAAAATCCAATTCGGAACATACCAACCAGCCATAATGAACATGAATGTGTACCCGTGAAGATCCGGGTTAGAATATTGATCTTCAGTAACCCATGCTTGTCGTAGGAGGCGACTAACGGGATCGGGTGGTTAGACTCGCTGACACTTGGTTGACACATATCATTGTATCCCAGTTGCGTAGATCGATGCTCATCCTGAAACACCTGCCTTCAAATATGTGCATATATATTTAGGTCATGCAATGAGAATTTATTACCGGGTTTAACTTATCACGAGGGTACGGATGACCGGTCGCCATCTTCGGCGGATATATAAATATGTGTTAAAACAAATAATGTTGCACGATCTCAAATAGAAGTAGGGTGTGTTTAGCCCAATGGTTAAAGCATTGGCTCGTCACGCCGAAGACCCGGGTTCGATTCCCCACATGGGTACAATGTGTAAAACCCATTTCTGGTGTCCCCCGCCGTGATATTGATGAAATATTGCCGAAAGGGGGGTAAAACCTAACTCACTCACCACCACCACCCAGCCTTTTCTGTAATGCAGAAGCCGTCGCTGAAGCAAGTCTAGATTGTCCTCGGGTTCAGCAACCTCCCGACTCACGATGTCTCCTTTTAAATTTGAATGAAGTTTTTTTTCCCTTTCTGTCAGAATGATATATATTGAGCGTTAGTCTAATTGTACCTGAACTCTGACCTGGAAAAACAAACACCACCATATTTATTATCCTACCTTTTGCGAAAATATCGCTCCTTAAACAAACGAGCGATAAAAAAAACATGATTCATCCGAAAAGATCGCGTGTTAATCCTTCCTTAAAATAAGGTGACGCAGCCTATAGGAAACAGGCACCACATTGTATGAACACAGTTTTATCTTGTTACGTTCCCGGTATGAGGAGCAACATATCTCCGTGTGAAACTTCGATTAATTTGTTTGTACAAAAGCTGATCTTTTTCATTTGATACTAGGTCAGTTACCCTGACTATACCTGAGTCATCAGTCCAACATGCCCGGATATTGAAGTATGGGTGAGTGAGGCAAGACAGGTATTGTTTCAGGTACCAACACCCAGCAGGTATCTGTCGGGCGCAGTTGTTTACATCTTTTCACAATGTTCAAAACAAATGATCTGTTTAGGACTGATGTAAGTTGCAACGTTTTCAAAGTTTGAGGTTTGATTTAGTTTGATTTCCCTAATTTTAAATATGGATCAAAGAACGTTGTTTCAAGCTGTGATCAAAACGTTTAGATCAAATTAACACTAACACAGGTCTAGTTTGTTTATTTGTTGTTTAACGTCACACTCGGTAATATTCCAGTAAATAATCGAGTCTGGACCAGACAATCCAGTGATGAACATCATGCGCATTGGTATACGCAATTGGGATACGATGACATGTGTTACGATGATCTGTGCATAGTAAAGTGCGGTTATAACGAAATCAAAGGTACTTCTAATTTTAGTTTGTTTTAAACGGTGTCCGTTATAGTCATTTCGACTAAGATATACCGCAAGCGTTAGGGACAAGTCGTAACATCCGTCAGTTCGTTATAAGCGTGTATGTTTTAAACGTAGTATATTGTACATGTATTTTCGTTAGGGACGGAGGGGTAGCCCAGTGGTTAAAGCGTTCGCACGTCAAGCCGAAGACCCGGGTTCGATTCCTCACATGGGTACAATGTGTGAAGCCCATTTCTGGTGTCCCGCCGTGATATTACTGGAATATTGCTAAAAGCGGCGTAAAACCCAACTCACTTAATCGATCGTGGCCTAAGGAAACAAATGACCCACAGTTCCAATTCCACGGTCGGTTTTGTATGGGAGGTTTTTCTAATCTGTTCCAAAGATGAAACTGTCCAAACCTATTGATCCCACATTTACACACCCCTGTCCTGTGTTTCACAGTCAGTGCTAACTTAGTAACAGGTTGATTAATGTTCACTTAAGCAGAGAGACGTTGGCGAGAGTTATCTACCGACAGTGGAACACACCTGTTCACGATACCACCGAGGGGTCATGGGGAATTCGTTTTTCTTTGGTGTGCAGAGTTGCTTCCCTTAGGCGTGCCAGGATCCGGTGACTGTGCTTGAATCCCAGTTTCGCCCTGATTGTTTGTAGGTTGGTAAGCTACATAGATCGCGTTTCAACCAAAATGGTTTACCACTGCTGCCTTTGTACAACAACGATGTTAAACTGGGCTCAGTCTCCTGTAGACTGGGTAGTAGGTGATTGGGTGTGGTTTGGTGTGATAAGTTGAATTATTGCTTGATCGGATGAATCGGGAAGGGGATATTTTGTATATGTTTGTTTATTGTTTAACGCCACACTCAGCACTTTCCCAGTTATATAACGGCGGTGAATCGAGTCTAAACAAGACAATCCAGTGATTGACATCATAAACATTGATCTATACAATTGAGATACGATGACATGTGTCAACCAAGTCTGCGAGCCTGACCACCCGATCCCGTTAGTCGCCTCTTACGACAAGCCTGGGGTTCTGAAGACCAATTCTAACCGGATCTTCACAGGTACACACTCATGTACTTTACGATAGGCTGTATGTTCCAAATCGGGAATCTTTAAGGAAAACACTATTGGGCAGCTCTGTGTAGCGGCAAGCCTCAGTATCCCAATGGTCGATAGTGATCAGCTTATAGATAATACTACCACAGTTTTATGCTTAATAATTGTGGAGGCTTTGTAACGCAGCTGAGGGATACGTGTTTGATCCGTCATACACATATCAGACTTCACGGTTCGATTAGTTTATCTGTCGTGGCATGACAGTATGAGTGAGTGGGTTGGGTCTAACTCCATCTTTCAACACAGTTCCATGGTATGTCAGATCGGCTGGGGAATCTGACATATTCATCGTTCTGTAATTTGTTATGAGTTAATGTTCTTTTAGACAATGATATCGCCATTCAGTTATGACACATACCTAGGTACCATTACTAACCTCGCTTAGATTGTGGCAGCAAAATTTCAATCTCTTCTCGGCAACTTTAATTTGTCAGGCTTTATCTACCAGGAGTCAACTGGTTGGCTATTTTCAGCATGGTGTAACTCGCATCGGACTGGCGGTACCTTGGTGGCAAAGGGGTATTTGTCGTTATGTAATGATCACATAATAAATATACTCGACTGTGAGTGGATGACCTTGTTCAGAAGAAACCATATGTGACAAAATGTGGAGGGGGGTTTCCTGTTGGTTATAACGTTAGCTCGTCACGCCGAAGCCCCGGGTTCGATTCCCCACATGGGTACAGTGTGTGAAACCGCATTCACCCACTGACCCATTTCTGGTGTCCCCCGCCATGATATTGCTGGGATATTGCTAAAAGCGGCGTAAAACCAAACTAACTCTCACTCATTCACTTCATCAAAACAACGAGCTTAAGTCATCCAAAATTTGAAAACAATGTAATGTTTAAACACAATTGAATTCTTGGGTTCGACTTAAAGTGGTTGACACCCTCTACAGCAATTCGACAACGGCGTAATTTACAAGACCTTTTTTCACATTTTTTTTTGCAAAGAAGATTATTCTTAAAGAACATGACAAGGGAAATAAACAAAACCATTATTTACTTAATTCCTCGGTGCCACCCACCTTTCCTGAGTCATACCTGTAATTCCTTCGTGATAATTGTCCATCTATCTCTCCGCTGTATCTTCAAGGACTAATAGATGCTTCGATCTTATCTCGTTCCTGCAGAGAGAACATATAGGCTTACAGTTACTTATTGAATTTCTCCAGTAAACAGCCATACACAACACGACAGCTGGTTCCTTACTTCCAGGAACCAATCTAAGCTTGCTCACCTGAATGAAGGCGGTTTCTTTCATCTCTAATGAGTCACGGAATGCAATTTCACAAAGGTAAAAGCGAAATAGGGAAATTTGTTTGAGCTGAGTTTAGGGATAAAAGCATTTATCGCAGACTTTGTTCATTGTAATCATTTTCCGAGGGCTTAAATTGAGAATGGTGTTTGTGAGCTGAAGCCAATGCTCTGCAACAAAGAAACTCAAAGATTTACATTGAATTCCCTTAAATGCATTTTTTCTCTCTTTGATATGACAAAAAGTCAATATTGATGTATAAGAATAAAAAATACTGTCAGATGTACTTGCATTAGGCCGCTCCATCAGCAGATCGGGATCTAGAAACTCATTAGCAGGGCGGATGCTTCAATTCTTCTTTCCCCGACCTCAAACTTGAAGTAATATGAACCATAAACTGCCAATCATTCACATGCTTTTAAAACAATCTATGAACCCCTATTAAGAATTTTTCGATCTAATTTGACAGGAGAAAGCACAGAGCAAAATCTCATCCGTTTCCGTGCTTTTTATCGTTACGAGCGAACAAATCATTTAAAGATGGCGGCGGAACGACTGGTTTTGCGACTATGTTTTTTTAGCGCAAATGAAGACAAATTGCTTAAAATTCAGCCCTGATGCTTAACGGTCATATGAATCCCGTGTTTTCCGTGCCATGATGAATGAGCACGCGGTGGCGTGAACTAGATGTGTTTAAACAAACCTGATCACACGACATACAAGGAAATAACATTGCAGCTCGCACAAGATATTTTTGACCTCGAATCAAAAAGATGAATAATTTTTCATGGGAGATTCAGTGCGATATGATCGCTGCATAATAGACTATCATTAGTTGTACATCAAGTCAGTTATTGAATGGGATTATATTTTTAAGTTAAGGATGAAGTTTAGGATTTCAAATCCTGAATTTCGTTTCTTTGTGGCGGTAGTTCTTGGTTTGTGTGTGTGTGTGTTTATCAGGAAAGATTCTGTGAGTGTCAGTGAATGAGGTGCGTTTTAGCAATATTCGAGTTTCATGAGACAGCAACGCCGATCTTACATCATGCATTGAACAGGACTGGGTTTTCGGTCTGTAGACAATCGAGTCTGGACCAGACAAACTACTGACATATTGACATTGAATAATAGCAATTGTTGAGGTGTGCACAATCACTCATGCTGTCAACCACTTGTTTGTCTGGTCAAGGCTCGATCCAGACCAATTTCCAATAGTGCCAATGCCAAATAAGACTCAATAATGTATATAAATCCAGACCTTCCTGCTTATACCCTGCTTTTATCAAGACCAACCAGGGCGGGGGACGTTTATAATTGATTTCACGTAAAAACGGAATCACACCCAGGCCTGTGGTGTTACAGTGAGTGAGTGAGTTTAGTTCCACGCCGCTTTTAGCAATATTCCAGCAATATCACAGCGGGGGACACCAGAAATGGGCTTCACATATTGTACCCATGTGGGGAACCGAACCCGGGTCTTCGGCGTGACGAGCGAACGCTTATACCATTAGACTACACCACCGCCCAACAACCACATGAAGCTATGACGTTGCATCCGTATGATATATCATCACCTTACGCCTGGATAATCAATTTCAGTTTGTCTGTTCTTTAATTGTCATTTCCGGATAAAATACATTACCTCAGACCCATTTTCCGGTTTGAGAATGTTCTTAACGACCCGTGTTTTTACCAAACATGTCACCCCTCGTATTCATGACTAGCTGAACAGTTGCAACTTACGTTTCTGGTGCACCGACCTTTTCGCCCGAACGCAACTGTTATGGCCTCGATACCGCCGAGATGTTTCGATAAAACAAAAGCCGCCGTCAAAACGTATTTCCTTTCCACAAAATAGATGGTCAGACATTAAGATCCAGACCAGAGATTTCTCCTGCAGGTCCATTTTGAGTGACTGTACCACACGGCCAACGATTAGCCAGGTCCTCCTCCGGCTCGTCTCGTTAAGGTCGGGGCTGATAAGAGGTGACAAATTGGGTGGGGAAATCCCCTCCTTATCTTCTCATCAGCATCAAAGACAACTGGTTGGAGGGGTGGCGTTGGGGCTGGGGGACTTCCGTGATGGTCGCAGGCAGAGATTCCTTTTTGTTTGTTTGTTTGTTTGTTTTGATTGTTGTTTAACGCCGCACTCAGCAATATTCCAGCTGTATGGCGGGGTCTGTAAATAATCGTGTCTGGACCAAACAATCCTGTGATCAACAGCATGAGCATCGATCTACGCAAATGGGATACGATGACATATGTCAACCAAGTCAGCGAGCCTGACCACCCGATCCCGTTAGTCGCCTTTTACGACAAGCATGGGTTGTTGAATACCAATTTCATCCCGGATCTTCTCGGTATCCTTTAGGTGTTTCTTGTGGAAAATTCAGCAATATTCCAGCTATATAAAGCCTCTATGTAAATATTGGATGACACAATCCAGTGATTGACATCACGAGCATCAATGCAATTTGGGATATAGTGATTGTCAACAAGCAATTAAGGCAATGATTATTGATATCGAAACAATGAATCATATTATTCAGTTCAAATATAAGGCTAATGATTTTCACTGGTTCTAACGGGGCATTGTAACTGTTGCTTCATGCTAGTCCTTCGTTCCCTTTGTTCCATCAGTTCTCGTTCTGGTCTATTCTCCGGTTACATTCTCTGGTTACAACCACCTTATACGTTGGGCCACCTGGACAAACAACTTTCTTGTACAAGTAGCATTGTATTGCATAGAAGGGTCTATGTATATTAAGATATTTGGGTTTTTTTAAAATATTCATTGTGTGGAGACTAACGGGATCGGGTGATCCAGCTCAGTGATTTGGCTGATGCATGTCGTCGTATACCAGATGCAGCAGCGGTCGATACTCCTCATGTCAGTTTCTACATTTTCCCAGATCCGCAGAATAAATCGAGACTTGAATCCAGCTGAAGTCTAGAGTAATTTGGCAAGCGTGATTGTCTCATTGCCTGACCTCAAATTAGGAATACCCGTGATGACCCGGGTTAGAATTGGTCTTCAGCAACCCATACTTGTCCTAAGAGGCGACTAACGGAATCAGGTGGTCAGGCTCACTGATTAGGTTGACACATGTCAACGTATCCCAGTTGCGTTGATCGATGCTCATGCTGTTCATCACTGGATTGTCTGGTCTAGACTCGATTATTTACAGACCACCACCGTATAGCTGGAATATTGCTGAGTGCGGCGTAAAACTAATCTCACTCGCTCAAATTAGGAATTGTACTGGGCCCCTGTTGGAATCTGTTTTCGCTAAATATATATTTTCAAAAAGATAACTTTATTTCTGGAACTAAATGTCTGTCAACATTGTTTGGTTCAGAGACGATAATTAACAGAACGTCGTCTCATTGCTGAGTACGGTATTAGACACAACACGCAAGCAAATATTCATTTCATGTAAAACACAGGAGATGTTGCGAAAAACTACTGTGATCAATTTCACAATGAAATCTTCGGAAAGTCGGTTTTGGGGTCTTTTCGCTACATCTTGAACCCGTCCATTCATAAGACGTACAGTTGTCCTGTAGAAGCTGCCTCAACGCGCCTCAAACAACCCAAAAACAACTCTCCGCAAAAAACGAAGTAAACGAACAACAAAGCATTGACGTTTACAACGTATTTCCAACTTTTTAACCTAAGAACTACGCGGAAATAAATGTCTACAAAACGTGAAACACATACCGTAAGTGACATTGATCACATTCAGCCTTGAAATACGTGAAGCATCGCTCCAACCTGGAAAAAAATGAATAACAAATAATCTTACGCCTAGCTTCTTTGATTAACATATCTATCTGAGAGTAATTGTCCTTGCAGAATCCGATACGTCAGCCTAAGCAATCAGTCAGTACTTTCTGCATATCCTTTGAAGTCAGCTTATTTAGAGATGTCTCCTTCATTGTAAACACGTGCTTCGGTTCGCTCCAACTCAGCTTCCGAGCCATTCAACAAAAACAAATATTTTCCAACAAAATTAAACCTCCCCATTAACTTTACATGTTTATTTTTTCTCTAGATTTACACAAATCCTTTGGGTATTCTAAACAGCTTCTTCATTCAATCACGTCATTACTTCATTCCGTTTTCCGTATCCTTCTTCCGGAACAAGGTTATTGTATTACCCGGGTCGAACTCCCAACATCGTGCCTCTTGCTTGAGCTAAAAGCATTTCCACTTGTACCACAAATGTTTGTGTTTTAGACGAAAGCAAAACTTTCGTTGGCTTATTTGTGCCTTTGAACTTGAACAGTAAAGAGATACAGTTGCAACCGTTTGACATGTTGGATTTGTTCAGACCGAAACCTCCCTGGCTCTGTCGGAGTATGCGGAGCAGCGAATCCTTGTCTCGAAATTTAAAACTGCATCTAACGAATTGAGGATTTAGTGTAACCGCAAGTTTGTCACTTTCACTATCTCGGAGAATCTCGCGGCTTTTGCCGATATCACGTGCTGGGGGAGTTGAGGCGGCAACACAGTTTTCTTGGTGACGTCAGAAATGTTTTTCCATGGGTTCCTGCGACCTCATTTCGCGCTTGATCACGGTGACCCATGCTTTGTAAAAAATAAACATCACTTAGATATAAATCATTGAAACCTCACTCATTCTAAACTCCTTTAATACCAAAATGCCTTTAATACCAATTGGCCCTGTGGTTTTTTCGTTATATTTATATGAATATTTTTATGTTTCATAATACAATAAGCCTGGAACATATATAATTCCAATAATTCAAACCATTTACACAAATACCGAGACCCATGAAGATCTGGGGCTCCTTTCACGAAGCAACCTTTACTAAGGTTAACCTTAACTCCCATTCTTTAACATTGCACTAAGGTTACCTTTGTGACTTACGATCACCTTAGTGCTTTGTGAAAGGAGGCCCTGGGTGCCGTTGTACAAAACAACCTTAGCGCTAAGACTACCTTAAGTCTATGTTAAGGTATGGGAGTTACGGTCACCTTAGTGCTAAGATCGCTTTGTACAACGGCACCCCGGGCCAGAACTGGTGTTCAGCAGCCATGCTTGTCGTAAGAGGCGACTGACGTGATCGGGTGGTCAGGCTCGCTGACTTGATACAGGTGTTCGTACCCTAATTGTGTTGGCCTTTGCTTATGATGCCAATCACTGGATTTTGTAGTCGGGATTTGAGTATTTATAGGCACAGATGTAGCTGCAATATTGCTGCGGCGTTAGACAACAGCAACAACAGCAACATCAAATACCTTACGAAGTTTGTTTACTTTTCAACTTTAATCACGGAAGCCATTCTGTCAAAACTTTCTTTCATCAAGTCAAACCCCCAGGTTCTCATACTCACAAGTTAAGACTCTGAGCATTTTACCTTTTACACCCAGGCCTTTCTGTAATGTTGTATAGCCCTAAAAGATGCAAGTCTAGATTTCCCACATGTTCTCCAATTTCACTTGGGCTATTTTTCACTTCAGACGCACTTCATTGTTTCCGTCTAAAATATATTTTGTCTGAGAGTTAGCGTGTACAGTGTGGGAAGTTCAGTCTGTGTTTATATTTACTAGGGCTGTAACGATGCATCGAAGTATCGATGGATTGCAATTGTTGAGTCTCCGATACCAATTAATCAATGGTAGAAATGAAAAACTATCGATGCATCGATAGTATGTGTGACCATCGATAGGTTAGTAAATGACTTCCGTTGATAAATGCGCAGCGCAAAATAGAAGAAGTACCAGATTCGTTGACTTTGATTTAGAGTTATCCGCCTATGTTACCTTTCAAACAATCTTGATCTGGGTTTAAAGTTTCTTGTCAGTTATTAAAAGAGACTGAAACTACTTGAGCTTGTTTTTATTTCATATAAACTAAACATTCATTTGGGAAATGACTTCAAATGAGACGGTTCAAGGGGAAAAAAATCCTAGTGCAATAGTATTGCAATAGTTGGTCGCAATAGACTATCGCTATCGCAATAGTTGTTTCCCCCTCAATAGTCACCCCTAGTGTTTACTGTGTATATGGTAAAGGAATGCAGTATACTTCTTAAATGAGGACTATGCTGGATATGTCTAGGTCAAGGTCAAGGGGCGATAGGAGTGGCCTAGTTGTTGAAGAGTTCACGCGTCACGCCCATGTGTGACGCCCATTTCTGGTGTCCCCCATCGTGATATTGCTGGAATATTGCTAAAAGCGGCATAAAACTAAACTCACT